>NC_139228.1:68391110-68991110 GCF_055691185.1 Crinia signifera
TAACAGCACCGATCACCACCGATCGCCAGCCCCCCCCCTCCCACCCGGCAGCCCCCCTCACTCCCACCCACCCGGCTGCCGCAGCGCCAGCACCCCTCCCACCCCCCCGCCAGCCGCAGCGCCAGCCCCCCTCCCAAAGCTGGTGACCAAAATGGGGTCACTTGTGGGGGGGTTCCACTGTATTGGTGCTTCGGGGGTCTTGCTAATGCGACATAGCACCCACCATTCATTCCACCACCAAAAATCACTCCTTCCCTTCTGAGTCCTGCCATGCACCCAACTGGTATTTTTTGGTCACATGTGAGGCATTGCCGTACTCGGGAGAAATTGGGGCACAGATTTTGGGGTGCTTTGTATCCTTCATTCCTTGTGAAAATGAAAAATTTTGAGCCAGATCTGCATTTTTGTGTAAAAAAATGTAATTTTTTACAGAAAAATGCAGTTCTGGCTCAAAATTTTTCATTTTCACAAGGAATGAAGGATACAAAGCACCCCAAAATCTGTGCCCCAATTTCTCCCGAGTACGGCAATGCCTCACATGTGACCAAAAAATACCAGTTGGGTGCATGGCAGGACTCAGAAGGGAAGGAGTGATTTTTGGATTTTGCAGCACAGATTTTGGTGGAATGAATGGTGGGTGCTATGTTGCACCAATACAGTGGAACCCCCCCACAAGTCACCCCATTTTGCAAACTACACCCTTCAGGGAATTCATCAAGGGGTATAGTGTACATTTCAAACCCCCAGGGGTTTCACCAATTTTGATACAACTGAGCTGTGAAAATGAAAATTTTTTTTTTTATTTTCACTGCCCAGTTGTACCACAATTGGTGAAACCCCTGGGGGTTTGAAATGTACACTATATCCCTAGATGAATTCCCTGAAGGGTGTAGTTTGCAAAATGGGGTCACTTGTGGGGGGGTTCCTAACTTTTAGCATCTTATGGTGCCTAGAAACCTACATGGTGCCTAAAAAATAATCTCATAAAAAGGAGGCTCCAAAATCAAGTAGGTGCTCCTTCTATTATGAAGCCTGTGGTTTGGTCACCGTGCACACTAGGGCCACATATAGGATATTTATGAAAACAAAAGAATTGGGGGAATCAATTTTTAGTCACATTTCTCTAGTAAAATCTACTGTATTCGTTAGAAAAATGTATTAAAATTGAAACTCTGCAAAAAAAATGAAATTTTGAAATTTCACCTACACTTTGTTTTAATTCCTGTGAAACACCTAAAGGGTTAACAAACTTCCAAAATGCTGTTTTGAATACTGTGAGGGGTGCAGTTTTTGAAATGGCATCATTTATGGGGGTGTCTCACATACAAGTCCCTCAAAGTCACATCAGAACTGAACTGGTCCCTAAAAAAATCAGTGTTTGAAATTTTCTTGAAAATTTGAGAATTTGCTATTCATATTTTACGCCTCCTAGTGTCCAAAAAAATTAAAAGGAAGTTGAAATAATGATGGCAACATAAAGTAGACATATGGTCTATGTTAGTTATTAACTATTTTGAGTGGTATGATTATTTGTCTCACAAGCAGAAAATTTAACATTTTGCAAATCGCTAAATTTTCCATTTTTTCACGACATTTTGGTATTTTTCACAAAAAAACACAGACTGTATCGACCCAAATTTACCACTAATTTGAAGTACAATGTGTCACGAAAAAACAATCTCAAAATCACTGGGATAAGTAAAAGCAAAAAAAAGTTATCCCCACTTAAGTGAGACATGTCAGATTTGAAAAAAATGGCTCTGTCAGGAACGCAAAAACTGGCTGCGTCAGGAAGGGGTTAAGCTCGGTGAAGTGGTAAAGTGTCTGGTTTTTATCACCGGCCAATCAGCTCCTAGCTGTAATTTTTCAAACCAAGCATGTAACTTTACAGTTAGGAGCTGATTGGCCGGTGATAAAAATCAGACACTTTATCACTTCACCGAGCTTAATAAATCTGCCCCCAGTCACACACAATATACAATTGTTTCATATCAAATGAATCAGCAGTCTCCCGGTGTGTTCCAACTAGTCTAATCACGTTGTGACTAGGACGCATTTTTGCCCAATACCAGCAGACTTGCATGTGACAGGCTTCTCACGCCGTGTGGCGTATTTAGGCTAGATGGATGAGGACACCATCTGTATTGCATATCATTGCAGTCAATTGCAGAGGTCCTGATCAGTTGTCCATATGGGGTCGAAGAAACCATCCCCGTATTTCCAGTTCATTTAGTGGTCAAGGTATACAATGTAATTGCTAATTAGTAAAAGTGGGCTAGGTTGATGATTTTGGTGATGCGAGGACCATGGCTAGAACTGTCAATGAGAGGGGACATTGGTTGCACGTTGTGAACCACGGTCCTACAGAAGGATGTACTGTATTATACGGTTACAAAATAGGTATAAAAGATAAATGTTAGGTTATAGAGAAAAAAAATAGAACTGCATAATAATTACATAGTGAATGAATGAGATATAAATGTTGGAATAAAATAGAATTTAAAAAATATTTCACTTTATAATTTTACGAACGTTGTATTTTTTATAACTCCTTTCTTTTTTATTTGATCATTTGCGATTTGCCGGTTTGGCGTTGCTCAGCGTCCGAGCTAATTTCCTACAGAGCAGATTTTAACCTCACAAAACTGGAGATGATTTATTTTGGTTAGGCTAAAACTGACCACGCATTTCGCAAATTTTTGTTTGTCACACCAACTGTTAAAGAACAGACTTATGTGGGTGACAGAAGATGAAACACACGCACATTCAGATCGCCAAATAGATAATAATATAAGACCACCAGGACCGGCTCTACCATTAGGCAGCTTTAGGCAGCTGCCTAGGGAGCCAGGATCTGTGGGGGCACCACCAAGTCTGCAAATCAAAAAATACAACCTTGTTGTACTTAATGCAGGTGGCGGTTGTGGAACTCAGACCTCACCTCCATAATTTCATTTGAGACACACTTCCCTAGTTTGCTGCCACCTCCTCCTTGTACGCTGTTGTGGGAGGGTGTCAGTGGCTTAACTACTGTAAGGCACCCCCAGCTTGGGGGAGCAAACCACAGTGGGGTCTATGTGGGCACCCGCTGGACGCACTGACATGCTGCTGCCTGCCACTGCCCACTGGCTGAGCACCGGAGGCCAGTCAGCTGCAGCACAGGTGCGGCCATGGTAGGGATGACAAATCCCTCCCCACTGATTCAATTGACTGTACACAGAGCCGACTATTGGCTACTGTGTACAGGATAGGCATGCTGGGGCGGCCTGGGATGCGTTGCCAAGGGAATCAGCAGTGTCTGCTGGTTTCTCTTCCTCTATCCTGCTTCAGCTTCTCCGTGATGGCGTCACACGCTGGAGAGGAGCCCGGGGAGGGGGGGGTGCACCACAAACTTTTTGGCAGGGGGGAGCAAAATTTATAGTTACGCCACTGGAGGGTGCAGAGTGCCTCCAGGGAAAGCAGGGGACTTGCCCACCTTCCCGAGGATGCTGGGAGGACCACATGATTTTTACTTTGGTGTGGGCGAGGGGGGTGGAGTAGGGTGAAGATTTGCCTAGGGTATTGGGAAGCCTTACATCGGCCCTGAAGGCCACCAAACTAAAACAGTCCGGCAAATGTTTTCCTAAATCAGTTGTATCAGATAAAAAGCATTTACTGTACCTAAGCAGTATCCAAGCAGCTCCAACACCATGGGTGTACCATCTTAAACCCCATACACACTAGACAATATATCGTTAAGAATATGGTTGTGAACAATATTGATGCGTGCTTCCGCGGGTCTGCGGGTGGTGATAACCGATTTCGGTTAGTTTGTATCTGCTAGATCGCTCATCCTGGAGCGTCGCCGATATTGTTAATGATATCGGCGGTGAAGCAAATTGCTTAGTGTGTATGGGGCTTTACACTTTGATCAGAAATGTATTGGGCGCTAGTCTTGTACAAATTCAAAGATCAATAACAACCAGAACATATAGTGCAGTATTCAGTTGTTATCACGTATAGGTCATAGAGTTGACAAAAGGACAGTCGACATGCGTTGGGTCAACCACTGAAGGTCGAGATGTCTTAAGGTCGACTGCATCAGTTTCAGCATGGTCAAATAGCAAACCTAACGCAAGGCATGCTGAGATGTGTAGTTCATCAACAGCTGGAGGGCCACTTATTGCCCACCTCTGGTTTAAGGGGACGCACATGCACAGATTACCAAAAATCAATGATTTTCTGGGATTTCCGTCTGAAGCTGAATGAAGCCCTTGATGTGCTAAAGACCCGATGAAAGTTATTAGGTCTCCAGGGCCGTCATCAGGGGGGGACTGCGTGGACTGGGCCCGGACAGAGAGGGGAGTCCACCCTACTGCTGATCTACCGAGAGCTGAACAACAGCAATGGCCCGATGTGCAGAGAGGACAGATCTGCAACGCTCCACCTATATGTGATGTCTCAACATGTTATGGAGGGTTGCCGACCCTCCCGGAATTACCGGGAGTCTCCCGAAAATCGGGTCCCCCTCCTGGCCCCCCGGAAGGGTGGGCAACCCTCCTGGAATCAGGACCCCCACTGAGCCCTCCGATCGCGGCATTTAAATGCCGCAATCCGTGGGTCTCAGAGGAGGGGGCGGAGCTAAAATGACACTCATGTCTTTTAGCCCCGCCCCCTCCATGGAGATCAGTGATTGCGTCTATTTCCTGTAATGGGGACGGGGCTTAATGATGTCATAGTCAAGCCCCGCCCCCTCCCGAACGGGTAATGAAAGTCTCCTCTCCGGGCTTCTCCCGGAGAGGAGCATTTGAAAGTCGGCAACCCTGATGTTATGTCACATAGGGGTGGAACGGTGCTGCAGAATCAATTTGTTTTTTGAGGAGGTTGCTGTCTATTTTGTCAGTCGTGGGCCTCAATCTCTGATGGCAGCCTGGGTCTCTCTCTCTCTCTCTCTCTCTCTCTCCCCCTCTCTTGCGCCAACTAGCCTTGCACACATTGGCTCAAAGTGAACTTTTTAAAACCGTTTTATCTTTAAATGTTTCCAGTGCTAGTGACCTCTCTGGGGCAGGACAGAGATGGGCCTGAGAGCAGAGGCCTTTGTGTTGGGAGCAATTTATCAGCAGTTAATATTTAGATAAGGTTAGGATGTATGCGGGACAGTTATCTGAGCATGTCCAATGTACAGGGATCTGCTTGGCGGGGGAGAGGACTTAGCTGGGGGGTAAAGGTAATGACGAGGAGGAGTGCTTTAAAAGAATTTATCAAGTGATTCAAGATCCCCGTATAAACAGAAGACACAGTGTGACAGTATAAGGCCAGGGGAAGCAGAATCCTTCTAGTGGCCAGCTTATGGGTACTAGGGAAGGGTGCGTGGGCTGGGACGTATCACGGTTATCTGAGCACCTTGGGAAACAAAGACAGTTTACTCTTCAGTCAGCGACCTCATGAGAATCTAGCCAAATTGTCTTCTGTTTTAATATATGGCTCTCAATGATTCATGCTTCTCTTGTTGGGTACAATCCTGGTCTGTATGGAGAAGAGATGGCTGTGTTACTATAAGCCACGTGGGGGACTGAACTTAGGTGCGCAAGCAGTATATTGTATTTTTATGTGCAACTTTTTAATTAGTCATCAGCTTAGTAACAGTAAAAGATCAATTTAAAATAATAATTTTAAATAAGTAACCACAAAATACAAAAAAATTAAAGACTAATTATCAGATTATGGCCGTTGTGGCCCCTACCTTTGGAACTCTCCCCCCTCTCCCTATCAGAGGATTCATTGTGAATTGCATCATCGTGTCCCCCCCCCCCAGCCTGTCCACTTGTGTTGTGCACGGGGGTCCAGAAGGATGTGGGAGACTTCCTCACATTTCCAGGTACCTGGGAGGGCCACCTGATTTCCTGGAGCCTCCCATCTGTTCCTGGAGTGTAGGCCAGTAGGCTCTCACCCCATTCCTAAAAACTCAGTCGCTAGAAATATATCTATTTTTTCTTCCTTAGCATATTACTCTACGTCTTCCATAATGTGTCTCTGAGAAGCCGCAACTTCATTTTTTTTTTGGGGGGGGGGGGGAATGTATTTTTAATACGGAACTTAAGCTAAACCAGCAATACGATTAATCTTCCACCAGTTCTTTGATGACCAAAAGTTTCAGCAGCTTTACAGCAATTTACAAAGAGAAGAGAAAACCCCAACAACCGTATTCTCGTCGGGAGCATTGGGCTATAAAATCGGTCGGTGTTTATCAACATTTAAAGACTGTGATTAAGAACCTGTAAATGTTAGAGTTTGCTTTTCAGTCTGTAATTTCCCTGCAGCTCTTTAGCTTCAGCGGATCCCCCCCCCCCATGTCCATCATCGGCTTGTAATTATTGTCGTTCTCAAAGCCCTGCCAGATGGAGTCTTTAGAAACTCACATGCAGCCTGTTTAAGAAGTATGGCATGAGGGGCTGACAGCAGTCAAGTAGAATTCAGGAAGCAAAGGACAACATGGCTTAATGTTGGTAACTGTACCCCTGTACCCCATTCCGAGATCTGTCCAGAGTGTCTTACAGAGATACTGGGGGTGATTCAGTAAGTGGGAGGGTCTTCTGTGCATGCGCGACTTTGGGCATGTGCAGACTGACTGTAGGTGACCCGGGTAGGCGAGGGAGGGAGACCGGAGTAGGGAGGTTCCCAGCATTTTATGGGCAACACCCTGAGCAAATCCCGCACCACCCCTGCATCTGAGCCACTGGCTGATTCGACACTGGTTACTGTTGCAAGCCATCCACCCTGCTCCCTGCACTCACCCTCTACAGCGCTGCTAGCACCGTACTCACTGCCCGGCCAGCTACCTTGCTCCCTGCACTCACCCTCTACAGCACTGCTAGCACCGTACTCACTGCCTGGCCAGCTGCACTGCTCCCTGCACTCACCCTCTGCGTCGGCATACAGACTGCCTGGCCCGCTCAAATTAAAAAAGAAATGCGGCTGACAGGCTGCAGCGGCGGCACCCCTGTGACTGTGCCGCGGCACCCCAGGGAGCCGTGGCACACAGTTTGGGAACCACTGCATTAGGGGGTTACTTAATATTTGCAGCTAACCCCTGATTTAGCCGCAAATATAGTTTGATAAATGGGCACCTTAATCTTCCAATTACTCTGAGTAACAGTACATGTAAATAAAGTCAAAAACATATAGAGATGACACAGGGATGTAGTGAGATGACCATGGTCTAGTACAATTAATAATGCAAAACACACATTATTGATTGATGGGCGCTTCTTTTAATGGAATACAGTTCTAAAAAGCAAAAGTTTTTGGTTAAAGCTATTGCTGGTATTGCTATTTATTTATTAACAGTTTCTTATATAGCACACACATATTCCGCAGCGCTTTACAGAGAATATCTGAACATTCACATCAGTCCCTGCCCCAGTGGAGCTTACAATCTATATTTCCTACCACATGTACACGTGCACACAGACATTCTAGGGTTAATTTTGTTGGAAGCCAATTAGCCTACTAGTATATTTTTTGGATTGTGGGAGGAACCCAGAGTACCCGGAGGAAACCCACGCAAGAGCGGGAAAAATATACAAACTCCGCACAGATAGGGCCCTGGTGGGGATAGAACCCATGACCTCATCGCTGTGAGGCAGTAATGCTAACCATTACACTGTCTGTACTGCCTAGTGGCAGGGAGATGTTCATAAGAGTGGGCACAGCATTAGGGGGTGCCTGTGCACCCCTAATCAACATCAATGTGCGCACACCTATGTTTATACCGTGGTCACCGGCTGAGATGCCCCTGCCGCTGTCGAGCCGCCCAACGTGCGCCACTGCATTGTCGTATTGGGGCACACAATCTGGTGGGAATCTCCGTGGCATATTTGGTCTCTATTGCACGGGCGGAGCGGAAGGGAATTCCAGTTCTTTGCGGTGCATAATGTACCGGCAACTCTCTGCACGTGAATGGATGCCCGCTTGCCCACTTTACAACAGCGCTGTTGTTGGCTGTAAAACGTTGCGACTGGAAACAGGCTGTAATCTTTAAGAGCCCCGGTCTTCGCTTACGCCAGTGAAAAGAGCCTGCAACATGCCAAACCCAAGAGAAGTGACGTTGCGATCCCTATGTTGTCTTTGAACTTGTGTTCATTTCCAAGACCTGTTCTGGAGTTTTGGCAGGCCTTCTGAGCTTCGTCTCCCTGGTGGGGAGGAGGAACAGAGGTTGAGGTCAAGGCTTCTACGCACAAAACCCGAGGAAAAGAGAGGAGCTTTAACCTACAGTTCATCTTGTTATAGACACAGCGTGTTAGGTATTTCAGGAGGCCAGAGCCTGTGTCTCTATCCGCAGTTAATGAGGCAAGACCTGCAACAGATAGCCGCTTTCAACTTACAATAGCTTATAGATGTATCCTTTTACTTTGATTCATTTCAGTTCATTCGAGCTGTGTTGGGTGACTTTACCTCTCTCCTCCTCTTCTTTTCTCCCCTTTAGATAAACTGCCTTTTTTTCCCCCTCCGCCGAACAATAGTATCGTTTTCTTACGTTACCCTTAAACAAGTTTTGAGATCTTCAGTCAAGTTCTTTGACAAAAGAAATAAAGGGACAACTATTCGGCTCCTTTGGGAAAAGGCTGGAGCGAAAAAAAAAAAAAAAAAAGCAAAAACCGGCTTTATAAATGTTATTAAAATTCCAAAAGGACAGAAACGTAATTCGGTGCGGAGCGTAGAGGAAAAGGGTGTTTTTGTTGTTAGGTTTTTATTCTTTAACTTTTTTTTAGATTTCGAGTCATTTGTTGCTGAACTTCTACCCCCCCCTGTCCATAGGCTTGTTATTTCGTACATGTGATGCCAAAGGAGATTTCCTCGTTAAAAATGTTCTCAGAACGGATCAAACTAATTTGCAAGAATGTGAAATAATCCAGAACGTAAGAGACTATTCCTGGAGTTCGGAGCAGCAAATTAACGCCATGTTTTCCAGTCCCTGGGGCGGAGGGGAGGAATTTAGAGAGCCTGTGTGCTAATGGATTTGCATGAAACATGGCTTGCTAATGGAGGGACTTTTCTAATGAGCTTTTAATTAGGTCTGTTGGGTGCTTGACCTTCTTGTTAAAAAAAGAAACAAAAAACAACCTACTATGTAAAGGTGCGTACACACATTAGACGATATATTAAACAATATAATTTTTAACGATATTTTTGTGCATATCGTGCAGTGTGTACTGTACCTCCCAACTTTGATGGAGCTGGAGCAGGGACGTAGATGTTGCGCACCATAGGCACGGCGAAATTTTCGGGGGGCATGGCCTAATTGTGGGGGTGTGGCCTATACACACAGCTCTTCCGTAAGGCCACGCCCCCATTTTGCCGCTATGGGGGCATGACCCAGAGGCTCTGTGAGCCTCTAGCCATGCCCCCAGCCCCCTGTCTGCGGGAATAGACGCTGTGCGCATGCGCACAGCGTTTATTCCCCGCTGCTTAGCAGCCGGCAGGGGGGACTCCCAACAGCCCCCCCTCACCGCGGGACACTGCCTGCTGCGGGAGGGACAGCGGGACAGGCCCTGATAATCTGGACTGTCCCGCTAAAATCAGGACTGTTGGGAGGTATGGTGTACGCACTATGGACCTTATTCAGATCTGAGCTCAGTACAAATTTGTTTGGAAAATGGGCAAAACCATGTGCACTGCAGGTGGGGCAGATGTGACATGTATAGAGAGAGTTATTTTGTTTCTCTGCAGGGTTAATACTGGCTGCATTATTTTTACACTGCAATTTAGACTTCAGTTTCAGCACACCCCATTCACATTTAACTCTTTCTATAAATGTTAAATTTGCCCCACCTGCACATGGTTTTGCCCATTTTCCAAACACATTTGTACTGAGCTCAGATCTGAATAAGGGGGGGGGGGTTTGGCAAGTGCCTTAAATGATGACAACAATAGCTGGTATATAATATGATCAATAGAGCTGCCACTACATCATGCAGTGTAAGGGACAGAGCAGAGCTGCTGCACATGTCCAGTGTGCCAGCTTCTTCTATCACATTTACTGTATGTATGGATCTGAGCCCTCAAACATCACAATGGACCAGAGGGCAGCTGCCAGGAGGAAGAGACAGAAGCCTTACCATGAAGTGGGAGATTGTGAGCTTAGAGAGTACTGCCTCTATTGTTTGTGTATGTATTTATTTATTATATGTTTAACCTTTTCCTGACCACTTATCTTATTTAAATGTATGAAACAGCCTATACTATAGGCACTTATGTATTCTATACAGTACTGTAGCTTCCCTTCTGGACTTGTAACTTGGTGGGACTGCTATGCTATTCCTTGTGCCTGTCCTTGTGTTTCCCTCCTATGTCCCTGTAGATTGTAAGCTTGCAGCAGGGCCCTCCTACCTCCATGTTCGTTTGTTGTTACCCAGTTTGTTCTATCACTGTCTACAATTGTAAAGCGCAATGGATTCTGCTGCAGTACAGCAACAATAAAGTACAGAAAAGCTTTTCATAAATTATACTTAAGGGAATTACGGAAATGCTTGAGTAAACAGGAAAGTCGTGAGTCTGTTTTTGAAAGATTCTAGAGTTTGGGGTCTCTTGAACTGTGTGGGGAACTGAGTTCCATAGAACCGGAGCCCCATGGCTAAAAGCTAGACCCCCCAGATCATGAATTACAGGAGATTCTGGGTACTGCTAAAAGTCCTTCATCTACAGATCGCAGTAATCGGCTGGGACAGTATGATTCGTCATGTTATGGGCAGCCAGTAGTGATGTCAGGATTCTGGCGCCAGTGTTGTGGTTGGTGCACCAGGATTTTGACTGCCGGTATCCCAATCACCAGCATGCTGAGCGCACCCTGTATAGTACACCCCATAGATCAGTGTAATCCAGCAATGTAACTGCGTGACCTCTATGTGTTTTTAATGATCAACATAAAATGCACAACCGACTAGTTACCCATCAAGCTAGGTCCCTGTACGGACTGCTGCCGGGAGAATGGTCTCCGCTGTAGAGGTAGCCGCATCCGGGAAGTATCCTCAGCTGGGGAGAATCAGTCAGTGGCCATGATGCAGACAATAGGTGTAAATGTATATCCAAAATACTTGTGTCATCAAACAGACTCTTGAGAAGGAAGCGTGTGGGGACCAAACCTCTCTCCTACGTAGAGAAGAGACGTTCTATGTGGCTGTTGGGGATATAATTCCGCCATTGTGTATGTCTATACGTATCATAATAACCCTTGGATACACTGGTGCGTAAGGCTCGGATTTCACACGACCACAGTGTCTGAAGAGTCGATTATTGATACTGATAACAGCCTGGTGAGCCCGTTCCCACAGTGTGCTTTTCTCTGCGAGAGCTGCTAGTGGAACGGAGAGCATTTGAAGGTCAACATTCGTTCCCTTCGCCTCAGGTTGCCCCATCCAGGTTTGGGATGATAATGGAAAGGCTTCGTTTTGTGCATTTTTGAAGCTTTTTCAAGCTATAGGTTACCGGTGGCTCCAAAGACGCGGTCTCGTCTATTCTCATCATTATCGTTGGTTTCCTGGTAGCTCATACGTGGCACGCATTAAATAAAACCCCGTTATACTGTAACAACACTTACAAAAATATATATCTTCATTTAGAGCTTTTTATTGTGCTTGAAAACATTTTTAGCCCTTTGTTTAAAATACAATGGGGAAGCGTTAAAGAGCTAGATAAAGTACTCACCAATCAGCTTGTAGATGTCATTATACAGGCTGTGCTAGACCGCTAGCTTGGTTGGCACTTTATCTCTCTACACAAGATTTATCATAGCCCTAATATATTGTATCACAACATTTTCCGGTTCCACTTTCACTAAACAAATACTAAAGTAGGAAATAAAAATAATTGTTTTCATATGTGTAACCGAGTAAAAAAAATATTTTTTTGTCCTGTAAGAACATCTGCTGGCGCCACCCCCGGTAGGGAATACAGGGATAGGGAAGCGTGCTTGTGGAACAGGCTGTCACTGCTTTGTGTGGGGGAACCATAAGCTGGGTACACACTGAGCGATATGCCGTCTGGTTGGTCTGATCAGAGCGGCATATCGATATACGCGCTGGAGGGGGCAGGCAAGTTGTGGTGCCAATGACACGGGTCACCCATTCATGCTGCTCTTTAACCCGGGTCTTTCCTGGGACCATCCTTGCTCACTACCTGGGTTGGATTACTAGGTCACTAAACCCGGGTTATTTTTCGAGGACCCATTCACACTGAGCCGCAACCCAGGTTAACCCAGCAACAACAATTCAGCTTTTTGCGGTGATGAGAAAGGGGTATGACTGTCTATTTTAATTATTATTATTTAGTCTTGTCCATGATCAATAGTATAATATGTACTTTTATATATTTATTTGTTGCTCTGCAGTTATTTCTTCCTCTTCTTGTTCTTCTTCTTGTTCTTCTTCCTCCTCCCTCTTCCTCATCATCATCCTTTGTTTATATGGTACCCCAAGCAGTGGCGGCTCTTACCTTGTCGAAGGAGAGGGGCTGCCTGGATGATGCCGCCACCGCCGTCCATCTTCTTGTCCTGATTATTGTTGTGGTACCGTTGCATGCGCAGTAGCCTCTTTGGTACAGCGCATGTGCTGGCCCCAGCCTCTAGAGGCTGGGTCTGCTTCAGGCGTAGACCGATAGAATTGTATTGACGGTCCCAGGACCGGCGCATGCACAGTAACGTCCGCGGTACTGCAATACACAGAACCCATTTTTAGGGGCTGCCACCCAGCTGTGCATAGAGAGGCATCCCGGAGGGAGGGAACACCTCCCAATGGGACTGCCTTGAGTGACTGGCAAGTCGTACTTCCAATAGGAAGTCCCTGCCAGTCACAGTGAAGCCAGTGCAGTCTCTCAGACTGCACTGGCTTCACATAGTGGTGGATTTGACCTGGGGGGGGGGGGCTGCAGCCCATAGATATAAACCGCCACTGACTCCAAGGGATCCGCAGCACCCAACTACAGAGTACATAAACAAATAAGCAAAACAAGAACAGAGTGAGTTAAGTACAAGACCATATAGAACACGTACAGGTTACATACGTAGCTGCATCAGCAGACGGCACTGATATAAGTAATAGTGTGGCAGAAAACCGAGAGATTGGGGTCCTTCTCAGCGTTTTCGCTAAGCACGCTACCACCCCAAGACACTGCTTTTCTGTCCGTCATCTTGCAATACGGCTAGCTTTGAAAAATAGCAAGATTTCATTGCTGCATGCGCACTGCTGCTCAGACGCAGTTTATCAATTATCGGCCGCTGTGTGACCTCACAAAGCAGCGATCCAGTCTGAATCGGGCCTAGATGCCATTAAAATGAATATGGAGTACAAGATGGTTTAAATAAGTGTAGGAGAAGCAATTGTGGGAAAAGGGCCCTGCTCGTGTAAACTCCTCAACTTAACCTAAACTGTAACTGTTTAAAAGTTTTTCTTTTCTTACAAGCTTAAACAATATCGTTTTATAATCTCCCGATTTTCTTTTTCTGGAAGCAGACCTAGAACATTGTTCAGAGGCATCGTACCCACTGGCTGACCAACCTTGGTATTAAAGAGCTTTAATCTGTAATCTCCAAGTAGGAAGTTATTCATCTTTATTGCCAGTCAGTTCCCAGTGGTGGCCTCTGTTGAGTTGTTTCTTTATAGCTCCTGTGTTTAGATGTTCTTTGACATGATAAAACTCAGCTGCGGTTCAATGAGAAATGAGATCACTATTTGTGCAGCCTAATTGTTTCCTTCAATATACCGTCAATTTTTCCCTTTTATGAGCTAACTGGTTGGAAGAACGAACTTAAAGGATGCAGCTATCTACTGTTAATTAACCTCTTTCACAAACACATTAGTGCAGGACAGGTCAAACAACTGGCGAGTGTTAAGTGCATCATTACAAGAACATTTTTCATTTGAAAGATAAATCCTATTTTAACGGCGAAGGAAGGGACTGAAAAGTGGCCTGTCTGTTCTTTTATGTGTATTTGTAAATGAAAGGGGGGGGAACCCTCTTCCTATTTTAAACTTTGTTTTTCACCATCATTCAGCGCGGCGCTCAACGTTTAGGTTTTTCATGAGTGTAAAATTCCCAATGTTTTGCAACAGTGGAAGTTTGTTAGGACAGTACAATTCATCACCAAGTTCGTTTACTAATTAATCTCTTCCCTGTTGATTCGGCGCATTCCTTTCTCAGTGTGATGAGAATCCAGCGTTGAACAAAATATTAGTGTCTGCTTTTCCCGAGAGACGGAAATACCAATTCTAATTATTCTGGGCAAATCTATGTGAACTATGTTATCATTCTTATGCCGCGGTTTAGTTTTGTGCTTTTTTTAAACTGGATTTAAAACAAATTCAGTGCAGATCATTGTGGAAAAGTAATGATTTTCTTCACTTTCTGAATAATATTGGGGGAGGGGGTCCAATTGCCCAAAAACAGTAGCAATGGTATATAATATGATTACTTGAGCTGCCACCACATCATGCAGTTTAGGGGACAGGGCGGAACAGCTGCCTATGCCAAGTGGAAGTAGCTTTTTCTACCGTTTGCTGTGTGTATGGTTCTGAGTCAGTGCACTGGACCAGAGAGCAGCTGCCAGGAAGAAGAGACAGGGGCCTTACCATGAGGTGGGAGAATATGAGCTTAGAAAGTGCAGTACTGGTTCTGTGTGTGTGTGTGTGTGTGTGTGTGTGTATGTACGTATAATCTTTTCCTGACCATGTATTTATATTATATAAATGTATGATCCAGCCTATACTAGAGACCATCTATAGTGTTAGATATTAATACTGAAGATGGATTTTGCCCATAGCAACCAATCCGATTCTATCTCTTATCTTTTGGAAGGTGCAAAATACATAGGAAAAAGAATCTGACTGGTTGCTATTGGCAACAGCCATATTCAATAGTACTCCCATATTAGTATATGTGCCTGTTACTTTCTCTACACGCACACCATACTCCTATGTGGTCTTGTTTCTGAGCTGTCTTATGTCCACCTCCATCATTAGTAGCTGATTGGTTGGTACATTATCTCACTGGGCTACCGCCCCAAAACGGTCACAGGGTGTCAATCACCCTGTAAGCAGCCAGCGAAAGCTAGCCATCGCTTGCTGTCTTCGCACGGACGGCTCACGCATGTGCCCGGCGCATCGTACTCGCAGCAGAGCAAACAGGTCTGAATCGGGCCTTAGATCCGCCTCTGCTTCAATGAATAGAGTTCTAATGCCGTTTGCATTGTGTCATATTAGCCAAAATATAGTGGAAACCAGAAGAAAAGTCTGTATACAGCTTGTGATGCTGATGCTTGGCCCTGCACAAGCCAATTGTGACTATATTGTGTACACTGTACAGTCTTGTGGTCAACGTTGGCCATAGTCAAAATCTAAAAGTAAATATAGGCAAGATTGAATGGTTTTTGGGCTATGGGGAGTTCAAGGGAAATCTCATAGACAAAACGGTACACCGCCAAAATCTCACCGTGTTTATGCACCTTTTTAGGTATCGTGGTAACGTTGATGGCACTTGGTTCCAGTACTAAGGCTCTGATATAGGCAGTGATGTCGTAATGATTGTCATACAGTACTAGACATGACAGGCGGGATGTACTAAACAAAAAATGAGGTTTTACTGCATTTTGAAATGCACCAAAGCCCTCATGGCGGAGCTTCTCTGCGGTACATATGCAATGAGCATCTGCATAATGGGCGGTGGGATGATAGTTGGTTGCAGAATTTTACCCAGCGCCCCATTGAGGGGGCGTGTCATGCTCCACCCTAAGGGCGTGTCTAGTTCCATATATGGAGAGATTGTGAAAAGAGATTGTGAACGTGGCACCTAGAAGTGTGGGTGTGTACTGCTACATCTGAGAGGAATCTTCTATAATGACTTATATCCAAATGTAAATGATCCCAAAAGCAGTTAGTAAGAGATACTATACTTGGTAAAGTGCTGGGAAATGGTGCTGATGATTCAATGTAACTGTATCTGTCTCTCATTCCTTTTTTCCCCAAAAATTTAACAGTGTAATGTGGGTTAGGTGACATGAGGGAGATTGCTAGACTAATGAGGGAGAGAGGGAGATTGCTGTTATTTCAGGGAGTCTCCTGCAGAATGCAGGAGGGTAGGTAACTATGATGTAACAGTGTAATGTGGGCTAGGTGACATGAGGGAGATTGCTAGACTAATGAGGGAGAGAGGGAGATTGCTGTTATTTCAGGGAGTCTCCTGCAGAATGCAGGAGGGTAGGCAGCTATGCTTCTGACCTATAACTCTAATTACTAATAGCCCTTCTGTTATATGATTATGTATTGCTGTACAGTTTCCGGGTTCCAAAACAGAGTGATACACTAAGGTGCCGACGGCCTTGTCATGACGGCTTACACTCAAACATATTCAGTGAATGCAAAGTACAGTATTAGTGATTACAAACCTGCTCTGCGCCTTTAAGACAAAAACCAAAACGTGCAGATAAAATGATTTGTAAATCCTGATGAAGTTAACCTGAGGACAAGGCTTTATCTCTGTGTAAAATAATACATCCAGCATGAGAAATGGCTCTGTAAGTGTTCCTGAGATGTGTTTACTGTGAGGTCCTACCGGAGATAAGATTTCCCTGAGATATTATATCGTTAAAAACAAATACTGTTCATCTGCGAAGTTCTTTGATGTCTCTTCCTCTGTAATAACTGTCTGGTTGGAGACATTTGTGCACTTTTAGACTTGGTCAAGTCAAGTGTTCCATATCCCGCTCTGCTGTGCTGTGATTAAGGCAAGAAGTGTGGAGTATTCCCCTGTGCATCAGGCTCTTTGGGCCTAATTCAGTACGAGCTGCAGTCTTGCGGGACTGTGAAAAAACTGCAATTCCCAGAGTCAGGCTTGAGGGCGGGCACATGGCACAGCACAGGGCATAGCTCCCGGAAGCCAGGTCCCACCACACAGAGGCGGCGGCACAACGCTATTGTGTGAGCGTTTCGCTGTACATCAAAGCACTCGCATATAATCGACTGCCCCTGGCTGTGCAAAGCCGGCCCATTTTCTGGCGGCACTGCTGCATTGATGGACTCTTAAGGGGTAAGTATTACAAATGGGTACAGTGTGGGCCCACATTGCAACTAGCCATCGATAGTAACATACTATGTGATGGATGACCAGCGATGCTTTTACCTATCAATGATCATCCATTGTCTTTGACTGGCCTGTTGTCCAATCAGAACATGGAGGCGGGGATTCATGGTGTCAGAGGGGGAATTATGCTCCGTATCCCAGCAACTCTGCAAAATAAAAAAATAAAAATAATAATAATATTCGGTTCTGCTGCACCATTGGTTCTCCCCCATCGATGGCAAAAGTATTCTACATCGGCCATAAACCATCAATGATTTTGAATCATTGATGGTCATCCCTAATTGGTGGCAGCAGGAGTCCTACTGTGTGCAGATAGGTAAGAGCTAGGCCCTTATTGCACCATACCATTAGCGTTCTATTATTGTGGAACATTTAGGGCCTTATCACTCTTTCTGACAAAATCCTTCTTAGATGGACAAAACCATGTGCACTTCAGGTGGGGCAGATGTTACTTGTGCAGAGAGAATTAGATTTGGGTGGGGTTTTACTTCAAAATGAGATCTATAGTGCAGTGTAAAAATAAAGCAGCCAGTATTTACCCTGCACAGAAACAAAATAACTCACCCAAATCTAATTCTCTCTGCACATTTTACAGCTGCTCCCCTGCCGTGCACATGGTTTTGTCCATCTAAGAAGGAATTTGCCAGAAGGAGTGAACCAGAATAAGTCACTTAGAAAGCGTTTAAACGAGTGTACTTTTTGCACTAGTTGCAGCAATGAAGCGCTTCCTGCCCCTCCACTCTGTCTGCTGCTGCTGGCCATCGTACCCCCTAATTACCATCTCAGAATTTTAATATAGAAACAGACGACCGAGTTTGTGGCACAGAAAGTGAATGATTTTCGTAGACAGCACTAAAATACCTACGGAGATGGGTTATTTTTAAAGCTAGGTTATGTTGTCCGCCAACGAGAAGGTGATGTATTGCTTCAGGCATGTTTTTCACATTTGTTTATGTTCTGCATATGTGGAATAGTTATTTAATATAAAGTATGTATGTATTTTATACAGGGACTGTTTTTTCTTTGTGCACTTATTATATAACTAGTGAGCTACTGCTGAATGGTATTCCTCGCCTCCATGCATTGCTTATGGCACACATGGGAATCTATGCAGCGCACCCAAGATGGCTGCCTCATCTGGTTCTCTCACTGGTAGGGTAAACAATTCATGGAGCTAATGATTCTGTAAGGATCCTGCATCTCACCTTAGTATTCTGTAGCTTCACCATTGTGGTTAATCTCTTCCACGCATTGTCTGTTCTGCCCAGAGTTACATGCGGCACGCCCAAGATGGCTGCCTGGTCAGGTGATCTAGTGAGTAGCATATAAATCTTATGATCCAAAATGGCTGCATCAAACCTACTGTATGTAATCATTTATTTTTTTGTGGAATTTCCTGCAATATGTCTAAGATTTCTGTAAAGCGCCTTGATAATAGCGCTTTATAAATATTATTATTATTGTAAATGTCCAACTCACCCTCTTTGTGTCCATACACAGTGTTGGGTGATAGATTGTAAGCTTTTAGGAGCAGGGCCCCCTCTCCTCATTTCATTTGAAGCACAAGACGGAAACATACAGTAGCTCATCCTTCCCCACTATATCCAGACACAATCTCCCTCATACACACATATACTAAGCCTTGACAAAGCTTATAGAGAGCGAAATGCGCATTGGCAGATCGCTGTAAACTGTTTGTTTGTTTGTACCAGTGTTTGCTTCAAATTGTAAATGTATTGTGGTGGGAGATAGCGGGATAGGAGAGCGAGTACTAGCTGCAGGCAGCGTGAATCACAGTGGACTAATGGGAATATACCCCTTGAATGTGAAGGCACAGTTTTGTAACGGAGAATCACTACAGATCTCCGGTTGCTAACTGAGCGCACACGCTGATACGCGCGGCGAGTACAACGGGAACAGTCCCTGACAGAGACTTCTGTACTCAAGCCCGCTACCTTACCCGCCTGACGAACTAGCCCTATGTGTATATATAATTGATAATTTGGTGTGAAGGTGCACATATATGCACCCTAAATATCAATTTGTATACTGCTGCCCTAACTAATAACAGTGCCTGCTTCGAGACACTAGAACATATGCTATTCAAAGCTACTCAATTGCAGACACCCAGAACTGGTTATATCAGTACAAGTCAGTGTTTGGAAGCTGCGTTTCTATTGAGTAGCCTAATATCTATAACATGCATGCGTAGTGGTGAAAACCGCCTGCAGTATAAACAACGGAAATCCCTCTGCATACTACAGTAAAAAACTCCACCCGTCATAGCGGTAATTAGATGCACAGAGAAAGCCAGCATTAATTAACTAAGCTTGCTTCTGTGGCCGCAAACACTCCGGACGGGATAGGAGACAGTATTCTCTTAATAAATACCGTGACTGAGCGATATGCAGAATACATACGCAAATATATGCAACTAATACTGCGGAAACACTCCCAAACGGTGGGACTATTGTATCATACCCACTACTCTATCTGTCCTATCAGCCAGCCTGAATGTGCATATACAATCTATGACATATTGTGAATGTGTATAATCAAGCACCCCATATTATCGATATATGTACTAAAGCATAACCACTTGACAGTGCTTGCTACAAGGTGCAACAATATACGTGGACTAAAGCTACACAAGCGCAACATTTAAAACCAGCTATACCAGCACAATCAGCGTTTTAAAGTCACAATAAATATGAAAGCACACTTTATGGTCTGATACAGATACCCTGCATGTACATTGGCAACGCTATTCTAATATCAGTAGCGGAAACCATAAGACTAAACCGTCCTAGCGGTAATTATATATTCATACAGATTTAGCTGGCACACATTTACTATAGCCCGCTTCTGTAGCCGCAATATCCCTGACGGGAAAAGAGATAGCAGTGTTCTTATGAATTACACAGCAGCAACTATTACAAGTATAAAATAAATACTTCTGATGGCAACAGTGTTTTTCAGCAACAACAATAGTTGCGATTATATATAAACCCACACATTTAGTGGCTCTATACCCCTGACCACATAAATACTCACTGGTACAATACCACTGATAGTTACCACCAAACTATCAGAGCAAACCTGATTAAAACAACAGTTTACAGATTTTAATCTTCTTATTTTCTTTCCTAATCTATATTCATCACTTTATTTTAATACTTCGCTATCAATATCCCTGTCACAGGGACTCGTTATACCAGGTCACTAGACAATGAATACAATTGACCTACTGGAATAATAAATGATGGCCTTTTACCTTTAATTGCATATCAATAAAGAACATGTATTAATTTTTATGTCCCATAGGACAATGTGGATGAGGAGTGCATTGCAGTGAAAACTGATTTCTTTCCTCCTTTTTCTGAACAATCTCCCTCATGTCACCTAGCCCACATTACACTGTTACATCATAGTTACCTCCCCTCCTGCATTCTGCAGGAGACTCCCTGACATAACAGCAATCTCCCTCTCTCCCTCATTAGTCTAGCAATCTCCCTCATGTCACCTAGCCCACATTACACTGTTACATCATAGTTACCTCCCCTCCTGCATTCTGCAGGAGACTCCCTGACATAACAGCAATCTCCCTCTCTCCCTCATTAGTCTAGCAATCTCCCTCATGTCACCTAGCCCACATTACACTGTTACATCATAGTTGTCTACCCTCCTGCATTCTGCAGGAGACTCCCTGAAATAGCAGCAATCTCCCTCTCTCCCTCATTAGTCTAGCAATCTCCCTCATTTCCCGTAGACCACATTACACTGTTACATTTTTTTGGGGAAAAAAATAATGAGGAATGAGAGATAGATACTTTTACATTGAATAGTCAGCACCATTTCCCAGCACTTTACCAAGTATAGTAGCTCTTACTAACTGCTTTGGGGCTCATCTACATTTGGATATAAGTCATTGTAAAAGATTCCTCTCAGAATTACAGTACACACCCACGCTTCTAGGTGCCATGTTCACAATCTCTTTTCTCAATCTCTCCATATATGGAACTAGCCACACCCTTTGGGTGGCGCATGACATGCCCCCTCAATGAGGGAGCTGTGCAAAATGCTATTAAAATATATAATGTCCCTGACACTCGTTTTCAAAAGTAGGAAAGTATGCGTAGAATATATATTTTATTTTAACGTCTCTGTTCAGCGGCACCTAGCCCAGGTTTCTGCCACCCTAATAATTATTTCAGTGTCCTGTCCCCTGATGTAACCATCTTTATGGGATGCAGTTAAAATCCCGGCGGTCGGGATCCCGGCGTTCAGAATCCCGACGCCGGAATCCCGACCGCCGAAATGCCGACACATTCTCCCTCCTGGGGTGTCCACGACACCCCTGGAGGGAGAATAAATTAGTGTGCCGAGCGTAGCGAGGCACCGGGCCCGCTGCGTGGCGAGCGCAGCGAGCCCGCAAGGGGGGGCGATCCACGTCCCCCCCTTGTCGGCATTTCGGCTGTCGGGATTCCGGCGTCGGGATTCTTAACGCTGGGATCCCGACCGCCGGGATTCAATACTGAATCCCATCTTTATTTACCTTGTATTTGTTCTAAATTGCCTTGTACTGTATGTCGTCGTTGTTTTGTTTTTGCTCAATTATGCATTCTGGGGGTTATTCAGACCTGATCGCACGGCTGCAAATTTGCAGGCCGGGCGATAATCGAATGAGCATGCGTAAGGGTAGCAGTATGCATGCGCAAGGCCATTCTGCGATAAAATCCTGCCACTTTTTTTTTATCGCTGGCAATAGGCAAGTTGATTGACAGGAAGCCAGCGTTTTTGAATGGTAACCGGACATTTTCTGGGACACTCAGGGAAGACGCAGGCGTGCCCAGATGTGGGCAGGTCTCTGGCATCAGCAATGACCACTTTTTCCTCTGTTCTAAAGCTGATTAGTGGAAGCCGGTTCTGTTTTTACAAATGGATCTGCGACTACATCACTATTTGCGATAAAGTTTCAAATTGCGCAAGCGGCGGCCATTATTTCTGCCTCAGCGTGATTGCAGTCTACTGCTTTTTCGCTAACTAAAGATCCATCTCAATCCTCCCCATTGTACAGATTTGCACATACATACAAGACACATATGTATTTTATTACATGCATAAAAAAACTATAAGTGGTCAAAAATGTAAAACGATCCAAAGTACAAAGCTATAACTGTAAAATGTTGTCATCATCCCACAAGACTTCTAGTAACATAAGCTTGTAATTAGAGTTTTACGTGGAGGACTCATCTGTGCTAATTTGTGCTTCCGGGGCCCCACATCCTGTTCGTGTTGGAAACCAGATAGCCACCCCGAAGCCCAGAAAAACCTTATTGCGTTAAAAAGTCAAGTGCCCGCAACAATAATTCCAGGATGGTTTACAGTCCGCCGCGCTCCCCCACCCAGCAGATGTGTCTGCGTGTATTGTCTTTGATATGTGCATACCTATTTAGGGCCTACTGAAACGTAACCAGAATTTATTCACAGGCCAACAAAGAGGCTATAGTTGCGTTATTGTCCTCAATAACTGGTGCTGTCAGATAAATGTAAAGAAAGGGTATTACAGGCTTCTAAATCCGATATCATGTAAGTTGTGATGTGCGGCATTGACAGTAACAATATCTGTCAGATAGAACAATGACAGATTAAATAGCAGACTGCTCTTCTATCATGCTGTACGGTTACTGGGAAAAAGGAGTCCATTGTTCCACCAGACATATCAGTTATGGTCCACACAAGGCCCTGTTGATTAAATTGGCTGGCAGGAGAACAGCAGGTTCTTGTTATACTTACACTCCGAAAAAAAAAAAACCCTAACAAAAACAATTGCTATTATAAATTAGCTCTTTGCAAACAATATTTCAAGAAAATACTTGTACGTTTCCCCAGATTATACATTTTTGGGATGATTACATGCTTATGCGGGGGAATGGCCCCGGGCCAGCCAGGGAGAATATTGGCTGGGACTGCATTGAGTTTATTAACAATCCTTTCTGTTGGAAGGAACAAGACACTCGGAGATAAAGTGTATGATACGATACTCCACTACTTTAGATAACTCCTAGCGTTACTTCCGAAGCGATAAAAACCCTCAGTTAAGCCTACCAGCCCAACTTAATCTTTTAATAAGTGGCTGTTCGGGAAACCACTTGACCATCTGGAAGAGTGTGAGACGGCAACACTGATAAAAGAAGGGACAACTACGGCTTCTACAAAACATTTAGACGTCCCTGGCAGCCGATCTGTTGACTCTGTAAACGTGCATTCTCTAAATGGCCATTGTTGGCTTGGCTTCCTGCTTAGTAGATAGTCTCCACTGGACAATGGAGTCGTCCCACGCCACTATTGGCGCAAGGAAAGCTGTAACAGACACCGTTCAGTTTAACTTATGCTGGTGCGGAAATGTCTGGGCTCTCATGGAGATACTTGTCCATTATCGGCCGTCTCCTACGTTACATTAGACGTTGGGGAAGACTTGACCTGGGTTGTCTGGTCTTTTAAGAACTCTTTTATTTGGAAGATGTACACAACTTCAGACTTGCACTACCATAGCATATTCCAATCAATGGAATGTTTATATGAGTCCTTTGTAGTCCGCAGACATTATAGGTTATGCGTATATAAAATATAATGCAGGGGTGGCCCAACTGGTCCTCGAGATCTGCCGACGGTTCATGATTTGCAGGCCACCTGTGGATCTGTTATATGTGTTGGTTAGGTATGCAGTACATGTTTGAAAGGGGTGCGTTTTTAGCATGCTGGTGAGGAGACTGGCGCTCAGAACACCGGTGCTGGAATCCTGAAATCACTACAGATGCTGAAGCCAGAATTCCAATCTTAAGAGTATGCCAGGGTCTCAGCATTAGGCCTGTGTGTGTATGTGGGGGGGGGGGGGGATTTACTCCCCATGCACCATGCACTCTCTAATTATTTAGTCAAGTGTCTCCTGGTGGGCCCCTCATGCCCCTGTCTGACACTGGGTGGGGCTGCAAGTGCAGTCCAAAAATCAAATAGGCCAAACATGGTACCATGGTACCATTATCCCTCCAACACCAGCCCCATACCATTATCACTACCACTTCATGGCTGAGTTACTGCTGTAGTGCTGTTCCTAATTGCTTCCACTTTCTAATAAAATCACTTACTACTCACCATGGAATATACATCAGGGATGAAATATCACAAACTGTCTTATTGCAAAGGTGTTGTCCTATCAGAGTACCACGCAGAGGTGGTGTCCTACCAGAGTACTACGCAGAGGTGGTGTCCTACCAGAGTACTACGCAGAGGTGGCGTCCTATCAGAGTACCACGCAGAGGTGGTGTCCTACCAGAGTACTACGCAGAGGTGGTGTCCTACCAGAGTACTACGCAGAGGTGGTGTCCTATCAGAGTACCACGCAGAGGTGGCGTCCTATCAGAGTACCACGCAGAGGTGGCGTCCTATCAGAGTACCACGCAGAGGTGGCGTCCTATCAGAGTACCACGCAGAGGTGGCGTCCCACCAGAGTACCACGCAGAGGTGGCGTCCCACCAGAGTACCACGCAGAGGTGGCGTCCTATCAGAGTACCACGCAGAGGTGGCGTCCTATCAGAGTACCACGCAGAGGTGGCGTCCTATCAGAGTACCACGCAGAGGTGGCGTCCTATCAGAGTACCACGCAGAGGTGGCGACCTATCAGAGTACCACACACAGGTGGGAACCTATCAGAGTACCACACACAGGTGGGGACCTATCAGAGTACCACACACAGGTGGCGACCTATCAGAGTACCACACACAGGTGGCATCCTATCAAAGTACAATGCAAAAAAATTCACTGATCTCTTAAGAATGTTTGCAAATGGAGACAGCATTGCTGGGCATTTGATTTTATACACCTGTGGCCACGGGTCTGATTGGAATACCTGAATTCAGTAATTAACAGGTGTGGCCAAATACCTTTGTCCATATACCGTATAAGCTCTTATACCCCTCTCACTACTGACCCGTGACGTGTCTGCTGGTAGAAATGATGGACAGGTAACCTTTGTAACACGTATAAGACATCTTGCCGGTGGTCTTGGGATGAGAAAGTCATTACACGCTTGTTACAACATGTGCTTTCATTTGAACTACATTTTTAAATACCAACACTTGACATTTCACTCTTTGAGTGTCTTGGTGTTTTGTAAATCCTAGTGGAGCTTGAGATAGTCCTCTATAGTCCCGTAAGAGGAGAAGGGTGCATTCCATCGAGAGTCTGGCATTGCCTAAAACTCATTCGACCTCTAAATACCCTAGTTTGTCCATTATAGGTTTTACATCGCTGGTTGAATTGATCACGGGCTGTAATTATGGGATAAATGAGAAAAAAACGAAATGATTCTTCACTCTATAAAGAACTCTAATTGTAATATATAAGACTACTTACAAAGATAGAGAATTTGGCTTCTAATAATCATTTCCTCATTTCTAATTTACCTCCGTCCACTTTATCTCTCCAAGGCTTAGTAAATAGACCCCTTAAGATACCACACCTTGGAGAGAGATTAAGTGGATGGAGATAAAGTACCAGCCAGTTGGCTCCTAACTGTCATGCTAGGTTGGATGATATTCAGTATTTGAAAGTTTATTAAGGCATTTCCACCTTCTGGGTAAGGTTTGTGATGTAGGCCATGCACCACTTTAGGTGCCCTTCTTTGTACCTTCTCTAATGCATTTATATCCTTTTGGAGGTACAGCCTCCAGAACTGGACACAGTATCTAGATGAGGCCGCACCAGTGACCTATACAGAACTGGACACAGTATCTAGATGAGGCCGCACCAGTGACCTATACAGAACTGGGCACAGTATCTAGATGAGGCCGCACCAATGACCTATACAGAACTGGGCACAGTGCCATAGATGAGGCGGCACCAGTGACCTATACAGAACTGGGCACAGTGCTCTAGATGAGGCCGCACTAGTGACCTATACGGAACTGGGCACAGTATCTAGATGAGGCCGCACCAGTGACCTATACAGAACTGGGCACAGTATCTAGATGAGGCCGCACCAGTGACCTATACGGAACTGGGCACAGTATCTAGATGAGGACGTACCAGTGACCTATACGGAACTGGGCACAGTATCTAGATGAGGCCGCACCAGTGACCTATACGGAACTGAGCACATTATCTAGATGAGGTCATATCAGTGACATTGGAATTACTTTAACAGTTGCCTCAAACTGGTATTGTCCTGTCCCACTCTGCCACTTCATTACTATACCCTTCACTTTTCTTACCCTCAGGTATAAAATCATAAGTGTCCCTACAATTACAGCCTGATTTCCAACTCAGTTCTGTCAGCAATTGCTACCTCATCTAAACTATTTTTATCTCTACTCATTCCCACCTCCAAAACCTCATGCATACTCCTACCTACCTCTGGACATCACTCCCACTAAGGCTATTCACCATGACCGTCAAACATGCCTAATAATCTTTTATAAAGATTAAAAACCCCTTATCCTAAGCAACTCACTTCCCCACTCTCTCTCTCCATTAGATTGTAAGCTCTCATGATCAAGGCCCTCTTGCCTCATGTTAATTTACCCTAATAATAAGATGGGTGGTATTACATGTAATAAGTTATCCTCTCTACGTACCATAAGAGGACCTGTAACCACGCAGATTTCGGTTTAGTAATAAAAAAAAAAACTAATTAAAACAGCAGACGGGTTCTTTGATTTTTTTTGGCCATGTTAATGTCTAAAGCGGCCACCTTTAACTTTTTTCTTAACCAATTGACTTGTTGAATACACAAATTAAATCACATTGGTATTCTTATTCCTGCTTGTATATGCTAAATGTGGTTCCGGTAAGGTGGATCAAGACGATGCCTCTACTTTTGATCCACCCAATCACTACATAGCTTTGGGCCCAAACACTGTTTTTGAATTTTGTTGTCACTGTAAATTGATAGAAATGCCTTCAAGTCTTCCCTGCTCTCCAGCTTGGACAAGTAATCTGTAATATATCAGGGTAGATTTTATAATAGAGAATCACCTCTGATACTTATGATGGTTCTCTTTGTCCATGAGCTCTACAGGGGTTTCAAGAAGGAACGGGCTTAATTTTGTCAAGTTCATCTCTAAATGTGAAGCAACAATCATTTATCACCCAGAATTGGCCGTATAACTGATTGCCAATTTAAGTCTAGTTAAGAACTTGGCAAAATCTCACCAGTTCCTTCATCTTAGAACCTATAACTGTTATAGACCTCCATGCAAGGGTGTGGATGGATGGGTCTTCATTCTTCCAAGATGGGTCTTCAGAGGCTTTATGTAGATATGAGTAAAATATTCAGGGAGGCCAATCCCTGGCTGTTTTTACAATACTGGGATTTGATATAAAAAAATGCTCAATTCCAGGATTTCAGGGATCCAGGGATTGACTTGGTAGTGGCACTGGCTGGCAGCAACAGGACTTATCGCAACCCCCCCTTGACCCGTCATCATCTCTCTCCCTCCCTCTCTCCAACCCCCAGTACTTAGCTCTACCCCACCCCCCAAGTCCTATCTTCCTATCTCTTTCTCTAAACCTGGGATTAAAATCCTAGCTATTTTAGGACGGGATTCCACCAAGCTTGGTCTCCAGATTGTCCACCCTATTCAAAATGTCTCTTGAAAATATTCATTTTCCAGGATTGGCCACATTATTTTGCAGGTATTGACCCAGGCCATGCAGCACAATTTAAATTGTGCATCACAGAATGGGGAAGCTAAAGCAGAATCCGAGGACTGAGCTACACCATTCTGCCACTCAACCGGATTTCCACCACATTTTTTTTTTCTATTGAAAAATCATCACTGACGAAGTTACCTACTGCGGCCAACAGCCGCTATGTCTCCAGAGCCAACACAGCTGTGCCGACTAAGATGACCACACTGCTATACATGCAAGCTTCACTTTTCCTTTAACGGTCATGTTATGAGAAGAGGTTGGAACATTAGATTGTACGATGTGAACACTTTCCGAGTTATGTATTATTGTTTATGCCAGGAGACCTCTTTGCCTCTCATTTTCCATAATTTATGAATTAATTGACATCCACATTCCTGTGATGCTTAGCTGGGAATGGCTGAGCGGAGCAAGTACAGAGTAATGAATCATAAACTACAAGGCAAGGAAACTGTTTTACTTATGTATGGGAAAGGCCCGCATTGGTGATATTGAAGTTGACCATTTGTCTTAATATATTTGTTTAAAACACAAACTGTAATATTCAGAGCAATCCTGCGACGCATGATGTAAACAGGAAGATAAATAACGAATGCAAATCATTTCAACGCACTTTGGGGGGCATTGAGAGAAACAAATGTAAGGAGACGAGTGCGACCATAATTATGGAACCAGGCCAGACTAATGGCAACCAGCTGTATCTTGTCTACTTGGCTACATCAATTGGCATTTATGATTGTGTATGGTCACTGTAGTTGTATGGTGGCAACTCCGCTGTCTGCGCAGTCTTATGTCAATCAGCCAGTGGCAAAGGGGAAGTGCTGGTTAGATCGCAAGGCTCGTCCTCCGGATCAGGCCCCATGTCCGAATCACAACTGGACAGAATAAGGGGCAGATTGGTTGCTATGGGCAACATCCCATCTTTAATTGAACTCAGATCTTAGTAAATTTACCCCCCCCCCCCAGTCTTTGTACATACGCACAGATGTAAACCAGGAAAGTGGTTTGTTGCGACATCTGCCTCAACAGAGTCTGCCGCCTGCGCTTCAGAATTAGGCACAATGGGGCCATTTCAGACCCCTCGCAGCAGGCCGATTCTGTCCCGTCCCCGATGGCCGGGATTTGGCGGGATGGGTAAGCAGTAGCGCACGCAGGGGGGGTTTCTGAGTACCCAGAAAGCCCCCTAGGAGTCTAAGGGCCCTAGACTGAAAGCTGAGGGTCCCCTCTTTCCATGGGTACAAGAATTTAAAAAATCGGCCTTTGGGAACCGGAGAAATCTGACTTCAAAGCAGTGGTCCCCATCCAAGCCTGTTGATTGCTATTCCCAGTCAGATATTTCAGGTTCTGTCTGACATAGTTATTCTGAGGGTACATTCCAAAAGCTGGGACTCTCCCCCTTTGAGGGACACTAGTAGCTTGTCTCTACTCTGTCCAGAACCAGAGATATCAGCCTTCCAGCTGCTGATTACTGTTCCAGCTCCACACACCTGGTATGTAGTT
Organism: Crinia signifera; assembly: GCF_055691185.1. Lineage (NCBI taxonomy): Eukaryota > Metazoa > Chordata > Amphibia > Anura > Myobatrachidae > Crinia > Crinia signifera. The sequence goes on from NC_139228.1 coordinate 68,420,427, forward strand.
TTATATGCTCGTTGGCAGATTGCTCTGCCTCCTGAACTCTGATCCCCTAGTCCCCAATACCATTTGGTAGGTGGGATTCTCTAGTTTTTAATTCCATTAAAATCTAAGAAATGTATTTCTTGGAACTGGAGGTATCTGCAGTCAAGCAAGCTTTCCTCCCACCAGAAAATTATGAATAATAAGCCCACTCCACTATACACCCCTCCTCTGCATATTAAACATCCTCTACCACCCTGGAAGTTATGTATCAGGGCCCCTTCATTCAGGCCAATGCCCCCTTCTCCCACCTCATCTCCCACCATCTGTGCAGTAAAGGGGTAATTAGTGGAAATTACTGATCCAGGCCCTACATGCTGAGCGGTTGATATAATACCCCCTACCACCCGGGGACATCAAAGCTTCCCCCACCCATTTTTTTTTATTATTATTATTATTTATATACATTTGGTCTATCTATAATACTTTATCTGACTCGGCATATACTGGGTCACCTAAGGGTCCATCTCCGTGCTTTGCTCCGCCCCTCTGGAAACCCCCTTCTGAAAATCCTGCGTTTGCCCCTGGTAAGCATACATATCCACTCTCATGCAAATGCGGGATTTGCACAGCGGGTGTGGTATGGGACTCCGACAGTCGGGATCCCGACAGTCATTATCCCGACTGGCCAGAGTCAGACAGCATGGCGAGTGCAAAAAAGCCCCTTGCGGGCTCGCTGCGCTTGCCACGCTGTGGGCATGTATTCTATTCTCCCTCTATGGGGGTCGTGGACCCCCACGAGGGAAAATAGCGGGTGGCCGTCGGGCACCCGGCTGTTGGCGTTTTGACAGTCGGGATCCTGACGTCGGGTAAATGATTGTCGGGATCCCGTCCGGCACCCCGCACAGCAGCATGGGGGGGCGTTCGGCCCACAGTCTCCTGAGCAGAGTGTGTCACATACATGGGGATTTTTCCGTAAAAGGGCCCTACAACTCTTCCCGGTGGCAGTAAACAGGTGAGGCACGGGGCACTGCTTTGACATGTTTTCATTGTTTTCTCTTTGTTTGTGAACTCATCGTTGTAGATGTCTTCGCTGTGCACGTTCTATTCGCCAGCGACAATTTCAGTTGTCCGTTTGGAATATCGTGGTAAAGTATTTAAGCATTTGCAGCCTGTTGCACATCATTCGTCCAGGCGTTCTCACCGTGCGCTGAAGATGTAATTTCCAGCCCAATGTGATGTCTCCAATGGGATAGGGTGTGGAGCAGGCGAGCGTCGACCTCTCTGTCATCTCCACAAAAACACCAATAAAAATGCCTCTCTGTCATGGAGACACCTTGTGCAGCCGGCTCGCAGTGGTATTAGTGCACACGTTCTATCTTTCCATCGTTAAACTGGACTGGAAGAGGCGCCTCAGGAAGGCTCCACAGCCTTATTCACAATATTGTGTTTGTGTTAAAGAGAAACTGTTGTGGTGTAAAAGGAAATACAGCGGAACCATTATTTCCGTTGCTTAGTATACTCTTTTATGCATATTTCCAGTGGTGTGGTAATGCCACCACAGTCCAAGCGGTCACTTGGGGGAGGGGGGTGGCTGCGGCACCTGTTCTATGCAGACATGCTGAAAAGATCCCTCCAAAAATGGCTGCCGCCTTTGGAGGAGACTGATGCTAGAAGTTCTACTGGACCTCTAGCATCTGTTAGGGAAGCAGATAACCCTACTCTGAAGTGCCTGATTCTTGGGAGTGCTGACGTGCTTCTGAGCACTGATCCCCTGGTAATGAGCAAGAAGCGGGTGTGGTATGGCTCTCCGAAAGGGGGGATCCTGACGGCCAGTATAGCGACGTCAGAATCGCGACTGCCGGTGCTTTGACGGGGGGGGGCAAGCTCAAAGAAGACCCGTGCGGGCTCGCTGCGCTCACCACGCTGCGGGCTTGGTGGCTCGCTACGCTTGCAACAGGTTCTATTCTCGCTCTATGGGGGCCGAGGACCCCCACAATGGAGAATATCCCCTGTGAGTCGGGATCCCCCCCTGTCGGAGCGTCATCTGGCACCTGCAAGAAGTGCGTAGCAACCACCATGTAACCCCTGTCAAGAAGCATGAAATCCCTGTCACTGAGCAAGAAACCGCTGGCAACGAGCAAGAAAACCCTGGCAATGAGCATGTAACCCCTGGTAATGATCAAGAAACCACTGGAAACGAGCATGTAACCCCTGTCAATGCGCAAGAAACTACTGGCAACCAGCATGTTACCCCAGGCAGTGAGCATGAAATCCCTGTCAACAAGCATTTAATCCTTGTCACTGAGCAAGAAACACCTGGCAATGAGCAAAAAACTCCTGGCAATGAGCATGAAACCCCCGCCAATGATTAAGAAACCCCTGGCTATGGGCATATGCAATAGGTAAAGTGGGGGTGGTATCAGAAACTATTTTTATCAGGGGTCACTACATTTCTAATTACACCACTGTTCGTACTGGAAAATGACCTACCTGACCATGATGACTCATAGGAGGTATGTTGTGTTTTGGATAGTGTGCTAGGCTTGCTTCCACTGAGTTCTCTCTTGACGTCATCTGACCATGCAGCCATATGCCACATGGCATCAGAAACTTCCAAGTGTTTAATGAACATAGAACGTGTCTCTTGCCGTCCCACAGGCCCTGCTTAGGGCTTACAACATGGCTGTCGTGTACAAACTGACCAAACAGCCACAAAGCAAACCAGCGTTTAAGCACGGTTCCGGATAAAAAGGTCTACACAGCCTAGATAGACAGTCAATAGGCCGACATGCACAAGGTGGACAATGCTGCATGGTAAACATTAGTATCCCAGATTTTTTCTAGGTGTCAATGGTGACACCTGAAAACATGGACCCCCAATCCGCTTGGCTCCCTTCACTCACCAAGCTTCGGGCCCATTGCCTTGCTCCGCTGCACTTGGCACACTTTACCGCTCCCAATCAGATTCCACGTGGATGATAAAGTATGAAAAAAGTAAATCAAAACAGAAAAAAATGAGGAGCATATACGCATGTTGACCTTTGCATGTGTCGACCGTTGCTGTCGGCCACTTGACTGTCTATCTAGGTACGGTTGACACATCTTCCGGATACCATAGAGCACAGGAGAAGATCGCTGCACCAGTATTACACTTTGGTATATGTGAAGGTCCAGACCTCTTCTGGAAACCCCTGGTACGTCTTAGCAAGCATCCCCCGGGCTCCCCCTCTCCCCAGCAGCCATTCCCCCCCCCCCCCCGCCACGGCCTCCTCTGAGCGCAGCTATAACCTATGTATAAATGTTTTCACATTAAATCTAAGTAAAGCATTAGCTGTGAGGTTTAACGCTTTCATTATTCTGAAATCAATCACGGCTGCCTTCTGCAGAGACAAACCTGTACATTTATGTGTCACGTAATATTTCATGTATGTATGATTACATGTAACTGGCTGACACAAAGGGCTGGTTGAGATTTTCATGTCACATCATTAATTTCTTATACAGTTATAAAAATGCAATAAAACATCCACCCAGACAGATTTACGGCTGTAGTTGTGCAGCCCCCTCTATGGAACCTGGTTCCTCTTGTCTGCAACAGACACGTTCTAGACTATTTTGGTCCTGGCGCACAGAAAGGGGCAATGTGGCAATCTATCTGCGACAGCTACAATTCACCGGTATAGTCAGCGGCGAAACGCAGGGTTTCTGGTGGGTCTTTTCCGAATGCCGTCCTCAATCTTACACTCATTGGCGCAAGTGCGGGGGAGCAGTAGAAGAACCTACTATGACCCTGGACATTGTACACATTGGTCTTTTTATACATTGGATACTGTATGGGATGCAATATTATTTCATTATTTACAGTTTCTTTTATAGCGTAGTATAATCCTTTACGTTTTACAATTGAAAACAGTGATAAAACAAACTTCGTAGTAACAAATCGACATAGAGGTAGGAGGGCCCTGCTCACAAGCTTGCAATCTTAATTTCTAAAACTATACAGTAGGTCAGGCATGTCCAAACTATGGCCCTCCAGCTGTCTTGAAACTACACATGCCAGCATGCCTTGCCATCGTTTTAGCGTTTCCAATAGCAAAACTGTGGAAAGGCATGATGGGACTTGTAGTTTCACAACAGCTGGGGGGGGGGGCAAAGTTTGAACATGCCTGCTATAGGATGTCTATAGTAGTGATGGAGAAACTTGGCACTCCAGATGTTGTTGAACTGCACATCCCAGCATTCCCTGCAACAGTTTTAGCATGGCTGAGTAGCAAAACTGTAGCAGGGCATGCTGGCATGTTTATTTCACCAACAGCTGGAGTGTCAAGGTTCTCCATCACTGGTTTATAGTACAGACTGTATCAGACATTTTAAAGTTCAAAGTACCATAACAAATAATAATACAGAAACATAATCAAACAAGTACTGCAATTTCTAATAACACATTCTCCCACACCATGGTAAGGCTCCTGTCTCTTCTTCCTGGTAGCTGCTCTCTGGTCCAGTGAACTGATTGAGGACTCGGATCCACACACACAGCATCTTGGTAGAAAAAGCTGATACCACTGGGCATGTGCGGCAGCCCCGCTATGTCCCTTACAGTTGGTGCTGCGTCCTTCTGTACTATACCTGTTGGATTTTTAAATGTTTGTTTTGAAAAATTAAAACGTCCTGAATAGAGTTTGGACTGCAGTGGATCTAATGTAGTGTGTGCGTGTGTGTGTGTGTGTGTGTGGGTAATATACATTTTTCTTATCTGTCTCTCATAGTGATTCAAATTTGACCCCAGCCCCGGTTGGGTCGGGGTTTGCGCATGCCCCGGCACTGAATGACTTTGGCGAATAAACACAGGCCATTTGTTCCAGGGCAGGGGCGGAAATGGGGGATGGATCAGGGCGTCCCCATAAAAATGCTGGGCTTTCCCTTTGGAACGCAGGAGGGTGGGACTGAGATAGCTGAAATGGGGGCGGGAGCTGAGGTCATGTGATGTCAGCCACACGTCCCAAGCAGGCATGGACACACCTGCTTTTTTTACAGGTGTGCCTATGAAACGCTGGGTGGTCCGCCTCTCGCCCAGCCTTCAGTGCCCACCCCATCACTTGCCAAAGACGTTCGCTCCAGGGGTATGCACTTGCGCATATTCACGCATGCTAAATCCCCAAACATCGTCCTGGGTAGCGAATTCAGACCTGAGTAAATATTCCTAAACCATGGACAGGGGACTATTCCCATTTCTACTGACTCTTTCCCAACATGGCAGGGCCTGTAAATTAATGACAGGAGGTCTGAACCAGAAAATATTGCTGTTCAGAGGCCAAGACCTCCAGGGTTCCCATGCCATAAAATAACACATTGCATTGGCAATACTGATACTTTAAATTATTACCTGGTTTTGGGAGGTCTGTGTGGGGCAATCCTTCATGAATTCTTGAGTGGAACTTTCAGTGTGTGATCGGTGAGAACAAGTTTTTAATTACCCTTATTCTGGGTGGTCCCTGGCTGTTTTCTCCCACTTGCCCTCCTGCATACCTGCCGCGTAAAGGCATTGGTGTGAACACTTCTCCACCCGAAAAAAACGTACGGCAGGTGTTCTCCTGATGATCACTTTCCTGTTCCTCATAACTCCTCGCTCATGTTACAGCCCTTGGCCTGGACTCGCTAATCCCCCCGAAATTCCCTTTTCAAAAGTGACAATTCTGATTTTTTTTTTATTTTCCGCCTCCTATGACGAGCGGGTTCTGCGGCGGTTACATATTCTCCAGATAACATGCCAAACACATTGCAAAATATGTTTTATGGCCGATTTGGCACAGATTTGTACGAAAGCCTTCCATTATTTTTGTTTAATTATTATTATTTTAAACGAGCAACCACTTAATAATGCTGACGTTTCTTCAGCCGGCCTCCTCCTGAGACGCTTTGCAAAACCACTAAACTCTGTGCGGCCGCATAAAGCAGTAATACGGCACAGATATAAAAATCCGCATAGTTTCCTTCTTAACCCGTCAGGAGGAAGTAACCCGATCGCTCTGTGGACGTTAATGCAACTTATGGGGCTTTTTCTGCCGCTGGTTCTGTTATTGTTACATTTTTGAAATCAGAGATCTCAGGTGACAGAACCTTATCAAATGTGTGATTGTGTAAAAGCTTTGAAGTCGCTTCCAGGGAGGGTTAGACAGATATTGCCGGTTCTCTGTTTGTACGTATAAGACATTTAACTGCTATTGCAATGTGTAATGGAAGCATGAGCAGGGTCATCTTAATTTGTGGGCAAGCTAGGCAGCTGCCCATAGCCCCAAGATTCTAAGGGCCTTCGAGCAGGAAGTGGCTGTCAGCATGCTGATTGGTGGATGGTTGGAGTTATCCAGTGATTCAGAGTGCAGCATTTTCTTCAGTTCCGCACTATCCTGTGTTCTCTTCTGTCTCCTGTTCTGCACTGTCCTGTGTTCTCTTCTGTCACCTGTTCCGCACTGTCCTGTGTTCTCTTCTGTCTCCTGTTCCACACTGTCCTTTATTCTCTTCTGTCTCCTGTTCTGCACTGTCCTGTGTTCTCTTCTGTCTCCTGTTCTACACTGTCCTGTATTCTCTTCTGTCTCCTGTTCTGCACTGTCCTGTTCCGCACTGTCCTGTATTCTCTTCTGTCTCCTGTTCTGCACTGTCCTGTGTTCTCTTCTGTCTCCTGTTCTGCACTGTCCTGTGTTCTCTTCTGTCTCCTGTTCCGCACTGTCCTGTTCCACACTGTCCTGTATTCTCTTCTGTCTCCTGTTCTGCACTGTCCTGTGTTCTCTTCTGTCTCCTGTTCCGCACTGTCCTGTTCCACACTGTCCTGTATTCTCTTCTGTCACCTGTTCCGCACTGTCCTGTGTTCTCTTCTGTCTCCTGTTCCGCACTGTCCTGTTCCACACTGTCCTGTGTTCTCTTCTGTCTCCTGTTCTGCACTGTCCTGCGTTCTCTTCTGTCTCCTGTTCCGCACTATCCTGTGTTCTCTTCTGTCTCCTGTTCTGCACTGTCCTGCGTTCTCTTCTGTCTCCTGTTCCGCACTGTCCTGTATTCTCTTCTGTCTCCTGTTCCACACTGTCCTGTTCCGCACTGTCCTGCGTTCTCTTCTGTCTCCTGTTCTGCACTGTCCTGTGTTCTCTTCTGTCTCCTGTTCTGCACTGTCCTGTGTTCTCTTCTGTCTCCTGTTCTGCACTGTCCTGTGTTCTCTTCTGTCTCCTGTTCTGCACTGTCCTGCATTCTCTTCTGTCTCCTGTTCTGCACTGTCCTGCGTTCTCTTCTGTCTCCTGTTCCGCACTGTCCTGCGTTCTCTTCTGTCTCCTGTTCCGCACTGTCCTGCGTTCTCTTCTGTCTCCTGTTCCGCACTGTCCTGCGTTCTCTTCTGTCTCCTGTACTCCACTGTCCTGCGTTCTCTTCTGTCTCCTGTTCTGCACTGTCCTGTGTTCTCTTCTGTCTCCTGTACTCCACTGTCCTGCGTTCTCTTCTGTCTCCTGTTCTGCACTGTCCTGCATTCTCTTCTGTCTCCTGTTCTGCACTGTCCTGCGTTCTCTTCTGTCTCCTGTTCCGCACTGTCCTGCGTTCTCTTCTGTCTCCTGTTCTGCACTGTCCTGCATTCTCTTCTGTCTCCTGTTCTGCACTGTCCTGCGTTCTCTTCTGTCTCCTGTTCCGCACTGTCCTGCGTTCTCTTCTGTCTCCTGTTCCGCACTGTCCTGCGTTCTCTTCTGTCTCCTGTACTCCACTGTCCTGCGTTCTCTTCTGTCTCCTGTACTCCACTGTCCTGCGTTCTCTTCTGTCTCCTGTACTCCACTGTCCTGCGTTCTCTTCTGTCTCCTGTTCTGCACTGTCCTGCATTCTCTTCTGTCTCCTGTTCCGCACTGTCCTGTGTTCTCTTCTGTCTCCTGTTCCGCACTGTCCTGTATTCTCTTCTGTCCTGTTCTGCACTGTCCTGCGTTCTCTTCTGTCTCCTGTTCTGCACTGTCCTGTGTTCTCTTCTGTCACCTGTTCCACACTGTCCTGTTCTGCACTGTCCTGCATTCTCTTCTGTCTCCTGTTCTGCACAGTCCTGTGTTCTCTTCTGTCTCCTGTTCTGCACTGTCCTGTGTTCTCTTCTGTCTCCTGTTCTGCACTGTCCTGCGTTCTCTTCTGTCTCCTGTTCTGCACTGTCCTGCGTTCTCTTCTGTCTCCTGTTCTGCACTGTCCTGTGTTCTCTTCTGTCTCCTGTTCCGCACTGTCCTGTATTCTCTTCTGTCTCCTGTTCTGCACTGTCCTGTATTCTCTTCTGTCCTGTTCTGCACTGTTCTGTGTTCTCTTCTGTCACCTGTTCCACACTGTCCTGTTCCGCACTGTCCTGCGTTCTCTTCTGTCTCCTGTTCTGCACTGTCCTGTTTTCTCTTCTGTCTCCTGTTCTGCACTGTCCTGTGTTCTCTTTTGTCTCCTGTTCTGCACTGTCCTGCGTTCTCTTCTGTCTCCTGTTCTGCACTGTCCTGCGTTCTCTTCTGTCTCCTGTTCTGCACTGTCCTGCATTCTCTTCTGTCTCCTGTTCTGCACTGTCCTGCGTTCTCTTCTGTCTCCTGTTCCGCACTGTCCTGCGTTTACTTCTGTCTCCTGTTCCGCACTGTCCTGCGTTCTCTTCTGTCTCCTGTTCTGCACTGTCCTGTGTTCTCTTCTGTCTCCTGTTCCGCACTGTCCTGTTCCACACTGTCCTGCATTCTCTTCTGTCTCCTGTTCCGCACTGTCCTGTGTTCTCTTCTGTCTCCTGTTCCGCATTGTCCTGCATTCTCTTCTGTCTCCTGTTCCGCACTGTCCTGCATTCTCTTCTGTCTCCTGTTCCACACTGTCCTGTGTTTTCTTCATCCACCCACTCTGCACCCTCTATATTTTGGGAACCCACCTTTGTTCTAGGTTTACCATCTATCTTGAAGGTTTGCCTGTTCACAGCACATTAGGGGACTATGCGCATTCCTGTTCTCCTCTTGGCAGAGGTGTAGCCTCTCACTCTTGACAGATTGGACCTATAACACCATCCAGTCCATCGTCTGCCTATCTTTGGGAATTTCCACTCTGATCTACCCTCCAAGACCTCTACAGGACACTGAACTCCAGGTGAGCCCCACCATCTATAGCCACCTGTATGAGACAGTGGTCCTCCACAAAATATTTTAAGTGGGACTGATAATCTCCACCATAATAGTGACCAGGGGTAACCAGCAGCCTTTACCTCCAGGTGAGCCAACACCATCATAGCCACCTGTTAGAGGTTCTGCCAACCCCCTCTACCAAACCAAGTCCAGGTTGAAGAACTCCTGCCCACCCTCCTCCAGTGTTTACAACATCCACTGCGACTTTTTCCACATATGGGAGGTGCCCAAATTGGGTATTGAATACCAATTTCCCTAAAAACCATCAGAGGTCCTTTGAGGGATATACTACGGACATTTCTCCATTGATTCCTCCAGCGGCAACTAACATCTATCCGTGAATATAGAGAGGACCGGTGAATTGTCCCCCACAATCTTTCCCCCATTCATCTTCCCAATCGGCAGATATACCATTGGTTAAGTGCACTTTCCAATTGGACTGATACTCAATAGGGCAGTGGCCCTCACTGATCTACATCCAATCAAAGAGTGAGACCTTCTTTTTAACTTAATTTTATTGTGTGATATTGTCATGTGTAAATGTATGTAATGTGTTTATTCATTTTTGTGATATAAATAGTTTTTTTCACCATAAAATTGTTCAATCTGTTCATTGTGACACCAGCGCTGCTTCTTTGAAACTTAACATTACTCCCACTAACACTGGTTTCCGTTCCCCTCTTCTTGTCCACACCTTCCCATGTGCTATGTCCTTCGCAGCCACGTCCCTACACGTTTATCCAAACTTGTAGCATGGAACCGAAACCGTTTGGGTAACGGGGTTATTTTGTATTGAGCTGCAGCACAATAAACCCACATACAGTACCTGACATATTACGGAGGTTAATCGGCCCCTCTGGGTGATAAAAGATTAAGCAGATGTGTCAAGCAAGTGTTGTCACGAACAGAAGCTGCTTAATGAAGGTTTGCCCGTTCACAGCACATTAGGGGACTATGCGCATTCCTGTTCTCCTCTTGGCAGATGCTTCTGACCTCTTTCAGGTGAGCAGTCACATACGCATCACAATGGATGTGTTGTTTTCCCCTGTGATATTTGTTTCACTTGCTGTGATAGACATGTCAGTGGGACGATCATCACCTGTACTGAGCCCAGTGTCCATGTCCCTGTATGGAGATGCTGCTACTAATGTCATCCTGTATTATTGCCCATTTGGTTTTGGTGGCTGGACCACCAGACAGAAAAGGTTTTATTCTGAGGTGGACGCTGCTGCTGGTGTCTATTGCCGTCATTGTGCTTGCGACTACACTAAAGCTTCGCTTGCGATGTTGGCATACGTGCACAAAGATGTGCAGAGAAGCCTTAGGGTGCATGCGTCATGGGACTTGAATAGAAACTTACGTGAACCTCTGCACTACTTACTGTAGTTACCCTCCCTTCTAGTAGTCTAAACCTAACCTCCTTCTTGAAGCCTGACCCCAACATTCCCCAAAGCCTGACCCCCAACACTCCCCGCTAGTGCCTAAACCTAACCCGCTTCCCCTCTGCCTAAATCTAAGCCCCTTCCACGAACCTAAACCTAACCCCCCTCCCTGCAGCTTTTCCCTTTCTGCACCCCGGAAGGGTAGGCAAGCCTCCCGCATTCCTGGCCAGCTGCATCAGCTCCCCCTCCCCCCACTGCAGCCCCCTCCTTTGCTAGTGAAGCTAGAATGGGGAAAAAATGGCACACATCGCAACATTTAGCCCCTCCCCGAATCACGACATTTAGCTCCTCCCCCTAACCCTAAGATCTGCAGAGAGTCTCCTCTCCAGTCTTCTCTGCTGAGTGAACAAGCTTTGTTGCGAAACGTACGTCAGACAAAGCTGATTACGTGGTGCACTCACGTGACCGGCGGTAAAGGTGCCCATACACTAGTAAGATTTATCTTCAGATCTGGCTGGTTGGAACAAAAACATGGTTATGGATGAGTGACACTTTGTCAGTTTTCCAGCATTTCCAAGCAAATGGTCAACTGTCATTTGCTCTCATCCATAACCATGTTTTTGTTCCAACCAGACAGATCTGAAGATAAATCTGCGTGTGTATGGCCACCTTAACGCTGCTGCTTCCCAGGAGAACGGAGATCTGCCGCTTCAGCACGCTTGCAGGGGGAACGTTCAGCACCAGCCGGGCAAGGGCGGTAATGTACTGTGACTCACGGCTCAGCTCGACTCAGCTCCGACCGTGCCATATACTCCGTCTGTTCTTTGTTTCACGGCATATGCATATAATTGTAAAGGGATTGATTAATGTTTACTATACATGCTTCCCCAGTTCTGTGGTGCCGAAAGGCATTGATCTCTGAAAAAGCAATCTAGTTAAAGGGATATTATGTGTCTTTTCTGTGGACCTGATCAAGTGTATATAACTTTTCAGTTTTGTGACACATTTGATAAGGTACTGTGGTGTGGCAACCTGCTGCAAAAGATTATGTAGCTGGCTCATAGAATCTTTACTCCTGCATTGTACTGTGAGAGGTAACATTGTTTCACATATCATAGTATCTATTGTTGAGAGGTAAAATTGTATAACAAAGTGAGCCATCCATTGTAACATATAGCAGTGTGAGTAACTGTGAAATTATCAAACATACTCCTGTAGGTTAAAATCCCAAGAGTGTATAAAGCCACCCTGATAAGTATTGTACCCCTTTTTTGATCTGTCTCTAAAAGGTGGGTCTCTGTCGGATGCATCAGGCCTACCCACCCTGCAATGCAAAGGTAACAGGGGGGTACCCTGATTTCCCGTCTTACTTTGCTATCCCTCCAGAGCCATAAATGGACACAGGACTCTCTCACTCCTCGTTCTATGCAATTAAGTAAGACGAGTGAGCAGCAGAGGTACAGTGCACCACAGAGGCTCTAATTCTTGTAAATTCAATCTATAATACTCTTGACACTATCCCTTTACCTATGTTTAAGGAGGGTTAAGGCAGATATACCTGGACTGCCTACCCTGCAATGCCACCAAGCAACAGGGGGGGCACCCAGGAGATTGGTCTGAAAGGATCATCCTTCTACACTATCCCTCTGGGAATATATATGGGCACGGGGCTCTCTCACTCCTCGTCCTATACATTAAGCAAGACGAGTGGGCAGCAGAAGTCCTGTGGGCATAGCAGTCCCAACTTTTTAATGAAACGAAAACAGCGGAGACATCATAGTGACCCATGATTAAATCCTTAACACTATCCGATAAGTGAAAAAAACCAACACTGGCACATAACCGGGTGTAAGGAAATATGATGGTCACATTTTTTCAGAAATTCTCTGATAATGATTAATTTGATCACCTACAGCTAACCCAGCCGGTTATAGAAAAATATTCGCAATTGAGGCATAAATATAGGAAGTATTATCATTCCTTTGCTTTACTTTTCTTCTCTTCCCCCCCCCCCCCCCCTTTCGTCGGTAATATTGTGTGGGACCACACATATTCCATAAATTAACTCAAAATGTTGTATATTGCAGTAAGGCATACTAATCGGAGGGAGTCCAGCGTGCACCCCACCCGAGTTTCTTTTTTCTTTTTTGTTGTATAAATGTAATCAGGTATAACTCGGGGGTGCACCACTGTCCGTCACACAAAAAACACACACGGGGTGATTGACCCACATGTGAAAAGGTGACTAACAAGGAGCAAGTCTCCAAAAGGCCAGTTTTGACTCCTCTCACATATGATATAACAAGTGTTTACACTAGTGCGAGTCCCCCACCTTTTTGTTTTTTTCACCCCTTCTAAGGTGGAACATTTTTTTAAGATAGGAGTACTGTTTTACATGGGATGTTGCTATGGGCAACCAATCAGAATCTACGTCTTATTTATTTTGTACCTTCTAGAACATAATAGATCTAAATGGTTGCCCATAGCCCATCTGAAATAGAACTTCAATCGTATACCCCTTTTAGACCAAAACGCCGGGTCGCACCCGGCTTTTTGGACCCTGGTTGAAGCCGGGTGCGACCCGGCGTTTAGGGGTATTTACACCGGACGGGCTTAAACGCCCGCACCCCCCTCCCGCCCCTTGAAGATGACAGCGCGATGTCATCTTCAAGCGCCGATCGACGCCGCCGTACCCGGAACGCTGCTGGGGGCAGCCCAGCACTAAGGTAAGCTGCTAGGCTGCCCCCAGTCCCCGCGCGCACCCCCCCGCCATTGGACAGGAGGTGAATGGATGCCGCACACAGGCATCCGTTCACCTCCCTCCCCCGCCGCCGCTGCTGTCTGCAGAGTATAGCAGACAGCAGCGCCGGCTGTCAGTGTCAGACTGACAATCCGTCCAACCTGCGGACGCTGCGGTCGGCAGGTTGGACGTTCCCCATTCATGTAAATGGGAGCCGGGTCATCCGACCTGGCGTTTCCATTTACACCACCCTCTACCCAGGTCCTAGCCGTGTTCTACCCAGGTCAGGACCTGGGTAGAAGTCCCGTGTAAAGGGACACGGCGTTAGGGATTTGCACCGCCGAAGATCCGGTTCTGACCCGCCGCTGACCCGGATTTTTCGGCGGTGTAAAAGGGGTATTAGTAAATTTCCCCCTAAATTCCTAAACCTAATCCCCCCCCCCACACACACACACACCCCAGTGCCTAATCTATTTCCGATCCCTGCTGCGATCCCCACTGCACCACCGCCGGCCGCACCCCCCATAGGTTTCCATGGGGGATGCAAAGCTGCCCAATGTATCAACACCGGGCAGCAGCAGTACACATCCCTGGGCTACCACCATTCTGAGATGGCGGTAGGCCATTATAGCCTATGGGCTGCACACCGCACTGCCGCCGGGTCAGCAGGGTTGGCGGTGGAGTCAGCGCTAACCGCGCATGCACAGACCACCCGGGTTCCGACTGAGCACATTGCAGTCCTTCATAAATGGGCCCCTTAACCTATACGTAAAGAAAAAAGTCAAATTAAATCCTTATTTCACCTTCCAGTTTCCTTTACATGATGTCCATTTCCCGTCTGCACATTGAGGATGAATCTTTAGTCTCGGGACGATTGCTGAGACTCCGGAAGGTTTTATAGATGCTCCGCACATTTGTCACGCTGGGCCTGTCTCACGCACAACGAGGAATATTTAATGATCACAAGAAGAATTATTAAGAGCTAAATCTTGTAAGCAGGAAACATCGTTTTACAACCACTTAAATAATTTTATTGCCCATTGTCTTCCCCTGCAGGCCTCGATTGTTCCCTGGTTATTTATTGCAGGGGAAACACCAGCTGGATTTACTGCGGCATCTAAATATTACAATCGACACACAACTGTCCCATCATCGCCAAACACAATGGGTCTATAAAACAAAGAACGAGGCAGGTTCGAGACAGAAAATAAAGTTTGGTGAAGCTGGGAGAGATTATGTTGTGTCTTTGGTTTTATGCTAAACAATGTAAAACGTTACTTTACTTTTTTTGAAATATAAATTATTAATAAAGGGGGAGGAAGAATGATTTATAGAACGCTTCGGGCTTTAGAGAATGTATGAAGATGCAGTTTGCACATCTGTCCTCAAAGGACCTCGGCCGGAGCCGTATTTTGAGAACGAGCGACCAATATTCCAGACATATATAAACGACACACATTCATCCTATTTGGGTCACTAATTATAGGGCTGGGAACCGCTCTGTCTCAGGAGGCAAACGTTATGCATTCGGCATGCAGGCGAAATACTGAGTCCCAAACCTCTATGCTCCTCGCTCGCTGTCTCCATGTCACCACTGTCTGCCGCTTCCTTCCCATTAGATTGTAAGCTCTTATAACCGGGGACCTCTTCCCCTTTTAGAATCCAGTTCAAATTTTTCACAATCACTTGCAAAGGGCTCCCCCATCGCTCTTCTATTACATCTCTAACCTTATCTCTCTCTACACTCCCGCCCACCCACTTCACTCTCACAAGCAGGGCCCTCTCCCCTCATGTGCTTCTCCTACTCCTTCTACACCTTCAACACCTTCTACTTCATTCTCCTTTTGACAGCATCATGGGGCCCCTTTATCACGGATCGCATTTACAGTGCGATCTGGGCGGATTGTTTACAATTTGATCCTATCACAGGGATGTATCCGACCTAACGTGCAGGGACAGGGCTTCAAAAGGAGCTGGTCCCTGCCATGTGCTGAGCCGGGCACCTGCACATGTGCGGTTAACACTGACCCCCCACCGGCCCCGCTGACCGCACCACCCCGGCAGCAGGCTACAATGGGCTACCACCATCTCAGAATGGCGGTGGCCTCGGGATGCGATTGGCTGCTGCCCGATGTTGATATATTGGGCAGCTTCGCATCCCCCATAGTAACCTATAGGGGATGGGGCCGGTGCTGGTGCAGGAGGGATCGCAGCAGGGATCAGAGATTTTTACTGCGGTCCCCCTTTGGTACATTAGGGTGATACTTAATATTGGTAATTGTTTCCCAGCAGGGCGCCCAGTTTCACTACATACGGTACCATAGTGAAATTGCATCACATCGCATGCGATGCAATTTTCCTATGTAATTTAGTCACTGCTTCTTACCCCCCCGGGCGGTGCGATCGCATTGTACCGCAAAATCGCATGCGATTGCATAAGGTGCGATGCCATTTACTTTACTATACAGTTGTATGAGATGCAATGAGATTGAGGCACCCCCTCCCCCCCCCCAGTATCTACGCCACCCCGAAGTGTGGCTAGCGGCGGCGGAACGCGTCCTCCTGACCTTTTCATACCTCCACTATCCACGTCGGTGTGAGTTGATTTTATATAGTGTGGCGAGCGGACACGGAATACATGTAATGTAATACGTGTCCCCTCGCCACACTTCAGGCTCTATATAAAATCAACTCCACGCCGACGTGGATAGTGGGGGCATGAAAAGGTCGGTAGGATGCGTTCCGCCGCAGCTCGCCACGCTTCGGGGTGGCGTGGATACTGGGGGGGTTCCTCAATCTTCTAGCATCTCATATAAGTGTATAGTAAAGTAAATGGCATCGCACCCTATACAATCGCGTGTGATTTTGCGGTGCAATGCGATCGCATGCGATGCGATCACACTGCCCAGGGGGAAAAATAGCAGGGAATACATTACATAGGAAAATTGCATTGCATCGCATGCGGTCGCATCGCATGCAAAAACGGCATGCGATTCGATGCGATTTTCTTATGCAGAATCGCCCACTAAGCTATTTGCTTAGTGGGCGCCCTGGTAGGAAACAAGTACCTTAATATTTGTGGCTAACCATTTAAGACCAGTGTTTTGGGGGATTTAGCTGCAAATATTGTATGATAAATGCGGCCCTATAACCCTTGTTTTTTTGCCACCCTGATACTTATGTCAGCGCCGTCTGCTGATGCAGCTATGGTTATATACCCTGTACTTGTCCTACATAGTCATGGACGGTGGCCCTTATTCTGGTTGACTCGCACTGGCTGCGAATGGATGTTTAACATAAACAGCAGGGAACACCCATATCTTTCCATGGTCGCCGGCCATCAAAAGATGTGGAAGGTGCACGCATATAAAAGTGACTTTCATGGCACTTACATATGCGTGCACGCTTGGATGGAAATGGGCGGGCGGCTGACATCCAGTGATGTCAGCTGCCAGTCCCCGCACCCGCGTCAAGGCTTCATTACCATGAGAAGGCCCAGTGTTCTCATGGGGACGCCCATGAAACGATGGGCGTTCCCATATGTCAATGGGGCTGCCCGGCGCCCCCGCCCTTCTCTGCCCCCCACTCACCGTGTAGGGTGCGTGCACCCGGCAAACAGAATGTTCTCCACCTGCACATGTGCAGAAATGCGCCTGAGCATGTGCATATGCACAACATCGGCCCTCCGTGCGAATGCAGGCTTGAATCAGGCCCAATGTTCTGCGTTACCCTGGGAAGGAAAGCGGGCCGATCCCTGCTCGGGGCGGACAGTTGATGTCACATGACTTTAGTACCCGCCCCCTTTTAGGCCATCTCCGGCTGAAATGGGAGGGGATGTGTCATAGGACAAATGTTAGTGAGGGGATGCGGGGCGGTACTGGCAGGGGAGGGGGCCTTAGTCGGGGCGATGCTAAGGTGCGCGCTAAGCAGCAAAAGTATGCGAGCCAACCTGAATCAGACCCCAGATGTTTAGTATGTCAGCTGACAAAGTAACATGCAATATATATATATATGTGTCTTATCTATGACACGTCTGTGCCCCATATATCAGGGTCTGCTATAAGAATAGCTGCTGGAAGGGCGAGGGAGTTTGCAGAAAAGGCCATTAGTCTTTTTAATGTTGTGCATCCCATGTAAGAAGCTGCCTGGTCACTCCTCTCAACACCTGAAAGCACTCACTCTGAGAGATGGCTAATGTGCTAATTACCCACAAGCAAAACATCTCGGCTGTAAACAAATGAGAAATGTATTTATAATAAATCAGTTTTATGACCTCGTGATGGGAGGATATCATTGGCGTTTATGTTTGAAGACCTCACAATTCTCTGCGGCAGCTGTGTTCTTCACCTCCTCCCCCTCCACGACTCAGGATAAGAACAGCGAATATACATCTCTTATCAAGTCATTATGGTAAAAGCATGCTCGTTAGGGGTATGTGCAGAGCCAATGTCTGATAATACACCGCCCTGCAGCGCAGCTGGGCTCCTGCTGGCCTGGGGAGGGAGGGGAATTGCCCCCAAACAGTTACTGATCTATTTAGTGTGGCGCATACATTGGTTTACTAACTCGTGCAAATATACTTGTGGTCAACATGGGGAAGGTTGACCTGGGTTTTTCACTTTTTTTGCCCTGAATGTCGACACAGTCGACATGTACCCTGCATCGGTGCTCCACGTCCCCTAGCTTCGGGCACGGTTCCTCGTCACGCTCGACACACTATTTTATTCTCCCACCACACCATCGTGGATGGTAAGGCATGAAATACCGCCTGTCGGCACATGTAGGCTTAAATAAAAAAGGGAAAAACCCATGTCGATATTTTGACTGTCAACCTTTCTCATGTCGTGGGTCGACATGCGTGGGTCGACCTAATGACCCTGTCGACATAACCCCATGTTCGACCTTTGGAGGGTTTTGACCTAAGGATTGTCAACCTTCAGTGGTCAACCTATTGACCCTAGACCAGAGCTATTGGGGAGTCCCCTCTTTTAAATAATGGGAATTTTTTTTCTGGTGCAATTAATTATAGATATTTTTACCTATATACTCATTGCTAGGGGTTCCATGCTCATTGCCTGGGGTTTCTTGATTGTTGCCAGGGGTGTCAAGCTCGTTGCCAGGGGTGTCATGCTCATTGCTAGAGGTTTCTTGCTTGTTGACAGTGGTTTCTTGCTCGTTGCTAGGGGTTTCTTGTTAGTTGCCAGAGGTTACATGCTCCTATCAGAGGTTTCTTGCTTGTTGCTAGAAGTTTCTATGCTCGTTGCCAGGGGGTTACATGCTCATTGCCAGTCATACTGTAGTCAAACTGTATTTGTGATTCTATTAAGGCCTTTGCAAATGCCCCCCATTTTCCGTATAACTTATAATCAATTACATTATACATATATTGGCAGAGGATTATCACACCTCAAGAAGAGGGGATAAGAGAAGTCAAACAATGGCAGCCACATGTTGAGCTCTGAAAGCAGAATTACTAGTGCCATCATCCAAATAGGTAAATATAGCACACCAATCCCATAGCTACAAAAAAATCAAAAGTTTAAAAAATACAATATTAATAATAATAATTATAGATTTACACGTTATTCTGTAAAAAAAAAACCACCAGCCATACTGTAAAGTGTTCTTATGGTCCAGTACAGGACTTGGCAGCACTCAGTGAACAATGGGTCGAAGAAGCCAACACGACCGTGTCAAAGTCCGTCCAGTGACTCCAACGTGCCGGGTTGTGAACGCTATGTTTTGCAAACTTGGTGGAAATACGGGGCCAGATTCTCTAAGCTTCAAAAGTGATAAAATGGGGAATGACAAACAGCCAGCCAATCAGCTCCTGTCTGACATTTTTTAAACCCAGTCTGTAACGTGTCAGTGAGGAGCTGATTGGCTGGCTGTTTAGCACTCTCCATTTTCTCACTTTTGACGCTTAGTGCATCTGGCCCCCTGTCACTAGGTAGACATGCATTGGATTTACCACTGAAGGGCTTAGTCAACACCTGAAATAGGTTGACGTGGCTAAGGTCGACAGGGTTGGAAGGTCGACACAATCATTATGTAGACAATGGCTAGGTCGACAGTCAAAAGATCGACATGGATTTTTCACTTTTTTTTTTGTCCCGGACACCATCTAAGTGTACTCAACATATGGGTTCCAGAGTTGCTGGCGTCCCCAATGCAGTGGCTCTGCTTGCTCTTGCCTGTGGAGATATGAGTCTGTTTCCATGCAGACTACACAGAATAGTCCCTCCAGTGTTGCAGGGTGTTATCTGCGCTGCTCCCAGGTCAACAAAGACAGATTAGTGTAAATACTAATTTATCACTTTCACGTGTATGAATGAATGGCCGCCTCTCACGTGAAGCTTTACTATAAGTGTTTGTTTTCATCTTTTTAGCTTCAGTTACACTTTTACGCTCTAGGGCAGGGGTCTTCAACCTTTAAGACAGCGTGGGCCACCTAAAAAAATCCAGTGAAGCCCGAGGGCCACTATACTCTACTGCGGTATTTCGGACAGCCTCATAGAATCACAGCTCCCCTATAACGTCAGCACAGTCCTTCATAGATAGTTGGCACAGCCGCCCATACTCAGCACATACAACCCCCCCCCACCCCCCCACACCCCCCCCCCCCCCCCCACACACACATGCAAATAGTTATCAGCAGCCAATTTGGGTTCCAGTGCAAACAGTAAAATTTGTGCCCCCCCCCCCATATATGATTTGATATTGAATAAATTGCACGCGCCGTAGGCGCGCTCCCAAAAAAGGGGTGTGGTCTAATTATAACGAGTGTGAACTAGCAGGAAAACAATTACCTGACACCTCTTTTGCAACCTGCATGACCAGACATTGGTTACCGCAGGAATGGTCGTTGTCCTCACACGCTTAAGTTGACTGAAGGCTGCACAGTGACATATAAACATGAAGGCCCACACAGTGACCTAGTACGCCTCACAGATCGAACCCAAACAATGAAAGGCTACTTAAATCAATATACACTGTTACACTGTTTATCCATAATACACATTACACATTATGCCGCACACCGTGATGCCCATTACACATTAATCCACACAAAAATTATGCCCATTGCACATTATGCCCCACACTGATGCCCATTATGCCACAGACCATAATGCCAGCAGTACTCCTGCTTATACATATGATGCCCCAGCAGTGCCCCTCACCTAATGCCCCAGCAGTGCCCCTCACACACAATGCCCCAGCAGTGCCCCTCACACACAATGCCCCAGCAGTGCCCCTCACAAACAATGCCCCAGCAGTGCCCCTCACAATGCCCCTCACACACAATGCCCCAGCAGTGCCCCTCACACACAATGCACCAGCAGTGCCCCTCACACACAATTCCCCAGCAGTGCCCCTCACACACAATGCCCCAGATGTGCCCCTCACACACAATGCCCCAGCAGTGCCCCTCACACATAATGCCCCAGCAGTGCCCCTCACACACAATGCCCCCAGTAATGCCCCACACACAATGCCCCCAGTAATGCCTGCAGCATTGCCAGGTCCCCTGCTCCCGCCAGCTGTACCTCCTCATCCTGCAGCTTTGCCGGGTCACCTGCTTCCACCATCCATGCCTCCTCCTGCAGTTTCGCAGGGTCCCCTCCGCCAGCTGTGCCTCCTCCTCCTGCAGTTCCAGCACCGGGTCCCCTGCTCCCGCCAGCTGCGTCTCCTCCTCCCGCAGCTTCGCCGGGTCCCAACTCCCCAGCTCGTGACCAGACGTGCCTCCTCCTCCCTCAGCCGTGCTGGATCCACTCCTCTGCCCTGCCTGCAGCCAATGGAAATCGGGTAGGCGGCACCCGGGGGGATTCCATTACGCTGCCTCCCTCGGCAGCATTTTCTTTTACTTTAAAAAAAAAAATCCTGTGCATGGCGGACTGGCGGGCAGGGGGCCACTGAGATCAGCTCCGCGGGCCACTCGTGGCCCGCGGGCCATGGGTTGAAGACCCCTGCTCTAGGGTTTCACTACAAGCCATTGAAAGACGGAGGCCTGGAAGTTGGAGTGATCCGGGGACCCTTGCGAATGGAAATATTGAGCTCAGTTACTGTGTTGTATCAGGTCACCGCCGAGTACAACATATGGTGTCGGCAACAGTAGTGAACTTAAATGGCTTTTATCCCATTGAGCTTGTTACTAACCTTTGGGCAACGGAATAGGCTTTCTTGTCTTTACAGTCCCTAAACAATGCGTTCCGACCAATGTTTGTATTACGCGGCTTGTACAAAACCCAGGGCTTACAATGATGTTTCAAGGAGATTGCCGGCGGTTACAGAGAATTTCAGCGGTGACTGCCGACGGGATGTTTATGGATGTAGGGTAAAGAAAACCTGTATTTGGTTGAGATTTGTGTTATTGTAACTGTTATTTGTATTTTGTTTGTTGCGGGCCCCCCCTGAACACACTGCGCCCATTATAAGTATGCCACTGCATCGATAAGGAATTACAGATGGGCCACAAAATGTGTGCCTGCGACTCTCCGTGGACAAGTCCGTATACACCCTCTTCCATAGGAATGCTCGGGGTGATGAGTCGCGGCAGGCTGCGGGGTTTTGTGGTCACAATGCGCATGCATGCGGCAGCCAAAAAAGCACAAGGAAGAACACATCTGTACAGGGGCGGAGCTAAAATTTTCTTTGGGGGGGGGGGGGGTCATCAGCAGCTCGGTACTCAATAAATCTTGACTGTAGCAGACAGCACAATCAATGGAAGATCTTTGCACCTGGTAAAGATGACGTACAGGGAATACAAACAGGAGAGGATAGCCACACAATACGAGGTGGGACGATCGCCCATACCCCCCCCCCCTGGATTTGCCCATGCATCTGCATGCATTGTCTGTAGGATTTACTGTATGGGATGAACTGAGCCTGAGCAGCGACTCTGCACCTGAGCCCCTGTTTTGTGGCTCATAGTAAGGACTGAGCTTAGACCGCAGAATGTTATGGCTGCCTTTTAATCTCAACTTTAATAAATGCTTGACATAAATCAAACCATTTTGTATTACTTAATGGCACAGTCATTTAATTAATCATCATCTTATGGTAGTCAATGTGAAGAATTTTAATGCAGTTTTATAAGGCCCAGCCTATGCCATATGCACATAATAACACACGTGATATGTCATGCGATATTATAAAGCAATAACCTCATAAAAAGAAAATACACAATTCACAACATATGTTCTCCACAAAGCTGAAAATGCAATTCCGAACAGTAAAAATGAATATATGACTTACATGCTTGACATCTCATTATATTCCTATTTCAGATTGTTACTTTTTTGCCGTTGCCTACATGAGCCTGGAAAGGATCCCAAAAATGTTTTTTTTTTTTTTTTTTTGTAATGGTTTTATTCCCAGACATCGATGCTCTGGCATCATATATTCTGCATAAAAGTCATTTATAACACACATAGGTATTTTAGGTACTTGTGTATTTTGGCGGCGCCCATCGCATCGCATACCATAACGCATACGATGGTATGCAATGCGACGCGATATCCTACGATAGTGCACGATGGCATACAATTTTGAAATTGTATGCCATTGTACATGGCATACAATGCCATACGATGCGATGCGATTAAACATTGTATAAGCACCCTAATGGGTGCTTACAATGTTAAATGCACCCGCACGCCACCCCCCCACTATAAACGTGAACCCGAAGCGTGGCGAGCGGCGGCGGTACGCGTCCTAGGACCTTTTCATACCCCCACTATCCACGTCGGCGTGGAGTTGAGAATAGAATAGTGTGGCAAGTGCAGCGAGCCACCGAGCCCGAAGCGTGGCGAGCGGACGTGGATACCTGTGAAGCCCGCGAAGGGACGCGTTTACCTGTGAAGGGCTTCGGGCTCGGTGGCTCGCTGCGCTCGCCACACTATTCTATTCTCAACTCCACGCCGACGTGGATAGTGGGGGTATGAAAAGGTCGTAGGACGCGTACCGCCGCCCCTCGCGGGCTCGCTGCGCTCGCCACGCTTCAGGTTCACGTTTATAGTGGGGGGGTGGCGTGGGGGTGCATTTAACATTGTAAGCACCCATTAGGGTGCTCAAAAGCACCCTTTAGGGTGCTTATACGATTTTTTATCGTATAGGGGGTCAAAATCGCGTCGCATCGCATGCCATCGGGTACATGGCATGCGATGCGATACGTTCATCGTACGACGGACATCGGGGGCGCCGCCAAAATACACAAGTACCGTATTTTATATATTCTGCACAATTTATTGTGTACAGGAACACACACATGTCGACATCATACTTGCCTACTTTTGAAAACTAATTTCAGGGAGATTATAGTTGGTAATAGAATTTTGCACAGTGCCCCACTGAGGGGGCGTGTCATGCTCCCCAAAAAGGGTGTGGCTATTTCCATATATGAAGAGACTGTGAAAAGAGATTGTGGACGCGGCACCTAGAAGCGTGGTTGTGTACTGCTACATCTGAGAGGATTTTTTTTATATGACTTATATCCAAATGTAGATGAGCCCCAAAGCAGTTAGTAAGAGCTACTATACTTGCTAAAGTGCTGGGAAATGGTGCTGATGATTCAATGTAAATGTTTCTATCTCTCATTCCCTTTTTCTCCAAGGCTTGGTGATATACGGGAGATTGCTAAACTAATGAAGGAGAGAAGGAGATTGCTGCTATGTTAGGGAGTCTCCTGCAGAATGTAGGAGGGGAGGTAACTATGATGTAACAGTGTAATGTGGGCTAGGTGACATGAGGGAGATTGATAGACTATTGAGGGAGAGAGGGAGATTGCTGCTATGTCAGGGTGTCTCCTGCAGAATGCAGATGGGGAGGTAAATATGATGTAACAGTGTAATGTGGGCTAGGTGACATGAGGGAGATTGCTAGACTAATGAGGGAGAGAGGAAGATTGCTGCTATGTCAGGGTGTCTCCTGCAGATGGGGAGGTAACTATGATGTAACAGTGTAATGTGGGCTAGGTGACATGAGGGAGATTGCTAGACTAATGAAGGAGAGAGGGAGATTGCTGCTATGTCAGTGTGTCTCCTGCAGAATGCAGGAGGGGAGGTAACTTTGATGTAACAGTATAATGTGGTTTAGGTGACATGAGGGAGATTGCTAGACTAATGAGGGAGAGAGGGAGATTGCTACTATGTCAGGGAGTCTCCTGTAGAATGCAGGAGGGGAGGTAACTATGGTGTAACAGTGTAATGTGGGCTAGGTGACATGAGGGAGATTGCTAGACTAATGAAGGAGAGAGGGAGATTGCTGCTATGTCAGGATGTCTCATGCAGATGGGGAGGTAACTATGGTGTAACAGTGTAATGTGGGCTAGGTGACATGAGGGAGATTGCTAGACTAATGAAGGAGAGAGGGAGATTGCTGCTATGTCAGGGTGTCTCCTGCAGAATGCAGGAGGGGAGGTAACTATGGTGTAACAGTGTAATGTGGGATCAGTGACATGAGGGAGATTGCTAGACTAATCAGGGAGAGAGGGAGATTGCTGCTATGTCAGGGAGTCTCCTGCAGAATGCAGGAGGGGAGGTAACTATGATGTAACAGTATAATGTGGTTTAGGTGACATGAGGGAGATTGCTAGACTAATGAGGGAGAGAGGGAGATTGCTGCTATGTCAGGGAGTCTCATGCAGATGGGGAGGTAACTATGGTGTAACAGTGTAATGTGGGCTAGGTGACATGAGGGAGATTGCTAGACTAATGAAGGAGAGAGGGAGATTGCTGCTATGTCAGGGTGTCTCCTGCAGAATGCAGGAGGGGAGGTAACTATGGTGTAACAGTGTAATGTGGGATCAGTGACATGAGGGAGATTGCTAGACTAATCAGGGAGAGAGGGAGATTGCTGCTATGTCAGGGAGTCTCCTGCAGAATGCAGGAGGGGAGGTAACTATGATGTAACAGTATAATGTGGTTTAGGTGACATGAGGGAGATTGCTAGACTAATGAGGGAGAGAGGGAGATTGCTGCTATGTCAGGGAGTCTCCTGTAGAATGCAGGAGGGGAGGTAGCTATGGTGTAACAGTGTAATGTGGGCTAGGTGACATGAGGAAGATTGTGTCTGAATATAGTGGGGAAGGATGAGCTACAGTACTGTATGTTTCAGTCTTGTGCTTCAAATTAAGGAGACGCCTCTTACGGGCTTGATCTACTTATCAATATGGTAGTGTCCACTGAGCTCATGCAGATGTAAATACTAAAGAACGCACGTGGTCTCTGTGCAGATATACTGTATCCAAGTATTACATGATTCCCGCTTCTGGCGAGGATATAGTTGGAATTTTGACTTTTAGGTTCCAGCACAGCATTCCAGTCCGGACAGGTAAGACTTGGGAAGGCAGGGAGCAGAGATAAAGAAGGATTGCAGATAACGTTTTCAATGTAAAGTATTTTAAGTGTGCTGGGAAATTATTTACATGTTTTCCTGTTTTCAGCCAACAAAGGGAAACCGGGCAAGTGAGAACGTGTACCCTCCTGCAGTACCGCATGTCCCTGTATTGTGCAAGCCTCCGACTCGCCACTCCAAGTGGTGATCACGCACGGGAATTCTCGGTGACTGGCCTTTGTGTTTATCTGCTCATCGGTGTAATGTGCGAGCCAACAGCTTACATTCAGGGGCAAACCATGCTGCGCTGCAGGTGGGGCAGATGTAACGTGAAGAGAGAGTTAGATTTGGGGGAGTTATTGTATTTCTGTGCAGGGTAAATACCGGTTGCAGTTTTCTTACACTGCAATTTAGATTTCAGATTGAACACAACCCACCCAAATCCAACTCTCTCTGCACGTTACATCTGCCCCACCTGCAGTGCAGCATGATTTTGTCCATCTTCAAAAATGTCAGCTTTGCTAACAGGTCTGACAGGCCCTTGGTTCCTATAAGTATTTTGCATATAGGAATCAGCCATATGGTGGGTTATTTGTAAGCAGGGATGGCCATCAACCATCAAAGTTTTAAAATAATCGATGGTATATGACCAGTGGTAACTGCTTTTACCATCGATGGGTGAGAATCACTTTATTTGTCGCCATCGATGCTACAGAGCTACTGAATTTTTTTCGTCAAGGTGTCGTGACACAGTATAGCTCCACCCCAAAACCCACAAAGCCACACCTCCAAATTGACTAAGATGGGAGTTTTATTGAAGATGGATTATATCTATTATCTTGTAGAAGGTGCTAAAGAAATAAGGGGCGAGATTTAATAGAGTGCGATTTTTTAGACTTTAGCGACTTTTTTTGCAAAAAACGGCAGAATTCGCACATATTCCGAAAATCTCACATTTAATAGGGTTGCGCTAAAAATCGCACTTTTTGACCTGTCGGTTTTATAAAACTTGCAAATTTAATACGGTGCGGTTTTTAGTAAACATTACCAAAAATCGCAAAAAAAAAAATAGACCAGGTTCTGACAGGCGAATTTGACAGAACCATGCACAGATCATTGAGAGAAAAAAATGGCGTGGGGTTCTCTCCTCCTGAGCATAACCAGCCCCTGGCTTATTGAGCCCGACCTGGTTCCAAAAATAGGGGGGAAAAAAAGCGTAGGGGTCCCCCATATTTCTGAAGCCAGCCCCGGACTCTTGGACCGGTCCTTGTTCCAAAAATACGGGGGACAAGAAACTGGGGTCCCCCGTATTTTGGAACCTGCACCAGCCTCCAACAGCCCGTGGTGTCATGCCACAGCCGGGGGCACTTTTTACATAAGGTCCCCCGGCCGTACCATGCTCACCGTGGCTGGTCAGCCCTGGACCAATAAAGCGGTCCCCCCAAGGCTTCTCCCGTCTAGAAGTGAAGCCCGGGGCTGTCCCCGGTGTCCCTGGCCAGTGGACGCCGGGCTGATATGCATAAAATAAAAAAAAAGAAACATTGCTTTTTACATGTGAACTACAAGTCCCAGCAGGCCTCCCCCTCATGCAGCATGTTGACTGGGAGCAGGAAGATGAGTGGTGTGTTTTGCTGCCAGTATGTTGCCCTATCAAAAGATATGACTGTGTAAAGACGTCACCATTATGGTGAGGGTGAAGGTTGTAAAGGGGGAGCAAAGGGGTTTTTTGGGACTAAAGATAGCTGTTAAATCACGGCGGCGACTGTTTTTTTAAATAATAAAATGATTTGTTTTGTGATTACTGAAATGTGACCTCTGTCCAAATGCATCGTTCTGTGTCCCCACCATGACATTACCGGCGGTCACAGGAGTCTTGGTTCAATTCAACAGTTGTTCATAAAGTTGGACGGAGAAAATCATTGAAGTAAATGAGAACATGAAAGATTGGGTGCTATGTTCTTTAAACCTGTTCCTTAAAGTTATGTATTATTGGCAAGGAGTCCTAGTTTGCGGGGGTTTCACTTAACGTTCTCTTCAGTATATTTACAGCAATACTTTATAGCTAGTGAAAAGGTTATTGTAATCCACGTGCTGTGTACAAAGTGACCGCTATGGTTATTATACTGAGACGTTGTGGTTTATTAGATCTGAGTTTTATCTTACCTCTGCAGTCCCTACGCATAACCAATTGCCTTCCGTGGCCGCATCAGGACCACGCCAAGATAGGCTTTCCCGGACATGGTTACATATGATGCGACCAGTCAGAAACACCCATCAACAACTGCCGGAGCATGATTGGTAGTGGCCAGTTAAGCTGGGTACACATATAAACAATCGTCGGCCCGTTCTTCCATTCTGGGACGAACGGCCGTTCGATTGTATATGTGTGTACGCTGTCCCGACTACCTCTGGCCAAACATGGGGCCTTATTTTGGTTCATTCTTTCTGACAAAATCCTTCTTAGATGGACAAAACCATGTGCACTGAAGGGGGGCAGATGTAACATGTGCAGAGAGAATTAGATTTGGGTGAGTTATTTTGTTTCTGTGCAGGGTAAATACTGACTGCTTTATTTTTACACTGCAATATAGATCTCACTTTGAAGTAAAACCCCACCCAAATCTAATTCTCTCTGCACAAGTAACACCTGCCCCCTGCAGTGCACATGGTTTTGCCCATCTAAGAAGGATTTTGTCAGAAAGAATGAACCAAAATATGGCCCATGGTCTTGTCCAAACATGGTCTTGTCCGTCCATACTCGGTCGGTCGAACGTTCAGTGCTGTTTAATATTCATCCGACAGGACGGGCCCATATCGGTACAAAAGTGCAGTGTGTACGCACGTTCGATCGATATGCTGGCCGTTCTTGCGACTATACTGCCAAAGCTGGAACGCCCATGTGGGCGTTCCATAGCTGCATGATCTCTCCTACAGCACAAGAAGCGTTCACCTCTCCCCATGTGTATTTAAAGAAATAATCATAATATACATGCACCACATCTTTATAGCTGGTCACCGTATCTGTCCATAGTCACCCTGCCGGCTGCTATAAAGACGGGGTACGCGACTAGTCAGCCGGCCGGGTGACTATGGACAGATACGGCAAACTGCTATAAAGACGGGGTATGCAACTAGAGTTAGTTTGCGGTATCTGTCCATAGTCACCCTGCCGGCTGACTGTAGACGCTTTCCCCCGTCTTTATAGCACTTTGCCGTATCTGTCCATAGTCACCCTGCCGGCTGACTGTAGACACGTACCCCGTCTTTATAGACTGCTGTTCTCTGCACAGTAAGTACTGATGTAAAAAATGAATCACTTTTGTTTAGGTTCTGTACTCACGCCTCTTTGTTTTGGTATGCCCTTAACCCAGCCCATTATGATCATTTTGTTTATATATATCGTGTCATTAGCCCAAATCGAGAGAGTGTGTACGGTGGTACAATCTTTTTCTTGCGACTGTTTGAACGGGAGTACATCGGACGTCGCAAGTAAAATTGTACGTGTGTGTATGCGCGTATCGGCACTCAGGTGTTTGTGGACGGTCAGTCGCGTCTATGGTCGGTCGAGCGGTCGCAAGAAAACAGGGATTGTGTATATGTGTACCCAGCTTTTGAGACAGCATTGTCAGCATTTCACATATGGTGCTGACTGTGAGCCAATTAGAGATTGCAGACCTACAGCCAATCAGGTGCTGCCACTGTGGCAGCTCCTGATTTGGTACCGGTTTGCGAGTTTTGATTGGCTCGCATCCGGCTCTGTGTTCTAATTGCTGCTGCCGGTGTCTCTGCTTGGCTGCCACCCAGTGCTCCAGGTGCAATCAGCTGGTGGCACCGATCAACACCGCTCCCACACGGCCCCCTCTCTGTTTGTGCCCAGGATGCCAGGCCCCGCAGTATCAAAAGGTCGACAGTTAAAAAGGTAAACACTGACAAAAGGTTGACACACGCAATAGATTGATGTGGTAATGATCGACACATGAAAGGGTCTACATGAGGTTTCACCATTTATGTGAAAAACTCATGTCGACCTTTCCATGTGTCGAACATTTGCTTGTGTCAATATTTTGACCATTTTGGCCTAGTGCATGTCGACCTCCTTCATGTGTTGACCTAAAGACTGTCGACTTAGATCCTGTCGACCTAATAATCCACAGCCAATTGCATTGTCTAATGGTTTTGTTTAAAATTGCAGATTGCGACATCTCACCCCAGGCGGATACAATGTTACACTAAAAATAAGTAAAGACATGAAAGATAAAAGCGGTTCTTAATGAATGGACTAGACTATCTGGAATATTGGTTCAGCTCAACTACCACTGATATCTATGAAACTAGGGGCCTGATTCAGAGCTGCTGCCTAGGCTGCATATAATCGTTGTAAACTTTGCCCCGTTGAACGCAAGCACGCCCCCCTGCCGAGCAAATCCCTGCACAACCATGCCAGCAGAAAAATGTTTTGGTTGTTGCTCACCATCGAATGATTTTTCCGCTCTTTGCTACGAAAAGTAAGTCTATACTTTTCTGATGGCCGCGTTTTGCCAAATTGGGGGTGGGCGCTGACGTCATGTGACATCAGCCACCCGCCCCCGAGCAGGCATGGGCACACCTGCATTCTGGCGGACCCGTCCAGCGTTTCTATGGGCACGCCCACCTTTTTGTGGGCACGCCCATGAAACGCTAGGCGGGCCCGTCGGAACACACCTTTGCCTGTCACTCAGACAGCAAGCACCCTGGAGAAGGAAAACTTCACAAAGATGCTCGCTGTGGGGGTTCACATGTGCGTAAACACCCAACATCGGCCAGGGGAGCGAATTCGGACTGCAGCGAACAGGTCTGAATTACCCCTTCTGCTTACGGCCCTTAAGTAGCTGCCTTCACTGCCCGGGGTGCTCTCAGCAGATACATGTCTCAGTGATAAGGGAGCCAGAGGAGAAGTGGCCCATGGCAACCAATTAGCTGCTCTGTATAATTTTATATTATGCAAATTATAGATGTTACTTCAGTGCTGATTGGTTGCCATGGGCCACTTCTCTCTTATCACTGCTTCATACAACTACCCCTCATTTCGTTGTGCGTATGCGCGTATCGGCACTCAGGTGTTTGTGGACGGTCAGTCGCGTCTATGGTCGGTCGAGCGGTCGCAAGAAAACAGGGATTGTGTATATGTGTACCCAGCTTTTGAGACAGCATTGTCAGCATTTCACATATGGTGCTGACCGTGAGCCAATTAGAGCTTGCAGACCTACAGCCAATCAGGTGCTGCCACTGTGGCAGCTCCTGATTTGGTACCGGTTTGCGAGTTTTGATTGGCTCGCATCCGGCTCTGTGTTCTAATTGCTGCTGCCGGTATCTCTGCTTGGCTGCCACCCAGTGCTCCAGGTGCAATCAGCTGGTGGCACCGATCAACACCGCTCCCACACGGCCCCCTCTCTGTTTGTGCCCAGGATGCCAGGCCCCGCAGTATCAAAAGGTCGACATAGTTAAAAAGGTAAACACTGACAAAAGGTTGACACACGCAATAGATTGATGTGGTAATGATCGACACATGAAAGGGTCTACATGAGGTTTCACCATTTATGTGAAAAACTCATGTCGATCTTTCCATGTGTCGAACATTTGCTTGTGTCAATATTTTGACCATTTTGGCCTAGTGCATGTCGACCTCCTTCATGTGTTGACCTAAAGACTGTCGACTTAGATCCTGTCGACCTAATAATCCACAGCCAATTGCATTGTTTAATGGTTTTGTTTAAAATTGCAGATTGCGACATCTCACCCCAGGCGGATACAATGTTACACTAAAAATAAGTAAAGACATGAAAGATAAAAGCGGTTCTTAATGAATGGACTAGACTATCTGGAATATTGGTTCAGCTCAACTACCACTGATATCTATGAAACTAGGGGCCTGATTCAGAGCTGCTGCCTAGGCTGCATATAATCGTTGTAAACTTTGCCCCGTTGAACGCAAGCACGCCCCCCTGCCGAGCAAATCCCTGCACAACCATGCCAGCAGAAAAATGTTTTGGTTGTTGCTCACCATCGAATGATTTTTCCGCTCTTTGCTACGAAAAGTAAGTCTATACTTTTCTGATGGCCGCGTTTTGCCAAATTGGGGGTGGGCGCTGACGTCATGTGACATCAGCCACCCGCCCCCGAGCAGGCATGGGCACACCTGCATTCTGGCGGACCCGTCCAGCGTTTCTATGGGCACGCCCACCTTTTTGTGGGCACGCCCATGAAACGCTAGGCGGGCCCGTCGGAACACACCTTTGCCTGTCACTCAGACAGCAAGCACCCTGGAGAAGGAAAACTTCACAAAGATGCTCGCTGTGGGGGTTCACATGTGCGTAAACACCCAACATCGGC
Organism: Crinia signifera; assembly: GCF_055691185.1. NCBI lineage: Eukaryota > Metazoa > Chordata > Amphibia > Anura > Myobatrachidae > Crinia > Crinia signifera. The sequence continues at coordinate 68,452,364 of NC_139228.1, forward strand.
CAGGGGAGCGAATTCGGACTGCAGCGAACAGGTCTGAATTACCCCTTCTGCTTACGGCCCTTAAGTAGCTGCCTTCACTGCCCGGGGTGCTCTCAGCAGATACATGTCTCAGTGATAAGGGAGGAGAAGGGAGCCAGAGGAGAAGTGGCCCATGGCAACCAATTAGCTGCTCTGTATAATTTTATATTATGCAAATTATAGATGTTACTTCAGTGCTGATTGGTTGCCATGGGCCACTTCTCCCTTATCACTGCTTCATACAACTACCCCTCATTTCGTTGTGCGTATGCGCGTATCGGCACTCAGGTGTTTGTGGACGGTCAGTCGCGTCTATGGTCGGTCGAGCGGTCGCAAGAAAACAGGGATTGTGTATATGTGTACCCAGCTTTTGAGACAGCATTGTCAGCATTTCACATATGGTGCTGACCGTGAGCCAATTAGAGCTTGCAGACCTACAGCCAATCAGGTGCTGCCACTGTGGCAGCTCCTGATTTGGTACCGGTTTGCGAGTTTTGATTGGCTCGCATCCGGCTCTGTGTTCTAATTGCTGCTGCCGGTGTCTCTGCTTGGCTGCCACCCAGTGCTCCAGGTGCAATCAGCTGGTGGCACCGATCAACACCGCTCCCACACGGCCCCCTCTCTGTTTGTGCCCAGGATGCCAGGCCCCGCAGTATCAAAAGGTCGACATAGTTAAAAAGGTAAACACTGACAAAAGGTTGACACACGCAATAGATTGATGTGGTAATGATCGACACATGAAAGGGTCTACATGAGGTTTCACCATTTATGTGAAAAACTCATGTCGATCTTTCCATGTGTCGAACATTTGCTTGTGTCAATATTTTGACCATTTTGGCCTAGTGCATGTCGACCTCCTTCATGTGTTGACCTAAAGACTGTCGACTTAGATCCTGTCGACCTAATAATCCACAGCCAATTGCATTGTTTAATGGTTTTGTTTAAAATTGCAGATTGCGACATCTCACCCCAGGCGGATACAATGTTACACTTAGAGATGTGCACCGGCCACTTTTCAGGTTTTGGGTTTTGGGTTCTGATTACCTTGAGGTTTTGGGTTCTAATGGGTTTTGGCAAAACACCTCCTAAGTGTTTTGTGTTTGGATTTTTTGGGTTTTGGGTTCTGATTTTTTTGTTAAAAAGCATAAAAACTGCTAAAATCGCAGAATTTGGGTGTTTTTTTTGCTCCTACGCTATATTAACCTCAATAACATTCATTTCCACTCATTTACAGTCTGTTCTGAACAGCTCACACCTTACAATATTGTTTTTAGGACAAAAGGTTGCACCGAGGTAGCTGGATAACTATGCTAAGCCACACAAGTGTGCGGCCCAAACACGTGGCTCATGTAAGAGTGGCACTGCAGCGGAGTTATGTCACAGAACAGCGCCACTGGAGTGCAATTAATATATGTCAGTGGGTATGCACCAGCAGGCAGTTATACAGATACATCAGTATTAGGCAGTGAGCCCCAGACCACAAAGGTAGAGATATACGGCAGTATTTAATTATTTATTAGGCAGTGAGCCCCAGACCAGACGGTACATACGGCAGTATAGCCAGTGAGCCCCAGACCACAAAGGTAGAGATATACGGCAGTATTTAATTATTTATTAGCCAGTGAGCCCCAGACCAGACGGTATATACGGCAGTATAGCCAGTGAGCCCCAGATCACAAAGGTAGAGATATACGGCAGTATTTAATTATTTATTAGGCAGGCAATATTTAATTATTTATTAGCCAGTAAGCCCCAGACCACACAGGTAACTAGATAAGATATAGGGCATTATTATTTATTAGGCTGTGAGCCCCAGACCACAGACCACCAGACTGGCAGATTCAGTGCAGGCAGCAGTGCAGCACCAGTGGACTATATATAGCCAGTGACAACAGCAGCAAGATACAATATTTATTTTGTGGATAGTTACACTGGTAGGTAACACAACAAGTGGCGTCAGCAAACCGGAGTTATTTACTGCGATATATGTAACGGCAGCGGTGGCAGCAAACTGGATACCCAGATATCAGCTGGTTGTCACTAGCCAGTGACAACAGCAGCAAGATACAATATTTATTTTGTGGATAGTTACACTGGTAGGTAACACAACAAGTGGCGTCAGCAAACCGGAGTTATTTACTGCGATATATGTAACGGCAGCGGTGGCAGCAAACTGGATACCCAGATATCAGCTGGTTGTCACTAGCCAGTGACAACAGCAGCAAGATACAATATTTATTTTGTGGATACACTGGTAGGTAACACAACAAGTGGCGTCAGCAAACCGGAGTTATTTACTGCGATATATGTAACGGCAGCGGTGGCAGCAAACTGGATACCCAGATATCAGCTGGTTGTTGTCACTAGCCAGTGACAACAGCAGCAAGATACAAAAGTGGATACACTGGTAGGTAACACAACAAGTGGCGTCAGCAAACCACAGTTAAAAATTTAATTACTGAGTCTGCGATATCTAACGGCAGCCAGTGGTGTCAGCAACAACAACAACTTAATTATTTTTTTTTATATTTTTATATATTTTTAATTTTTTTTTTATTTTTTTTTATATACTCTGAGAGGTAGGTACAAGGTAGTGGCACTGGCAACAACAGAGGTGACTGCCTGGTAGGTGTTTACAACCATATAGCAGGTAGCCAGGCAGCACAAAAACCCTCTCTGGCAGCACAATAAAAATTATTAAACCCCCCTCTGTCTGTAGTATTCTGTAGCAGGCTAGCAGCAGCAGTGACACAATTAGAGATGAGCAGGCTATAGCAATATAGAAAGAAAACCCCCTCTGCGGCAGTACAATAAACCCCCCTCTGTCTGTAGTATTCTGTAGCAGCAGCAGTGACACAAATTACAGATGAGCAGGCTACAGCAATATAGAAAAAAAAATCACTCTCCAGCAGCACAATAAAAATGATTAAACCCCCTCTGTACTTGCAGCTCTTTAGCAGCAAGCAGCACAGTGACACACACAACGCTCCAGCAAACCCCCCTCACGGAGCAATAAATAAAACCCCCCTCTCTGGCAGCACTGCTGCCTGCTCTGCGTCGCCCCACAGAATGAAGATGGCGGCGGCGGGTCCCGGCTTTTATGTAATCCGGATCTCGCGAGAATCCGACGTCACCAATGTGACGTCGGGCCTCGATTTCGGCTCCGGGCCTGCGCGGGAGTCCGCGGACGTCCTGGATCCGGATTCGGATTCAGGACGTCCGTGCGGATCCGGATCTCGGAGATCCGGACCCGCTCATCACTACACTAAAAATAAGTAAAGACATGAAAGATAAAAGCGGTTCTTAATGAATGGACTAGACTATCTGGAATATTGGTTCAGCTCAACTACCACTGATATCTATGAAACTAGGGGCCTGATTCAGAGCTGCTGCCTAGGCTGCATATAATCGTTGTAAACTTTGCCCCGTTGAACGCAAGCACGCCCCCCTGCCGAGCAAATCCCTGCACAACCATGCCAGCAGAAAAATGTTTTGGTTGTTGCTCACCATCGAATGATTTTTCCGCTCTTTGCTACGAAAAGTAAGTCTATACTTTTCTGATGGCCGCGTTTTGCCGAATTGGGGGTGGGCGCTGATGTCATGTGACATCAGCCACCCGCCCCCGAGCAGGCATGGGCACACCTGCATTCTGGCGGACCCGTCCAGCGTTTCTATGGGCACGCCCACCTTTTTGTGGGCACGCCCATGAAACGCTAGGCGGGCCCGTCGGAACACACCTTTGCCTGTCACTCAGACAGCAAGCACCCTGGAGAAGGAAAACTTCACAAAGATGCTCGCTGTGGGGGTTCACATGTGCGTAAACACAAAACATCGGCCAGGGGAGCGAATTCGGACTGCAGCGAACAGGTCTGAATTACCCCTTCTGCTTACGGCCCTTAAGTAGCTGCCTTCACTGCCCGGGGTGCTCTCAGCATATACATGTCTGTTAGGCGCCGTACCTGGAGCCGCCGGCGTCCCAGGGCTTCCAGCAGCGTCTGTGCAGTCACGACGGCGGCCATCTTCCGGCGCGCGTCATCTAGCTTCGGGGACGTTGCTAGGCAACGCCCCGAACTTCCGCTCTTGCCGTCCCTGCAGGGGGAAGACTCTGCAGGACGGAAGGGAAGTGAGGTCATCTCAGGGGGCGGTTTATTTGAATATAAGCCGGCGTCTATAGCAGACAGACGCCGGTTATAGCGTTCCTGCATCCTTGCTGTGTTCGTGTTCCTGGTTCCACAGTCTGTTACTGGAGTCTGTTGGTGGAGTCTGCTGGTCTGCCTGCTCCTGCATCGCCGTGGCCTTCGTGCCCCTTGGTGGCTGTGCTGTCAGTATCTTTCATCCCGGACCGCCTGGAGGGTTCTCGTCTCTGTGATCCAACATCTTCCAGATAAGTCAGGGGCAACCCTGCATACCCTCCTGCTATTTATCTATATAACATCGTTTGAGCATTGTTGCTATTGTCTTCCAGACAAGATCAGGGGTCCACCTGGGTACCCCCTGTTATTTATCTTTATTACATCTCTTAGGCATTGTTGCTAGATATTTTACATTGTGTGTCACCATTACGCATTGTTGCGGCCTATCAGGGTTTCCCACCTAGTGTCATCACCCCTCGGGGTTATCGGGGACCCCTATCCTCATAGGGCTCAGTCAGATTTCCCCTTGCTCTCTTCTGGCCTTGGTGAGCGGGTTGTCTTTCACAAAGACCAGGTGGCATCGGGGTTGGAGCCGGACAACCAGCTCCTTCGGACGCGGCTATTATTGGCGAAGCCTAGTTCCTGCACACGTCCGCCAACCCCAGCTTGAGGCAACGGAGATAGGGCAGGATAGGTGGTCCTTGTCCCCTTACATTATAACCGGCCACAAAAAAGGGGAAAGGAGAGTCCAGATCCTCAACTATTCAGGAGGAGTCTGTTCTCTTTTTCTTCCCCTTCTGACCCTGATTTTTTGTGCTTCATCATGGATCCCACAGCAGGGAGTCCGGCTCAAGTCCTTTCTGACCAGGTCCGTCTCCTTACTCAGCAGATGGTGGAGTTGTCTCTGCGAGTGGAGACACAGGAGGAGGTCAGAAGAGTAACCCCTGCTTTACCCCAGGTTATTAAGGAGCCTAAGATGAATCTACCCGATCGCTTCTCGGGCGACCGGAAACAGTTTTTCAATTTTAGGGAGAGCTGCAAACTGTACTTCCGTCTCCGTCCCATATCCTCAGGCTCCGAGGCTCAGAAGGTTGGGTTGGTGATTTCCCTACTTCAAGGGGATCCACAGACCTGGGCTTTTGGATTAGGGGCAGATAATCCTGAACTCAGGACTGTGGAGGCGTTTTTTACGGCCATGGGGGTGCTTTATGATGATCCCGATAAAGCAGCCTCCGCCGAGACTCATATTAGGGCCTTAAAACAAGGTCGCCGCACTGCAGAGGCTTATTGTTCTGAATTTCGTCGTTACGCTGGGGATACCACTTGGAATGACCCTGCACTGCGGAGCCAATTCCGTCTTGGCCTGGCAGATCAGGTCAAGGATTTCCTGGTACAGTATCCGGCAGCTGCCTCCTTAGACGAATTGATGCAGTTGGTAATTCGTATCGACAGGCGCATCAGGGAGAGGCGCTCTGAGCGGGAGCTGCCCTCCTACCCGCCTGCGGATACGGGGGGAGAGTTCATAGGAGGATCAGAAGAACCCATGCAGATTGGAGCGTCTCGTTTATCTATCCAAGAGAAAGCTCGCCGACGCTCTTTGGGGTTGTGTCTATATTGCGGGGGTAAGGGGCACCTGGTTGGCACCTGTCCAGAGCGTCCGGGAAACGCCAAGGCCTAGGGGTTAGGGGAGGAATCCTCTTAGGCCAATCTTGGTTATCTCCCAATAATTCGCTCTTATTATTAGTATGTTTGGGTCTAGGGGTTCAACGATGGGAATCCCGAGCATTTGTGGACAGTGGAGCGGCCGGAAATTTCATCGATTCCCGGTTTGTCCGGGATCTTGCCATTCCACTAGTTCCATTATCATCCGAGTTATCTGTGTTTGGCTTGGATGGTAGTATTCTTCCCAAAGGACTAATATCTCATCGCACCGTGCCACTAGACCTAAACATAGGCTCTACCCATTCTGAGAAATTGGAATTTTTTGTTATCCATAGCCCTTTAGCTCCTGTGGTGCTTGGGTTACCTTGGTTAAGATTACATAACCCTCACTTTGATTGGCAGACTGGGGAATTGTTGCAGTGGGGTAGGTCATGCGCGGACTCATGTCTACACCTTCCTGTTAGGGTCTCTAGTCTCGCCAATCCTTTACTCCCTGTGCCGTATGCTTCTTTTGCGGATGTATTCTCCAAGAGAGAGGCCGATACATTACCACCCCATCGGCCGTATGACTGCGCCATTTCTCTCCTCCCACAGGCTAAGTTACCTAAGGCTCGTTTGTACTCCCTGTCGTTACCTGAAGCTAAGGCTATGGAGGAGTATATAGCGGAAAATTTAAAAAAGGGCTTTATACGTCCCTCAAAGTCTCCAGTAGGGGCAGGGTTTTTTTTTGTTGGTAAGAAGGATGGGACCTTACGTCCATGTATTGATTACAGACAACTCAACCTGATTTCGGTTAAAAATTCGTACCCATTGCCTTTGATTTCGGTATTGTTTGACCAACTTCGTTCCGCCACGGTATTTTCTAAAATTGATCTCCGAGGCGCATATAATTTGGTAAGGATTAAGGCAGGGGATGAGTGGAAAACCGCTTTTAACACTCATACAGGACATTATGAATACCTGGTAATGCCCTTTGGATTGGCTAATGCCCCTGCTGTCTTTCAAGACTTCATTAACGACGTCCTTCGGGATTTTCTGGGTATTTTTGTGGTTGTGTATCTTGACGACATTTTGATTTTTTCTTCTTCCTTAGAACAACATAGAGTACATGTAAAAGAGGTGTTACAGAAGCTTAGGGAGAACTGTCTCTATGCTAAACTCGAGAAATGCGAGTTTGAAGTCCATAGTATTTCCTTCTTGGGGTATATTATTTCCCCGGAGGGGTTCATTATGGATCCTGCCAAGGTTCAAGCCATTAAGGACTGGGTGCAGCCTACCACTCTTAAAGCCGTCCAGAGGTTCCTGGGATTCACGAATTACTATCGCAGGTTCATCCCTGCATTCTCAGATATTGTGGCACCCATTGTTGCATTTACCAGGAAGGGTGCTGATCCGGCGGTATGGTCTACAGAGGCATGTAGGTCTTTTCGCCGTCTCAAAGAGGCATTTGTTTCCGCCCATATCTTACGGCATCCGGACCCTGATCGCCCTTTCATTCTGGAGGTGGATGCCTCTGAGATCGGCATAGGGGCAGTTCTATCTCAGGTAGACCCTAAGGATGGTCTTCTACATCCGTGTGCCTTCCATTCTCGAAAATTTTCTTCCGCGGAGTGCAATTACGATGTGGGGAATAGGGAACTCCTTGCCGTGAAATGTGCTCTGGAAGAATGGAGGCACTGGTTGGAGGGAGCCAAATTTCAGGTGACCATTTTTACCGATCATAAGAACCTCTCTTATCTTCAGGATGCCAAGAGGCTCAATGCCCGTCAGGCCAGATGGGCATTATTTTTTGCACGATTTAACTTTTGTATCACGTTCAGGCCAGGGTCTAGGAATACCAAGGCAGATGCGTTGTCTAGGAGTTTTCTGGGCCTCCAGGAGAAGGAATTAGCACCTGAGCCCATTATTCCTTCAGCCCGGATTTGTGTGGGTATCACGCAGACTCTCTTAGATAGAGTCTTACTGGCGCAATCGGAAGCACCCGAGCTCACTCCCTCGGGGAGATTGTTCATTCCACCCAGACTACGTAAGAAGGTTCTAAGCGAGTTTTATACTCTCAAGACTGCAGGTCATCCAGGTACTTCAAAGACTTTGGAGTTAGTTTCTCGTTCTGTATGGTGGCCATCGCTAAGGACAGACGTAGAATCTTTTGTCAAATCCTGTGAGGTCTGTGCCAGAAACAAGTCCCTCCGCACCCCACCCATGGGTCAACTTGTACCGTTATCGTGTCCTGTGAAACCATGGACCCATATCTCCATGGATTTTATTGTGGATTTACCCTGTTCTTCCGGGCATGATACCATCTGGGTGGTGGTGGACCGTTTTAGTAAGATGGCTCATTTCATTCCCCTGGTCGGTCTTCCCTCCGCTCAGAGACTGGCTACATTATTTTTGCTTCATGTCTTTCGCCTCCATGGTCTTCCGGTGGACATTGTATCCGATAGGGGGGTACAATTTGTCGCCAGGTTTTGGAAATCACTCTGTGCTGCCTTGGGCATCAACCTCAGTCCTTCTTCAGGATACCATCCTCAGTCTAATGGGCAGACGGAGAGAGTGAACCAGTCTCTTGAACAATTTTTAAGATGTTACGCTTCCAAATGCCAGAATAATTGGGCGGAAGATTTGCCGTTGGCAGAATTTGCATACAATAATGCATGGCATTCAGCTTCAAAGATGTCTCCATTTTTTTGTAATTCTGGTCAACACCCCAGAGCTAATTCTTTTGATTCTGGAGCTCCGGGGGGCGGTTCTTGGTTATCACAGAAAAAGACCATTTGGAGCAAGGTTCATAAGGCTCTCCTTGCTTCTTCAGCATCTGCCAAACGGTTCTCTGATCGGCACAGGAAGCCTTGTCCGTTTAGAGTAGGAGATTGGGTTTGGCTTTCTACCAGAAACATTAAGCTGCGCCAGGTCTCTCATAGACTTGGTCCCCGCTTTGTTGGTCCCTTTAAGATCACCAGGCAAGTCAACCCAGTGGCCTTTAGGCTTCAACTTCCCCGGACCATGAAGATTCATAATACTTTTCATTGCTCCCTATTCAAGCAGGCCTCTCGGCCCAGGCGTCAGGGACCTGCACCAATTGTTGTCCAGGGTCACAAGGAGTTCGTGGTGGAGAGGATTCTGGATTCCAAAGTAATCCGCAATCAGCTTAGGTTCTTAGTTCATTGGAAAGGATACGGTCCAGAGGAAAGGTCCTGGATTCCGGACAAAGAACTCCATGCTCCTTCTTTAAAGAGGAGGTTCTTTAAAGAATTCCCTCAGAAACCCAGGCTTGGGGGTCCCTTGACCCCTCCTCAAGGGGGGGGTACTGTTAGGCGCCGTACCTGGAGCCGCCGGCGTCCCAGGGCTTCCAGCAGCGTCTGTGCAGTCACGACGGCGGCCATCTTCCGGCGCGCGTCATCTAGCTTCGGGGACGTTGCTAGGCAACGCCCCGAACTTCCGCTCTTGCCGTCCCTGCAGGGGGAAGACTCTGCAGGACGGAAGGGAAGTGAGGTCATCTCAGGGGGCGGTTTATTTGAATATAAGCCGGCGTCTATAGCAGACAGACGCCGGTTATAGCGTTCCTGCATCCTTGCTGTGTTCGTGTTCCTGGTTCCACAGTCTGTTACTGGAGTCTGTTGGTGGAGTCTGCTGGTCTGCCTGCTCCTGCATCGCCGTGGCCTTCGTGCCCCTTGGTGGCTGTGCTGTCAGTATCTTTCATCCCGGACCGCCTGGAGGGTTCTCGTCTCTGTGATCCAACATCTTCCAGATAAGTCAGGGGCAACCCTGCATACCCTCCTGCTATTTATCTATATAACATCGTTTGAGCATTGTTGCTATTGTCTTCCAGACAAGATCAGGGGTCCACCTGGGTACCCCCTGTTATTTATCTTTATTACATCTCTTAGGCATTGTTGCTAGATATTTTACATTGTGTGTCACCATTACGCATTGTTGCGGCCTATCAGGGTTTCCCACCTAGTGTCATCACCCCTCGGGGTTATCGGGGACCCCTATCCTCATAGGGCTCAGTCAGATTTCCCCTTGCTCTCTTCTGGCCTTGGTGAGCGGGTTGTCTTTCACAAAGACCAGGTGGCATCGGGGTTGGAGCCGGACAACCAGCTCCTTCGGACGCGGCTATTATTGGCGAAGCCTAGTTCCTGCACACGTCCGCCAACCCCAGCTTGAGGCAACGGAGATAGGGCAGGATAGGTGGTCCTTGTCCCCTTACAATGTCTCAGTGATAAGGGAGGAGAAGGGAGCCAGAGGAGAAGTGGCCCATGGCAACCAATCAGCTGCTCTGTATAATTTTATATTATGCAAATTATAGATGTTACTTCAGTGCTGATTGGTTGCCATGGGCCACTTCTCCCTTATCACTGCTTCATACAACTACCCCTCATTTCGTTGTGCGCTGTATCATGGCTTCCTGCCCCTGCGATCTGCCGGAGTCTATCCAGCCTTGTACAGGAGGACATTGTAGATGTTTGCTAAGTTGCGTCTATGTTTCAGCTTTACATCGACGGCCTCAGGAACACCTGGATGCAAATGGTAACAACACGTTACACACTAACAGAAAACTCCCGGTTCCCCACCCGCCCACAGCCCATAATAACAGGAGTGTATACTCATGTATAGCAGCGGCTGGTGAGTCATGTGTGGCATTCCATGCTCTCTGCCTGGCACTGCCCATCCTGCAGTTACCCCAATGGTGTGCTCTCACATAACTTTCCCATGTTGAAGTATATTTCTGTTACAGAAACACGGAAGCGATACGATTGTCCACAGTGAGGTCAATTTACTAAGAGGAGGGTTCTCCTGAAGATGGGATGTTGCCTGGAGCATCCAACCAGATTCTATGGGATACATTTACTAAAATGGGAGTTCTGTTGAAGATGGGATGTTGCTATGGGCAACCAATCAGCTTCTATCTATTACCTTCCAGAAGGTGCTGAATAAATAGGAAGTAGAATCTGATTGGTTGCCCGCAGCAACATCCCAACTTCAATAGAACTCCCACCTTAGATTGTGAGCTCACTGGGGTAAATGTACTATGTGGAAGTGGTTTCCCTGTGTGTGCGCACGCCCAGAAATAAGGATCCTCTGATAAAAATAACAGTTCCTCATGGAAGGTTTTTTATTATCAGGGATACAACTGACTGGTTGTGGAGTTAAACAGATAAAATGTCACATTGGATGTTCTGCAATCTGTGGGCCTGATTCAGACACTAGCATGCAAGGGGAAGTGTACGCTAACACATCCCCCTGCAAGGAAGAGACGCCATTCGATGATCGCTGCCTTCACTAAGAGAAGTCAGCCTGGACTGACTTTTCCAGTGCCCGCTATCCGCTGAAGAAGGGGCTGGCCCTGATGTCATGTGACTTCAGCCGCCCCAAGCAGGCATCGACACGCCTGCTTCAGGGCCGGAATAACAATGGGCCTAATGGAGCTACAGCTCCAGGCCCACTCTACAAATAGGCCCATTTTGTAGCTGAGGGTCCGGGCTTTATACGAGCCCAGCCCCACGTCGCTAGCCCACCGGGAACCCGAGATACCGCCAGGCAAAGCTGGAACATTTTCCCCATATGATAACATGGGACCCGACCCCCACCCAGTTCCAACGGTTGCCAGTTCCCCCTCCGGCATCACAGAAGCTCAAGGTTCAGTTGAACCCAAATCGCCTTCAATCTGATACCAGTCTGGTCCATATGGGTTCATTGGTTCTAGAGATATTGCCGATTTTTTTCATTTATGAAATGTAATTTCATGGCTGCTCATGTTGTTTGAGGACAGATTTCTCTGGAACCAAACAGCCCAGTTTCATGGGACCAAAATCATTCAAAGCCCACTCAAAAGTTATTTAATATAATACTGGTCTCATGTAAATGAGTTAGTTGGTTCCGAAGATATAGTTGGTTGGTCAGGGGGGGGGGGGGGGTTCTCTCCCCCTCACACCAGAAAATGCTGGTGACTAGGCTGGTGTTAAAAGGTCCAGCCCAGGAATGTCCCTGCATGATTCTGGGACCATATTCCCGGGTAAATCCCTGCATTTTCTGGTGTTAAAGGGGTATAATTTCAAATAGCCAGGACCTGCATTGCTCTGAATACAGCCGGGCAGCCCCTTCTCTCTGCCCAGCTGTCAATGACTGTCATTTCTGCCCGGCAGTGGCTGTCCCCCAGTTACCACGAGCATGTATTCCCACTTGGCAATGAGCATGTAATCCCCCATGGCAATGAGCATGAAACCCCTGGCAATGAGCATGTAGATAAAGCACTAATGTAGCAGAATTTTTAAGAGGCATTATGGTGTTTGGCATAATACGTAATGGACATTATGGTGTGTGGCTTAACATGTAATGGGCATTATGGTGTAAATTTTTAATGCGCGCCTCCGGCGCGCAATTCCCCTGTTTGTGAGGCATATTTTGCATTATTGCTCAATCTGTTTGGTATAGTGTGTATTTTGGCTCAATCCATGTTGCAAAATGTGAATTTTGCCTTAATCTGTGTGGCATAAAGTGAATTTTGACTCAATCCATTTGCCATAGTGTGAATTTTGGCTCATTCCATGTGGCATAATGTGTAAGAGGCAAGTACAGTATAAGGGGGTTATTATTGTGTTGCATGATTTGTATAAGGGATATATGGTGTGGTAAACCTAGGTGACCACATAAAAGGTGCTGAAATGTTGTGCATGAAGTTTTTATGACTGGAATGCCGCCTCACCCCACAAGTATCTTAGGACATCAGCGTTCTGTGGGTGCACCTTTGGAGGGTACCCGCCAATATATCTCCCTACATTTTTCCTATGCCAGCCCCCTGCCTTTTCCAGGCATATATAATTAGTTGAAAGTATTTACACAACTAGAGACACACCCATGAGCAGACCACCCAACCAGAACACTGGTTACACCCCCCACATTATTAGGTGCTGGCCACAACCCCTATTGTTGCACATAATAGGCCCTTGATAATCTTCAGCTCCAGGCCCATTTAGACCTTAATCTGGCACTGGCCTGCTTCTGCAGGGATACACCAAGCACTGCTTCCGCCCCCTTCCCACCTCTCCTGGAGTGGACGGCCCGGCGAGTGTGAAATTCATCAAAGCCTTCATATTCGTGCATGCGCAAACCCAGATCATCAGGGATGGAGCCGAATCGGCCCCTGTGAAAGTTCTACTACCTCTAATATGGCAACAGGACTGGTCAGGCAGCGTTTTAACAGAGGAGGTGACCCGTGTTGCCTGGAACACAGGCCGATTCAGAATTCCCGACCCGTCGTATATTCGACCGGCACGCCTACGCATGGTACGCTGTGCGCATGCGCAAGTCTTCCAGCAGAAGACACCCTGCGGATGTTTGGGGTGTGCCGCCGGTGTTTTCTGCCCGTTCCCCAGCTGCAACAAACTTACGCCACTCTTACCCCCAGGTCTCCTCGATGCCCTTCAGGCCACTCGGTGGTGATCCTGTGGGTCGCCGTGAAAGTGTTTTATGTCCCCTGTGGCTCAGTACGAGCTCTGTGCTGGAGGATAATTTTAGGGAGGAAGAAATCCGTCCTGAGAGTACCTGGAATTAAGCGAAAGTCGCAGTAAAGACTTGTGAACTTTAAAGCAACGCTGGAAATTGTGTGAACACACCCTGGATAATTGTAATTATGTGCACAAATGCATCAAACAATAACGAGCCAGCGGCTTGTCCTAACACACTTCACACATTTTCCGCTCAGAGATCAATAGATCTTATGAAGTTATTGAAGCCTAAGGGGAGCCGTCCGTGTGACAGCGTGTACTCCCAGCCGTGTCAGAGAGCTATACCCCAGCTCAGGAATACACAGTCATCCTTCTCATCTCCCTCAGGATACAGCTAAAGAGACTCAGCTTCATGGTAAACTGTGTCCGTTGCCTGAATGCAACAAGGGAATCCATTTTGTAGGATGAATCAATATAATCCTGTATCCAAGAGCAGGATATAGCTGTAGGGTGATATCTACAGATGTAGTGGTTGCTATGACTTGTGGCTATGGCTGGTGTAGATGTAACTCATGCTGCTTTCCACTGCTGCCTTCTCTTAGTACTGACCGTGGCCCACAGTGCCTTCTCTGAGTACTGACCACGGCCTACAGGGCCTTCTCTGAGTACTGTCCACAGCACACAGTGCCTTCTCTGAGTACTCTCTGTGGTCTACAGGGCCTTCTCTGAGTACTGTCTGTGACCTACATTACCTTCTCTGAGTACTGTCCGTGGCCCACAGTGCCTTCTCTGAGTACTGTCTGTGACCTACAGGGCCTTCTCTGAGTACTGTCTGTGGCCTACAGTGCCTTCTCTGAGTACTGTCCGCGGCCTACAGTGCCTTCTCTGAGTACTGTCTGTGACCTACAGTGCCTTCTCTGAGTACTGTCCGTGACCTACAGGGCCTTCTCTGAGTACTGTCTGTGACCTACAGGGCCTTCTCTGAGTACTGTCTGTGACCTACAGTGCCTTCTCTGAGTACTGTCTGTGACCTACAGGGCCTTCTCTGAGTACTGTCTGTGGCCTACAGTGCCTTCTCTGAGTACTGTCCGCGGCCTACAGTGCCTTCTCTGAGTACTGTCTGTGGCCTACAGTGACTTCTCTGAGTACTGTCCGCGGCCTACAGTGACTTCTCTGAGTACTGTCTGTGGCCTACAGTGACTTCTCTGAGTACTGTCCGTGACCTACAGTGCCTTCTCTGAGTACTGTCTGTGGCCTACAGTGACTTCTCTGAGTACTGTCCGTGGCCTACAGGGCCTTCTCTGAGTACTGTCTGCGGCCTACAGTGCCTTCTCTGAGTACTGTCCGCAGCCTACAGTGCCTTCTCTGAGTACTGTCCATGGCCTACAGTGCCTTCTCTGAGTTCTGTCCGTGACCTACAGTGCCTTCTCTGAGTACTGTCCGCAGCCTACAGTGCCTTCTCTGAATACTGTCCATGGCCTACAGTGCCTTCTCTGAGTACTGTCCGTGGCCTACAGGGCCTTCTCTGAGTACTGTCTGCGGCCTACAGTGCCTTCTCTGAGTACTGTCCGCAGCCTACAGTGCCTTCTCTGAGTACTGTCCATGGCCTACAGTGCCTTCTCTGAGTACTGTCCATGGCCTACAGGGCCTTCTCTGAGTACTGTCTGCGGCCTACAGGGCCTTCTCTGAGTACTGTCCATGGCCTACAGTGCCTTCTCTGAGTACTGTCCGTGACCTACAGTGCCTTCTCTGAGTACTGTCTGTGGCCTACAGTGACTTCTCTGAGTACTGTCCGTGGCCTACAGTGCCTTCTCTGAGTACTGTCTGCGGCCTACAGTGCCTTCTCTGAGTACTGTCCGCAGCCTACAGTGCCTTCTCTGAGTACTGTCCATGGCCTACAGGGCCTTCTCTGAGTTCTGTCCACAGCACACAGTGCCTTCTCTGAGTACTCTCTGTGGTCTACAGAGCCTTCTCTGAGTACTGTCCGTGACCTACAGTGCCTTCTCTGAGTACTGTCCGTGGCCTACAGTGCCTTCTCTGAGTACTGTCCACGGCACACAGTGCCTTCTCTGAGTAATGTTCGTGGCCTGCAGTGCCTTCTCTGAGTACGGACCATGGCCTGCAGTGCCTTCTGTGAGTACTGTCCGTGACCTACAGTTCCTTCTCTGAGTACTGTCCGTGGCCTACAGTGCCTTCTGTGAGTACTGTCCGTGACCTACAGTGCCTTCTCTGAGTACTGTCCGTGGCCTGCAGTGCCTTCTCTGAGTACTGTCCGCGGCCTACAGTGCCTTCTCTGAGTACTGTCCACAGCACACAGTGCCTTCTCTGAGTAATGTCCGTGACCTACAGTGCCTTCTCTGAGTACTGTCCGTGACCTACCTTACCTTCTCTGAGTACTGTCTGCGACCTACCTTACCTTCTCTGAGTACTGTCCGTGGCCTGCAGTGACTTCTCTGAGTACTGTCCGTGGCCTACAGTGCCTTCTCTGAGTACTGTCTACGGCCTACAGGGCCTTCTCTGAGTACTGTCCACGGCCTACAATGCCTTCTCTGAGTACTGTCCGTGGCCTACAGTGCCTTTTTATGAGTACTGTCCACGGCCTACAGGGCCTTCTCTGAGTACTGTCCATGGCCTGCAGTGACTTCTCTGAGTACTGTCCACGGCCTACAATGCCTTCTCTGAGTACTGTCCACGGCCTACAGGGCCTTCTCTGAGTACTGTCCACGGCCTACAATGCCTTCTCTGAGTACTGTCCGTGGCCTACAGTGCCTTCTCTGAGTACTGTCCACGGCCTACAGGGCCTTCTCTGAGTACTGTCCACGGCCTACAATGCCTTCTCTGAGACTGCCACGACACTGACTTGTAAGTTGCCACAATTTAAGACCCTCTTATGTTCCCAGTGCTGTGTGTAATGGATGGGTTTTCTGTTGTGCCTTCCTCTTGGCGGATAGTATTTCGTAGCCTATGATCTGCTACATGTTTGTGTTCATGTGTGCCCTGCAGTGTAAACAGCATTTATCCATGTAAAGAAAACATTCTACATTGCCAGTCTCGTCCTTTTAGTAACTCGCCGCTATGCATTATTTATTTTTTGTAACCAGAGATCTATTTAGACACCAAGTCAATGAAGCATTACAGACCTGAAGTGCAGTCTAGTCAGGCAGCAACACCTTGTAACTCCTGGCTCACCCGGCGCACTGAAGCGTCCAATCGTGGCACCCTGGCCAAGTCTTCATGTGATGTCCATGCCCCTGGACAGACTTCTGTTCTCACAGACTTTTCCCAACCAATTTTCAGTATGAGCCTCAGAGACAAGTACTCCGGATAATTGCCTGTGATCTCTTTGGTGAGGGTATCTTCTTCTACGTTTACCAATGTAACCCTTTGTAACACTCTTATGATCACCTCTCATCTATAAAACCAGACCTTGCTGCCTTATACTGACACTTCAACCTCTCACTAGTGTGATGCCTTGTGGTGTTTGGTTTGCGCTGGCGGGATGCATGTGATCATTATGTTGACATGAAAAAAGGTTGAAGTAAATTTTTCATATATTTTTTTCGATGGGTCCGATTCCCACCATGGCCCTAACTGTGCAGAGTTTGTATATTCTCCCCGTGCTTGCGTGGGTTTCCTCCGGGTACTCCAGTTTCCTCCCGGAATCCAAAAATATACTCGTAGGCTAATTGGCTCCCAACAAAATTACCCCTAGAATGTCTGTGTGCGCGTGTACATGTGGTAGGGAATATAGATTAAGCTCCACTGGGGCAGGGACTGATGTGACTGTAAATATTATCTGTACAGCGCTGCGGAATATTTATGATTTATTTATTAGCAGTTTCATGTATAGCGCGCACATATTCCGCAGCGCTGTACAGAGAATAGTTGAACAATGACATCAGTCCCTGCCCCAGTGGAGCTTACAATCTATATTCCCTACCACATGTACACGCACACATAGACAATCTAGGGTAATTTTGTTGGGAGCCAAATAACCTACCAGTATATTTTTGGATTCTGGGAGGAAACCGAGTGCCCTGAGGAAACCCACTCAAGCACGGGGAGAATATACAAACTCCGCACAGTTAGAGGAATGCTGGGTGTTCCCCTGGAACACAGGTGGGCCGCTGCCTGCTCGGGGCGGGCTACTGATGTCACATGATGTCAGCGCCTGCCCCATCTTTGCCAATCTGTGAAGGAAATGAAAGTCAGTTTAGACTGAGGTAGGCCATTCGGCAGGGCCGCGTTTCTGGGCTCGCCATGCAGCATATGTACCCTGCCTAGCGAGCCAACCTGAATCACCCCCTAGCTTTGTTATATTGCAGAGTTTCCTATCATTATTCTGATTCACAGTGTTTAGCGTGTGCCCCGGCGCTTTCCCTTTTTTCTCTGTGACATCTTCATGTAGCAACATCACTGTTATACAATTACATATCCCAAACTAGGGATGGCCATCTGCAACTGGCCATCGATAGTGCTAAACTATGCAATGGATGACCATCGATATTTTGACATATCAATGGTCATTCATTGTGTTTGATTGGCCTGTGGGCCAATCACAAAACGGCGGGCTTCGCAGGTGTCAGGGGGCGGAGCTATGCTCCGTGTACCGGCACTTTAAAAAAAAACAGCAAAACTTAGTTTTGCTGTTCCATCGATGGAGGTAATCCATCTGGTTCTCCCCATCAATGGCAAAAGTATTCGACATCGGCCATGAACCATCGATGATTTCGAATCATCGATGGTCGATGGCCATCCCTATCCAAAACTGAATACAATACAGCGTGTGGAATTATTTTGTTATGGGCAGCACAGGAAACATTGTGGATTACACATTTAGGAGTAGTGTTGTTGTTTCGGGGGGGGGGGGGGGGGGGGGGGGTAGTGTATATTGGAGTTTGTATTTCAGATTTATAACACTGGTGTATATTAGACTTGAGCTATTGCTTTAACAATGCCTGGGTACACACAGAGAAAAAAAATCTACGGTCTAACTTGTCACTTGCAAGAATGGCAGCAATTACACACTGGCACAGGAATCTGGAGTACTCTGTGTGTGTCTCTCTCATGTGCTCTGCTGTGTATTGTGGTGGTGGCGGGGGGTGTGGGGGGGGGGGGGGGGGGGCACAGCTGGGATCCCTGTGTCACTTACAGCCTCTCTCCCCTTCATTTCTCTCCACTGGCCAGAAAGTTCTGTGCTATCCTGCTCACATTCTGGCTGCCATGTTCTTCCTTCTGCTGCTGCACAAGAGGGAGAGCAGGTGATGTCAGCATACTCCAGCCGGAGGGGGGACCCTCTTAACAGTGTCTTCTGCACCCCTCCTCCTAATCTGGCTCTGTTCACAGTGATGGTTCCCTGCAGACCCTGACACTGGGGGTCTTGCTTATTTTCTAGGAAGACCACTATCTAAAATTGCCTCAGTTCTGCCCATCATATTGGAGAACGTGGAAACAAGTCTCCAATATTTCCCCATAGCGTCCAAGCTGAGATATTGGCTATACACACAACCTTCCTATCCGTCTTTTTATATCAAGTGGAGAGCCTGAAAAAAGCGAATCAGCCAACGTACAGACCCGGCACCGTTCTAGGTCAATGTCTACGTAGAGCTCTCCGAAACTGGCCATGTTCCGTAGTACGTGGTCATTAAACAACAGAAACGTTCTCTTTTAATCCTCCCGTGTACCACATGCGGATGTTAGCATATTTTAACTGCTTCACATTCCTTCTTGCCTGCTTTACAGAATGTAGTACATTTTAAAACTTGTAGCCTTCTTTCATGTTTTATTTGAACCTATGTAATTGCATTCCTGAAAGAATAACAGGCCCCTACAGTGATTTATATCCTGTATTAAGTGTCAGTTCTGAAGAGACACAGTTAACAGTTTGGTTGAAACTTCTGATTTTCAATTTAAGTTCAAAAACGAAAAGGCTTCACTGTATTCACTGCAACGGAATCATGAAACAAAAGCGATACGGCGGGGATGACGGATCACCCCGAGGATGAACACAAAGCTTCAATCTCTGCTGCCATCCATCACCCTGGGACAAGAAGATTTTTTTAATGAAATATGAAAGAGGCATTTTCACACCTCTAATACGCTCAAGGTTGTACGGCTAGTCGTTGGTTTATTTATGGCGTTATTAAGTTTTCACTTTCACCTGCTTATACCGAATTAATCAGCGCTGTAAAGAGACGGCTAATTAAAGGACCCCTGACGTCTGTTGACATTTGTTTTTTTTGTAACAATGAAAGTTATTATTGAACTAAAAAGCTCTATAGGAAAGACATTGCAGCAGATCGCGCTCATGCCGGGGAATGTCGGCAGTCACAAGGAGGTTGTTCAGCACCATAGCCAAAATGTCAGCCTTCCACCACCGCCGACGCACCAGTGCCGACTTTCCTGGTCTTAGAAGTTCCACGCCTGCCGTTAGCATTAAGTTCAACAAGGACGCCTCACTTACGGGCTAATTCAGCCCTGAAAATTCACATCCATGGCGATAATCGGAGGACAGTGCAAACGCACGCTCCCTAGTGCGCATGCGCGAGCCTTCCGTGTGATACCAGCCAGCCACTGCCTGTGATGGCAGGCCGCACACCTGCTGATTGATGCCGGCATTTCTGGGACTGCCCTAGATAACGCAGTGGTTGGGAGGGACGCTGATGTCATCAGTGGTCCGATCTCCCTGCAGCGCCGAGTAAAGTCTCATCTTACGTGGTGCTACACATGGGGGGGGGGGGGGATTCAACAGTCTCTGATTCTGAATTATTCCCCCCCCCCCCCTCCACACAGCTGCATTTGCAGAAATGCGCTGGCACAGGTATTCACTTGGTCAGGGAGGTGGCTACCTGATCGCTGGGCGCTGCAGATTTACTGCCCAGCGATCAGGTCTGAATGAGCCCCTTTGAGTCATCCTTCATTTTGTGATGGACACACTAGTGCCCCCCAGATTCTGGAGCCCCTAATAGTATATACAGCTCTGTCCACATGTCGACATAATGCTCATGTTGACAAATATGGGGTTATTCTGGTTCACTCCTTCTGGCAAATTCCTTCTCAAATAGACAAAACCATATGCACTGCAGGGGGGCAGATTTAACATGTGCAGATAGATGTAGATTTGGGTGAGTTATTTTGTTTCTGTGCAGGGCAAATACTGGCTGTTTTACTTCTGCACTGCAATATAGATCTCACTTTGAAGTAAAACCCCACCCAAATCTAATTCTCTCTGCACATGTTGCATCTGCCCCCCCCCCTGCAGTGCATATAGGCCCTTATTCTGATCGGTGCGGTCGGAGCCGAATATGCGGCCAGAACCGTGCGTGCGAAACCCTGCCTTCCATACGGATCGCCAACTCCGTCCGTATGCGGTAAGAAGCTGGCCGAACGGACCGCACGTGTATTTTTCACGGAATACGCCTCCTCCATCTAAGGGAACCCCCCCCCATCATTCGATGGTCGCAGACCATCGAATGCAGGACCGAGTGCTCCACCAGCTCCCGCAACCTCAGACCACACGGACATGTTTCCGTGCAAAAGCAGGGATCTGGGCGGGCAGCTGACATCCGGCGATGTCATATGTCTGCCCCCTACACGTGCGTCACGACTGCATTACCATACGTACGCCCAGCGTTTGCATGGGAACGCCCATGAAACGCGGGGCGTATGCATATGGTAATGAGCCCAAATAGCCCCTCACGCCCCTCTCCACCCCCTGTTCGGAGTGTTCACAGATCATGCGGGATTTGGCCGTACGCCCCGCTCGCACATGCGCAGAGACGCCTCTGCACATGCGCAGACACAAAACATCGGCGGGGCGAACGCACGCGGATATATCCGCACCGATCAGAATAAGGGCCTTAATTTTGTCCATTTGAGAAGGAATTTGCCTCTGAGAGTGAACCAGAATAAGGCCCTTAGACCACTTTGTACCGTATCTGAATGGTATAAGTACAATATTTGTAGCTAGTATAATACTCAACAATCACCATAATCTCCGCCCCTGCTCAGCCCAGCCCCCTCTACAGCTGGCCCCACCCCCTCCACTCCCGTCCAATTGCTGCTTCTATACTTCTAACCACGACCATCTTGCTCCAGGTCAATCCCATCTCCCTCACTCATTGGGCAGCAGGCCCAGGCTCCCACTGCGCACATTGGAGAGCCAGGAAAGCCTTACTCAATTATTCTATCGATTCAAATTACCGTATATACAAATATGTCTGTGATGTAAAAGGTGAGATTTCCCTAGATACTGATGAGCTAATTATTATTTACATTCATGCAGCGCCCAAATATCCTGCAGGGCTTTACAGAGAACCTGTCATTCAAACCGAGCCGTGCCCCAGTACAGTATATAATCCATATTCCACTTCACATGGACACACATATACGCAAAGGCCATTGAGCGGTCAATCACTGGCGGTTCCTGCAGTGGGCATACAGGCGGTCGGCATAATGCGGATACCCAGGAAACAATGTGCTGACATATCTTTATAGCCAACATGATATATCTGTAAACAGCGCTGTTCACAGATATACCGATGGTCGACACCTCAGAATGTTGACCCCAATTGGTGTAGCACATAATTTCCATGTGTCGGCCATTGCCATATAAATCTTTTGCTTGCGCTGACCTTTTGTCAATATTCACCTAGTGCATGTTGATAATTTTGCGTAAAGAGCTAAATAACGTCTAGCTGAGCCCATGTGCGGTGGTAACGAGTAACTAGAGATGTGTAAGTATCTGACAGAGCCATTGCCCTCATCTGGCTCTGCCCCTCGTTCACCAGTCTGCCGGATGGAAACATGACATCTAATGTGTCTGATCTGCATGTGGAGAGGCGTTCACAGAACCTCACATAATGATGACCCTGTGCAGCCAGAACAAGTCTCAACAAACCTGCAGCCTTTAAAGTATCATTTATCAACAATATAAGTAAGTTTGGTTGGTTGGCATGGCGCCGGCAAATTTCCTCACCTGCCCTTGGCTTTCATTTAACCTTCAAAGGGCGCAGGTGTCCCAGGTAATAGATGTTTTGTTTAGCATGAAAAGGACAGAAACGTGTAAAAATAACTAGTTACATTGTATATCTCATATATCTGTCTGTCTTATCCTGTAGATTTCTATCTAATAGTTCTGTATTATATACGCCTCATATCTGATTATCTCATCTATCATATTTCTTCTGCTTCATATATCTATTATTTAATAAGCATTACATGATCCGGTGGGGGCCGGGGATGGTCGCGCGTAGGAGAGCTCCGTCCTCCATCCTCGGAGCTCCCATCCCCCGGCCCGCGGGGAAGGGGAGCTCAGCGTGGCGCGGACGATGCAGGAGGAGATGGAGACCGGAGAGTCCCCGGTGCCGGATGAGGCGTCCTCCAGTCGGAGATGGAGACGCCGCGCCCCCCTAGATGCGGAGACGCCCGGGGTGGGGGAGCATCGGCTGCTGGTCGGCCTGCGGGACTGGGCTGCTGCGGGTCAGCCTGGAGGTCCCGCTGGCAGCCCGGAGAGTGTGCCCTGCGCCCAGCAGCGGTGGAGTAGCGGTGGCCGGAGAGACGGCAGCAGGGAGAGGAAGTCCCGGTGGCCATGGAGTCCGGCCTGGCCCGGAAGTGATGGCGCATCTGTGGGTCACACTGAATGTCCCGGCAGCGGCGCTGATGGGATGGGGGCAGCGGCTCAGCCTGGGGATCCCAGGGATGTCATTGCCTGTCCTGGAGGTGGAACAGCCTGTGGATCCTGGCAGGAGCTGCATCACACCGGCATGACCCAGGGACCGGTAGGATTACCTCACCCCCCCTGGCATCATTGACTCTCCACCAGCCTCATTGACTCTGCCCCAGCCTCTCCACCGCACCCCCACCCCACGCTGGCCTTCCCTACAGGAAGATGGCGCCACAAATGGCTGCCTAGGAACACTGTGCACTCAGCCTTATGTAGCCCCATGTCTCCCATGTGATAACTGTACTGTCTCTGCTATAATCTGTGCTGTTCTTGCTCATACTGTTACCTACCTGCCTGCTGCAACTACCGCTGATGGGTGCCTAGGCGCTGTGCAGCTTGGCGGCGTATATGTTCCCCGCATGTAACATACCTCCCAACTGTCACGATTACAGCTGGACAGTCCCAATTTTCGGGTCCTGTCCCGCTGTCCCACCCACGGCAGGCATTGTCCCGCTGCGGGGGGTGGCAGTTGGGAGACTCCCCAATCTAATAGAATAGACGCTGTGCGCATGCGCACAGCGTCTATTCTCGTATGAAAATGAGGTTGCGGCTAATTAGCATAAGCCGTGCCCTCATTTGCATATACCCGCCCCCTTTTCGGGCCGCGCGAGTGTCCTATTTCCCCAACACAGAAGTTGGGAGGTATGATGTAATGTCTTAACAAATGGATGTAATGCCCCCCCATCCCCCATCCCTGCTCGATGCTGCACTGTAATCCACAAAAAATTGCGCATGTGTAGTGAATTTAAGGGGTCTATTCCTTAGACCTAAAACCACGCAGAAATTTTGAAGGATCTTTTACTTTTAGAGCAACTTAAAACAGCCCTAACTAACATGTCAGACCACCGTCCCGATTACTCTGATTTGGGTCAATTTACCAAGCTCCAGAACTGGGCCTTATTCTGTGGCACTTGCATGAAACGTATTTGCCAAACCCAAAAGCCCAACATACCAAAAAAAATACAAACTCAGCTAATTTTATTATTTATCAGTTTCTTGTATAGCGCATACAGATTCCGCAGGGCTATACAGAGTATATTGTAGGTGAACTTTCACATCAGTCCCTGCCCCAGTGGAGCTTACAATCTTTATTCCCTACCACATGTACACGCACACACAGACATTCTAGGGTTAATTTGTTGGGAGCCAATTAACCTACCAGTATATTTTTGGATTATGGGAGGAAACCGGAGCACCTGGAGGAAACCCACGCAAGTACGGGGAGAATATACAAACTCCACACAGTAAGGGCCATGGTGGGAATCAAACCCATGACCTCAGCACTGTGAGGCAGTAATGCTAACCGTTAAATCCGTCTGTGATGCCTCAGCTATGGAAGAAGGAAGGAATATTCAGGCATGGCCTAGGCTAAAGCTTGCTAAGAACAGATTCCCCAGATCCTTCTACAAAAAAACGACTCGATGCCTAAAGAGGATAAAGCTTTTCTACAATCGATGTTGGACCCACTAATAGGAGAGTATGAGGAGGGACACATTAAGGATACATGCTAGAAAAGTACCTGTGTTACTACAGTTTGCCAAGGGATATTTGATGATTGGCTGAGATTTGTGGCTACAGTCAGATAGGGAATTAGTGGGGAGACCCGAAGATATTGCTTTAAAACCCTTTTGCAGGACTGCGTTTGTTTTAAAGGGTAATAGTTCAGGGAGAGATAGACAGGGATTTGGGGACTGAAATATGAAGGACTAGTGTGTTAAATGCACAGAAGAAGTTTACAGTGGAAAGTGTAACAAACGCTGAAGTAAAGCATTGGAGTATAAATAACAGGAGAGAACACTGCCACATGTCCCTGCTCCCATTGGGCCTTATTCTAGTTCACTCTTATGCTGCTTTCCCACTGCAGACCCGTTTTAAGTTACAGGTAATCTTAAACGGTATTTAGCATTCCCACTGCAGCAGATTACAGTTTTAAATGCCATTTAAGTACCATTCCCATTGCAGGTAAAACGTTTTAGCTCTTCAAAACGTTTTTACAGCACAAATGAGTGCCTGTGACTTTAATGGGCCTTTCAGGGTTGTGGGGAGTGTCACAACACAGGCAACAACCAATCGCTTGAATTGTAGCCTGTTTACATTAAGAATACCGTTTAAGATGCATTCCCATTGCCTCTTAAACGGTAGATTACCGTTTAAAACACTGCTTTGAAAACGGGTTGAAATACCGTTTAACTTTAAATGGTATTTCAACTCTGGCGCTTTCCCACTGCAGCCTTAAACGGTATTTTGCCCTAAAAAATCGGCAATATACTGTTTTAAGGCTGCAGTGGGAAAGGGGCAATAGAGGCAAATTCCTTCTTAGATGGACAAAACCATGCTGCGCTACAGGTGGGGCAGATGTAACATGTGCAGAGAGAGTTAGATTTGGTTGGGGGTTTACTTCAAGGTGAGATCTGTTGCCGTGTAAAAATAAAGCAGTCAGTATTTTCCCTGCACAGAAACAAAATAACTCACCCAAATCTAATTCTCTCTGCACATGTTACATCTTCCCCCTGCAGTGCACATGGTTTTGTCCACCTGAGAAGGAATTTGCTTCTAAGAGTGAACTAGAATAAGGGCCATTGTGAGAAGTGTCATGTGAGGGAGAGGTAGTTTTGGATCTGCTTGTGATCAATACCCAGGGCATAAAGTGGTCATGCAGAGGTGGGGGAACTGATTTCTCTATGCCACCTTTTTACCCCTCCTCTCTCCCCCATTAGGCAGATACAGGGCCAGTGGTGGGGTTTTGCCATCCCCCCAGGGCCGGCGCTACCCACTCAGCAGCTCCTGCAAAGCAGGGAGGCGCCATGCTGAAAAGGCGCTGTCTCCCTCCCTGCTCTGCTAAAGCTGCCTCAGCCCTCACTGTCACTGCCTCCTGCACGCCGCCCGCAGCACCTGTCTGATAGCGGCCGGCAGTATGGAGAGGCTGAGCAGCTCCCTGCACCGCGCACACACTGTCCTCCTCCTGCGACATGCCCCCTCTTCCTCACGGACACTTGCGCTGAGGCATGTAGCACTGTCTGTGAATGCCTGGATGACATGTTATGTTCGGATCCGCCCCCTACCCATTGCTCCCTGCGCCTGTCAGCTGTCAATCAAATGACGAACAGGCAGCAGCGCCGCCTCCCCTTCCTTCCCTCTTCTCAGTGTGCTGTGCCAGTGCCACTGGCAGTCATCAACACTCCGCCCCCTCTATCTCCTCCCCTCTTTTTGTACTGCTTTTGGATCGCATCGCACACACATTGCATGCATGCCGTACGATGCAATGCTATCTATCCCATAACATATGCGATTCTCGCAGCGTGTATGGGCACCTTTAGTGCCTGCAACATTTTGTGGACACAGTACTGAGATGGTGTATGCATACATCTACATGCACCCGAGATCCTCCATAGGATCGCATGTTGCATACACTCCCACAATCGGGCTGCAGCTTGTTGCAATGGCAATGTGAAAGGGCGCAAAATGTATGGTTTGCAGGAGGGCGCCGGACACCCTAGCACCGGCCCTGCATCCCCCTGTATACTAGAATGCTTTTCTATGAGAATTACTGTGCAGGGCCAATGTGGAGGTTAAAATGTTCCACCTCATGACTGCATATATATGACTAGATGCTGAGAGTGAGCACTAAGGGCTTGCATCTGGGATACTACTGCATATAGAAGATTTGGATATTCCTTACTGCCTCACTATGGGCCTTATTCTAGTTCACTCTTTCTGACAAAATCCTTCTAAGATGGACAAAACCATGTGCACCGTAGGGGGGGGGGGGGGGGGGCAGATGTAAAATGTGCAGGGAGAATTAGATTTGGGTGAGTTATTTTGTTTCTGTGCAGGGTAAATACTGGCTGCTTTATTTTTACACTGCAATATAGATATCAGTTTGAAGTACAAACCCCACCCAAATCTAATTCTCTCTGCACAAGTAACATCTGCCCCACCTGCAGTGCACATGGTTTTGTCCATCTTAGAACGATTTTGTCAGAAAGAGTGAACTAGAATAAGGCCCCATGTTATTTATTGCAAGATGTTACTGTGTGGCAGCGAGTCTGAGCGAATAAGCAGTTTATTATAATAGAACGCTGTCTGTGTAATTAGATTTCTGTATTATATGTCTTGTAGATGTTTATATGTCCATGCCTATCTTGGGCCCTTATTCTAATCGGCTCGGTACGGCCCGCGTGCGGCCGTACCGCCGATGTTTTCTCTCTGCACATGCGCAGAGGTCACTCTGCGCATGTGCAGGGGAATTCTCCGTGTTAAAAATTTAGACGCCGCAAAGGGGGCGTATAGGGGCGTGAGGGGCTTCATCCCCTCATTTCCCTATGTGTACGCCCCGCGTTTCATGGGCGTTCCCATGCAAACGCGGGGCGTACGCATGGTAATGAGGGCATGACGCCACTCATGGGGGCGGAAAGCTGACGTCGCCGGATGTCAGCTTTCAGCCCCCATACAAGCTACCACACGGACGATTGTCCGTGTGGTCTCAGCTTGCGGGAGCTGCCGCGGCGTGCGGTCCTGCCTTCGATGGTCGTCGACCATCGAATGCAGGGGGCAGCTCCCAGCATGGTGGAGGCGTACGCCTCCACCATTTTCGTGCGGTTCGCCAGCCGTCCGTGTACGGACGGCCGTGGCGAACCGTATGGTGGGCGGGGATTCGTCTGGTGCGGTCGGAGCCGCATATGCGGCTCGACCGCACCAACCAGAATAAGGGCCTTGTATAGGATTACTTTCATTGATTTCACTATTACTCATCCTATATAAAATGCATAAAAGCTGTAGTTATCCCGGTCCTTTGTAATAAATGTGCCAGGGTGGCTTTTGCACTAGATCTGTATGATACATGTTGTGCTTGTGGTCTGAGCTTTGTTGGGCAGAGGGTCCCAGAATCTCCCTCTGGTGTTCCTGAACCTGAACACCCCCCCATGAACACAGTACTGGAGGCACTGAAGAAAGAAGAGTTGCAAGTTGAGAAGCATTGTAAGGGAGATTGCAGAGTAGACCCGGGTAAAAGGGTGTTACAGTGGGTGTTACAGCTAATATATGTACTATGTACTGCTGGTCATTTGCAGGTTGATTGACAGGAAGCTGGAGTTTGTGGGTGGTAACCGGATGTTTTCTTGGAGTGTCATGGAAAATGCAGGCGTGCTCAGGTGTTTCTGGGGAAGTCATGTGACATCAGCTCCGGCCCCAAACTGCTAATTATATATCAGCTGTCAAGTAAGTGCGGGGTTACGCACAGGCTGCATACACTGAAATGCATATGGTTTGGATTCGACTAGATAAAATGTAACCTTTTTTAACTTGTTTTTAAAAGGTTGCAAAATAAACACAAAACATAAACACGTGGACACAAACAATGTGAATTTTATATGCGGTGCAGATGGGCTAAAAATGTAGTGTGCCCCATAAGCAATTTTCAGGGGTGGCTAAAGATCAGTCTGGGTACGCAGCATAAACAATTCACGCTGGGTGTGGGTAATGATCCCATCACCCGCCTGATCGCCTACTGCTGTGACCGCTTCGGAGTAGCCGCTGACCCCTGCTTGCCGGAGGAAGTATGAGGTATGTGCCCGTGCACGGCCTCAATATTGTAGGTTGCTGAGTCCTGCTGGAGTGGGGTGAAACACGTCGGGATACACACTCTTTGTCAGCGGGTTCCATGTACAGCGGAGAACTGGGATCGCACATTTACACTAGACACTAGACAGATCAAAATGCATTTGTATGTCGGGAGGGGGTACTGGGGGTGCACACTGAGTGTGTGGTCGGCGCATGCTTCGCAAGAGCTTCATCAGGACCCGAAGCTCTTGGAAAGCGTGCACCGACCGCAGACTCAGTGTGCACCCCACATTTTATCTGATTCTTCAGGTGCACCACACAGAGACACTCTTCTCTCTCCTTCTTTATTGTTACATTTACCCAGTGTCTAGTGGTAGCACACCCTCGGGGCCTCAGTCTGAGATTCCATGACGAGACAAGGATAGAGGGTCCAACATTATATATGATACAAGATTAGCATTTTCCTGTGCGACTTCAAACCCTTTCTCTTTTTTTCTGTTTCGGTGCTAATCGCAGGGCTGCAATCTTTTTGCAAGCCGTGCGCATCATTTTACAGGCTTATTCCAGGCTTGGACAGGACGGGATTGCGGGCTCTGCAAATTAGCAGCCCGGCAAAGCAGGTCTGAAGTCAGTGTTATTATCTCAGTTACATTGTCCTGGCTGTTACATGAAACCCAACTATTTTGCTATTTTGTTCTATCTAAACCAATATTATTATTAATATAGTTTCTGTTCATTCCAAAAACGACACCTTAACCCTTTGAGTACCAGCGTCGCTCACAGCGACTGTTCTTTTAGCATAAATAAATACAAATACAGCCGAGTCAATTCATTGGAGTTTAGTTAAATGTTGCACCCCAAAAAAAAAGAACAATCGCTGTG
This sequence comes from Crinia signifera, assembly GCF_055691185.1. NCBI lineage: Eukaryota > Metazoa > Chordata > Amphibia > Anura > Myobatrachidae > Crinia > Crinia signifera. Next base: position 68,481,790 of record NC_139228.1, read on the forward strand.
GGTGGCGCTGACATTTTTAACTAATATTTTTTGGATTGGCGCTCAAAGGGTTAATAAATACACGTCAAGGGAAATATGATGGGAAAAATAAGTATACTTTTAAATGTTTATATATTTTTTATGTAAGCTCTTATTAGCGAGGAACTTTATGATATATTTGGCACTGCCCATGTCATTCACTACCCACCACTATTAAGAGGTTGCGATGATGCCATTTTGTGGACACGCCCCCTGCTCCACCCTACCCAGTGTAACCCTCAGTCTCACGCCCCTGCTCAGTTCCTTCCCAGCATCCTCTGGCACCTGCTCTTCCTCTGATCCCGCATATGAAGACGTATGTACACTCTTCTTGTCTTCCTACTCTACTACCTCTAGCCTTGATCCTATGGGGTTTTTCACGTGTTTTTTCACATTGTCTGTATTTGTATTTATTTATACCAAAAGAACGGTCGTGGTGAGCGGCGGTGGCTTTTTTAGCAGATATTTTGAGGATCTCTCACAGCAACATTGGCACTGAAAGGGTGCAAATAATGACATCCCTATACTTATACGTTATATGAATGTGACTGCGGACTTTTAATTACTTAATTTTTACGGTTCTGTCTATAGGTTGACAGTAAAAAGGTCGACAGTGGCTAGGTTAACGTCGACATGCACAAATTTGACATGTAGAGTAGATCGACATAATCATTTGATGCAGAAATAGTGGACACGGGGAAAGGTTGACGTGTATTTTTGAGGGCTGTTTAATTGTAGGTCTCCACACATGATACCCCAATGAGTGGACGCTGGCAGTGCTTTGGGCCGGCTGCCTCGCTTTGTTACAGATTACCATTCCAAGTCGAAGTACACGTTGATGCATAGCTGCCTACCCTCCTGCATTCTGCAGGAGACTCCCTGAAATAACAGCAATCTCCTTCTCTCCCTCATTAGTCTAACAATCTCTCTAATTTCTCCTAACCCGCATTATACTGTTACATTTTTTGGGAAAAAAGAATGAAAGACAGATACATTTATATTGAATCATCAGCACCATTTCCCAGCACTGTACCAAGTATAGTAGCTCTTACTAACTGCTTTGGGGTCATCTACATTTGGATCTAAGTCATTTTAAAAAATTCCTCTCAGATGTAGCAGTACACACCCACGCTTCTAGGTGCCAGAATCTCTCCATATATGGAACTAGACTCGCCCTTTTGGTGGAGCATGACACGCCCCCTCAATGGGGCGCTATGCAAAATTCTATTACCAGCTATAATCTCCCTGAAACTAGTTTTCAAAAGTAGGCAAGTATGCGTTGATGGTAAAGTATGAAAACTTTTAAAAGAAAAAAACAATTGCGTCAACCATATCATGGCCCTTATTCAGATTGAAGCGGTACGGCCCGCATGCGGCCGTACCGCCGATGTTTTCTCTCTGCACATGCGCAGAGGTCACTCTGCGCATGTGCAGGGGAATTCTCCGTGTAAAAAATTTCGACGACGCAAAGGGGGCGTATAGGGGCGTGAGGGGCTTCAGTCCCTCATTTCCCTATGTGTACGCCCCGCGTTTCATGGGCGTTCCCATGCAAACGCGGGGCGTATGCATGGTAATGAGGGCATGACGCCCTCATTACCATGACATGGGGGCGGAAAGCTGACGTCGCCGGATGTCAGCTTTCAGCCCCCATACAAGCTACCACACGGACGATTGTCCGTGTGGTCTTAGCTTGCGGGAGCTGCCGCGGCGTGCGGGCCTGCCTTCGATGGTCGACGACCATCGAATGCAGGGGGCAGCTCCCACCATGGTGGAGGCGTAGCCTCCACCATTTTAATGCGGATCGCCAGCCGTCCGTGTACGGACGGCCGTGGCGATCCGTCTGGTGGGCGGCCCTTGGTTTGTGCGGTCGGAGCCCCGTGTGCGGCTCTGACCGCACCAACCAGAATAAGGGCCATGTGGGTAGAATTGTCATGCCAGCCATATGAACACGTAAACATTTTGTCTATGTCAACTATATGCATGTTGATATGGTGTCGACATTTTGACTGTTGACTTATCATATGGTGTCCGATTTTTGCTGGTTTACCTGCAGCTATGAGATTACAATTCACTTTAAAGGGATCCTGTTTTTCAGGAGGTCACCTCCACTCAGAGGATTGTACATTGCTACAGATCATTTTTTTACTGCTATAAGTGTGCCAAACACAAGATGGTTCCCTGGGGTAATGCTCATCTAATTGGTGCAAAATCCATCACTGTGAACTTGATTTTGCATATTGGTGTAAAATCACATAACCCACTTCTAACTTTCATTTATCAAGGAATGCCTGGACACTGTCACCATCTTTCTCAGATACTAAGCCCCAGAGATCCTTATCCACAGATCGGCCCTGCTTCTGGAACCCCGCTGCACTGCCGATCGGCTACAGCTCCCACAATCCCGCTGCACCATTGATAGTCCGCACCCCTGCTCCTGGCTGCACCATGTGAGTATGTGCAGGAGGGCCAGTTTGGAGGGGGGTGTGCAGTTTTTTTTTTACTTTTTGAAATTTTTTACAATTAGGGAGGCCAATCCCGGGAATCCCGGGATTGAGCATTTTTCAATCCCGAATCCTGGGATTTAAAAAAATGCCCTGGGATTGGCTTCCCTAGGTAGGATATGACCACCCAGGATTGCAATGCAATATGCTATCCTATCACCTGGATGTATTATTCAGGATATGCATGGACATTGAACAAGAGCCCTGAAAGAAGACCAGAAACTGTTAATAAATAAAGACCACCCTTGCAAAGTGCTGCGACGGCTGCCAGGGGTGCTGCACATGTGTAGTCAGCCAGCCTTCACACCAGCGGAGGGTTCCCGGGGGAACACTGCCGGAACTACATCTCCTGATCTGGGACCAATATATGTCCCAGATCAGTGTTTCTATGTAATATCGGGAATGCGATGTGGCAGCATGGAGGCATCGCAGGAAGTATCAGAGATCCCCGCATGTCACAGCAGCGGTGTAATGTACTCACTGTCGCACGCGCTCTATTGAAGATGGTTTTCAGTCCCAGCCGCAAACAGAACGCTTGGACGTCCGCATTAACCTGTTCATCAACCCATTTCCAAATGATTTGAGAACATAACCAGTATCACACTATGATGCATATTTTCCATTAAACCTCATAAACAAACAAGAGAAGTATGTCAGTGCTGTTCTTTAAGAATTCTAATTACTCCCCTAGGAATTTGCGTCTGTCTCTCCTTTGAACATTTTTTTCCGAAGACACAGGTGAAATTCCAGAGAAGACTATAATGTGCTTTCAAATATGTATTTGTGCGAGCTGTCTCCGCACAGCTGTGTATAACCAGACAACATTCGCTCCTCACAATCCACATTTAAATGTCAGTGGAATTAATTATTCCTTTCTTCAGTCTGGGATTTTTTAGTAGCACGGGGGAAAGAAACAAAACAAATGAGAATAAGCCAACCGACTCCTGTTGTCAATAAACAGCTTACTTTACTTAGGGTAAGTACACACACAGGCATTCAATCAGAACCCACCTGAATGGATATGGAATGTATATACGTTGTATTTACGCTCTTACATTCATTTGGGATCCATGGCGTTCCACTCAATTACTGCTCAGCAGTGGAGCGCGGCGCGAATTAAGCGCATGTGTGCAATTTCATGTTGCTGCATGTGCTGAACACTAATCGCAACCATTGCTTTCAGTAACAGGTGTGTTTGCATCTCTTTAGGTGCTGGGAAGATGCGCAGATAAATCTAAAAGCTCTGCTTATTGGTTCAAAAACCGATGTTCAGCGCAAAGCTGGCACTACCATGTCATTTCTGTTGTAAATAAGTTGTAATGTGAATAATGGACACTACTGTGCGGAGTAATGTGAATAATGAACACTACTGGCTTAATGTCAATAATGGGAACTACTGCGTGGTGTAATGTGAATAAAGGACACTACTGTGTGGTGTAATGCGAATAATGAACATGACTGTGTGGTGTAATGTGAATAATAGAAACTACTGTATGGTGCAGTGTGAATAATGGACACTACTGTGCAGTGTAATGTGAATAATGGACACTAATGTGTGTTGTAATATGAATAATGGACACTACTGTATGGAGTAATGTGAATAATGGACACTACTGTGTGGTGTAATGTGAATAATAGACACTACTGTGCGGCATAATGTGAATAATGGACACTACTGTGTGTTGCAATGTGAATGAATGACACTACAGTGTGGTGTAATATGAATAATGAACATGACTGTGTGGTGTAATGTGAATAATAGACACTACTGTATGGTGTAATGTGAATAATGGATACTACTGTGCGATGTATTGTGATTTAATACTATTCTGTGGCCATAAAGCCATAGCCCTTTATTTTTTGTGTGCGTTATGCCATTTATAATATGGTGGGGTTCTCTCTTTCTGACACAGGACACACAAATATCTAGTTATGGCACTGTACTGTACGGCACAGTAGTGTACACACTACTCACTCAGAATGACAAAAATCCCTATTGATTGTTGTAGTGCCATTGTAAATGCATTATGCAAATCATATCACATGTTCACTACATTTGCTGCATGATATCGGCTCATTAGAACCGATGACGGACATGTAGCAGATATGGGAAGCAAATCCAACTAGCGCCAGTCCTAGGTTCTGTGTACACAGAGTGTGCAATAATTGCAGAAATATTGTACAGTGTGTACCCCTTTCAATAAAGGTCTTAGGCAACGTTTCATGGGCGTTTCCATGAAAATGCTGCCTACCTGCTTCACGCACAGAGTTGCTGCAGATCTAACACACCAGAGAGGTGTCTTATACGGCCTACACACATGCCGATATTAAGGCATTTTCTAAGCGATTTTGCTTAGTTTGGCAAAGTCGCTTAGCAAATGCCGTCACATCGGTGTATGTGTGGGGGCTATATCGGCATCCGTGCGCGTCCCCGAGCGTCTTTATCGCTGGCCGAGATTGATGGACAGTGTCCATCAATCTCGGCATCAGCAGTGTTCTCCCACCGGAGAACACTGGCGCTGTCTTCTCGCTTAGCACACAGAGCTGACAGCTCGCTCTGTGTGTGGGCTGTCAGCTCTGTGTGCTAGGCGATAGCGGCGCAGCACAGCCTGACCTAGCATAGCTAGGTAGCCCTGCACACATCGCTATGTGTGTAGGGCCCAATAGATCTGCGAGCACTGTAGACGACCATCGATTGATCTCGCCCCGCATGCAAGGCTGTGAATGGATGCTTATACTAAACATCCATACGCATGCGTGCAGGGAAATTGGCGTGCGAGGGGGGGGGGGGGGGGGCAGATATATCTTTGCCATTGCATCCTAGAAAATGAGAGAGAGAATCTGATTGGGTTGCTATAGGCAACACAACCACTTTCACTTTTAGAAGCTTACGTAACTCTACTCCTTAGAACACAATGGGGGAAATTTAAGATGGGAGATTCACTATTTCACATGAGATGTTGCTCTGGGCAACCAATCAGAATCTACTTCTTATTTAATTAGCACCTTCTGAAAGATAATAGCTAGAATCTGATTGGTTGCCCCTGGCAACATCCCATCTTTGATAGAACTCACTTCTTGGTAAATCTACCCCCTATGACTTTAGTGAAGGACTATTGATGTAGAACCTGGAAAACATGTTAGCGAATGCCATTCACATCTGGATTGAGAAGCCCAAATTCATTGTTCTGTCAACTAAGGTTCTCCAAACGGTTCCCTTTAAGTAACGTACTATAATCACCACCAAAAACGTTATAATTTTATATGACAGGAATCCAAATTATTTTTATTTACTTTTGTCAGCTGGTTGAAAGGAGACTACACCCTATACTTTACCTCAGGCCGAGAGCTAAATTGAATATAATGACTTAGCAAGTCTTCAATTACCTTGATTAGTGCTGCAGCAATTTAGCACACTTCAGGGTCAAATTGCTAAGATGGGAGTTCTACTGGAGATGGGATGTTGCTATGGGCAACTGATAAGGTTCTATCTATTCTGATTGGTTGCTATGGGCAACATCCATCTTCTTCTCTAAGGGTGGGATGTACTAAGCCGAAAATGCGGTAAAACCCCTGTTTTACCGCATTTTCATATGTACTAAAACCCCACCGCCGCGTCACCGCAGGGCAGGGTATCGCCACCTTTGAGTGGCGATACTCTATAGAAGCCTATCGCCGTCCGCCGCAGCCTCCCTACCCTCCCTCCCCGGCTTCAACCAGAATAACCCCCTAAGTGTAAAGTTGAGTACACACTGGGGCAGATGTATTAAGCCTTAACAAGAGATAAATGCAAGGGTGATAAGGAGAGATAAACGTCCAGCCAATCACCTGCCAACCAGGGGCGAATTTATGGGACAGGCCGCCCCTAGGCACAACATTTTTGTGTCCCCCCCCCCCTATTTTAATGTAATCATATATGTATATACATTGTTATTTATATATTTCATAAAAATGTAACTGTAGCCCACCTTAATATTTTTTTGGACTGCTCACTGTACGGAGGACCCGGAGGGAGGGAGGCACTTATTAGTACAGTGATTAGCACAGTGTCTCCGTCATTCTCTCTCCGGCTCACACACTGTGACTGACTGAGCGCAGGGAGGATCTGCGCGCCGCTCAGCTCAGCTGCTGGATACACAGCAGCCAATAGACTGTGTGTGTGTGTGTGTAGAGTAGCCAATGAGCGGGCGCCGGCAGCAGTGAGCCTGAGCCATTTCCGGACGTGCAGGGGGACCGTTGGACCAGCCACTAAGCGGTGATGTAATGTGCATGGCAGAGTGGGTGGGCAGTGGCGGGTGACGAGCGGCGCTGCCGCCGACATATGATAATTCATGTCTGCGGCGGCGCTCGTCACTCGCCTCTGCCCACCCGCTCTGCCATTTAACAGAATGTTAGCCTGCCTGCCGCCCTTAATTGGTGCCGCCTGAGGCCGGTGCCTCACACGCCTAGGCACAAATCCGGCCCTGCTGCCAACTGCCATGTTACAGGCTGTGTTTGAAAAAAGTCAGTAAGGAGCTGATTGGCTGGATGTTTATCTCTCTTTATCACCCTTGCATTTGTCAGGCTTAATACATCTGCCCCAGTATAAGATATTTCTTAATGACGATATTATAGTCCATAGTGTTAAGTGTGTACGCACCATACTGTTAACGATGCGCTCTCCCCCTCTGTGGTCTCACCATGCAGTCAGATTTGAACTATATCATCAACGACTGGCAGGGTTCCGTACCATTTATTTTTCGATTCGATTTTGCTTATAGAATTGAATTGTTCTCCCGCCACACTGTAGTGGATGGTTGGGCATGAAATACCTCCTGTCGGCACATGTCGGCTCATAAAACACATGAAAAACTCATGTCGACCTTTTGACTGTCAACCTTGCCATTGTTGACCTAATGCTTGTGTCGACCTTCCAACCCTGTCGACCTTCACCAGGTAGATCTATTTCAGGTGTTGACTTAAGCCCTGTTTGCCTATTGTGTTGTTCGGGTAGGAGCCATTCACTTACCAGGCTGCTTCTCCCCAGTGGCATCAGGGGTCTAGGGAGGACCGCACAGCTCCGGCAGGGGAGGACAGCTCTGATAGCAGGAGCCGGGTGAAGACCTAACACGTGTCAAGCACCGCAAAGGACAATGGGAGGAAGAGGAGCTGCTGCATTGGGCATGGGCAGTAGCTCTTCTCTAGGACCACCGGCTGCCGCCATCTTTATCACTGGCAGCCTTCCCAGTCACCCTCCTGCGGTTAGCGTCTGCGGCCCGGCCAGGGGAGACAGTGGCGGCCCGGTCAGGGGGGAAATCGGCCAAATTTGGGCCGACCCACCGGGAAATGGCCCGGTTTCCCGGTGGCCCAATCCGCCCCTGGTGATAACGCCATTGAAATTCATCCTGCAGTTTTAGCCTGATGCTGGAACGAACAGGCAGACAAAAAAATTCAGACCCCCCCCCCAGTCCATAAACAGTCCCTAGAAGTATATTTCTCACTATTATGCCCTCTCGAAGCAAATGTTTCCAAAGCTAGTCTGCAACCTTGTGATTGCCTCTGTGTTTGTGCATGTGTGAGAGAGAAAGAGATGTAGTTTCACTCCCTGCCAACAGATGGCAGTGTTTCCGAGACACACAAACGGACACTAGACATATATATAGATGATTAGAAAATTCTATGTGCAGACACAACCCGTCCAGTTTTATTATATGTATAGCTATCTTCCCCTTTATGCTTGCTTGCCTCCCAGTAATGGGCTGTTTCCCTATAGACGCTTACGTCTGTACTCCATAGCAGTTACAGCCCCAATGTCTAAGGTAGTTCTTCCTTTGAAGGTCACTGTAATACTCCGTAGCGGTAGTATAACTGGGCGTCAACCACCTCTGGGCACCATTAGGCCTTTATAGCCTAATTATAAATCTAGCTTTAAAAAAAAACAAAAAAAAATCATTGTTCTGGGGTCCTGGGGTTAATGGCTTGTGTTCTGCAATTACGTCTCACTGATAGAATATGCTTTGTATGGTTTCAATGTAGCAAAGTGCAAACATAAAATTCCATGGTGAGTATTGTGTAACACATGAAACTAAAACCCAGTATCTGTGTGTAAGTAAAGGGACTTGGAGAAGAAAGCCACAAGCAGCCGGTACATTCCAAGACGATAATTGAATCCAGAGGGTTACACTGATATACAGTTTTACAGTGCTGGATACATACTGTAGGATGACCACCTTCACCTGGCTTCTGAGACCCCGGATATAAGAGGGTGCCAGCCAGTGACATCAGCCAACGTACCGCCGTCCAATCAGAAAGGGCTGACGTTTAGTATTGTGAGACCCCAAGAGCTGGCAATAGATTTCGGCATGCGTTAAACTCTTCCCAGCAAAGCAAAAAAAGCACACATCTGGCTAAAACCATGCTGCACTACAGGTGGGGCAGATGTAACATGTGCAGAGAGAGTTATATTTGGTTAAGTTATTTTGTTTCTGTGCAGGGTAAATACTGGCTGCTTTATATTTAAACTGTCATTTAGACTTCAGTTTGAACGCACCCCACCCAAAGCTAACTCTCTCTGCACGTTACATCTGCCGCACCTGCAGTGCAGCATGGTTTTGCCCAACTGTCTGCTTTTTTGATTTGATAACTGAATCAGGCCCTGTATCTATGGAGGAAATGTAATAGGGTGAGAGAATCCGAATGTAAGAGATTTGGTAATATTATTTTTTTAAAGCGGCAATCATTTACATTTCTAAATCAAACTGGTTTTGCAGTGTAAATGATTGCTGCTTTAAAAAAAACTGTAGATTTCTTACCAAATCTTTCACTTTCTAATTCTCTAATCCTGTTACATTTCCCCCTATGGCCCTTATTCAGATCTGATCGCAGTACAAATTTGTTCTCAAAATGTGCAGAGAGCGTTAAATTTGGGTAGGGTGTGTTGAAACTGAAATCTAAATTGCAGCGTAAAAATAATGCAGCCAGTATTTACCCTGCACAGAAACAAAATAACTCACACAAATCTAACTCTCTCTGCACATGTTACATCTGCCCCCCCCTCTCCCCCTGCAGTGCACATGGTTTTGCCCATTTACAGAACAGATTTGTACTGCGATCAGATCTGAATAAGGGCCTATATCTTTTTGAGGAATTACTGTACCAAACTGGTGCAAATATCTTAAGGAAAGATTGTACTGGAGACAGCTTTTCTTTTATTAGCTGGAGCCAATCCAAAGCCTAAGGGGAACAGAATATCCTCTTTCCATCTTGGTTTGCTGGGACAAATTCCAGTAAGTCGTGTAATTAGCAAGTTAATCACAGCATCTAGCAGGCTAATTGGATGATGCTCTGTCAGTCCACTGGTGATTTTTACTCTAGATCGATGCAGAGGGGGGCGATGGTGCGCGGGGGAGATTAAATAATGTTGTTATACATATATGTCTCACAATTGAAGAATTATTGATCTTGTTTTGGGAGGATTTTTTTTTTTTAAGCAAACTTTTTGAATGCAATGGTAAATGTATTACAGTACACTACAACGAGCGTGCGGAATATTACAGAGCAACACCCAACATAACAATAACAGTATGCTCATCATGTAACAATCTGGAGCCCTGTTCACGCCCACACAGGAACACGTATGTTTTATGTCATTTATGTGGCTTTTCCAAGGGTTTTTTTTCCCCCCTTTGCTTTAAGTGACTATTTTATAAAATTTCTGATTTAAATTATCCACTGTTTTGTTTTACACTTTTTAGAATCTTTAGGCCCATACACACTGGGCGACTTTGACAAACCTGCTAAAGTGCTGGGAAATGGTGCTGATCAATCAATGTAAATGTATCTGTCTCTCGTTCCTTTTTTGTAACAGTGTAATGTGGGCTAGGTGACATGAGGGAGATTGCTAGACTAATGAGGGAGAGAGGGAGATTGCTGCTATTTCAGGGAGTCTCCTGTAGAATGCAGGGGGATAGGTAACTATGGTGTAACAGTGTAATGTGGACTAGGTGACATGAGGGAGATTGCTAGACTAATGAGGGAGAGAGGGAGATTGCTGCTATTTCAGGGAGTCTCCTGTAGAATGCAGGGGGATAGGTAACTATGGTGTAACAGTGTAATGTGGACTAGGTGACATGAGGGAGATTGCTAGACTAATGAGGGAGAGAGGGAGATTGCTGCTATTTCAGGGAGTCTCCTGTAGAATGCAGGGGGATAGGTAACTATGGTGTAACAGTGTAATGTGGGCTAGGTGACATGAGGCATATTGCTAGATTAATGAGGGAGAGAGGGAGATTGCTGCTATGTCAGGGAGTCTCCTGTAGAATGCAGGAGGGGAGGTAACTATGATGTAACAGTGTAATGTGGGCTAGGTGACATGAGGGAGATTGCTGTTATGTCAGGGAGTCTCCTGCAGAATGCAGGAGGATAGGTAACTATGGTGCACTCCCATGGGTCCCTAACAAGGGTTTATGTCGTTCACAAAAAAGTGCATATTACTAGACTCTAGCTAGATTGTCCGTCGTTCATCGTTCATCATATCGTTCAGTCTGTATGCACAATATTGTTTCTCCAGGACAATGGAAAGTTCAAGGGAAATTGTTCAACAATATCTATCACTGAACACATGTCTAGTGTGTATGCATTGGTGGATTCGGGGGGGGGGGGGCACCCGGGGCACCCGGGCAAATGCCCTCCCTGTCATTTTGTCATTTTCAGAGCAACCTAAGATGTGCATGTGCATTCTGAAGGAAGTGGGCGGAGGCTGAAATCCGGTGATGTCAGCTGCCTGCCCCTGGCGCCTACATCACCAGGCAATTTCCATGGGACCGCTGGACGTTTCCATGGGTGAGACCCCCGGCCTACCGACCCCCCCCCCCCCTCCACCACTGGCCACAATGTTGAATGCATGCACCCGGCGAATAATCTGTTCACAATGGGTGCATGCACCCGGCGCAGAACTGCGCATTTAGAAAGCATTGCACTCGCATGTGAATTCAGTGCTCCATTTCTAAGCAATCTGGACAATGGGTTGAACATCGCCCCTTACCCGCAGTTTACTCCCTTAGCGAAGAAGGACCATTCCGCTACATGGTACATGGTATAGGACTGTAACATGAATTACTGATTTATTCTTCTCTATAACAATGTATTTGTGTGTTGTTACGTTGTTATGCTCACAACTGTTGTGTATTCTGCAATACCTTATTCTGTTCATGTTCTTCTCGGGGAGAGGTTATAAGTCTTAGGGTGCATACACACTGTACTATTTTTTTAACCAATTTTTTTTATACAAATTTTTTGACCAATTTCGTTCATTTGGGCCATTCTGAACGAAATTGGTCAAAATATCTTTCAGTGCGTTTGCGACGAACGACGAATGATGATGCGCATACCCGCCAGTTGTTCATCAAGGTTGTTTGTCAACTGCGCATGCAGCTCAATTTAGATATCTTTCAAAAAGGGCCTATAAACTGTAGCTAGATCTTTCGTCTGTCGTCAATATATTTCATTGCTGACCATCGAATGACGTTTTCCCTGTTTGTGGCAGAAAAGTAGCCCAGGACTTACTTTTCTGCTGCACGTTGTTGGTCGAAATAGGGGCAGGCGCTGATGTCATGTGACGTCAGCCCCCCGCCCCAAGCAGGCAGGGGAAGGCCTGCGTTTCCTGGGGCCCGCCCAGCATTTCTATGGGCACACCCACCTTTTTTTGTGGGTACGCCCATGAAATGCCAGGTGTCCACCCCGGAATGCCCCAGGTTCTGAATGGGCCCAAATGGGTACACACCTTTTACACTTCTTTCTGGGACTAATTTAAAACCGTACCCGGACAAGACCCCAGAACGCCGGCGTACCGGGGTCTGGTGTGGGGGGATGGTGTCCCATCCAGGGGGTGTCTTGTCCAGGGGGGTTGCCTGTAGTAGCTTTCACTAGGGCCCTGGGGAAGGGGAGATTACAGCCTCCCCATGTGGTCCGGGGTCTTGTCCAGGTCTGGTTTTTACCCATACCCCGTCTTTTCCTGTGTGATACAATATAAAGCAGCCAGTGACTGTAAATAATGCAGTTCCGCTGGTCTCCATAACCTTCTGTGACCAGGGCAAGGGCCTGTCTGTATATCTCTGGGTTTTCGTCTCTGAGAAGCATATTCCTGATCGGAGGCATCTCAAACATGCCGGAAGGGCTGATATTTGTCTTACAAGTTAAGTCCCGGAGCTTTCATTATGCATCATGAGCTTATTTAAAAATGTCTGGGCACATTTCTGTGTTTCCTGCAGGCAAGTTTTGGCGAAATGACAACAGAATTGTCAGTGGGTAACTGATTACCTTATCACTTTCTAATTGTATCCATCTAGATCCTTAACTCTGCAAAAAAATGGCATTTAAGTCATGAGAACACCCAGGATCATGCCTAGGGCTGTGCTCGTTCCCCTTACAGAACCGTCTCTGGCTATTAGCAGACAGAATGACCTGGGTGGTACAGCGGTGATAAGACAGACAGGTCAATTCCAATACAGCAATAAACATTTTTACTTTTTGACCAGTAAATCCAATAACTAAAGCTTTGTGGTCTTCAAACTGCTCCCCCCCCCCCCCCCCATAGACCAGTCCTGGTAGCGTTACCCTGTATTATACGGTTGACCTTTCCTGGGCTTGGTTCTTCTTTGTCAATTTTTCACAAATACTATTTCATACTATTAAATGATCATTTGTTTGGTTGTCTTTGTTTGGTGCGTTGGTGCATGGTCGCCACCCACATACGCCCATTTCATGTGGAAAAAAAACGTCAGTACTGTCAATTGGCATCTGTGGTTTGCAGATAGATAGTCGCGTTGTTCAACTTGGGATCAGGCACAAGTGTGTAACGCCGCACATTTGTGGAGGAGAAACGATAGTCACTAGAGATGTATCCTTTAGTGTCCGCCTCCATGTGTAACAGATCCCGGTATAAGTGTCTATGGTCATTCCCAAGAAGGTTATGATGTATCGAGAATTTGATGTTGACATACTGTAGACACAATGCGAAATAGTGACATTAATGTTAAGAACGATACTGAACAGTATCATTCATACTATCGGCTAGTGTTTATCTCCCCAAACGCTGAATGATGCGCACTCCCATGGGTCGTTAAACCCCCCCTCCATCGTTGTTTGTGCATGTAGCTCAATCTGACCGCAACAAGTCGAACACTATTGGTCGACAGGCATCTCAAAAAGGTCAACATGCATTAGGTTGACCTGGTCTAAAGGTTGGCATTTTTTTTTTTTGCTTAAGGTGTGCATGGGAGTGGGGTAGTGCTGCAGCTTCACCTTTCTGCCGATGAGACAATGATTAATGGTACTGAGCACAAGTGTGCAGTGCATTACTGGGAGTTGACTAAGTCCCATGAGACTTTGCCCAAGAGGCCAAAGGCTAAGAGGCTTGTGCATAGCTCTGATTGGTAGAGCTCATCACATGCTTCTCAGGCCCATGGAGGACAGCAGCAGCCTCATCATGGGAGGGTTTTTAATCAGAGTCAGTGCTGAGCCTGTGAGGTCTCCTACAGAGCAAGGTATGGAGGGACAAACACAGGTTTTCCATGTGGTGTATATGTATATTTGTTTCTCCCCCTGCAGTTACCCATTGACTATTGATCCTTTAGCCTGAGCCATTTATGGGCACTTCCCCAATAGAGCTTTCAGATTATCAGCAATTGTAGATCCCACAAGACTTCTAATACCAGCAAGTTTGTACGTACTCTCCCATGTCATTTTTCCCTATTGTTTCTGACCACCTCCAGTTGTAGACCACATATATTATGGGTACAACTCTCTGATAATCCAGATGCCCTGACTAGCCCACTTACCCATGGAGTTTACATTTACTCTCCCAGCAACTTTAAATATACATGTACTCTCTTAGCTCAATGTTAGTAACTATGCTTTATAATATTTTAACTTGCCTCCTAGTTTATTTGACCTAGTCAGTGACATTTACTACTATTGTAAAGTGCAACAAAATCTGCTGCGCTATATAAGAAACTGTAAATAAATAATAAATAAATATGTATGATCTACATACAAGGCTTTGCTACTATTCCCACTTGCTTTTATCTGCTATTTTAGCGACTCTATGGCCTTTATGTTTATACTGCCATTACTCTGTGTTCTCCCATGCAGTTTGCGGCCAGTAATGACAAGAGGGAGAGGGCTTCCCTGTCTAAAGAGGCCAGTGATATTATTCGGTGTGTTTGCGCTACATCGTACACCTGTGGATACTGGCTATGTGACCATCGTGGTTAATTGTGACCAAGTCAACATTTCATCAATGCCGAATGTACAGATGCTACAGGTACAGAGAGGCGGACGACCAAAGTTACCAAATACCAAACTTGGCCCAGGAGGGTAGATGGCAAGGCGGGGATCGCTCTAAATTGCTATCGGGCTCTGTGATGCCACGTTTTGGGCCCCTACACCAGAGCTGCGCTCAGATCTGCATACACCCTGCCCAGATCCATCACTCAAGTCCCTCGTTCAATATTCCTTTTGAAATGATATAAATATTTTACCTCAGATTCTACCGACTGGGTTCGTTAATGTAAAATTCTTCAAAACTATTTTTCTTTTTTGGTTCCAGTAAAGAATTACGCAACTCTCTTCTGATTATAGTCTGCTGCGACCATGTGTCACTCGGATTCTGGACCTCTCAGCCTTGCTCCTTCCGAATTCCGTGCCACTCCCACCAGAGACGCGCTCACCCAATGCAGCATTCCTGGCCAGTGAGTGCTCACTCTAAATTTAAAAGAACTAGTAATTATGTTGATTGTTTTTCAGCCACAGGCAGAGAGAGTCGGTGTCAGTGCCCACCCCCAGCTCTGTGTCCCGTGCGTCTCACAGAATTATCTTGCAAAGTATTTTTTTTTTCAGGGTTTTTTTTAATGATCTAATAGTTTATTAATCATTTTTTTCTGAGGAAAAAAATAATGCAGATTGCATTTATATCTGTAGTGGACTCATAGTGGACATGTGCGCAGTAGACTGCATTTACGTTTCCCTCTGTTCCCGGGGAAACCAGGTGGAGGAGAGGTGGAATAATCAGAAGATTGGCACCGTGCAGGAGTTATGTCCACCCCTAATGATAACATTAGAACCCAGTACACCTCCTCCCTGCGGACGCAGCCAGGGATGGCCTGTTATCGCAGGGCGTAAGCTGGCTGATTGACAGCCAGCCAGCGTTTGTGGGCGGCACTACAACATTTACTGGGAGTGCTGTGAAAAATGCAGGCCGGCCCGGCTATTGGGAAGGAGGCCCCCATCTCCTCAGGTCCATCGCAGCGCCAAGTAAATCTTAACTTATGCAGTGCTACACACATTATTAGAATGGATTTTGCCCCTATTGCCATGGTTGAGATGGTATTCTGTCGTCCCGTCCCCCCCCCCCCATACATTTATACTATTTTTTTATACCTAAGTGCTTGTTGCAAGGGGTTTAATGCTCATTGCCGGGGGTTTCATGCTAATTGCCAGGGGTTTCATGCTCGTTGCCAGGGGGTACATGGTCATTGCTAGGGGTTTCATGCTCATTGACAGGAGTCAAATGCCTGTTGCTAGGGGTTTCAGGCTCATTGTCAGGAGGTACATGGTCTTTGCTAAGGGTTTCATGCTCATTTCCAGGGGTTATATTCAAGTGTTTTTGTTGGTTGTTACATGCTCGTTGCCAGCAGAAATATACAGTATAGATTACATGAAAATGTATGGAGTGCCACACATCTTTCTTCTGTCTCCTCCAAGGCAGCAGCCATGTTTGGAGGGACATTTTTAGCATATTCCATACGAACGGCCAGACCCATTGGAATCTGCAGAGACCATGCGCCCCCACAGCGCCCGTTCCCCCAATCCACCACTTGGGCTGCAGTGCCATTGTACCGCCATTGAATATATCCAGTAAGCAATACTCACATTGCATAGGGGCACGTTTCGGTCCATTTGAGCAATGGACAGTGACGCTGGGATAGGGGATATTTAGGTAAAGCTGTCTAGCTGTCTATTTTGTGTGTATGTGTATATATATATATATATATATATATATATATATATATATCATCGGGCATCCATTGTCCTGAATGTCCGCACACACTCTGGTGGACCATGGGCACAGGACCTCTCCAAATACTGAACAGCAAGATCCATGATTTGATTTAACCAATAAGAATAGTGGTGCGGTATGAAATGCATCAGTGATAATCAACTGGGACGTTTGTTTGCTGAGGGCCTGTAACAGAATACAGAATACATGAACAATATTGCATTTAGCCATCTCACGCAGATATTTTTCTTTGACAGATGTTATAGGTTTCAGTTCTTGGCACCGAAACTTCCACGGGGGATTTCTTCGTACATAAACTTAACATGTTTAAGTGAGAAGACCGAGCGCTGTCCAAAACCAACAGCATCTACGGATCATACTTCATCTTGGGTTTAATCAAGACTGAACCCGTTGCCCGTGAACCAATAAATTATCAATGCATGAAAATACAAACACCCAGCTGTTTATATCATATGAACGATATCTGATAGGAGGACACATGTGGTGTGTAGCATAAGACGGAATACTTGGCACTGGTGTGCGATTCCCACTCTGCGCACACATGATTCTCCTGTTTCTGCGTGTCCCTGACACATTTTTGGTCGGATTTTGTCAAGAAAATCAGTTTCTTATTGTAATAATTAGCGGGAACAGATAGAATCTGATTGGTTGCTAATGGGCAACACCCCCATCTTCAATAGAACTCCCATCTTACAAAAGTCTCCAATCCCAGCCCCTGGGGGTCTGCGACCCAAACTGTAGCTGGGCACACATTGGATCTGATTCTGGTTCACGAACAGATGTGCAGAAAATTGCAACCGCAGTCCACAGTGTGACGTCCAAACGCTGCTGGGGCAGCGGTGCAGGGATGTGGTGCAGACAAAGGAAGAGTGTCAGTACCATTTTGGGGGGAGGGGAAGCTGCGTGACATCACCCACAACCGATGCAACCCAGGGGGCTGCCGGCAGTGTGCAAGCACTTCGCTGATGGTGATGCAATTTGCCCTGAAAGCCACCCCCCCCCCCCATAAGGGTTGTAGTTTTGCGAAACCCTGAAAAACTCCAAATCAAGCTACATTAGGCCCCTTAGACAATGTGTACCCAGTGCGATATCTGCAGTGATGAAACGCGCCGGGATAATCAGCATCGGCAAGTGCATACCCTCTTGACTGTAAGAATGCCTCAATAGCAGACACTCAGATTTTTGCCGGACGTTTGTTATAGGGGATGGACATATTGGGCCAGATGCACTAAGCTTCAAAAGTGATAAAATGGAGAGTGATAAACAACCAGCCAATCAGCTCCTGTCTGACATTTTTCAAACACAGTCTGTGACATGACAGGTAGGAGCTGATTGGCTGGCTGTTTATCACTCTACATTTTATCACTATTGAAGCTTAGAGAATCTGGCCCATTGTCTGATAAACTTGTAGTATAGATTTCTTAAGCTATTTGTAAGCATTTCTTACAGTATATAGCGCCTACAGATTTCGTTGTACTATACAATACAGATCTTTTTTGTATTAATATTTAGCAGCAACACTTAGGATAAGGATGACGGCTTCTATTTCACAATCACTGCAGCCCTGGAGGGTACTGTCTATGTACATGCGGACGCAAGAATCAGGTGGTATCACTGGGGGAAGGGGAGGGGGTGTACCGCACTCTGCGGCAATCGGCTCCTGAAACAGGGTCTGGTTCATATTTGTATGCAAACCTGATGGTGCAAGATCAATGCTTCTGCACCAATAATAACGCACCTGTGCAGTCTGCATTGTGTCTGTCATGTGGAAGACGTGTCCACATACATTTCACCATGAATGTGAACCACCCAAATCACAAACCTTACGGTTGACAGAAACATTATTGCAGTTAAGTCACGTAAAGGACACATAGGAGAGAGGAAATAATTCAGCAGATGAAAGGGAAACCGTCATTACCCTGATCACTCATAGGCCCTTATTCTAGTTGAATCGGACGGATGCGTATTAGGACAGGCACTGAGTGTTCTTAGCTCCGCCTACCGTACGGATCACTCACACCGCCTGATGCGAGCGAATGGACCGTGAGTGGATGTTTCATGCGAACACCTCCCCCATCCTCCGATGGTCGCCGACCATTGAATGATGGACTGAGCGGTCAAGCAGCACCGAGTGCTCCAGACCACTCGGAAGTTTCTCTGTATGAGAGCAGGGATAGGGGCGGGCAGCTGGCATCCGGCTATGTCATATGTCCACCCTCCACACGTGTATCACGGCCGGATTACCATATGTACGTATGAAACACGGGGTGTACGCATATGGTAATGAGCCCCAACAGCCCTTCACGCCCCTCTCCACCCCCTGCTCGGATGGTTCCGGCCGATCATTTTCTGCAAATGTCCTGTGCGAGGTACAGAGCGGGCAGCTGACATCCGGTAAAGTCAGCTGCCCGCCCCTGGCACCCGTGTCATCGGGGCATCAGCATGAGAACGCCCAGTATTTTCACGTGAATGCCCATGAAATGCTGGGCCTTCCCATGGTCGCATCCCCCGGCCTGCCGCCCCGCTCCCGCCCCCCGCCCGCAGTGTTGTGTGCAAGTGCCCAGCGAACGCTCTGTTTGCTGTGGCTGCTCGCACATAGGGGGTTATTTTGGTTGAATTTGCAGCCTTGCGAGTCCACCAAAACCTGCCCGGCGAATGCCAAAAACATAATGGGCCAAAGTACCACCAGCTGGTAGATCTGGGGCTGGATCTCAAGGTGATCTAGAACCCCAACACACTGGTCAGTGAGTGAATCTCCTAGTCAGATTCTTCCACTCAAAGTGGTGTATCTTCCACAAGGCCAGCTCGCGCCAATGTCTGGTCCTCACGCCATCATCCTCTTACCGCCTGACTCCCGGGGTCGTCCTGCATCCTCGTGTCCGCTCATTGCAGGCGTTGATAAACCAAATCAAGCCTCCCAGTTTGACCTCACAGGCGTAAGTTCAAAATGAGAAAAATGTCACCACAAGTAAAAGGTCTACACGAAAATGGACGACACGTGAAAAGGTTAACTTGGAGTTTTCACATTTTTTTATGTCAATTTGTAGATTTGCAGCCCAATTAGTGTACCACATTTCATAGCCACGTTTAGACACTTTAAAAGTGATAAAATGGAGAGTGATAAACAACCAGCCAATCAGCTCCTGCCTGACATTTTTCAAAGACAGTCTGTGACATGGAAGGTAGGAGCTGTTTGGCTGGCTGTTTATCACTCTACGTTCTATTACTGCTGAAGCTTTCTACATCAGGCCCTAGGAGAGCCAGAGCAGGTCTACATGAAGAGGGGAGCGGCATGTGTAACAGTAGAGTAGGTTCCGATGCTGAACATGAAGACGGAGATGACTAAGCGAGCTGGTCCTGCTCTGACGATGGGACGTACAGACCACAAGGCTCAGCTGTGAGTCTATTCCTAGATGGCTCATGACAAAACATTAGTCACCTCAATCACCGGGATGACTCAGGGGATGAAACACTAGTAGCAGAGGCCACTGGCTACGAATCTTTACCTGGGACTAATTATTATAAAATACATAATTGATCGCATCATGGGAGGAAATTGACAGCCACAAGAATGAGGGGTCGCCGCTGGGAAACCCAAGTTTACACTTAATAAACTGACCCTCGCTCCATTACTGACGGATATTTACATAGCTGCAAACTCTAATCTTCTTGACGCCCATTAATGGACCGCAGTATGGGGACGGTATTTCCCGTTCAAAAAAGCCTTTCATAGAGAAGTATTTGGAATATGAATGAGGAATTTCAGATATTGGGGCTTGTAGAATTAAAGGGAACACAAATGTGCATCTTCATGCAGGTAAAATGCAGTTGGCCGCTCGATGCAGTTCAATTGGGTCGACGAACATTAGGTCGACACCACAAGGTCGACATGCGTCAAGGTCGACATGACAGAAGGTCAACATGAGGTTAGGTTGACAGGGTCATTAGGTCAACATGGGGAAGGTCGACAGTCAAAAAGTCGACACAGGCTTTTTCACGTTTTTTAAGGTGGTAAGCGGGAGGTAAGTGGCCGCCGCTGAATCCGGGGGTGTTGCGCCGAGTCTGGGAAAGTGCTGCGGGCGCCGCCAAGACCAGGGGGGAGGGGAGAGACGGAGGGAATGCGGCTACCGCCGAGTACGGGGGGACCCGCCACCGCCGAGTCCCGGGGGCGGTGTGTGTGTCAATGCGGCCGCCACCGCCGAGTGGGGGGGGGGGGTGTGTGGAGACGACGCTTACCTGGAGTGGTGGTGGGGGGGGGGGAGCTGCTCCAGAATTCAGCCCTTCAGTGGCCGGATCAACATGGACTGTAGGTAGATCTTGAAGACCGATTTAGCCACCCTGGTTTTAGGTAAATCACTACATAACCATCTCATACATAGCATGGGCACTAGTGTGTTTTTTGTTTTATTTCATTTAAATACATTTTTTTAAAGATTGTCAATATTATAACATGAAAAACCAAATAAATGGATACATTTTACAATAGATAAATCATTATCAAATTATTTGTAAGAACTCCACATTACGATACTTGACTCCACAATACATTATATCAATATCAGTTCTCATCACATAGGATAACAGGTGGGGTTTGCTCAAATGAAGTCCATCCCTAGTGATTCCCACTTTGATGAGCTCATTAGCCCCGGCTCTGGTAGTATAATGACTCCAAGCATTGGCCCTTATTCTGGTTGGTGCGGCCAGAGCCGCACACGGTGCTCCGGCCGCACAAACCAATCCCCGCCCACGAGACGGATCGCCACGGCCGTCCGTACACGGACGGCTGGCGATCCGCATAAAAATGGTGGGGCGTACGCCTCCACCATGGTGGGAGCTGCCCCCTGCATTCGATGGTCGTCGACCATCGAAGGCAGGGCCGCACGCCACAGCAGCTCCCGCAAGCTGAGACCACACGGACAATCGTCCGTGTGATAGCTTGTATGGGGGCTGAGAGCTGACATCCGGCGACGTCAGCTTTCCGCCCCCATCAGTGGCGTCATACCCTGATTAGCATGCATACGCCCCGCGTTTGCATGGGAACGCCCATGAAACGCGGGGCGTATACATAGGGAAATGAGGGTATGAAGCCCCTCACGCCCCTATACGCCCCCTTTGCGGCGGACGAAATACGTCTGCGGCGAATGGGGCTGCACATGCGCAGATTGACCTCTGCGCATGTGCAGACTAAAAACATCGGCGGTACGGCCGCACGCGGGCCGTACCGTCCGATTCGGAATAAGGGCCATTGTGTTGTCTCAGTCCAAGGGTGGTTAGGGAAATGAGAGATGGAAAGCAAGACAGAAGTCTTGATATAAAACTTAGCGGAGTGTTATCAAATCCTGAATCAAATATATATCAATATCACAGTGATTCCATACATATCACACAACAATAACAAACCAATCTATGGGGGTTATTTTGGTTCACTTTTTCTGACAAAATCCTTCTTAGATGGACAAAACCATGTGCACTGAAGGTGGGGCAGATGTAACTTGTGCAGAGACAATCTCCTAGTCAGATTCTTCCACTCAAAGTGGTGTATCTTCCACAAGGCCAGCTCGCGCCAATGTCTGGTCCTCACTCATGGGGAAGGAGAAGTAAACAGACAGGGGAGACAAGACAACATTCATGTATAAAAATCCTTACGTAGATCTGGGTCTTAAGTGATCTGGCGTAGCATAAACCAGGTTGTGTTCTCAAATATCTCTTGTATAAATAGCTGTATATCATTATCTAGAGTTTATATGTGAATTTCCCATTTAGCGTAGAAGCGCACAACTCCTTTCTCAATATCGCATAGTGCCGCCTGTCGCTCATAGACAGGGCCGCCGATAGGGGGGGTGCTATGGGCACAACTGTCCCGGGCCCCGCTGCTCTGACAGATGGTAGAGCCCAGGCAGCAGCCCACCAGCACACCTATTCTCCCACCCCTCGCCCATGGGTCACCATCCCCCACTTAACAGCAGTGGGCCGCATGTCCTTCGCAGCCCGCTGTACATACATAGCAGTCCCCCAGGCCCCGCCCGGCCCAATCCTCCTGCTGCCTGGGGACATACACAATAAGGCAATGCAGTGGGCAGCAGGAATGCTTGGCGCCCGTACTGTAAGCCGCACGTGGTGTGACGTCATTGCGCGGCTTACAGTGCGGGCACCCAGCATGCCAGGGAGGATAAGCCGGGATGCTGCAGGTCACAGGTATGCTTTCAATACATGGCGGGGGTTGGACGGCGGTGGGGCTGGTAGGAAAAGGGAGGGGGGGGCGGGATTTTGTCAGTTCCGGGTCCCGCAATTTCTGACGGCAGCCCTGGTCATAGAATAGTATCTTGAGGAGTGAGTTTTTTTATTCAGTCAATGAAGGGTCAGTCTTATAAATCCAGTGGGTCAAGATTAATTTTTTGGCCAGAACTAGAATTAGTGAAATTAGTGCGATTATTATTTTTTCTATTTGGTCCCAAATTCCAATTTTTAAAGGTTAGGAAAAGCGCGGGGAGGGGATCATAGGTAAGCTGAAGAGTGAACAAGGTATTCAGGAAACCCAGCAATCTCCTCCAAAGAGACCCAGATCTCCCGGGAGAAAATGACTCCTCTGTTGTTGGGACACATAGGCCCTGTTAAGGAACTTAAGATGAGTTTCCTGAAGCGATGCTGACTTGAGATGTTTGAGAGCGTTTGGAAGTTTCTTCAGCAGGGTTTGGATCAGTGGGAGGGAAGGGAAATCAGTTTTCCACTTAGATTCGAGTGTTTGAAGCAACTTCTCTTTCGGGAGAACTATCAGAGTGACAATAGTGGGTCTGAAGTGACCGGAGCATTGAATGGCTTGGGGAGGGATTGGGCGTAGTGACGTGCCTGTAAGTACATATAGAACCAACTCATCCCTTTAATCTGGGACACATATTAATTACACAGGTTCTGTGGCTGGCTTTCACCTGGTTTTAAACTGCCACACATCAAGACTCCATTTCACCTGGTTTTAAACTGCCACAGAACCTGTGTAATTAATATGTGTCCCGGATTAAAGGGATGAGTTGGTCACCCTACCGAGGCAGCTGGTATTTATTGGCTAGATCTGTGAATGATATAATCACTCCTGGGTCAAAGAAATTGCAATGGCCGCGATACCTTTCTGCCGCCACTCTGGGAATAAGGGGTTATCTACTCCTGGCGTAAAGTTTGGGTTGCCCCAGAATGTAAGGTGGGGGTTGTAGTCGGGTTCCTGCCAAATCGCTTGAGAATGGTGGTCCACATTTTGTAAGTTTCTCTAAAGAGAAGATTATCTCTTACATTACTAGGGATTTTACAATGTGGGGTATGGAGGAGTGCTGGATGATGGAGGTATGGAGGAGTGCTGGATGATGGAGGTATGGAGGAGTGCTGGATGATGGAGGTATGGAGGAGTGCTGGATGATGGAGGTATGAAGGAGTGCTGGATGATGGAGGTATGGAGGAGTGCTGGATGATGGAGGTATGGAGGAGTGCTGGATGATGGAGGTATGGAGGAGTGCTGGATGATGGAGGTATGGAGGAGTGCTGGATGATGGAGGTATGGAGGAGTGCTGGATGATGGAGGTATGGAGGAGTGCTGGATGATGGAGGTATGGAGGAGTGCTGGATGATGGAGGTATGGAGGAGTGCTGGATGATGGAGGTATGGAGGAGTGCTGGATGATGGAGGTATGGAGGAGTGCTGGATGATGGAGGTATGGTGGAGTGCTGCTGGAGAATATGGGTAGAAAAGGGCTCGTTCTAAGCTCTCATTAGTGTAGATTGATCTGTTAAGGAGCCAATCTGTGGCATAGCGAAAGAAGGCAGCTTGTGAAAAAAAATTTGGGCTTGGGGAACACTAAAGCCTCCTTCAGGTTTGGGAAGGAAGAGCCTGGACAGTGGCATTCTCGTTTTTTCCCCTGACCATATAAATGTAGTTATCATCGTATTGTAGCGTGAAAGATCCAACTTGGAGAGGGAGAGGGGTAGCATCTGTCATAGATAGGATAATTTTGGGAAGATTACGCTCTTAACAACAGTAATTCGCCCACATAGCGAAAAAGGGGAAGCGTCTGCCATCTCTCTAACAGCTTCGTTATAGACTGTAAGACAGGTTTGAAATGAGCTATGTATACAGAGTCCAAGTGTAAGGGTATCATGATACCCAAGTATTTCAGTGGCGCCGTGCAAATTGTTGCAAGGTAGGGTGCGTCACAGTATAGAGTGGGGGCCAGGCCAGACATGGGCACTAGTCTAATGGAAAATATATTAGCGACTGTGGTGCATGTTGGGTACATGCAGCTCCAGGTCAAGGTCGCAGGACAATGGGGGCTACAGTGAGATGTTGCACAATGCACCATTCTTTACCATATATAACACAACATCTGCAGGTGCTGGAGTTTAGAACAAAATAAAAGGGCATCAATCATCTGTGTCATTGACAAGGACCATACGGTGGTCTTCTCAAAGGTAAGGAAGTTATGTGAAACCTAGATGAGGCCCTAAAGGGAAATGGGTTATTAGGTCAAGTAAGATGGACCAGAGCTCATGAGGCTATTGTTACAGCTATATACCCGTAATTGGCTCCGAGGTCAGACCAGGAGAAGCAATGCTCCTATAGGAAAAGTGAAACGTGCATTCATTATTATATGGGTATTAAATGATATAATACTAGTAAGCCCACTCAGAGCAAATGCATTGAAAGGTAGATGTAATTTTACTTGCTGCCAACAGATGGCAGTGTTTCGGTGACACATGGACACTAGACATTATATATATGTACATTATACATTAATACACAAAAATTGCACCCCAATATAATAGAGGAGTCAGTTTATTGTAACAAGGGAGATTTAACCTTTTCTTGGTTATTATGGAAAGGAACACTACGAGAGTGTCCCGAATTCACATCATGCCATACAGTATACCCCTTATTATTCCACTAAGATGAAGTACCGCCATTGACCATTAGAGGCCACTTGGTGGGCCAAATTACTCCTTTGTGCGCTAAAAGATGTCATAAGAGAAAGTGAAAGCATTTTTTTGCAGGGACACTGATCTTTTTGCTGGATATGGAGAGAGGGAGCTGTGAAGACTGGGGATTGCTGATAGCAGCAGATAAGGACTGGGTGTGGGGCCGAGAGTTTGTGGACTAAAAAATGTCACAGCTCAAAGTGCAAGTAAAAACTGTCACAGCTCAAAGTGAAAGTACATTGCAGAAGGCGTCATTTTAACGGGCTTTTAACTGGGAAATCTCTAAACCCAGAGAAGCAGAATGTGGTGTTAGAATCACATTTGGCCTGCAGAAAAATACACAGTTATTATTACTGGAAATGGCACACGTAAAAGTATTGTCAAATGTCAACAGCTTTGAGTCCTGTTGGAGAAAGTGCGCTATGTAAATTAAACTTACTAACAGCTTGAAAAAATACTGACATGTTCGACATACGGCAAAATATGAGATGCTGTCGTTTTCTAAAATGTCAACATTATAGTAAGGGTTTAGATGTATTGCTAAAACTCAATACTGACTTGCTGAATGTCGAGTTAGGGGGGTATTCAATATAGGATTACGACTGTCAGAACGTCTCGACAGTCGGAATCCTGGACCGTTTTCATCCGGTCCAACAGCACAGTCAATTGGAATTCAATGTTCCGACTGTTGAGTGTCGGAAAGTCTGTGGATCGGCAAAAACGGCCGTGAAATCGTCAATCTGCGTCTGTTTCCAACAAAACAGATCCAACTTTTAAAAATGTCGGATCTGACACCCTTCAATGCTGTCGTCAACGGCAGCATTGAATAGGTGAGTGATGGTATTTCCCCTGTCGGGAATTATTGGCACAGATTGAATAACCCCCTAAATTTACTAACTCCCCCCCCATGTTGTAATTCTACCTACAGTAGTTGGCCGCCTTCTTCCTGTTTGATGTTCCTAGCATTGCCGTGTTACACGATAAGGTTCACTGTTGCTTAGCACACTCCTAGGACGGAGCTGAGAAAATTTGTGGAACATTAAAAATACACGTTAGGAAGAAATAAGTTTCCCTGGGGGATTTACTATGGAATGGTTCGCAGTTAAGGTCTATGGAATGTCACAACATGTAACAAACTGAGAGTTGTGTACAGACATAACAAAATATTCCCTTCATTGCTTCCCAAACTTGATCCTCAAGCCATTCAAACAGTCCAGATTTTAAGGCTATTCATGCTTAGTAGTACTGTAGTACTATCAGTGGCATAGTGCCAAATTTTGTGCCCCCCCGCCGTAAAATGTTGGCGCTCCTCTCCCATCTCTCCCCCCTGTCTTACCTGTCAGCGTTTGTGGCCGGGAGTCGGGACCGCAGATCTACTTTGTACTCCTAGCCTCCTCCGGGCTCCGAGTCTTTATGACAAAATGTCCCTCAAAAAATGTCCGCCCCCTTACAGCAGACCGTTTTGAAAGATGCTAAAGGAGGCCGCTGCTGCCCCTCTAGCGTCCTAAATACTGTCTGCTGTAAGGGGGCGGCCATTTTTTGAGGGACATTTTGTCATAAGGAGCTAGGAGGAGGCTAGGAGCACCGGGACGAGGACAAAGTGGCTCCCGGCCACGAACGCGGCATAGCTCCCGCAGACCCCGGCACCCACATTACTCAGCACCTCCCTGCCACCGCTGGGTTTGCTGCACGCGATGTTTTGGATCTGCGCTGCACATACGCATTTCTGCGCACGTGCAGATGCCGGGCGTTCCCATGGAAATGAGGCAGTGACTGGTGGGGGCGGCAGCTGACATCACCGGATGTCAGCTGCACGACCTGCCCTCAAACAGGGAGCATGCAAAGCTATGACACCTGAGAGTGTATTAGTTTTGTGTGCATGTTCCACATCATTCGCTGGTCGGTGAATGCGTGTGAAACAGAATAACTCTCATATGTGCACAAGCAGGGATATCCCTAAAACCTGCCCTGTTGGTATACCATGGTGACCCCACCAGAACCGACAATCCTACAGGTGCTAACATATAATGTGTCTCCGTCTGCCCATGACATCTGTTGTGAAGTCATTATGCAGAAAAGGCCAAGTAAATCAGATAGCACCTGCCTCATCCAGGGCTGCTCGCACTCCGATACGCAGTGAGATTCCCAGCCTACACAAATTCATGGCTGAAATGGAATGTTCCCATATCAGGGTGATTTAATGTGAGCAGCAGCAGCAGCAGATAAGACTCCACCTGCGCTGCACCAGACCAGGGGAACATCTGAGGACTAGTGAGAGCTCCTCATGTGATGTCATCAGTCTGGGGGAAGGGGGGAGACAAACCCTGCAGGTGGTGGGTATACAGAGTTGCCTACTTTCTAGCTGCCAGTTCAGTGAGTCAGGAGGGCGGGATGGGGGCAGGGCAACCGGTTGGATCATCCGGAGTGGGGGCGTGGTCAGCACGATCGTGTCCAAGTGGCCACACCCCC
This sequence comes from Crinia signifera, assembly GCF_055691185.1. Lineage (NCBI taxonomy): Eukaryota > Metazoa > Chordata > Amphibia > Anura > Myobatrachidae > Crinia > Crinia signifera. The sequence goes on from NC_139228.1 coordinate 68,509,788, forward strand.
CATCGTGCAATGTCGGTATTTAAGGCATTGCACAGTAGGGGGCAGGGCTACAAAGACGCGATTTACGTGATTTCCTCCCACAGACCCCCTTGCCAAGGGGGGTCATGGGAGACTGGCCACTGGCGATTTACGGGATCCTCCTGGCCATTCCGGGAGGGTAGGCAACCCTGGTAAAATATGAAACCCCATACCAGCCTGCACTGTGCCCCCTCGCCCGTCACCACCCAGAATGGAATATGATGTCACCCTATATGAATATGAATGGGTGTGGATCATTATGTCGACCAATCTAAGGTCGACATGTATTAGGTCGACACGTGAAATAGGTTGACGTGGCTTTAGGTCGACATGGTCATTCGGTCGACACAAGCATTTAGTCAATATTGGGAAGGTCGACAGTCAAAAGTCGCTGCGCTCGCCATGTTTCGGGCTCGGTGCCGCACTACACTCAGCACAATATTATCTTCTCCCTACAAGCCCTAGTGGATGATAGAGCATGAAATACCGCCTGTCGGCACATGTCGGTTGGAAAAAAAACCCATGAAAAACCCGTGTTGACCTTTTGACTGTCGACCTAATGCTTGTGCCAACCTAATGACCCTGTCGACCTAAAGCCACCTAATCCGGCAGTGGGCTGTTTGGGGACTGCGAGGTGCAGTCCCGATTTTATAGACAGATATGCCTCCAGCGCCCCCTCCCTTGGCCTTAATGAGTGCATTTCATACTGGTGATGTGTGCATTAGCTGAGACTTCCGCCTGCTCTCAGAAATGTCCTTAATTACTGAGAGGAAGCGTGTGTGTGTGTGTGTGTGTGTGTCTGTGTGTGTGTGTGTGTGTGTTTTTGATGTTCTTAGCAAAGCATCCAGTGTAAGATTTCAGCTCTCCCACAGGCCTATAAATCAGTTTTAGTACACAACATTGAGGTTCTCCTGTTGCATGTTTGTTAATCACGATGTGTCTGGTTTGAATTCTTCCATGCAGGAAACTCATGTCCTGTTAAATGAGGGAAAATTAGCAATCTGTTCTAGCTCCTTGTTTTCCAAAGAATTGATTCCCCCCCCCCCTTTTTTTTTTATATCCTAAAGTCATTTCTGAGGAATGCATCTTGTCCTGTATGAGGGGGGGGGGGTGGATGTGTGCGCTAGCATCGGCCCAGCTCGCAGTGCGATAACTGACTACCGCACACGGTATCGCAAGGGGTATTTTAAAAAAAAACTCCTGATGTTGTGCATGTGCTCTAAGCTTGCGAGCAGGGCCCTCTTACCTCTATATTGGTCTATTATTTATTACCCAGTTTGTTTTATCACTGATGTTTTCAATTGTAAAGCACAACGGAATACATTCCTACAAACTGTCGCGGGAACGTCCCTTTTTTGGGAGGACGGGGGACAGTTAGGAGTCCCCCTTGTCACCTGTGAATAGACACTGTGCACATGTCCACAGCATCTATTTCCGCAGCCGGAGGGGCTGGGGGAATAGCCAGCAACCTGTTATTTCAGGGAGTCTCCTGCAGAATGCAGGAGGGGAGGTAACTATTGTGTTAAGGCCCCCATACACTATGCGATTTGGGCACGTTTTCACCCGATTCGGACGAATCGGGCCGTGAAATCGGCCCAAGTCGCTCTTGCAGACACCCCGTCCGATCCGATGCGCGATCCCGTGCGCATCGGATCGGGGTCGGGAGGTCGGACGGGCTGCACATATGATTTGCTAAATCTTATGTGCAGCCCAGCCCCGGAGCCGTGCGGGGGAGGCTGCATAGGGAGCCAGGCAGGAGGCACTTGAAGCTGTTGCGGTGGGGTGACATCGGGAGCAGGGCGCCGGGCAGGGAGGATGACGCTGGCTGCCGGGCAGCGGCGGGAGCCGGGAGGAACAGATAACTTAAAAAAAAAAAAAAAGCCCATACAGATGACAAGCAAGCCATTGATTGGCTGATCTGTTCCTCCCGGGCCGGCACCCGCCGCTGCCCGGCAGCCAGCGTCATCCTCCCTGCCCGGCGCCCTGCTCCCGCTGTCACCCCACCGCAACAGCCTCCTCCTGCCTGTCTCCCTATGCAGCCTCCCCCTGCTCGGTTCTCTATTAGCCGGCATCCCCCGCCCGCTAATGTCCCCGCATGGCTCCCTCCTCCTGCAGCTCCCCGGGGACTGCATATGATAAATCCATGCGATTTATCATATGCAAACCTTGGCACATCAAGTGCATAATCATGTGTCCCCCTCCCGGGGAGCTGCAGGGTGAAATTAGGTCCGACTTGTCCCTACGACAAGTCGGACTAATGTATGGGGGCCTTAACAGTGTAATGTGGGCTAGGTGACATGAGGGAGATTGCTAGACTAATGAGGGAGAGAGGGAGATTGCTGCTATGTCAGGGAGTCTCCTGCAGAATGCAGGAGGGGAGGTAACTATGGTGTAACAGTGTAATGTGGGCTAGGTGACATGAGGGAGATTGCTAGACTAATGAGGGAGAGAGGGAGATTGCTGTTATGTCAGGGAGTCTCCTGCAGAATGCAGGAGGGGAGGTAACTATGGTGTAACAGTGTAATGTGGGCTAGGTGACATGAGGGAGATTGCTAGACTAATGAGGGAGAGAGGGAGATTGCTGCTATGTCAGGGAGTCTCCTGCAGAATGCAGGAGGGGAGGTAACTATGGTGTAACAGTGTAATGTGGGCTAGGTGACATGAGGGAGATTGCTAGACTAATGAGGGAGAGAGGGAGATTGCTGTTATGTCAGGGAGTCTCCTGCAGAATGAGGTAACTATGCTTCTAGCCCTTCTGTGTCGCCCCTGTCTGTCTGCCCCTCCCCTTTACAATGTAAGCTCTCACAAACAGGGCCCACTCTCCTCATGTGCTAGAATATATCTATCTCGTTTTCGTGAGAAAAATTCTCCAAAAACCCCTAAATACATTCAGGTAAAATAATGCGAAAAGGGCATGAAAACATGAAAACCTCCCTTATTCACATTATTTTAGTAAAATGATGTTAACACTTTCAGGTCCAATGTCTAGTAAGGCTCAACAGCCCTAGCGCTAGTGGCAGTTCCAGTGGCGAGCCACTTTATAATAAGAACAATAACATCGTTCAACATTCAATGTAGACCATTTTTTTAATAAAAAAAAAAAAAGACAATTAATTTAAACCAGGCTGTTTATTTGCAAAAAAAAAAAAAGATTGGACTGCAAAGGTTTAATAAATCGGCCCCCTAAGACCAAAATAAAAGGGTGATCTGGGATAATAGAAGAGATTCTCCCATAAGCTCAGTAGAATTGGATAAACCACAAAGTTCGGTTTGGGTATCCGGGATTGTTAATGAGCGGTATGTGTACAGCATGGACATGTGGGGTTGTGTTAGAGTTGTCAGTGGTATTTTTTTCCTGCACTCTGAATTTTGTGTATATACTGTGTTGCCTGGTGACCGTACACAAACCCAGATGATAGACTATAACTGCTCTTTGCAGAGCAATGATTAAATGTCCCAATAGGTTGTTTTCCTTGGTCTAATTCCTACACACACCATGCAGAGACACGTCACCGGGACTCTAAAACATATAGGTCATCTGTTTTGTCACCACACAGAAATCAGAATTACGGCGTTCCCTCTGCAGATAGCGGGGAGTGTTTCCAGAACCCATCTCTGGAGATGCGGGTGGAATGGAAACCAAATTTCTCTTAACTGATTTGTGTCACCCATGGTGATTTCTATGCAAATAAGAATGTGGTTTAATGTTGGATCAACTTTTTAAGGACTTTAGTATAAAGGAAAAACAGTTTATTACTATTATACGTGAATTATGACATAATAACAGAGGCAGAACTCTGGGAGGCAATGGAGTCCTCTGCCGCCGGGCTCCTGCTCCCAAGGGGGCACCTCTTCTCCCCTGTGAGTTTGAATAAGTTAATTGAAAGCCGTTGATATCGTTTCTGTGGCTGACTTCTCCTCCTAGCAGGACCATAAATGTCACACACTATTCTAAACATAATATCCGTAACATACATACATGCATACATATATTTATATAAGATGGTGTTTGTGTTGGGGGGCACCAATTTTTATCTTGCAACTGTGACAAACTTACGCCACTGCATAATAATGTAAGGCTTTGTGGGAACAGGTTCTACGCCCAGCCCGTCTTGCATCAGTAATACTACTTTCAGACCGCAAATGCCGTGTCGCACACGGGATTAGGACACGGGTCCCATCCCCAGAGCAACACGGCAATGCGGTCTGAAAGTTCCGACACCGACACGGCATATTGCCGAGTCGGTGACGTCACATGGGGCGGTGCTGGGCGGCGGCGCGTCATCGGGGGCTCGGGAGGAGGCAGTACTTGGAGCTGACAGTGCTGCCTCCTCCATACTGTGAACGGGACACGGGTCGCTCGACCCAGGCACCCGTTCACACTGCAGTTGACACGGGTCATAGCCGTGTTCAACCCTGGTCAATACCAGGGTTGAACACCCGTGTTGCTCGACCCGTGGTGCCCTTTTCAGACCGCACCGTGACCCGTGTTTAGGCCCCGCGAACACGGCAATATGCTGTGTTCGGAGTGCGGTCTGAAAGCGGTATAAATGACTCTGGTTTATATTATAGGAATTGATCAGTAGTTTTGTGATAAACTCTGATGTCATCGCTAACTTGTATAGAGAGTGTCGTGATGATGACATCATCAGTAGTAGATACACAGGGGTTTGATTACTAAGATGGGAGTTTTCTAGAAGATGGGATGTCCATTCAGATTGGTTGCCATCGATGGCTATTTTAGCAGGAACCATCAATGAGTATAAAGCATTCTACCATCTACCACCGATGGTTTGCGCTATTGAATAGCTGCACATGCGCAGAAGAAGCTTTGAGGGATAATGGCAACGTTTCCTTTGCGCATGCGCGCCCCTCCCCGGCAGCTGGCTACTGTGTGTGTGTGTTGTCTCCAATTTCATTGCGGCGTTGATGCCATGCCAATGTTGGCGCATGTGCAGCAACAGCGGGCAGCGGTGCCGATGACTTGGATGGAGTATGGTGATTTTAGTTCGGAGTGGAGTGTGCATGTTGCATAGCATTATGGGGATTGTAGTTTTTTTTTTCATTTTCAATAGTATTTGGGATGGGTTTTTAGGGCGGAGGATGAGAACCACTGATCTGCCCGAATTGCACTGTTGAGTTCTACAGTCCTAGTGGGATCATGCATTAAGCAACCTAGAGCCTGGGTCACCCAAATATACGTGTTCTGCTGACAAATGGGGATACGGTCACTAGGTCTACAAGCATTAGGTCGACACATTAGGTTGACATGCATTAAGGTCGACATGCAGAAATGTAGACGTGACTGTGGGTCGACATGGGTTAAGTCGACATGGACATTAGGTCGACATGGGGAAGGTCGACAGTCAAACGGTCGACATGAGTTTTTTTTTTTTAATTGCCAACATGTGCCGCCGGTATTTCATGCCCTACCATCCACTAGGGTGTGGTGGGAGAATAAAATAGTGTGCCCGAAGCACGGCGAGCGCATCGAGCCATGCGAGGGGGACGCGGTGCTACTTTTCAGTATCCGTGTCGACTGTGTCGAAATTTGGGACCAAAAATTTTGAAAAACCCCATGTCAACCTTTTGACTGTGACTGACCTAATGACCCTGTCGACCTAACCTATGTCGACCTACAGTCATGTTGACCTTATTGCATGTCGACCTTAATGCATGTCGACCTGATGCTTGTAGACCATCAGGCTGTCTACCCAATGATCCATAACCGACAAATGTGGGTGGGAATAGCTTCCGAATCAGTGTAATTGGCTCAGCTCACACTATATGCACTGACGCATGTAACTCCTAGTGATAACACTTTTCTGTATATTGGAGCAGGCTGCCTGTCCGTCTTTCTAATGCAGATTATACATGCAAACTCTGATACTCTACCGATAGCATTATCATTAATGCCCCACACACCATATCCATAATTAACAGTTACACGCCCCATTAGTTAATTGCAGATGCGCAAATGTCATTTACAAAACAGTGGCACATTCAGCCATCAATAGTCGGTTGAAGGAAAACCTTCTCTGAGTCACAAAGTGCCAAAGGTGCATTGTATTGGGTGAGCACAGTGGACACAATGCGCGAATATACACTTGGTAATTTGATTATAATGTGTATTAGCGGGGATGAAATGCATGGCTCTTGTTATCAATCGTTTCCTGAATTGGAGCTTTTCTTTTTGCTACACTATGAAGGGTGGGGAGCAGGGGGGGGGATCAGTTGCCGGGCAAATCCTTCTGCCAGTTGAATCTGTGCAGCACTCTCCTCATTTTACGGCAGTGGGCTCTTGCTCAAAAGTGTCAGGACTTTCACACCAGAAAATGCAGTCCCAGATTCCCGGGTCAACCCGGGTGTAGTGCTGGTGTGAATGGGTCCTAGGCCAAAAATCCCTGGATTTTGTCTAGGCATTTCAAACCTGCTGGTCGACCTGGGAATCTAGGCTGGTGTGAAAGGGGCCAACCGAGGAATGCCCGGCATGAACATGGGACCGGGTATGTCCCTGCATTTTCTGATGTGAAAGGGGTATAAATAAAAACCGGAACCGGGCGAGACCTATAATGCCGGACCCGACAGGCTCTATTGATGAAAAGGTGCCATTCCGGACCTTGTAGTGTCCGGTCCGGAGGGATGCAAGTCCAAGGGGGGTTTCTGGTCGGGGGGATGTCTCTGACAGCTGTCACCTGGAAGATGTAGAGGAAGAGATTACAGCCTTCTCGCTTGGTCCGGACCGTTCCATTTTTTCCTACATCCCCAAACCGTACTGGGAGGCTGCAATCTCTCTCGCTGTCTCTCTGGTGACAGGTGTGGACACCACAAGCTTCGGAATGACAGTGTGATGACTGGAGTCTGTCCTGTCCGGTCAGGCGTTCCAGGGTAGGATTCTGATCCAGTTTTTACCCATTCTCATTGTGTCTCCTACCCCATAGGCTGGTAAGAGTGACTCAGGGAGCTGATTGGCCAGGAGAAGAGTGCAAGAAGGGCTGCCGTTACCGGGGTTCAAACGCTGCGTCATCGGCAATTCGCACCCATTTCAATTCCCCCTCTCCATGTGTTTTATGCCTGAAAACTTTACCATGAAGTTTTTAAACTATTTATTTACTATCAGAAAATCCACTCACTTGTAGGTATTTGTATCATAAACGTATTTGTTTCGGGATATGGCCGCTAGGTCCACACTATGAAGGCTGACATACAATAGGTTGACCACTAAAGGCCGACACATGAAATAAGTTGAGAGACCTAAGGTCGACAGGATCAAAAGGTCAACATGAGTTTTATTTGGAATTCTGTCCTGTTTATCTGCAATAAAAACATTCGCTATCTGTCCCTGCCATAAGGTAAATGCCAACCTGTGAGTGTCCGGCTGGGCCCATTAGATGGCATGCGGTAGAGGTGAGGGGACGCTCTGAATTGGGAGCCGGGGACCAGTTAGAGCTGAGGTGAGAGCTGTGAGGGTGACGGTAGGAGGTGACAAAGGAAGGTGAATTCTAATGTGATGTTATTGTACAGGAGAGGTCACAGGATGGGCCCCTGACCTAACAAATGGCTGATATGTCCAGACGGGCCCCCTACCCCCAGACCTGCAGCAGTACCTGTGTATTATACGTACTACTGGCGATAAACACCCCACACATGGCATAGATAAGAGCTTTAATGGAAGGATCGGTAATTGATATGATGAGCGGCCCTTGATGGTGTACATCCACACAATACACCCATCAGTGCGGTGATCCGGATTTTTTTGTTCTTCCAAGCAATAGATGTTTCTGCCGACAGGTGGATCCTCAGCTACTGTAAATACCCCTTTTACACCAAGGCATAACCCAGGTTCGACCCAGGTCAGCTTTGGTGTAAAAGGGGCCAACCCAGGTCCAGTAACACTGGTCTCCTACCCAGGTCCTGACCAGGGTTGAACACTGGTTGGACCTGGGTCATGGGCGATGTAAATGGTCCCAACCCAGGTTGGGACATCCAGGTAGTGCTGAAAGGATACCAGAAGTGCTGGACGCCTTTCCACAGTGCGCTGTAATGGCAGCAGCCAGGAAGGATATGGGCAGTGCACACAGAAATCATAATTGGGTGCAGTATCATTTATATTATTATTCTTTTTTTGGGGGGGTGGGGGGAGCACATAGGAGATTCGTTCTGCTGCTGCAGGGGAAGAGGCTGGGGAGAGCACATGGGTGATGCTGCACTTTTATACCGCTATGAGCACTGAATAAAACTTTTTGAAAAATATTTTACAAAATAAACAAACCAACATTTTTCAATGCTAATTAGTAATGTCTTTTAATTTTAATTATTTTAAATCATTGAGGAAAGGTTGGTTGGCAGTCCTAAAATGGACATTTTTAATGTCATCCATAGGGAAAAGCAGTGCTGACCCAGGGTAAGTGTAAACGGCGCAGACCTGGGTCCGACCTGGGTCACAGTGCTGTGTAAATGGGGTATAAAGCAGGGTCAGATCCTGGAAACTCCAGCGTTAAAAGACCAGGGTCCGACCAGGGTTTTTGGTGTAAAAAGGGTATTAGTCTCATCCTGGCAACTTGGCATCTGGGCTGCAGAGAACGTATTGGGAGGCGGGAGGGACAGGACAGTCGGGGTGGGTGGGGTCTTGGGGACAGTTATGGGGGTCTGCAAGTGTCTGTGGGTCCTGCCCCAGGTATGATGCTTTAATGGCAGAAAGGGTCAGTTAACCCTGTGCTTACCAACCTGGCAGTACCAGCAGCAACCTGCTGGCCAGGTAAGGAGCCAGGGAGGGAACAGAATACAGCAAACATGTCACAGAATCTCCTTGCAGTTTGTACAGAGTGATGTCATGGAGCCCCCTGGGAATACGTTCATTGTGTCGACATGCATTGGGTCGACACTATTAGGTCGACATGCATGTAGGTCAACGTGTCATCATGTCGACACAATCATTAGGTCGACATGGGCAAGGTCGACAATCAAAAGGTCAACATGGGGTTTTTCACTGTTTTTTGAGCCGACATGTGCCGACAGGCGGTATTTCATGCCCTACCATCCACCAAGATGCGGTGGGAGAATAAAATAGTGTGCCGAGCGTAGAGAGGCACCGTGCATGAAGCATGGCTATGTTTCAGTGTCCATGTCGACATTCGGGTAAAAATCCAGTGAAAAACTCAGTCGACATTTTGACTGTCTACTGTGCCCATGTTGACTCATGCTTGTGTCAACCTAATGATATGTCAACCTAGACCCATGTCAACCTAGACCCATGTCGATCTTTATGCATGTCGACCTAATGGTGTAGACCAAATGCATGTCAACCTAACTGCTGTAGACCTAATGATCCATGGGGGTGTATGGGTCGACCCATATTAGGTCGAATGCAATGGGTCGACCACTGGTGGTCCACAGGGCTTAGGTCGACACATGAAATAGGTCAACATGGCTAAGGTCGACAGGGTTGAAAGGTCGACACAAGCTTTAGGTCAACAATGGGAAGGTCAACACTGAACAGTCAAAAGGTTGACACTTTATTTGTCCCTAATGTCGACATAGTCAACATGGACACCAGCAAAGTGTACCGCATCCTCTCACACGGCTTGCAACGCTTGGCACACTATTTTATTTCCCCCACCACGCCATAGTGGATGGTAGGGCAGGAAATACACGTCAGCTCAAGAAAAAACTTTAAAAACTCATGGCAACCTTTTGCGTGTGTCCACCTTCCAACCCTGTCGACCTTAGCAATGTTGACCTATTTCATGTGTCGTGACTCGTAAGGACTAAGTACACACACTATACATATTGTACACACAGCTGCAACAGCAGCACCAGGCCCGCAATGCACAAGGAAGGATGGATAGACGCGCTGATTCTGCTTTTATACCGGGATACCCGGGAGGGCGGGCGGGGCCTGTGTGATTGGCAGCCCCCCTCCTGCCGGAGCCCTGTGTACCACGTGACTCGGAGAGGGGGCTGGAAGTAAAACAGCCTGTGCCTAGCTGAAGCCTCATCATAGTCATTGTGGGAGCCAGCTGCCTTCCCTGCCATCAGCCCGCACTGCCCGCTGGACCCACTGAGACTTTTGCAACCCATTTTGTCCGAGATTGGCTGTCACGGAATCATGGACTGTTCCCCTCTGCCCTGTTTTCTGTCAGTGAGTAGCCTTTCATTTTATTCTTCTCTCCCCCCATCCTCTGTGCCCCCCTATAGCGTGCACCAGCCAGAGCCCTGCATAGCAATAGCATGGCACTGACTGCATCCCTGGTGTAAGCAGCAGCTGGGGGTGATCAGTCTTCCTCCCTATAGTCCTGTGTGTGGTGCAGCTCAGCTGCCGCTGGGCATCCCCCGGGTGTGTGTGAGGGCAGCGCAGAGGAATGGTAGTGCCGGAGCACCCTTCCATGCCACCGGCCCCCAGGTGCCCAGTGCGCTCTCTGGGATGAGGAGGACTTGGACCCTCCCGGTGCAGTGACAGGAGTAGCGCAGCCTCATCCACCCGGGGCATCGGGACTGCAGCGCTGGGACAGGAGGGTCCCTGTTAGTGGGTGCACTGGTGCTGGAGTGGGTGCACTGGTCCTGGACAGGGTGCACTGGTCCTGGACAGGGTGCACTGGTCCTGGAGTGGGTGCACTGGTGCTGGGGAGGGTGCACTGGTCCTGGAGTGGGTGCACTGGTGCTGGAGTGGGTGCACTTGTCCTGGAGTGGGTGCACTGGTGCTGGAGTGGGTCTACAGGTGCTGGAAATGGTGCTGGGCAGGATGCACTAGTGCTGGAGTGGGTGCACTTGTTCTGGAGAGGTTGTACTGTTGATGGAGTGGACGCACTGGTTCTGGAGAGGGAGTACTGGTGCAATGCTGTAGATGCACTGGCAGAGGACTGTGGGCTGTGTGATTGGTGAGTGACACTTGCATTGTTTCTGTGCTGTACTTGTATTAGTGCCTGGGTGATTGAAGTGCCCATCAGAAAGTGAGGCTGCATTGTCATTGCTGGGTGCTCCTCAGAAGGTGGCCGGTGAGGCTGCATTGTCATTGCTGGGTGCTCCTTAGAAGGTGGCCGGTGAGGCTGCATGGTCATTGCTGGGTGCTCCTCAGAAGGTGGCCGGTGAGGCTGCATGGTCATTGCTGGGTGCTCCTCAGAAGGTGGCCGGTAAGGCTGCATGGTCATTGCTGGGTGCTCCTCAGTAGGTGGCCAGTGAGGCTGCATTGTCATTGCTGGGTGCTCCTCAGAAGGTGGCCGGTGAGGCTGCATTGTCATTGCTGGGTGCTAGATGTTTGTTCTGAGATAACAGTGTAAATAAGCTCCAGAGACAGCAGCAGCAGGCAGACTATATAGCGGGATGGGGACCATCAGATAATGAGTAAACAAGCTATATGCTAGTCACCCCCTCCCCTCCTGCCCTGGGACGCTGCCCTCCCCTCCTGCCCTGGGACGCTGCTACACCGGGGCTGCTTTTGTCCTCCTACCTGTCTCTCCAGCTCTTGATTTTAGCCTTTTTCTCCAAGCCTCCTATTTATTTGCATGTATTGTGTTCTACACCCCAGAGACACCATGATTCCTGGTAACCGAATGCTGATGGTCATTTTATTATGCCAAGTCCTGCTAGGAGGCGCTAGCCATGCTAGTCTCATCCCCGAGACTGGGAGGAAGAAAGTGGCCGAGATTCAGGGCCAAGCGGGCGGAAGGAGGTCTGCTCAGAGCCATGAGCTCCTGCGGGACTTTGAGGCAACGCTGCTGCAGATGTTTGGCCTCCGCAAGCGCCCGCAACCCAGCAAGGAAGTGGTGGTGCCCGCTTACATGCGGGATTTGTACCGGCTGCAGTCCGCAGAGGAGGAGGACGACCTCCAGGAGATCAGTCTGGAATATCCGGAGAGACCAACAAGCCGCGCCAACACTGTGAGGAGCTTCCATCATGAAGGTGGGTGTCCAAGACCGCCAGTGTTACCTCTAATCTGCTAAATTGTCTGTTTACCTGTCTAGTAGTAGTATCACCTCGGTGCACTTAATGAGGTCCCCCCCCCCATCACTGCCCCCATTTGCTTTGTAGTAACAGCTGCCCAACTGCTTCCAATGTCTATAAGATCTTCACCCAGCTTGACCTTTTAGCCAGAACCATTGCAGAGTAGCAGCACCCTTATTTTACCCTAATTACATACCCCCCCTCCACTCCCCTTCTTCAGTCTTGTCTGTTCCAGTATCCTCACATCGTTACCTATTCTAATGTACTGTATAGGTAACTCCTGCCATTGTCCTGTTTGTATAGAGGTGCAGAACAACTGACCATCCCCCTTAATTTCCATTAAACACTTTCCAGAGCTGTGTTAATTTAACTGTGTAAATTAGCCCCCTAGCCACCTTGAGTTTCCATGTGTTTTATCCCTGACCTGTATGGAGGCTTTGCTGGGTCATTACAAAACTCTTCTTTCCTGGTCACTCCCTTGTTATCACTGTATCTTGTACACATAGCCTGAATTATCAGGTGCTTACAATGCGGGAGTCTACGCCTCTCTTTGCAAGCATTCAGCAATTCTGGGAAAACCCTGGAAAATGGTGCTCTGGGAGTACTTTAAGTTGAAAAAAAAAAAAAAAGCCCAAAACGTTTGCATTGCAATCCAAACACCTGCAAATGTGCCGTTCCGTGCCCTGCGAGTATAGTATGCTGGACGGGTTTCTGCCAGACATTCTAGAACCAAAAATATGTTTGCACCTGTGTTCCTTGGATATTTCGTTATTAACCCTTTCAGTGCCAAGTGAGTTTGTCAAAATAGGTGTGAAAATTGCCCAGCAAACATTCTTATTCATCCTAATGACCTGTCATGTTTGCCTTATATAGGAAATATCATCTTTTTTTTTTTTTTTTTTAAACAACATTTTTTGTTTGAATCTATATAACAAATGTGAGCGAAGCTGGGCATTTTCTGCGGATAGTTTGCACCTCTCTCACAGAGATGCTTGGCACTCAAAGGGTTAAGTCTTATAGTTTCTTTATGACCCCAAAGTAATCATGAATACCGCAAAGAAGTATTATTTGTCACGTCCATAGATCCGTGCAGGTGGTAGTAATTCTGTAGCCAAAGTTGCAACCTGCTGTTGCTCTTCCACTGCTCTAGAACAGAAAAAATGCTGTTGGCCGTGCTGGAACTTGTACTCCCTCTATATTGGTCGAGCTCCGGTTTTCTGTGGTCCTGTAATAGGGTGTGGAGGTAAACGATAACTCTGTCTGCTTTTCACCTGTCCTGTGCCAAGCAATGATAACAGAATTCAGTGTCTGGTGTATTATTTCCATTTGTAGGACCAAGGAACATAGGAGCAAGGATTCAGAGACTGATAAAATGAAGAGAGATTAAGTTCTGGTCAGTTGGCTCCCAACTGCCATGTCACACACTGCATTTGAAAAAATTACAGTTTGTGGCCACTTTATCTCCTTCCGCCTTGGTAAATAGACCGCTAATTGCGTTAAATGCGTAGTTACGTTAAATCTACGATTTCTGTCCATTTTGAACTTTTGTGAGCCATTTTGTGAGTCCTCTCGCTCATCAAAGAGCAAAAGTGTAGCTCCCTGGTTTTTCCACCCGTCTTAATACTTAAGAGTACACTTAGTGCATTTAATGCTACAGCCGTGTGTTTGTAAGATTTGTTCAATGAAGCCTTGTAATCTGATCCAAATGTTTCCTAACGGATGTTTCTTTCCCAAAGTAAATCTGAGTTATTAATTCACAGCATCATTACTGTGCTGGAATTTGCTTCCCCCCAACTCTCCACCCCCCCTCCTCTTCAAACCCCCCCCCCCCAGAAATAGGATCAACAAGGCATGTTCTATGTTTTTCAAAATTGCTGGATATGCCGAGCAATACACATCAGGTTCAAAAAGAAACTTTGTATGTGATCTCGACTGCCAAATGATTTTCAATGTGGAACGCGAAGGTCTTGCAGCGTGCATCACAAAGGGCTAAACATCAACCAAAAAATAATAATAAAAAACAACAACCCACGTACGTTTCACTCCCCTCCACTTATGCAGGGGCAGCTTGTTCCCTAAGTCGATGTTTGGAAACTTGTGAAATTCGCTAACGGCATGACCTCTTGTCAAAGGTTAATGGAATAAATTTTTATTCTCCCCTTTCTTTCTTTATCCTTTTTCTTTTCCCCCCCTTAGAACATTTGGAAAACATACCAGGAACGACGGAAAACACCAGTGTCCGTTTCTTCTTCAATCTCAGCAGCATTCCGGAGAACGAGGTGATATCCTCCGCTGAGCTAAGACTCTACAGAGAACAGGTAGACCATTTGCCTATGTGGGAAGAAGGCTTCCACAGGATAAATATCTATGAAGTCATGAAGCCGCTGACCACAAACGGCCAGGCGGTTACTAGGCTACTGGACACCAGGCTGATCCATCACAATGTGACCCGGTGGGAAACTTTTGACGTAAGCCCCGCAATCATGCGGTGGACTCGAGACAAGGAGATAAACCATGGGCTTGCGGTCGAGGTAACGTACCTCAACCAGACTAAAACTTATCAGGGGAAGCATGTCAGGATTAGCCGTTCTTTATTACCTCAAGTCAATGCAGACTGGTCACAGATGAGGCCACTTTTAATCACGTTTAGCCATGATGGCAGGGGACACGCACTGACCAGGAGGTCAAAAAGAAGCCCCAAACCGAGAGCCCGCAAAAAAAACAAAAATTGCCGTCGGCATGCCCTGTATGTGGATTTCAGCGATGTTGGCTGGAACGATTGGATTGTAGCACCCCCTGGATATCAGGCTTATTACTGCCATGGCGATTGCCCGTTTCCTTTAGCTGACCACCTGAACTCAACCAATCACGCCATTGTGCAGACTCTGGTTAACTCGGTCAACTCAAGCATCCCGAAAGCTTGTTGCGTTCCTACAGAACTCAGCGCTATTTCCATGCTCTACTTGGACGAGTATGACAAAGTTGTCCTTAAAAACTATCAGGAAATGGTGGTAGAGGGGTGTGGATGCCGCTAAACCCAAACAGACTGCTCATTATCCGCCGGACTTCTTACAATTGAACATTCACCTTGACCTTATTTATGTCTTCTATGTGCAAATGTTTTGACAATATGATCATATATTTTGACAAAATATATTTATAACAACATATTAAAAATAAAAAAAAAAAAAAATAAGTCATTATTTTCAAAAACATAAGCTACTTATTTGTACAGTTGTTTATAAATGTACATTAGGATGAATTTGGATTATCTATATGGGAACAGAAGGGGTTTTTTTGTTTTAGTGTTTTTGTTTTTCCTCTTTCTATGAATGGCATTTTATAGCTATTATATTTATTGGTAATGTGGCTTAAATTCTCTTTTCTAAATGAATGTAAATCAGTCTGAGGCATACTGCAGTCTGCCAGTCACAGTAGGACTTGTATTCACAGCCTCTGGGTGGCTAAACTGATTTATTCGCTAACCTGTGTTAAATGTTTTTTTCTCTCTCCCCTCAATGCGTTTGAAAAGAATCCCCGAAGCACCTGTGTTGTAATGCTAATGTCGAGCGTACTGTTGCCTCACCTTCCACCCTCCTGTTATATGCTTTAGGTTCAAAGCTATTCATGTTTTTGTTTTGTTTTTTGTTGTGTGGCTGTTTGGGGATTTTTTTTTTCCGTTTTTTTTTTTCTGTAAAGTTTAGGCAGAATTTTTTTCAAAAAATAATTTATTTTTAAAACATCAAAGCCTCCCATGATCGTTTGAAGGTTAATACGAGTATAAAATGCAAAGTCTTGAGAAGTAATAC
Source organism: Crinia signifera (assembly GCF_055691185.1). Lineage (NCBI taxonomy): Eukaryota > Metazoa > Chordata > Amphibia > Anura > Myobatrachidae > Crinia > Crinia signifera. The sequence continues at coordinate 68,525,555 of NC_139228.1, forward strand.
GTTCACAGCTGATTGATTTGTTTATCTTTACCTGAATCCAACCAAAAATCGTATATATTTTTTAGAATTTAAATCATGATTTTTTTTTTATTTTGAATAAATGTATTTATTTTTTTTTCTCTTGGACATTGAAACAATCATTCTAAAAATGTTGTTGGTATCTCCGAATCTCCCAAAGAAAAAAACAAACATGTATATGTTTGTGTGTATATATGTGTGTGTATAAGTACTTTAAGATTTCTGCTTAGAAAGATAGATTAAAGTGTGTGTGTGTGTGTGTGTGTGTGTGTGTGTGTGTGTGTGTGGAAAGGCTGCCAAACATCAAGTTCCCGGAGAGTGCAGGTGGAGTGGACCAGATCACAGCCTCAGGGAACAACACTACATGCAGTCTTTGTACCTCACTTCAGAGTCTTTTTTTGAAATTGTACCGAGCTTAAATAGTTTATTTTAGTTTTGTTTGGTTTTTATTTTAAAAAGATTGAATTTAAATTTTCCTTGGGGCTGTTTTGTTTTATGACGTTTGGATTGAAGAACAAAAAAACCTTTTAACATTCACTATCAGTGTAAATAGTTTTGCACACTGTACTTTAAAACAGAGGCTTGTTTTGTACACATTCCGAACACAGAGATTGGTTGACATGCTAACGCCAGCTTGCGGCTGAACTGGGACATTTAATGACAGAACCAGGTTCTATTAAACCTGATATAACTGAAAACGGATAATCTATATTAAATATTGGGAGTCATTGGGCGGTTGTTTTAGTTCTGGTATTTGAAGTCTACATGTATGAGAGGACTGTGGTGTTTGCTTGTTAGGGCAAATGTTTGTTGTAGGATTTGGCGGGGGAATTGTTCTGACCCTGTTTAGCATTATCCCTCTAATCATCCTAATGTGTGTACACTGTACAGTGCATGTCACACCACCTACTTTTACACAGGACCAAAGAAAACTGCAAGTTCTTCTCTAGAACTATGCGCTGTATAATTGTACTGTTTTTTTTTTTTTTTAAATCGCTGGATTATAATTTATAGTTTCATTTTAAACAACTTAAAGAATTCTTTAAAAAAAAAAGTAGTTAAAAAGTTGCAGTGTGCAATAAAATTCCGTTAATGCGGCTGCAGAAGTTTTTGATTATAAGTAGTGGCAAAATGAGTGCGAAACAGCCAAACTAGTTCAATATATTGATTTTATTTTACTCCCAGTTTTTCTTTCTTGTGTAGTTTTCTATTAGCTGCAGGGACGGTGGATTATTTTATTTATATTATTATATTTTTGTTCTCCGACCTATTTCTCTATTTTAGAGCGTTCCGGAACGTGCCAGCCAAATATGTTTATCATAAGCTTAATTGTTTAATGTCAGGTTAAGTATAATAGTTTCACTGCAACAATGTGCATTAGGTCAACCACTGAAGTTTGACACATGAAAAAGGTTGACGTGGCCATTAGGTTGACACTGGGAAGGTCGACAGTTAAAAGGCCAACATGGGTTTTTCACGTTTTTTTCCTACCGACATGTGCCGACAGGCAGTATTTCATGCCCTACAATCCACTACTGCAAGGAGGAAGAATATAACCAAGTCCAAAGCATGGCGCGCATAGCGTGCCATGTGAGGGGACGCGGTGCACTTTTTCGGTGTCCACTATTTCTGTGTCGGCATTTGAGACAAAAAAAGCACACGAAAAACCCATGTTCACATATTGACGTTCGACCTTCCCAATGTCGACCTAGTTTGTGTGTCGACCTAATGACTCTGTCATCCTTAAGCCACACCCATTGGGGCCACCCCAAAACTATTTGCACGTAAGTAGTTGTATGCAATAAAAATGTTTGTGCCAAACAAACCTTTCATGTACTCCAGATTAGTACATTAGACATTGGCCCTTATTCTGGTTCACTCGCAAAGGCAAATTCCTTCTCAAATGGACAAAACCATGTGCACTGCAGGTGGGGCAGATGTAACAGGTGCAGAGAGAATAAGATTTGGGTGAGTTATTTTGTTTATGTGCAGTGTAAATACTGACTGCTTAATATTTACACTGCAATATAGATCTCACTTTGAAGTAAAACCCCACCCAAATCTAATTCTCTCTGCACAAGTAACATCTGCCCCACCTGCAGTGCACATGGTTTTGTCCATTTGAGAAGGAATTTGCCTTTGCAAGTGAACCAGAATAAGGGCCATTGTGTGTGTTACTTGTATGATAAGATCTTTGTTGATACATTGTCTTTGCATCTTAAAGCATCTCATATATTGAGCCATTGTCTAACCAAAAACATCAAGTTAGCCGGTACCCTTTAATCCTTAATATGCGATTAGCCATTAACAGTGGACTCAAACCATAATCCCCTCTCTTGGTATCGAAGACACCAATGTTTTTAGTCCTTAACTGTGTTTACAGAGTACAATTGTTGGACACTGAGGGGTGGACAGCGATATTGTGGGGTGGAACTTTTGATCACAATAGTGATAAGCTGAAAGCTAGACTACCCCATACACATTCCTCCAACCCCCTTACCGATAATAATTGTACTCGCTTACTGATTGCTGCCTTTAGAAAGTGAATGTTTTAGGTCACTAATTACTAATTGGTTTTCATCTCTGATGCAGGAAAATCTTTCCCGGGCTGCCAGGAGTGCGCCACATTTTCTGTTTCTATGAATGGGTGGTTACCTCTAGTAAAGTCATTAAATGCTCTGGTGTTTTGGTTTGACACTAAAAATAGAATACATTTTTGTAAATTCACAATGTCAAAAATAAAAAAATTCTGGATTTACTGGGTCCACCACCAATACTCATTTTTGTAATTAAAAAAAATATATATTTATGTGTTTACATCAAGACTTACATTTAAAATGAAAAAATAAATAAAAATAAAAGCTGGGTTTACTGGGTCCTCCACTAATACTCATTTTTGTAATGAAAAAAAAAAAAATTTCGGTGTTTACATCAAGACTTCCATTTAAAATTTTTAAAATTAAAAGCTGGGTCTACTGGGTCCTCCACCAAGACTCGTCTTTAGAATTTAACATGTAATATTCTGGGTTTACTGGGTTCACGGCCAATATTTGTTTTTAAAATTTAACAAAAAAAATTCTGGGTTTACTAGGTCCCCCTACCAAGACTTCTTTTTAGAATGTAAAAACAAAAAATCTGGGTTTCCTAGGTGCTCCACAAACACTAATTTTTAGAATTTAATAAATACAATTCTGGGTTTACTGCACCAACAATACTGTTTTAGAATTTAAAAAAAAAAAAAAAATTCTAGGTTTACTAGGTCATACACTAAATTTTTTTAAATTTGGAAATAAATGTCTAAGTTTAGCCTTGAACACCTGCAGAGGATTCTGGGAGTGTGTGCTGTTTTGCCTTTTAAGAAAGATTTTGCTGCGGTATTGTGGGGTTTTGGTGCGGATTTCAAAAAACCTTCAAATATAAATCATCAGATATGGAAATGAAGGCTGTACCTGGTTTATAATAGTTCTACGTACATTTCAAAGTTTATTTCTTGTTCCTTATCAGTCTAGCCCCTCACCCTCCTACTCCATCTCATTCCTCACTCCAGTTAGCTGTTTTGCCTAAGGCATGCAGAAAGAATTTCATTTTAAAGTGGCAATAAGCTGAAAGTGTAGTGCTTCTCTGCTGTTTGACAGGGCAATTACGCACATTTCAACTGATCTGCACAAGTCCGATAACCCTGGCTTCTGAGATCGTTGTCTCTCCACCTTAGTATCCATGGACCCTTTTCATTCTCCGCAAAATAAACATGGCACGATCCAGGCAATCCGGCACGCTCCAGGTCTCCGCTGACTTCGGTGATGAAGGTACAGAATCTGCGATATTTGTCATTTTAATCCGTTTTTGTTTTCTATTCCCTGATCCAGCGTTTCTTTTGCAAGAACAGTCTGAAAATCAGGTGCTGAAATACATACAGAAAGCCAAACAGTGGATATGCTACTTCGTAACCGATTTTGGGGAAGATTTTTAAAAAAGGATAGTGGTAAGAGTGGGGAGATAACATACTAGCCAATCAGCTTTTGTCATCTATGACTTGGCAATTATCGGGTAATCTAATTACCATGTGGTAAATGGCCCATTTTCGGGCGACAAAACATTGGATGCAAGTTAACTTCCTGTACTTGTGTTATCATGCAAAAACAGGTCTCTATGGGTGGGTTATTGGGGAGTTCGATAAGTGTCGGCTTGTCAGGGATACCTGGATAGCCCCAGTGGTCCATTAGCCATGGTAATTGATAGCCAGCCGGTGTTTGTAAGCGGTACCCTGGCGGTTTCCTCAGAATTCCGCCAAAAAAAGCAGACAGCATTTGGCAGTTGGGAGGGATGCTGATGTCATCAGTGGCCCTGATCTCCCCACAGCCATCGCATTGCTGAGTAGGTCTATGCTGCACACAGAAGAAATCCATTCAATGGTGAGTGACTGTGAATGGATTTCCGCCTGTTCACACGGCTGCGCACAGGTGCGGGGAAATACTCTGGCGGAGCTGCGTTTACGGGATCGCTTGGCTCCAAAGATTCAAAGCCCAGCGATCAAGTCTGAATCGTCCCATATTCTGTGCCGCTATACAGTTACCCGTTCCGTATGTCGGCATAGGAATAAAAATACAAATCTGCGTACGGTTTACTTTAGGGCTTATTCACATGACTTTTGTAAGAAGTGTCGTGCGCATTTCCTAAACATTAAGGAGAGGACTTCTGGGCTAACTGGCCACTGAATGGGTGAAGGTTGTCACTGAAGGAGATGAGGGCTTTGAGAACAGGAGGGAGGAAGGCCCTACTCTGAAGAGCTTACAATCTATGGGAGAGGGGAGACCGACAGATGATACGTGGTGTGAGCATGTGGATGTGGACCTGGGGGGCAGGAAGTAGGAGAGGTAGGAGTGGCTCATTAGATCGACACAAACTAAGTCGGCAGTCAATAGTTTGACAACTATTAGTCGACAGTGAAAAGGTCAACATGGATAAAAGGTCAAAACAAGTATGTCGACAAGGACCCTCAATTAGTGTAAGGTTTTGCCTTACATAGTTGGCTCCACCCGCCACGCACTTTACCATTGGCAATTGTAGTAGCGTGATCGTAAAGTATGAACAATCGAAAAAACTAGTGAAAAACCCATGTTGACCTTTTTATGTCGACCATTGCCATGTCGACCTATTTCTTAAAATGTTACTTAACGCACATGCGAGGGGACGCGGTGCTACGTTTCAGTGTCCATGTCAACTGTGTGTGTCGACATTCGGGACAAAAAAAGTGAAAACCCACATGTCGACCTTTTGACCTTTCCCGTGTTGACCTAATGACCCTACTGACCTAACCCATGTCGACCTTCCTGCATGTCGACCTTCAGTCATGTCAACCTAGTGGTCTCAACCTAATGCTTGTCGACCTAGAGTTGCGGCCTGTCCAATGAACCATACCCCCCCCCCCCAAAGGTCCAATCCTCTCAATCGCTCTGCACTATAAAATCTCTGTGCAGTGCTATCGCCAAGGCACCTTGGCACGGGTGCAGTGCGATATATACATACATCAGTGTATGACTGAGTCTGGACATGTGGCATGTGACACGCAGCAGCTGCTGCTTTTTCTCGCCCCAAGGGGGAGGCTCAGACGTACTATCGGGCAAGTTAGACACTTGGGGAGGAAATTTACTAAGATGGGAGTTCTCATTCACATGGGATGTTGCTATGGGCAACCAATCAGAATCTACTTCTTGGGGGTTATTCTGGTTCACTCGCAAAGGCAAATTCCTTCTCAAATGGACAAAACCATGTGCACTGCAGGTGGGGCAGATGTACAGAGAGAGTTAGATTTGGGTGGGGTTTTGCTTCAAAGTGAGAGCTATAGTGCAGTGTAAAAATAATGCAGCCAGTATTTACCCTGCACAGAAACTAAATAACTCACCCAAATCTAATTCTCTCTGCACAAGCTACATCTACCCCACCTGCAGTGCACATGGTTTTGTCCTTTTGAGCAGAAATTTGCCTTCGAGAGTGAACCAGAATTAGGACCCTTATGTATTTAGTACCTTTTAGAAGAAAATAGATAGTATCTGATTGGTGCACATCCCATGTGAAACAGAACTCCCATCGTTGTATGAGAACACATCCATGTGTTAATCCTGGTGGATGTGAGTCGTGCAGTGGACGGTGTGTAACTCTCCGGTTTGTGGTAGAGGACGGGTTAAATGAACGTGACCCAGCAAATGTGATGGAACTATAGAAATAGCTTTGTGTTTTGCTTGGTTTTGGATGGCAGACTGGTGGGTACGTGTTGGAGAGGGCAGCCCTGACCGCAGCTTCCCTGGCATGTGCTGCATTGTACCCGGGAAGCAGGGGTGATATTTGTGCAGCACTTGAGAGGTAATTATGCCCACTCGGTGACCGTGATACAAAAGCAATAATATTCCGCACTCAGCCGCCCTGAGTAGGTTTCAGCTCAGCTGTCCTCCAGGGGGTGCGGGTCACTGGGTCGACATACATTGGGTCCACCACTGAAGGGCGACAGGCCTCAGGTCAACACATGAAAAAGATCAACATGCCTATGGTGGACAGTGTCAAAAGGTAAACACAAGCATTAGGTCGACATTGGTACGGTCGACAGTGTCAAAAGGTCGACATGGGGTTTTTTATGGTTTTTTTTGTCCCAAATGTCAACACATTCGACATGGAGACATAAAAAGTTCACGGCATCCCCTCACGACCTTCCTAATGTCAACCTAATGCTTGTGTAGACCTTTTGACCCTGTTGACCGTAGGCATGTTGACCTTTTCCATGTGTCGACCTAAGGCCTGTCATCCTGTAGTTGATCGACTCAAGGTATTTTGACCTTAATTGTGTCGATCTAATGACCATATACCCCTCCAGGTGGCTGTACTGCTAAACATCACTGCCCGGGGGGGGCTTGTAGTAAATAAGGGCCGATATCTCAGTGAGGAGATGTTCTCTGTACGCATGCTGTATATGTCAACTGGGTGCTGGCGGCCATTTTGAAAAAAATCCTCATCCTTTCGGCCAGCAGCTGCGCAATGCTACAGAGTCTGAGCTCTAGTGGGCTCAGACTCTAATGCGAATGCACAGATGGCACAGCAGACAAATGGCACGGCAGACATTTTATTCTTTGGGCTTCTTCTGGAGAGGCAACAGTAAAAATAGGCAAGTATGCCATTCTATTCAGAATACTAATGCAGTCAATTGCACTTATTTATATTAGGTTACCTATTCAGAATAATACTGCAGACTATCGCAGCTATTTGCACTGATTTATATTAGGAATACTACTGCAGACTATTGCTATAAATCTTTAAAAAGCTGTCATTTTGGTTTTATATCTGTGCTATGTCAGGGACATAGAAACATTGAGATAGTGTAATACCCCTTTCACACTGGAAAGGGCTTGCAAGCCGGGTACAAAATCCCAGCTGCGACCTGGTTTACAAGTACTTTTACACTAGCTGCCCGACCTGGCATAAAGCCGGAATGGTGACACATTCGGGAGGCGGGCCGGGGCGGCGCTGAGAGATGTCTGCATCTTTACAGTGCAGTGAACAGGACCCGGGTCGTGTCGTCCCGGGATACCCGTACACACTGCCCCTGGACCTGCAACTGTCGCAGGTCCAACCCTGGTCAAGATCCGGGATGAAATCCTGGAACGTTGGACCTAGGACAATCTTCCAGGACCCTTTCACACTGAACAGATTCCCGGGTTGTTGCGTGTTCATGTGTAATAACCCAGGAAATATTTGGCAGTATGAAAGAGATATTACTGACCTTACATTTGCTAGACTTGATTAGCACCTGTTGCTGGTGGGGGAGGTGTACTGGGTGGAGTAGTTAATCAGGGTGAACACATGTCTCTGTAGCCTGATTTATTCAGTATAGGTTTGGACGCCGGCCCTTTAGAACACTAGGGGTCTAGTTATACAGGGTTAGCTTTAAATCTATAGCAGCGTTGTACCGGACTTACACCGATGGAAACCAGAAGGCAAACAACGGACCAACATTTGCACAGAAGAACCACTAAACTTAGGAACATTATGTGTCCTCAACTCACCTTTGCCATGAGAACACCTGGACCAGGCCCCCCACCCCACGGCTGCCCCCAGCCTACCCCTCATGGTGAGCATGGAGCTAGTAGCAACACTTAACACATACTGAATGTGCTCCCACTTTCTTACAACCCCTGTACTGCTCCCATGAGACCAGGATGTATATGACTCTATGAAAATAATGATTCCTAAATTCTGCCCCTGCCATCATTCCCCAGCAAGGTGTTTTGCGTTGTGTGCCCAACATGGCTGCCTCATCTGGTATACTTGTGGATGGGGTGAAAAATATACATATTTGCCTACCTGACCCTCTCCATGAGGGAGATAATGATCTGTTCCTGGACTTCCCTGGTAATGTATGATTGCCATCACCTGTGGTGACACCTTTCTTATCAATTACCTGGCTCCCCACAGGTGATAGTAATCATACATTACCAGGGACGTCCAGGAACAGAGCATTTTCTCCCTCATGGAGAGGGTCAGGAAGTTTTACACTATAATCACCCATAGGCCCTTATTCAGATCTGATCTCAGTACAAATTTGTTCTTAAAATGGGCAAAACCATGTGCACTGCAGGTGAGGCAGATGCAACATGTGCAGAGAGAGTTGCATTTGGCTGGGGTGTGTTGAAACAGAAATTTAAATTGCAGTGTAAAAATAATGCAGCCAGTATTTACCCTGCACAGAAACAAAATAACTCATACACATCTAACTCCCTCAATACTTATTACATCTGCCCCACCTGCAGTGCAGCATGGTTTTGCCCATTTTAAGAACAAATTTGTACTGCGATCAGATCTGAATAATCGCCATTGTGTGTAGTTTCTGCTGGGAGTAACCTATTCCACCCAGGGTAAACCTACGCAGCGCGCCCAAGATGGCTGCCTCACCTGGTACCTTGTTAGGGTGGAATACACAACTCGTGGAAGTTATCCAAAATACCTTTACCATTCCTGCATTGTGCCTACTGTACTCTCAAGGCTTTCCGTTATGTCTGTGACACTAGGCTATTGCTGTACTACCCATATCCTCTGTATTATGTGCATTGGTTTTGATGTCTGTAAAGGTGCGTTCACACGGGGGCGATTATTGCTAATATCGCTGGCAATATGGTCGCTGAGCGACCATATTGGCAGCGATGGGAGTGTGCACCGGCGATAAATCACCGGATGCACGCCCCCCCCCCCCCGTAGTGATCGCTGGTCGCAGGAACATGCTCCTGCAACCAGCTGATTTCCACTTACGGGCTCCCCGGCATTTTTTTTTTTCATCAGCGACCATCTCTGGTCACTGATGCAAACAGAATACTGAGCGATATATCGTCGACCGATATATCGCCCGGCGATATATCGCTGCCGTGTGTACGCACCTTAAAGCACCGGAGTCCTGTTGGAGTAAGCACTATATAAATATAACATACTTCCTTGCACTCTGTGTTCTGGCATCTCACAAGTTAACACCAAGCGTTCATTGAAAACACAGCAAAATAGGTTTGTATACTGGGGCATTACAGATATAGGTACTCAGTTCCAAACCCATAATTGCCTACTTTTGAAAACTAGTTTCAGGGAGATTATAGTTGGTAGTAGAATTTTGCGCAGTGCCTCATTGAGGGGGCGTGTCATTCTCCACCCAAAGGGCGTGTCTAGTTCCATATATGGGGAGATTGTGAAAAGAGATTGTGAACGTGGCACCTAGAAACGTGGGTGTGTACCGCTACATCTGAGAGGAATCTTGTAAAATGACTTATATCCAAATGTAGATGAGCCCCACAGCAGTTAGTAAGAGATACTATACTTGGTAAAGTGCTGGGAAATGCTAATTATTCAATGTAAATGTATCTATCTCTCATTCTCTCATTCCTCCCCCCCCCCCCCAAAAAAAAATGTGACAGGGTAATGTGGGCCAGGTGACATGAGGGAGATTGCTAGACTAATGAGGGAGATTGCTGCTATTTCAGGGAGTCTCCTGCAGAACGCAGGAGGGTAGGCAGCTATGTCCAAGCCGGAATATTATTTCCTGGTTTTTCCAATAACATCTATTGCGTGCCTGATATTCTTGGCTGGGCGTTATTGTTGTGAATGTGCATACATGAATTCTATCACTGCCGCGTACATAACATAGACATGAACTGTTCAACTTCAACCATTGTTATATCATCCCAGAGGATGTGGGGAAAGTGTATTTATTGCTTGTCACCAGTAGAGGGAGCCACTCCGATGACGGAACCAGTAGTTATGGGAATGCAGCCTATTGGCTGACTAACACCACACAGTACTGTACTTATCTATTATTCACTACAGTATTGTTCAGTGCAAACAGAGGACCGACCCCTCATAGTGATCAGTAAGTGATTTAATATATATGAGAGTGGCGATTTTATTCCATCCCAGTACACCTTGGTAAAATACATACCAAAATCCGATTGGGTAATCATACCATAATATCCCTTAAATATGGGATGCTCATGGGTCACACAAGTTCTGTGGCTGAATAATACCAGGTGAATGCACGCTTGAAGTGAGCCAGCCCCAGAACCTGTGTAATTCATGAGTGTTCTGGTTTAAAGGGACAGTATGGTAAGCCTACCAGTGGGTGCTATAAGCATATGCCTCATCCCTAGCATAGTGTATATTACTTGTATTACGCACACTATAAACAGTTGTACAGGCAAATTGGTATGTTTGGACTCAATGGGGTCATACTGTATTCAATTGTTTCTTACACCCCTAGCTTAATGCTTAGTGACCGGGAGCTATTCAATTTTTTTGGCAAAAGGGATCCCAGCGACCTACGTAATGAGAATCCATTATATTTGTTTTTATAAATAGGCCCCTTTCTCTAGCTATAATCTGTTCTCAGTGATGTCAATGCCTCCGAGTGACTGTATAGGCTGCACTCTCAGTGATGTCACAGCCTTCTAGAGACTGGATAGGCTGCATTCTCAATGATATCACTGGTTCCTAGTGGCTGCATTCTCAGTGATGTCACTGGTTCCTAGTGGATGGATAGGCTGCACTCCTTGATATCACTGGTTCCTTGTGACTGGATAGGCTGCATTCTCAGTGATGTCACTGGTTCCTAGTGAATGGATAGGGTGCACTATCAGTGATGTCACTGGTTCCTAGTGACTGGATAGGCCGCATTCTAAGTGATGTTACTGGTTCCTAGTAACTGCATAGGCTGCATTCTCAGTGATGTCACTGGTTCCTAGTGAATGGATAGGCTGCATTCTCAGTGATGTCACTGGTTCCTAGTGCATGGATAGGGTACACTCTCAGTGATGTCACTGGTTCCTAGTGGATGGATAGGCTGCACTCCTTGATATCACTGGTTCCTTGTGACTGGATAGGCTGCATTCTCAGTGATGTCACTGGTTCCTAGTGAATGAATAGGGTGCACTCTCAGTGATGTCACTGGTTCCTAGTGACTGGATAGGCCGCATTCTCAGTGATGTTACTGGTTCCTAGTAACTGCATAGGCTGCATTCTCAGTGATGTCACTGGTTCCTAGTGAATGAATAGGCTGCATTCTCAGTGATGTCACTGGTTCCTAGTGCATGGATAGGGTGCACTCTCAGTGATGTCACTGGTTCCTAGTGACTGGATAGGCCACATTCTCAGTGATGTCACTGGTTCCTAGTGACTGGATAGGCTGCACTCTCAGGGCCAGATCAACTCCTAACTGTCCTAGCACAGGCTGAATTTGAAATAAGGCAGATAGAAGCTGGTTGTTTATCAGTCTCCACTTTATCACTTTTTGATACAGCTGGCCCTCAGTGACTGGATAGGCTGCATTCTCAGTGATGTCACTGGTTCCTAGTGATGTCAATGGCTGTAGCAAATGTGTAGGCTACATGTCTCTGACTCCTAGTGAATAGAAATAACTGGCATTTTTAATGATATTTGTGACAGGTGCACTTTAACTATGGGCAAAATGAAAACCTTTTGATAGAAATCGACAAATACTGGTTGGCGAGGCTCACAAAGGACGGATGTGCAAACACAGGTGTACACTTTTCCTGAGATTTCAATTAGTATATCACTATTCAAGCTTAAAATCTGTTTTTAGTTAGGAATCAGGAGTGTTGTCTCGCAGCCAGACGGGATTGAAACACTGTATGTGCAGCTGCCGCGCTGGGGTTCCGGAGTGTATTTTTGTTTTGCGGTAATGCTTTCAGAAAAAAAAAAAATTGTAAGGACGCTAAAGAATTCTCAGAATGTTAAATAGAAATGTATTATTTGCTGTATTTCTGGATACAAATAATTCTGCAGCAATTTCCGGTGATTTGTAGGCAGTTTAGCACTTAGCCGTACAGAGGAAACGTAGGCAGGGCAGCGAAGCCACAACATGTGTGTTTCTGTATGAATAGGTGAAAAGGTGGCTCCTATTAACATCCCCCTAGGATCATAATTAGTTTCTGTGTTTACCTTTGGATTCATGCATTGTTGAGCATTGTACACAGCGATGACATGAAGATCTCATTTTATTTTAGCAGAGGAATTGCTGACAAGTTTGGATTTGCTTTGTGTATGACCTTCCGGGATGGAGCCCAAATGACATCTCTTACAGGTACGTGCGCATTGGTGCTGAGAATAGGGGGGGTACTAATTGATGGAGGGCCCCATTATCTGGAAGCACTAGCTGCAGCATCTCTCCTTAAGCCAACACATGTTGCGGTGTGGAGAAGGAGGGGCTTAAAGTACAGTTCTCTCTGTATTTTATTCTAAGGGTGCATGTCCACGCCTCCCACAATTATGCCACACCCCTTTTACTGGGGCCCAGCCAGGCTCCTTACTGCCCTGCAGGTACCTAAGCTCTTGTGGAGATGGGGGACCAGTGGAGCTACATTCTACATGGGAATTGCTGTATATACATAGGAAGAACTTTTATACTGGAGGATATTCTGGTTCATTCTCACCGTTGCGAATTCTAGCGGCGGGCGGACATGACACGCAGCGCTGCGCACACATGAGAATTTCATGTTTAGACCATTGCCATGTTGACCTTTTTGCTTGTGTTGACCGAGTGCATGTCGACATTTTGTCAATGTCGACCTCGTGTATTGCTGACCTTTCAACCTATTGACTGTCGACCTAGGTACTGTCGACCTATCATCTAGATACCGTGCTCCCAACACTTATCGCCTCTTAACATTCTATACTAACCCTACTGGACGCTATGGGATATATTTACTAAGATGGGAGTATGATTGAATATGGGATGTTGCTATGGACAACCAATCAGAGTTTATCTATTCTCTTCTAGAAGGTGCTCAATAAGTAGATTTTGATTGGTTGTAGTGTTCATTCTAGCACCCGCTATCTTTGAAAACCCATGCAGTTCCTCTTCCCTGCCTGGGGTGTCGCTGTCTGCTGTAATGTTTCCAGCAGAGTGTGGTCTGTATATCAGTGCTGATATGCAAACCAGACATGTGCTAGAAACACCACAGCAGACAGCGACACCCCAGGCAGGGAAAAGGAACTGCATGGGTTTTCAAAGATAGCGGGTGCTAGAATGAACACTAGGTTGCCCATAGCAACATCTCACCATCACTAGTACTCCCATCTTAGTAAGTAAACCCCTATATATTGATAAGATAAGGACAACTTTTATAAGTGACTGATTTTCATGATGCTGTTTATAATGCATCACCATTGTGCGCTATAAAAGAAACTGTTAATAAATAAATAAATGTGTTGGGTTGACACAACTGTTCTCTGAAACTTCCAGTCTTTCAGGGATTTGGGACCTTTCGACTCATTATCCTGGTTCCCAGCAGCCTTGCATGTAGTAAGAGAAGGTCTACTGGCCTCTAGCTGTGAATGGGTTAAACTTAATAAGACCTCAATTTATAATTATAGGTATGTGTTCCTTTCAAGTGATCGGCTGCTCTTTGTGGAAGGAGGTTATAGACCTGCATAATGGCCCTCATTCTGGTTGACTCGGTAAGCTGCGAAGCTCGCAGGTTACCCAGTACCATAGAGGCACTGAATGCACGCAGCCCCCCCTCCTCCCCCCACACCGCCATTATGAACACATTCCCCCGCATGTCCCACAGCAGGCAAAATCGAATGAGGTCTCCTGGACTCACAAATATGTCAGTGGAAACTGAGCTGCACACTCCGTGAAGCCCAGCATTTCCATTGTACTCGTGTGTGTATATGTGTGTGTGTGTGTGTGTGTGTGTGTGTATATATATATATATATTTCCCAATAGTGGTATAGCGCCTATTTGTATCAAAGTCCAAATGCTTCCATCCAAGCTTTCAATAAAACATCAGTTTTTCCAAGATAAAAGTTTATTCTTCAATAAGTAGTCAAAAGGTGTTACAGCAGTTCAATAATGTTCCATCGCGTTTCGTCTAGATCGACTTCATCAGGGAACATTTAATATCTACAATGGTAAGCAATGTTTCAATATACAATAATAACACGTTAGCCTTATCACATTCATAAATTTTAAAAAAGGGGTGGGGAAAGAAGAAGCAAAATCAAAAGAAGAAGAAAGTCATGGTGGTGGATCGGGTAATCTGAATTCCTTTTAGTGTAACAAAGGAACTAAATTCGTATTAATACCTCCTAGTAAATTTTGGATCTCATGATTTCCTGGTGAGATAAACCGGTGGAAATCCTTTTCTTAGAGGAAGGCGAAGCTCCTCCTCCTACAAGATCGGGATAATTTTCAGAAAAAAAGTCTCTCATTACTATTTTAAGTGATTATACAAAAATGATGTACCTAAATCTTAATTGATAATCAATCAAGATATTTTTGGTGTGCGCAATGTGCCCCAAAATTTTAAAATTCAAATTAAGATCTATAAAGAAAATATATATGTATGTATATATATGTATATGTGTGTGTGTGTATAAATATATATATATATATATATATATATATATATATATATATATAGTAGTTTGGTAGGTCGGCACTCATGTAGTCCAAAGTAAATGATTACTTGCCGGGTGCCTTCTGTAATGAACACGAGGGGCGAGTTCTCACATATACACAGCAACAGCGTCACTCCGGTCTGTAGTAAAGTTTTAAAAGAACGAGACTGCAACCATGGTCTTTTTCAGCAACGTTTCAACTCCTTTATTTGGAGTTTTTGTCACAAAAAAAAACTCCAAATAAAGGAGTTGAAACGTTGCTGAAAAAGACCATGGTTGCAGTCTCGTTCTTTTAAAACTTTACTACAGACCGGAGTGACGCTGTTGCTGTGTGTGTGTGTATATATATATATATATATATATATATATATATATATATATATATATATATATATATATATATATATATATATATATATATATATATATATATATAAAAGTATATGCTGCGTATAGTGCTAATTGTGCCTCTCATCCTCTTTGCGAGTGTGAAGTATACAATACAGTAACACCGTGACAGTACAAAAGGTGTTCCCTGAGGCCTAACAACAGACTTGTGTGTAATTTACCTCAGCTATTTAACCCCTTCCGCCCCAGTGATGTCTGTTGCCTAACATGTTTCTACAAAGTCAAGGATTTCTCCCAGCCTCCACCATGCCACGTGCAGCACTCCCATTGGTGCCAGTATTGTCCTGGACATCGCCTGTGAGTAATGTCTTGTCACACTTTGCCTCTGGGCCCACTACATACAGAAAGGCCGGTTATGTACATGGTTCCCAATCATAATTACAAGGCTAAAGCCGCACCAATTACTGGTTCAACAACAAAGACTTTTTTTTTTTAAGTGTCCTCCTCCCCTGAATTTGAGTCACCCATATTATATGATGTCACAGTCGCATACCATCACCATATATGTGCATAGGTATAGGTGAATGTAAGGTTTAGTTACAGGCCTGAACAGGTGACATCAGAGATGTTCGGTGCCGGTCACGTATAAAACCTGTTTCCCAGATGATGTTACTAAGTAATGACTGTACGTTACAAACAAAATGGCCACCACCACTGGGTAGGGGCCATATAGGCTGTAAGCTTAATACATGATAGGGCAGTGTTACGTATGAATTTGACATTAATACCATTTACCATCTCATCATACATAAGTGATGACCCTCATATTCATGATTATGTATCTCAGGAACATGTGATATTACTGGGTTATAATAATGTGTGAGAAGAATGTAACTAACAAGATGGCTACCTTTCACGGACTGGATAATTATTCCATGGAATGGTGTCTGTATTTTCTGTAAATCTAAACTGCTGAGTTTTATTAATGGTGTTTGTAAAGCAATATTTAGAGAAAAGTGATTTTGTAATCAAATAATTAAAAGTAATATTGTAGTTTAGATATTGGTTTGTTCCACAAAATGGCTGTCACCTCAGTGTGTGGAAGCGTTTAGTAGTTGTTCTTTGCAGCGACGTCTGCAGAGGGGAGGGATCAGGTCAGTCTCCCCTTCACCATAAGCAGCCAGTTTAGTTCAGGTGCCCGTGATCTCCCTTCTGCCTGCAGCTGTCAGTGTGGGTGAGCGGCAGGGAGCGAACAGAGGCTGTGCGCTGGGGTGGGGGTCCTGAACTGACTATTTATGGTGAGGGGTGCTTAAAAAGATGTGTATGTTATGGTCCCACCTCCCTGGATCCGCCACAGGGGGATTGTAAAGTGTACAACGTGGACGCAAAAGACTTCAAGGGAATATCCATCACTGAGACAATAATGTGTCACCCATCCTGGTAGAAGTGACTCAAAGCCATTGACTGTGAGTACCTTAAGGGTTTGTGCAGTCATAGTCTGCCCGACAATCCACTCACATAAGATCAGAAATACTGAGGCGGCTGTTGATTAAGGAGAGAGAATGTTGTCTTTAGTTTGCATTGCATTTGTGTCATCACCATGAGCTGCAGAAATAAGAGGATGTCCATAATATATCTGATGGGTTTAAATGCTTATTCCCTCAGCAAACCTGTCACCAAGGCCTATTCCAGGCTTTCTATAGTTTGTGAATCCCTGCTAGCTCTGTGCATGTGGAAGAGGTGCCTCTCACCTTGGCTCCAGCTTGGCACCTCCGCCTTGCCATATCTATGGTTGGAGTGGTGCCCAGTGACTTTCCTTGTTCTTAATATGTATGCTTGTCACCTGCACACCATGAGGGCAGCCATTTTGTGTCCCTTTCCAAGGCTTGGATCGGCTGAATGCACATTGGATGGGAGCCAACAAAATGGCTTCCCTCAACTGTGTGCATTTGTCTGGCCCACAACCTGGAACCTGACTAACAAGCTCTTCACAATCGCAGAGAAACGAGCCGACGTCTGGAATACTATGTTTGAAGGCCATCAAAGCAGTTTCTACCGTCATGCACAATATTACCCTCATTGAGATTGTATCTCCCTGATGACACAGCACACGTGTAGCAAGTCTTGCCTTCATCGCCTCAAGGGGACATTTTTTTTTTGTTGTTCAGCCCCTGGCTAAAAAGTTGCTATTTAAAGGTAAATTCTTGTATGTTGTTTCAGGCACGGTGCCACCTGTTTTGATGGATATCTTATCATAGGTTAAAATTCCTCCACTGAATGTACTTAAAACTCATTAGCAAGCGGGCGTGCTACCCTGTGACAGCAGACCGTGTTCCTTGGAAGGAACACTCCAAGATAAAATGGCTTAATACTTTGTACTTTTCCCTCATAACTAATATATTATTCGAAGGTCTGTTTCCACCAGAGACACCCAGGGCTTAAACCTTAAATGGTTTATGAGGTCCAGTGTTAGGTGTAGAAGTAATTAACTGAGAATTTCTCCGAACTGCAGCCAAATTCAGGAATTTTGAAGGACTCCTAGGGGTGAATTTACTAAAGTGGGAGTTCTTAGAAGTGAAGATGTTGCCCTTGGCAACCAAACAAATCTAGCTGCAGTATAAGAAGTAGAATCTGATTGGTCGACTTAGACATATTTAACCAATCATCCGGATCCCATTACAGTGCTTTGTCATTGCATTTCCCCAATCTCTGCTAATTTAAGAAAATGACTCTGTATTTACTTAGAATTGTTTTGTTTTATGATAGAACCCCCCTTTCCATGGTTGGGATGCACTTAGATCTGCCGCCCCTCTCTGCCGCTCATTGTCAGCGTGCGGCATTGTGTGGGTCGGACCCGAATGAACCGATTTTAAGGATATCCATGCTTGAAAAGAGGAGACCAAATCCATATCTCAGTGAATTTGATGTCCTTAAAACCTGGACAGTTAGGTGCTTTGAGGCACAAGACCTCAGCCAGAGGGGTCATACAAGTACAACACTTTTATTGGTAAGCTGCTCAATCAGAGGTCTGTCATTCAGGTGCCAACAGGGAGGGGTAAATCTGGTTAGGAAAAAAAACAGTTTGTATCCCTATTGCACACTGAATGAGAAATATACATATAATAATCAGATAATACAGAGATCTTGGTTGCATATATCTGCAGATATAGGGTTAAGCCCCCAGGCCGTACGTCAAGGCGTCTCTGTCACTGGGGGTCCCTAACACTAGGTATGGGTCTGGGGTGTGGGCCCCCAACATGTCGGCATGTTGGGGGCCCACACCCCAGACCCATACCCAGTGTTAGGGACCCCCAGTGACAGAGACGCCTTGACGTACGGCCTGGGGGCTTAACCCTATATCTGCAGATATATGCAACCAAGATCTCTGTATTATCTGATTATTATATGTATATTTCTCATTCAGTGTGCAATAGGGATACAAACTGTTTTTTTTCCTAACCGGGTCATACAAGTAGCATCATTCCTTTTGAGCTGGAGGTTGCACAGACAGTGGAATGGTTAGCATTACTGCCACACAGCACTGAGGTCAAGGGCTTGATTCCCACAATGGCCCTATATGTGTGGAGTTTGTATATCCTCCCTGTGCATGTGTGAGTTTCTTTCTACAATCCCAAATTATACTGGTTAATTGACCCAACACAAAGTAACTCTAGCATGAATATCTGTACATGTGGTAGGGAATATAGATTGTAAACTTCATTGGGGCAGAGGCTGATATGAATGGTGGCGTAGCGAGGGCGGAGCACAAGCTCCGGGCGCCGAGAGTTACAAGGGCGCCGGAGCCATGCGCCCCAAAAGGCACCTCTCTCTGTGCTGCTGTGCTCCCACTGCCGCCCGCTGTCTCTGTGTCCTGACTCCTGGACATGGCTCACAGTATCGGCTGTGTGAGCCACGGCCGGGCGGTGCAAAAGTCAGGACACACACTCGCTAAAGCAGGTGTCTTCAACCCGTGGCCCTGCTAATGCAGCAGCATGATGTAGTCCCTGGGACCATGGGGTTGCCGGCAGCCCGGCACGTGTTAGGAGACCCGCTGCTGCGGCTATAATTACAGCGGCTGCCGATGCTCGCAAAGAGACACTTCACAGGAGCAGGGACCCAGTCCCAGTGGCTGTCGGCACATGTCAGGAGAGCCTTCACTGCAGCTACGGGAGCAGGAGAGAATGGCACTGGTGCGAATTAAACTTGCATCCTCTCCTCCTCGCCACTTCCCCTGCCACATCACCTCCTCTCTGTCACCTTAACTGCCATCACCTGACCGTGTCACCGTACCCCCTCTCACCATACCTCCTATCACCTTACATCTTCTGTATCCCCGTCAAAGGTGGTGGCCTGCTCAGGGGCGTAGCGAGGGTGGTGCTGGTGGAGCGTGGGCTCCGGGCGCCGAAGAGAAGCAGGGCGCCTGGCACCACACTCGCTGCCCGCCGGTACACCCTCTGGATACCGCCCGCCCGTCCATAGCAGAGTCTAAAAGTATTGCAGAGACACTGCGCCCCGGCCGCCGCCACAGGAAACACAAGACACACACGCTAGGTCCTCCTGTACCCTAGAGGTGCAGGGGAACCTCTAGCGGCTGTCTCCTTTTGTGGTGGCGGCCATCTTTGGAGGGGCGCAGGGTCTCTAAAGCTGTCAGAGACTCTGCTCCTCTGCTATGGATGGGCGGGACATTTAGGCAGGTGGGCGGGCAATTTAACTCCCCCCTGGGAGCAATGGCCATGTAATCCCCCTGGCAACGAGCATGGAACTCCTGGCAACCAGCATTAAACCCCTGGCAACCAGAATATAGGTAAGCGACACTTCAGGGACATTATGCATTTAAGCAGCACTAGTGGGGGAATTATGTGTGTAAGCAGCACTAGTGGGGGCATTATGTGTGTAAGTGGCACTACAGGGGGCATTATGTGTATAAGCAGCACTAGTGGGGGCATTATGTGTGTAAGCAGCACTAGTGGGGGCATTATGTGTGTAAGGCACTACAGGTGGGCATTATATTTGTAAGCAGCACTAGTATGGGCATTATGCATACTTCCCTACTTTTGAAAACTAGTTTCAGGGAGATTAGAGTTGGTAGCAAAATTTTGCACAACGCCCCATTGAGGGGGCGTGTTATGCTCCACCCAAAGGGTGTGTCTAGTTCCATATATGGAGAT
The DNA here is from genome assembly GCF_055691185.1 of Crinia signifera. Classification (NCBI taxonomy): domain Eukaryota; kingdom Metazoa; phylum Chordata; class Amphibia; order Anura; family Myobatrachidae; genus Crinia; species Crinia signifera. The sequence continues at coordinate 68,546,030 of NC_139228.1, forward strand.
ATTGTAAAAAGACATTGTAAATGTGGCACCTAGAAGCGTGGGTGTGTGCTGCTACATCTGGGAGGGATCTTTTAAAATGACTTAGATCCAAATGTAGATGACCCCAAAGCAGATAGTAAGAGATACTATACTTGGTAAAGTGCTGGGAAATGGTGCTGATGATTCAATGTAAATTTATCTATCTCTTATTTGTTTTTTCCCAAAAAAATGTAACATTGTAATGTGGGCTAGGTGACATGAGGGAGATTGCTAGACTAATGAGGGAGATTGCTGCTATATCAGGGAGTCTCCTGCAGAATGCAGGAGGGGAGGTAACTATGATGTAACAGTGTAATGTGGGCTAGGTGACATGAGGGAGATTGCTAGACTAATGAGGGAGAGAGGGAGATTGCTGCTATATCAGGGAGTCTCCTGCATTCTTAGGAGGTAACTATGGCATTATGTGTGTAACACAGTGGCACTACAGGGGGGCATTCTATGTGTAAGCAGCATTACTGGGACCATATATGTTGTATTCTGTAGACACTGAATAATAACGTTACGAGCGCAGTTGGGCCCTAATGGCTCGGACATATATGGCCTTTCCAAAAATCAAGGCCTGGCCCCACAGTGGCTCCTTGTGCGGGAAGAACAGGCTGGGATGCTGCAGCATACCCTCTGGCCCATACAATCAGGTTCCTGACAGTAGCACAGCTTAGTTAGTGGGAGCCCAGGAGGTGGAATCCCACGCGCTGTAATTCCAAAATGTTTGAACTGCTTCTTCAGCTATTGTTTGGATCTTGTACCCAAAAATGACTGTGCATGCGGTAATGAATAGGGCGATGCGTAGCCAAGTGCTTTTACTCCGTTCTATTTATAGGCTCCAAAACCTCCAAAAACATCTTTCCAGGCCAAGCGATAATTACACATTTGGATGCGTCTGCAGGGCCCTTCTCTAAGACTATCTCGCTCCAAAACCGCACAGAGCAGTCACAGCTCTCCTGTTGGTTGTTGCTGCTGGATGCAAATAGAACGCGTGAACCTGACAGCTTCGATTCATGTGAGCAGCTTCCATTACAATAAATATCGAAGACTTCTCATTAAAAACAGATTTAAGAAATAAGATCTTCGCAATGCAAAATGTTTCCTATTAAATGACGCTCTCTTGCCTTTTTTGTGATATATCTTTTAAATAATTTTTTGGGACAGATGTACTAAGCCGTGGAGAGAGATTAACGTATTAGCCAATCGGCCCCTAACTGTCATTATTCAAACACAACAAGCAACATGATCATTTGCAGCTGATTGCCTGGTACTTTATCACTCCCCTTGTAATCACTTTACAAGTCTTGTGTGATCAACTCGCTTGTCTATCTGCCTAAAAACCCGAAATGCCTGGCTCCACCCACAAAATGCATTTCAGAGGACTAATGAACCCCGGAAAGCTGGTTGTGTAAGCAATGCCCCCTGTTTATATGGGAACTAGAGGAGATTCCGCGATCAACTACCAGATGCTGGAGTGATCTACATGCCAAAAATACAGTAGTTCTGTTATATAGAGCTTTATGGGTTGAGCTGTCTTGTATGTATTGGCTGTAAATGGGTGCGGTGCAGTGGCGGATCCAGAGGTGGGGCTGCAGCACAGTCTAACATTCAGATAGAGGAGCCACACCAACTGCCATTGAGTCCCGGCCAGTGATGTCTGGCAGCGGTTTGGGGTGACAGTTGGTGTCTCCTTTATTTAAATTTTGGACGGTGCTGGAGCTGCCACTGCCAGACAGACACCTACCGGGGACTTGATACTATGTAGACATAATGGAGAGGTCTAACTCAGGGCTGGGCAACACCGGCCCTCCAGATGTTAGTGAACTACACATCCCAGGATGCTTTGCATTAGTTTTGCTATGTGGCCATGCTGAAACTGATGCAAGGCATGCTGGGATGTGTAGTTCACTAACATCTGGAGGGCCGGTGTTGCCCAGCCCTGGTCTAACTGCTCTGACCAATTCTTGACTGATGTAAACAGGCTGAGAACTGTGACAGGTGCTGGGCAGAGGTGAAAATGCCTCAAGGTACCAGCCTCCTAATACTCCGGAACCATGCCTGTTTTATGACATAGATGGTTTTAACAGTTGCAGTAGCCTTGCTGGCCAATCCGCTTTCACCACAAATACGCCATCCACTGGTGTAGTTATAATGGGTGCATTGTGTGCGGACCAGGGGTTCCCCCACCTCACACCCTGCACCCATTTTCCCTGCATTTCCCACAACCGCAGTAGACTGTCGGACAGCTCCAGGGTCCTCCAGTGAGTGGACAGACTGCCGGCTAGAGAGGAGGGGGACTAGACTGAGAATGCACACGGCCCCCTCCTCTCTAGAAGCGCCACTGACTTATGGTCTAAACTTTCATTATGAATTACCTGAAGCAGATGGGCCTTCTTGGGGTGCCGGATGACTGACCAACAGTTGGGATTCTGACTGTGAAAACCCTGACAGTTGGGATCCCAACAGACAGGGACTATTCTCCCTTGTGGGGGTTCATGACCCCCATGAGGGAGAATAGAATAGATGGCGTGCACAGCGAGCCACTGTACCTGCAGTGTAGAAAGCCCACAAGGGGCTTCGTTATGCTAGCCCCCCTGTCTGAGTCCCGGCAGTTGGGATTCCGACATTGGGCTAACCACTGTCGGAGTGTTATGCCACACTGTTGTACGGAGGCCTTGTATCAGTGGAGGTTCCAGAGAAGGGGCTGCTGCTCAGTTCAAAATTCAAATAGGTGAGAAACACCAACTGCCAATGAGTCAGTTTGGAATGGCAGTTGGTGTGGCTCCTCTATTTGAATTTTGAACTGCCCTGCAACCCCACCCTTGGATCCGCCACTGCCTTGTATGGTCACGCCATGGTATTTAGCTCTTCCTGGAAGTTTCCACCTCAGGACCTGTTCTCTTCCCCCAATCTATTCCCCGGACCATTCTTGTTACTTCCTCTCTGTTTGCCGACTGCAATCATCCTCCCTTAGACCCCACAGTGAATTATAACTTTTTATAGCTGCTGGTGGACCAAAAAAAGTGAAACAATTTACAACAGGAGGACACGCATGTAAATAGTCATAGCTGTGGCGGGCCACAGTCAGATCTACAATGTCCCAACTTCCTCACTTGCAAGCAGGATTTTCTGTGAGAACAAGAGGGAACCGAGTTTTGGAACTTGGAATCATCTCAGCGCTTGGCATGTTTAGTTTTAGGGTGGGGATCGCACCCCCCACCACCTCCCCCTTCCTTGAGCATTAAATGATGCTTTAATGTCCTGAAATCTTTAAAAGGAGTTCAAGAAACATGAATAATCCCTTAATCTCCTGCGGTACTTACTGGTACCTTTAAATGTCTGAAGCACCTTTGTTACTAGAAACAGCAATGTAAATCCATTTGTCATTATTTAGGCATGTAGGAAGAGATTTATTGGGAGTGTGGGGGGGGGGGGTGCATATTTATTCAGTGATGCAAGTGAACATTTTATCTCAGGAGGGATGGAACCTGGCCTGGTAATTGCTGGAAGATTTACATGCCTGGAAGTGTACGTGTTTGCTGTTTCCATGTGGAAGTGGTAGCTGCACCTTAATGTGGAAGCGAGAGAGGTTACTCTGTAAGGCGCTCCATCTCGTAATGGATAGGCAGCCCCCACCCCATACCCCCCACCCTCCTTACAGAAATACAATTAGTAGAAGCAAAAAAAAACATAATATAAAAATCTGCCTGACTGAACAAGGAAAATAAAATGCAGCCTAATATTATTATTGTTTAGTTTACACGGCGCCACAAAGGTTCTGCAGCGCCTAACAGAACACATACTGTAAATGAGCATAGACAAGTAAGCAATCACTTACGGTACAAGGCAATTTAGGGCGACTATATGGGAAATAAAGATAGTTGCATCAGGCAGAGGTGTATCTTTGGGAGGCAATGAAGTAATCTGCCACCGGGCTCCTGCTCCCAAGGGGGCACCTCTCCTCACATGAATCAGTTATTTGAAAGCCATCAATATCACTTCTGTGGCTGACTACCATAGGTGTGCGCACATTGAGTCTTATGGGTGCACAGGCACCCCATAATGCTGTGTCCACCCTTATGAACACCTCCCTACCAACAATACCTTTTACCCAAAGACTTTTGCTTTTTAGAACTGTATTCCATTGAAAGAAGAGCCCATCAATCATTTATGTGTGTTTTGCATTGTTACTTGGGTACTCTTTACCGTTACGGTACTCTTTACCTAGAAGGGCGCCCACGATTTTGAAATTGGGCATCGTAAGGTAAAAAAAAATAGCGTCGGTCGCATCGCATGCGACTAAAAAATCGCATGCGATGCGACCGACGTGATTACCGCGATTTCCCATAGGGAACAATGTTAAATGTCCCAATTGACCCGATTTTCCATAGGGAACAATGTTAAATGGCCCACAGAGGCCAAATAAGCACCCTGAAGTGTGAAATGGCCCCCCAATTGTTAACGCCACCCCACGATCAACGTCAACCCGAAGCGTGGTGAGCGCAGCGGTACGCGTCCTACGACCTTTTCATACCCCCACTATCCACGTCGGCGTGGAGTTGAGAATAGAAAGTGTGGCGAGCGCAGCGAGCCACCGAGCCCGAAGCGTGGCGAGGGGACGCGGACACCTTCATAGGTATACGCGTCCCCTCGCGGGCTTCACAGATGTCCGCGTCCCCTCGCGGGGCTCGCTGCGCTCGCCACGCTTCGGGCTCGGTGGCTCGCTGCGCTCGCCACACTTTCTATACTCAACTCCACGCCGACGTGGATAGTGGGGGTATGAAAAGGTCAGAGGACGCGTACCGCTGCCCCTCGCGGGCTCGCTGCGCTCGCCACGCTTCGGGTTGATGTTGATCGTGCGGTGGCGTTAACAATTGGGGGGGCCATTTCACACTTCATGGTGGCTATTTGGCCTCTGTGGGCCTTTTAACATTGTTCCCTATGGAAAATCGGGTCAATTGGGACATTTTACATTGTTCCCTATGGGAAATCACGGTAATTGCGTTGGTCACATCGCATGCGATTTTTTGGTACATGCGATGCCCGCGATGGGCGCCCTTCTAGGTAAAGAGTACCGTTACTTGTACCAGACCATTGTCCTATCACTACATATCATCCATATATGTTTTTTACTTTATTTGCATGTATTATACTGAGAGCCGTTTTATATTGTAGCGAGTACCAATAGATTATGGTAGACACGCCTGATTGGTGCTGTTAGACACACCCAATGGGCGGTGTTTTACATGCCCAAGATGTGGTGCTGGGCACACCCCTTTGACGGTGCACCCCCTAATAAAATGTGCTGCACACGCCTATGCTGACTCCATAGATCCCTCTCTTCCTCAGTAGTTCCCATTATAGTGCCATTTATACTATATTTAATCTTTGGATTTTTGCGACTCAAGTGCATGATTTTGCATTTTCTGACATTAAGCTATAGTTGCCATACTCTTGACCATTCCTCTAATCTACCTAGATAATCAATTGTTTGTTTTACCCCTCCTGGTGTGTCTACCCTGTTGCATACCTTTTGTGTCATCTGCAAAAAGGCACATTTTACCCTCAATTTGCAACGTCTCCAATAAAGAGACTCAAAAGCACTGGTCCAAGTACAGATCCCTGGGGTACTCCACTTGTAACCTTTACCTCCTGTGACTGCACTTCATTTACTACAACTCTGTTTTCTGTCCTGCAACCAAGATCTTATCCATTCAACCATCTTATTTATATATTCTTTATTACCAGTTTCTTATATAGCGCACACACATATTCCGCAGTGCTTTACAGAGCATATTTGAACATTCACATCAGTCCCTGCCCCAGTGGAGCTTACAATCTATATTCCCTACCACATGTACACACACACACAGACATTCTAGGGTTAATTTTGTTGGAAGCCAATTAAATAACCTGTATATTTTTGAATTGTTGAAGGAAACCGGAGGAAACCCACGCAAGTACGGGGAGAATATGGAAACTTCTCAGTTAGGGCCATGGTGGGAATCGAACCCATGACCTCAGTGCTGTAAGGCAGTAATGCTAACCATCCGTACTGCCACAATCCAAGCTTTTAAGTTGATTTAACCACTTCAGTGGTATGCCCGGAAATTGCCCTGCTGAAGCGTGCTGTCCCGGAAAATTTTCTGGGCATACCACCAATATGAAGGTGTGCACCACTGGCGCATCATCTCTCCGGGCAACACCCCCCCCCCCTCCCCACAGTGTGAGCTCCCCCCTCTCCTCCTGTTGCTCCTCCGCTCCAGCAATCGTACGCCAGGATATTTGCCATGGCTTGATCTATTACTTTAATCACCCAGTCAAAAAAGTCAATAAGATTTGTTTGACATCACCCCCCCCCCCCTGTAAACCCATGCTGTTTAGGATCCTGTAAGTTGCTGGTTTTGAGATATTCTACAACTCTTTGTTTTAAAAGTGTTTCCATCAATTCCCATACTACTGATGTAAGGCTCACTGGTCAGTAGTTGCTTACCTCTTCTTTGCTTCCACATTTGTGCAGTGGGACTACATTTGCTATTTTTCCTGTCCTCTGGGATCACTCCAGTAGCTATTGACTGGTTGAATAATTCTGTAATGGCTGTACCAGCTCCACTTTAAGATATTTTAGTATCCTTGGATGTCCAAGGATTTATCCACTTTTAGTTTTGTGAGTTCTCCTCTGTAAATGTGATTGTTTCTCCCTAATTTTTCTGAATATACTTGCAACTTAACTGCGGCCCCTTCCCCTCTCTTTCAACAGTGAATACTGAGCAGATATGCTATTACATTGTCTCCTTGAAGAAGACTTCCACTCTCTGGGGATATTCAATCTCCCGCCGCCATTCCCGATGGGGGGAAATGGCGGCGGGGCCCTATTCAATGCTGTCTTCCCTGACAGCATTGAACAGGGATCTCGGCAGAACATGCCCGACTTCACAAGCAGTCAAGCACATTCCTGATACTTCTCGCAGCCACGTCCCCTTCTCGGCGCTCGGCAGACACGACATTGAATTCCGCCCGCAAAATCCCTGTCAAGCCGGCTGAAAATGGGGCAGGGTCATGGCTGTCGGGCCAGCTTGACAGTCGTGACCCTACAATGAATACCCTCCTTTGTCTTTAGTCTTATTATTCCACTTTTGTTTTCCCTTTCACTTATACAGTATATGTTAAAAAAAGTGTTCCCCCCTTCACCCGCTGACTGGGCCATTTTCTCCTTAGCCTGTGCTTTTGCACATCTGATTACCTTCTTATCCTCCTTTTGTCTAACAAGATACACCTCTTTGGGCAGTATTCAATGCTCCCGATTCACCGTTTTGCTTACAGAACATGAATATATATATTTTTTGTCTTTTACACATTACACCAGCAGAGGGTGGGAAGCCGCTCATTACATATTCACTGCACACTGGTCCCGCACATTACATATGCATGGAGCGGGACCAGCGCAGCAGCTCCCTCCACCGCATCCCCTGCCAGCTCCCCGGGAGCCCTCCTTCTCCCCCACAGTGTCAGGTGCAGGCAGGGAGGTTTCCATCTCCCTTCCTTCCGCCATCCCCCTCGATCCCTGCGGCATTCGCTGGGGGGGTGTTCAAAATCGCTGTCAGGGGCAGCGAGCCCCTGCAGCGTTGAATAGGGGGAGAGAGAGGGTTGGCAGTGAATGCTCAAGCCCTCCGGAACCCGGCGATTGTGCAGTGAATCCAAACACCAATATATATCTTGCCTCTGGACAGCTAGGACAAACTTACACCACTGGCTCAAGGCTAGTGTCTACAAGCACACACTGGTCTACATGCTTTATGATTGGCAGCCAGTAGCACTAGTTTTACCTACAGATAGAGCCGGGCTCATCTAGCCAGGCCTCAGCCTGCCAGCGAATGTGACACGCGTGCATCTAAGACTCTTTCGCACCCCACTCTCTGCAATGGATGCGCGTGAGACGCTCGCACGTCCACATGTGCCAGCTGCCAGAAATGTATCTCTGGCGCATCTGTATCACTATGATTTGATTTGGTTCTGGACCACTCTATCCAGCTACTATTTAATAGATTGTAGCGGTGGTGTTATTGGCTGCAAACGAACGTTTCACCAGACTTTGGCGATGACCATTATTCTAAAATAATGATGCTGGACACGTACAATTCCACATGTCTCCTCCATTTTAAAATCAACTGAGTCATTTTCTGCTATTCCCAATAATGGACGTGTGTTTGTGTAAGTGTGTATGTATGTCTATATATAGCTGTGCATACACATGATGTTTATATGTGCATTATTGCCAAATACCAATGGCGAAACGGCTGAGACTGGACACATATAAGCTGGAAGCTCATAAATTCTAGCAAGTTTTCTGCTTTTTACCTCCCACTGTTTTCTACACAAATATTTCCATAAATCTGCCGCTTCGGCTGTTAGTGTCACACGTTACTGAATCTGTGTCTCAAAACAAACATTTTTGAACAGTTCAAATTCTTGAGTATCTGCTGAGCATTTATCATATAGGCTCTGAGTCACTGGTCAACAATGGATCCTAAAAATCCATCTCAGCTAGAGTGATTTCACTGACATACACCCAGTGGTCTATGGGGTGATTCACTCCAAATTCGGGGGGGGGGGGGGGGGGGGGGTTGTTGGGGGACTACAAGTTCCAGGGGAGGCTGGAAGGGTGTTCTTCATATTTCTTGTATGCCATGTTGCCAGATTCTCTTTTTAGGGGTCTGTTTATGACGGATCGCATATTCAACGCATCTGCGCGGAATATTACCTCCCCAAGATAGCATTGTACCAATCTGCCTCTTCTCACCCCTGAGCTTTCCATGAACAAAATATGACTTCTTCCTGGCATATTCCTCATTATGTTACAGTAGCAGATTACTTAACCGTTATATCTCCTGTTTCAGACTAATGGGGGCGATTTCAGACCAGCTTGGTGCAGGCCGAATCTGCTACCCCGGCTGATGTTTGGGGTTTGCGCATATGCCAAACCCCCGGATCGAATGCCTTCAATGAGTTTTACACTCGCCGGAACATTTTGCTCAATAAGGGGCGGGAAGGGGGTGTGCATGGGGCGGAGGCAGGGAAACGGCCAGCATTTTATAAGCGCACCCATAGAAATGCTGGGCGTATCCCTGAGAACATGTGCCCATGCCTGCTTGTTGGCGTGTGGCTGACGTCACAGTGCCCACCTTGAATTCGTCGGGTGAAGCGTCCACTGGAAAAATCAGTCCAGGCTGACTATTCGTTCCTCTTGAAACAACGCATTGGGGCCCAGGTCAGATGGAAGGGCCCATCGCCTGGAAGCAGCAGTTCTTCTCCTTAACCCAGAACACGCTGCAGTGTGGCTGAAAGGGATATTTTTTTTCCAGTATCTTATTCTAAGGGTGCATGGCCATGCCTCCTGTGATTAAGCCATGCCCCCATAAAAGTGCTTGGGCCCGGTCAGGCTCTCTGCTGCCCCAGCCCTGGGATACATGCAATTTGGAACTGTATTGTATGAACAAAGTAAAAATCAGTTGAGAATAAAATTGTTGCGGTTGGCGAGTTGTGGGTGATGGCAAATGTACCTAAACCAGTGTTGCAAGTAAGGGGGTACGGCGTGGTACGGAGTACCTGTAAGAAATATGTTGCAGGTACGCAGTACCACTTACTCCCTGACCCACTGTCAATTCTATTTTTATTTTAAGTCTAAATATAATGCATCCGCAGCCCGCCCACCCAGCGTTATGATTGGTGATGGATGCAGCTATCGGCTACTGCTGATTTAGCCTGTCACACTGACAGGCATCAGCGGTGCTGACAGCATGAAGAGCATTCTCCACAATTGTAAGCACAAGCTGTCCTGCTCTCCCCAAAGCAAGAGCCAACCCACCCTCAGTCATTCCCTGTTTCTCATTCCTTGTCTCCTGATGCCATGCTACTATTGTCATTTAGTCACTCCTCTAGCTTTGTGTGACCACGCCCCCTCATGACACATGGCCACGCCCATTTTTGGTGGAGGCTATCAGTACCACCAAGAAAAAAATCTTACTTGCACCACTGACCTAAACACACCAAGACACAATCATAGCGCTCTTGATAGAATGAAGAGGACAAGACTGGGCACCACCTCTTTGTGGTGTCTGCATGCAGCAGTGGGGGCTTCCACAGTTTCTATGTTCTGGAGTCTACCCTGAGGTCCCTCGATCTGAGCCCACACAATGGACTTTCACCGGTAGAAAGTCATGGTGTACCAGGAAATGATAGGAAATATGAATCGGCAAAGAGGATGGGCAGGAATGTAAAGGGAGATAAGGTCAGATATGTAAGTGGGAGAGGAGTGGGTGAGGGCTTCGAACTGCGTTATGAAGGGGAGCAAGTGTAGGGCCTGCAGGAGAGGAGAGGTGGCTGTAGTGCCTTTGGAGAGGAAGATGAGCCAGGCAGCAGAATGGTGGCTAAATTGCAGTAGAGAGAGACGATCATCAGGGATGCTGCATAGGATTAGATTACAGTAGTCCAGTCTGGAGATGACCAGAGAGTGGATGAGGATCTTGGGGATCCTGGAGACATCTTTGGGGTGGAAACAGCAGGATTGTGAGAGGTGCTGAATGTTTGGTGTGAAGAATCGAGAGGAGACAAGTATTACTTCAAAACCGTGCACTGGAGGACTGCAAGAGACAATAGCGCCGTCAATAGATAATGGAGTGTGGAAGGTGACGTTATGCAGGAGGTTGTGAAGATGATCATCTCAGTTAAGTTTAAATGCTGGGACATCCATGTAGAGATGGCAGAGAGGCAGTTGGAGACGCAAGTGAGAAGACCGGGGGAGAGATCAGGGCCGATATGTAATAGGGTGCGATTTTTAGACTTTTGCGATTTTTTGTCAAAATTGACCAAAATCGCATTTTTTCTAAAAATCGCACATGTAATAGGATGCTCCCCGGCGGCGACCTCCGGTGACAGCGCTGCTCCACACTGGTACCCGGCTTGCAGGACTTTGACCAGCGCTGAGATGTTTCCTCCTCGCCGTCTCTGCACAGAATGATTTCTTGGCCAATCAGGAGCCGAGAAAGTCGGCTCCTGATTGGCCAGAAATCATTCTGAATACAGACGCCGAGGAAGTAACATCTCAGCGCATCTAGAGCAGAGATGTTTCCTCCTCGGCGTCTCTAGTTAGATTTTCTCGGCTCCTGATTGGCCAAGAAATCATTCTGTGCAGAGACGGCGAGGATGAAACATCTCAGCGCCGGTCAAAGTCCTGCAAGCCGGGTACCAGTGTGGAGCAGCGCTGTCACCGGAGGTCGCCGCCGGGGAGCAGGTGAGTTGGATTTGCCTCCTTAGGTACCCCTGGGGAGTACCACGGATCCCGGATTCTGCAGCCCAGGAGCCCCGGAACCCCAGGACCAGCCCCGGAACCAGGACCAAGGCCCCGGAACCGGACTCTTCTGCCCTGGAGCCCCGGAGGACGGACCCAGGATCCAGGGACCGACCTACGGGCTCAAGGTAGGTAAGTATCAGTGTGTGTGTTTTGTGTGTATTAAACTTTTATTTTACAGTGTGTCAGTGTGATTTTGTTAACTATTTTTTTCACTGCAGAACTACAAGTGCCAGCGGGCCCTTTAATGCCCCGCATGCTGGGACTTGTGGTTCCCCAAGTCCCAGCATGCGGGGTAGGCTTGCTGGGACTCATAGTTCGCCAGTGTAAAACAATAGTTTTAATTCTTTTTTTTACACAAGTCATCAGCCCGATGCCCACCGCCCAGGGGCATCGGGGACAGCCCCGGACTATCAGCATGGGCTGGTAAGTCCTGGAGGGGGGGGACCCCTTCATTTGGGGGGGTCCCCACTTCCCCAGGACCCCTGCCCATGCTGACCAGCCAGGGGGTTAATGCTTTGGCCGCAGGAGCTTATATAATAAGTTTCCCCCGGCTGTGGCATTACCCTGCTGACTGGTTGGGTCTGGTGCTGGTTCTTAAAATACGGGGGACCCCTAGTCATTTTGTCCCCCGTATTTTGGGAACCAGCGCCGGACCTTGAGCCTGGTGCTGGTTTTATAAAATCCAGGGAACTCCAACTTGATTGTTCCTTTGATTTTATGATACCAGCACCGGCTTTTTGAGCCCGGGGCTGGTAATGCTTAGGAGGGGGACCGCACGCCGTTTTTTTTCTTTTTTTTTTTTACAACACAGCGCACAGTACTGAAAATGTGCCGATTTTCATGACGGAAAATCGCACATTTTCAGGACTAAAAAAGCGCCCGAAATCGCACCATATCGCACTTTTTTGCCGCAAATTCGCATCTCATTACATATGCGAATTTGCGGCAAAAAATGCGATTTGGAAAGGTGCGATTTTGTGCGATATGGTGCGATTTTTGGACTAGTCCAAAAATCGCACCCTATTACATATCGCCCCAGGTGAGGAGAGGTAGATTTGAGTATCCTCAGCATTGAGGTGACATTGGAAGGGCGAATAAGCTCATGTAAAGATTATGTATGGAGAGAAAAGGAGAGGACCAAGAACAGAGCCTTGGGGGACACCTCCAGTTAGTGAAAGGGTGGAGGTGGAGTCATGGTAAGATGACAGCCTACGTTTGTCATTTTCCTTATGTATGTAGATTTAATTATATATGGAGATTTTTGGACCACCATATATATTGAACAATCTTGCCCAGTTTGTCACCCCCTCCCCTTCAATAACAACATACATACCTGTGTGCAACCAGCGGGGGTCCGGGGACAGGCAGCGGGGTTCCGGGGACTGGTGTAGCTGCTGTAGCGGCAGCTTTCACTCCGTCCGTCTCCTACTAGCACTATTTGCCTGGCGGCGGGAAGCGCTGATGACTTTGAAAAGTCTTGCCGGACGCTGATTGTCTGAATTCAGCCAATCAGCGTTCGGCAAGTCTTTTCAAAGTCATCAGCTCTTCCCGTCGCCACGCTAGTAGGAGACGGATGGAGTCAGAGTAAGCTGCCGTTACAGCGGCTGCACCAGTCCCTGGAACCCCGCTGCCTGTCACCGGACCTCCGCTGGCTGTCCCCGGACCTCATAGCGCCCCCCCTCCAGTGCCCGGTGCGCGTGACCCCCCAGCCCCCCCCCCCCCCCTAGTTATGGCCCTGCTCCAAGGCTTTCACCACCACCGATGATAACTAGCTGAAGCATAGTGCAGTGAGAGGAGCAACCGGTCTACGTTAACAACTCAACGCAACTTTCTCATTCAGGGAGCCAGACAGGGGCGATGCATGGTTATGGCAGCTCCTGGTTATACTGGTTGCAGCTTCTATCAATTGGGAACTCATTTTAAGCTGTAGACTCTTTAATCCAGCTCCCGATAAGCGGCACTTTGCAGTTGCATTGTATATGTGCAGTAGAGTTACAAAGACACACTCCCCCTTATACATGTAACCGTAATGGAACTTAAAACATACATTCATAATTTCAAAATACGCCACAGTTTCCAAGTAGACACCCAATCCTTATTCTGGGCCAGGCGAAAAACCGGATAGGAAATCCAGCGCTCTGGTTTCCCGAGTCTTACATACCAACAGTAAGGAGGGACGGATAGGCGTTGGGGGGGTGCAGCGTTAGGTTTTGGTCACAGAAGGATGTGGCATCACTTCAGGAAATGAGAACATGAGGTCGCAGTGCTAATCAATGAGCAGAGACGTGGCCACAGGCAAAATGTAGCATTATGAGGACAAATGAAAGCTGCCTTTCCCGGCCTGCTCTCTGTGCCTGCTCTTCGCTGATTGATGTCATAAAAGGAATTGGTTAAGTAAAGCATAAAAGTAAACACAGATTTTTTTTTTAGCGGTAGAACTTTGTGGGAACACTCACCAGACCACAGTGGCTTACAGCTTCCCTTCGTTTTGCATTACATTTAATATATTTGTACTGGAAGCTGTATAATGATCGCTGATTTCATAAAGTTAAATGAGAACTTTCCAGTAGGAGGTACATGGAGGACATCTGCTCCTTTCAAACAATTTACTTTTTCTCTGTTTTTATCATCTCTTAACCACTTCTAAGAGCAGCATTGAGCTACGGGATATGCTCTGTAAATACACACAGATTGCACTCATGCTGTTTCCAGTAGCGATGGGCCGGCCTCGCCCTGTATGTACTTAGGCGCTTATCCCTGGCCTCACGAGCATGTGTTGTATGGCAGTGCTGTCCCAGACGGCATTGCACACCACTGCTGCCACAGAGCACATTTCCTTTTCAGCGTCTGCGTGGCTTGGCTGGCATATATGGATATATATCATACTTGCCTAGCCTACCGGAATGGCCAGGAGGCTCCTGAAAATCAGGTGGCCCTCCCAACCTCCTGGAAAGGTGGCCAAGTCTCCCTCATCCTGGAACCCCACACCCCCCTTCGACCGCCAAGACAAATACCGGCAATCTTGGCACTTCATTGTAGCCCCGCCCCCTCTTTGTAGACCCGCAAATGGCGGAGTTTGGCCAGAATGGGGGAGGGGCTTGATGACGCCAGAATCTGTTCTCGCCCCCTGAATTGCGCATCAACGTCTCCTCTCTGGGTTTTGTTGAGGTATGGTGGCTACTCACACGTCGTTGTTCCCAATAGATGTCCACATGAATAGAACATAGGGCACACGTTGAGAAAATATATACACCCCCCCCCCCCAAAAAAAAAGGGTTTCATATACAGTACAACAAAGCTGAATATGAAAGCCTTCTATGATGTCAGAAACGGTAGCATTGAATAGGCAAGTGCCAGTATTTCTGCCGGCAGAAGTAGCGTCATTGATTGAATACCCCCCCTAAGTATCAGCTTCTGCTGTGTTGACTTTTTGAAGCTATGGACCTTTTATACCTACCAACCTAGGCTGTGTTGACCTCTCATCTGTTGAGCTTTTGGTTCTCATTAAATGTATTGCTTATATGAATAATTAACTATTTTGATGATGGCCTTCTTGGTAAAAATTAGCCAATAGGACTTTTAAAAAAATGTTTTTAAGATGCTTATACATTGGGGTTAGTTAGACCGGATCGCACGGCTGTGAATTTGCAGGCTAAGCGATTATTGATAGGCTGCGCATTGGTATGGCCGACCTGCAATAAAAAATACTGCTCGTTTTTTGATAGCTGGCCTGTGCAAGTTGATTGACAGGAAGCTGGCATTTGTGGGTGGTAACCAGCTAGGTTTCTGGGAGTGTCAGGGAAAACACAGGAAATCATGTGACCTCAGCTCCGCCCCTGATCATGTGACCTCAGCTCCGCCCCTGATCCAACTATTGCAGCTGTTGAGTAAGTCCTGGGCTATGCACAGACTGCACACACTGAGAAAGTGTGAGGCTTGCCAACAGATTTTCAGCTAATCGCCGATCCAGCTTTTTTCCCCCGAAAGCTGTGCTAAGCAATTCGCACATGGCGGGATTTTGCTCTGTCCGGACAATCTAATCTCGCTGCAACAATCCGTTCTGAATAACCTCCATTAAGTGACGGATACAAATCTATGTCCAAATCCAAAAGAGCCAATGGTTTATCAATCAGGCAACACTGTTTGCATTGTGGTTAGTGTTTTTGCCTCACAGCACTGAAGTCTCCTGCTGAATTCCCAGCAAGTTCCTAGTTGTGTGGAGATTACACGTTTTCCATGTGCTTGTGTCAGTTTCCTCCTCCTTCTCCAGCTCCCTGGAGTTTGTATGTGTCCAGCAATAATAGATGGTAAGTAGGATCCGATTGTACCTCTCGCATGGTTGTGTCCGCCATCTCTCGTCTGGCATCTTCTGGCTTCTCGGCACATTCCGAATGTGGTTGACAGTCTTTTTGGGCCTAAAGCATCCTGACTCGGGTACTCTTTTTTTTTGGCCGCATCCCCAGGCCTTTATTACTTGGGGCTGGCATATTAACATCGCCTCAGCCTCCCAAGCAAAGTTATCTTCAGAAATGATAGCGTTGAGTGATTTTTGTTTTCCGTCGCCCATCAGTATTTTTAATGGTGATAGTCCAATATATCCTGTATATGTGCTATAAACATAATGATGTTGTTGGGATGCATTTCATGACACTCCTCCTTACCTACATAACTTTGCGTCTTATGCGGACTGACGCAATGTTCCTTCCCTGCAATCTGTGGCGATCACCCGGCCGTCCTTGTTACCTATAAAGTCCCAAAGAGGAAGTTCCTACCTGGCCAGCTCTCCGCGATTGCTGCTCCGTACACTTTCTCCATATGCTTAAGAGGAAATGAAACACCGCTTACAAGGATCGTGTTGTTTCCCTTTTAGAGTCGTTGCCTTCGTTTTGATGTCTCGTTACGTTATTACCTATGTAATAAATCCTAGACATCGAGGATCTATGGCCAGACCTTACTACTATTCATAGTGTTGCGGAGCTCGCTAACTCCAAAAATATCAGCACTTGGAATCTGCGCTAGTCTCATTCTATAATGTACAAGGTTACTTATCATTGAGGGCCTTACTCAGACCTGTGACTGAGCAATGCTGCAATTTTTGCAGAGGGCTAAAAGCATGCTGCGCTGCAGGTGGGGCAGATGTAACACGTGCAGAGAGAGTTCGATTTTGGGGGAGCTATTTGGTTTCTGTGCAGGGTAAATACTGGCTGCTTTATTCTTACACTGCAATTTAGATATCAGTTTGAACAAACCCCACCCAAATCTAACTCTCTGCACCTGTTACATCTGCCCCACCTGCAGTGCAGCACGGTTTTGTCCATCTGCAGAAATGACAGTATTTCTCACATGACTGAATCAGGCCCCCGAATTTGCTCCCTAAAGACTTTTCCTAATGAGGTCAGGGATTTCATCCAACCCATCCCAGGCTGTTCTATTATCCGGCAGTATCTTCAAGCAAAGATCTTTTCCATAGAAGCGGTTGGTGCTCCACAGTCAGATCTGCTGACCGGCAAAGCCTTAAAGCCAATCTCTTTGTATGTTTGTCTTATGAACTCTTGCACCGGATCTGAATGAAATGTCATATCTCAGACCGATGCTTATCTTCTAAACGTTTCCTTTGTGTCTTTGATTCTTTGGGACTTGCCCTCCTGTAAAGTGAGTGGTTCCAGGCTTTGATCTTGCGCTGAGCCTCGGCGAGTCACAAAACCTTTCCTGTGGTGTGACAAACGCGGGGACATGAGTATCCTCGTACTATCCAAACAGACAAGAGGTTGCTTCTTCTGAGGCTAAAAATAAAGGCAAATAGGGTAACTTCAGAATCGATGGTCTCTTGTTACATTATGGGAATGGAAAAATTCACACAGGTATTCCAACAATGACCCCTGCACCTGGGATCGGACCTATTTCTGGGCCGTTTTACTGTTTTGTTTTTTTTTTGGTTAAAGGTTTTAAAGATCCGGAAACATAACATTAACTGTCAGTGGCTGGGGATTTTATATACTGATTTAGGAACTCTTTGCTGGAGCTGTTCACATTTCTTCTTTGTGTGTCCGTAAAGTTATTTTTTTGTTTGGTTTATTATTCATTGACAACAATATATTTGTATTTTCTATAATGTAATGCCCCCTTTTGTCCTTTTTTTTTTTTTTTTACTGTATTCCACAGACTCCAGATATGTGTGGTCCAGCTGGCCTACATAAGCCACACCAACAATTACAATTGTCAGAACATAGAAGGAAGAATGTATGAAAGCGCACACACTACCATAGAGAGACTACACAGCAGTGACATTTGACACATCGCCACCTACTGACCCTCCAGTGCAGTTCACAAGCAAAACTTTACCTGTAGCTGTTGCTATACACCAACTGTCTAAAATGCAGTTGGGAGGTGTAATATTGTATATTTTCAGGCGTACCTTGATACTTGCAATCTTCATGCCCAGAGTGGCCATTGCAGTGCCCTGCAATGCACCCAGGTCCACAGTGTTTATTTGCAAATGGGCTCCTTTGTTGTTTGAAGTGTGGAGGAAAGAAGGTAATGGGGTCATTATTATTACCCTTTGGGCTGATTCTGTGTCAATGCTGTTGTGATATCGCTAATCCACACCTGCACTCAGCCAATCAGTTCATTAGGAAGCGGTGACATCTCTGTGGCACAAGGTTTCAGTGACGTCACTGCTTCTTGGTGATGTAACAGGTCCCCAGTGGAATCAGTGGCTCTCAGCTTCCTTCTCATAAATGTTACTTTTGTCCACAATATCCACTATAATATAAAGTTCCGTGTAGTCCAATTTATTCCAAATGCCTAATTTAAATGAAATTATAGAGAAGGGGGTTAAACGAGGTCGCAAACAGTCTCGGAATCTGGTGAATACATCCGGTGCCAATGCGCTAGTACGACTGAAGCAATTCTCTTTTCTGTCCTGCTGTTTGAACTATCGGACCAGGGCCCCGCAGATTGCTACCCTTGATTCTCCTAATATGTAAATGCATTTCAGAATTGCTGGTGGAATTACATCAATTTGGTCTCTTATTTATTGAAATGGGAGCTGGAATGTGACATGTCTGGGCGGCTGTACCACAGAGCTGATCTATGTACGGTACGCGTATCAGGCAGGATGTCAAAGGCAGGTCAGTTCTGTGTCAGGCTGAAGGGGCTCACTGTGTGTGAGTGTGTACTAATTGCTGTGTTGATGTTGGCGCATGTCACGTTGGGCCCACGCCCTGTTGGCGTTTTGGACGAAAAGTTCTGAGGTCTGTGCTGCCCATTTCGCATCCCCTTGGGCCAGAGTTTCTGTCTGCGAGTACCTGATTTATTCCGGCAGCGCCGGTGCTTGGCACACGTCACAAACCGCAGGCGGTGCTTCCCGAAGGAACTGACACAAACATACTTGGACAGAATTCCTGGCCTATATCTATATATTTGTATCATTTATCTAAGAAGAAACAGGATACTTCCTGCCCACATTTCCGATAGCCCACGACAAGTACAGGGATCCTCCTAGTTAGGTTACCCATGAATTGGGCCTAGGCTTGTTGGCACAGACCTCCTGCAACTTTTAACTTTTACAATTTCCTTTCTGTACTTCCAGCCACTTATATATTTACTAGTTTAAAGCCTGTCAAAATGACGGCTTCTGCAATGTACTTTTGCTTTGAGCTGTTAACGTTTTTACTTTCACTTTGAGCTGTGACAGTTTTTAGCCCACAAACTCTCCAACCCACCCCCATTCCCTACCTGCTCCTACCTCCAATCTCTGTCTTCACAGCTCCCTCTCTCCAATTCCAGTAATTTTGATACCGATCAGTGTCCCTGCAAAAACTGCTTTCACTTTCTCTTATGACATCTTTTAGCACACAAAGGAATGGTGCGTCGAATGGTCTTTAGTGGTCAGTGCCGGTACTTCACCACACAAAGGTGAGGAGTAGTTAGGGGGGTATTCAATGTTTAGGTCATGGTGGTCGAGCTTGTCCCGTTCTCGATCAGCTCGACCGAGAACATGCAGGTGGGATTCAATGTCCCACCTCCCGGGTAACGAGAAGGGGGCGTGTCCGGGAAGAGGCGAGCTGCAGCCGGCAGCTTGTCACTTCCCGGCCGTTCTCGGCAGAACGAGCCCGACAGCTTGTGAGGTCAGACTCGTTCTGCCGAGAAATCCTGCTCAATGCTGTCGGGGAAGACAGCATTGAATAGGGCCCGGCAACCATCTCCCACATGGGGAGATGGTCGCCGGCGATTGAATACCCCCCTTAGACTTTTCTATCTATCTACCTAATCCATACCTCCCAACTTTGATGGTCCCTGAAGAGGGACATAGGTGCGTACCCGAAAGTTAGGGGGCGTGGCCTATACACGTGTCTTCCCACGATGCCACGCCCCCATTTTGCCGCTGTGGGGGCATGGTCCAGAGTTTATTCACCGCTGCTCAGCAGCTGACACAGAATGACAGCAACTCACTCCCAACAGGGACACTGCCGGCCACGGGAGGGATGCGGGACGTTCCCGCGTTAATCGGGACTGTAGGGAGGTATGCTAATCTATCACATTTTTCTTGGGGTATTACATCGCTCAGCATTGAAGTAACACACGTCATAAGGAATAAAGCGATAGTGACAGCCAATGAAATCCTGAAATCAAATGCCTAAGCCAGCGTCATTGGAAGGAAAACATTGACAGTTTGCAGTCACGGATGGACAACACCCAAATTCTTCCATAACCATCATTGTTACTGGACACAATATGTCCTTCTGAGTGGCTGAAGTAGACAGGACACCTGGCTGGTAAAATTGGAACTTGGATTCAGAAGCTCATTCCCAAATAAACCCCATTCGAAGCTAAGCTGCAGCACTATACTTGGCCAGCAAGTGGCAGACCAGAGCCTTCGTGCCAGTCTCCACCAGCAGGGCAAAGCACATTTTTATCATTCTGTATTATATATAGCTGGCGATTACGTCAATGGACTGAGCGCAGGTAGCGCAGCCATGGGATTAATTGTACGAATGACTAATAGTTGGCAACGTTTGAAATATATTTCAATGACCTGTTACTTGACGCTGACCTGGCAGACCATTAAGTAGAATCTTAATTGTAGAAGAAAATAACTTTCATCGTACATTTGGTCAACACTAAAAAATACAGACTGGTGACAAATGTTTAAACCCAGGATATTTGGGTACGATGAAATCTGGGAATGGTCTCACCATGACCCAAAACTCCAGAGAAAATGTTCCCATACTGCGGAGAGCTGCTGTTCCGCTACTTTTAGCAATTTAACCCATTTAGCAGTGCTAGATGCTATGCCTATAGGCCTTTGTTATATCCAAACAGGGATGTAACTTGGTGGTGAGGATGGCGCTCAGCACACAGCGCATATGCCTTGTGAGCAGAGAACTGACCGCATCCACTTGCGGTCCCCTCTGTACTATTTGCTACCGCCAGCTGCAGCGTTGACCGATTTAAGGTATATAGTGGTGCATCCAGCTCCTTCTCTGCTGGGCTTATGGCCACAATCATTACAGTGGGCAGCTCTGTGTGCTCCACCCTCTCTCCTCTCCACTTTCTCCCACAGTGTCTCCCGGGACTGGGAGAGATGTCCTGACATCTCTCCCAGCCCATTCCCACAGTTTTTGATGTTCAGGTGTTGTGTGTAAGGGGCATTGTTGTATAGGTGTAATGTGTAACGGGCACTGCTACCATGTGGGCGTAATGTGTAAGGGGCATTTCTGTGTGGCATAATGTGAATATGCAAGGGGCACTACTAAAATATAGGCATAATGTGAATATGCAATGGGCACTACTAACATATGGGCATAACGTGTAAGTGACATTGTTATGTGAGTGTAATGTGTAAGGGGCTTTGCTATGTGGTATCATTTTTAAGGGACATTTCTGTGTGGGCATAATGTGGAAGGGGCACTATTACCATGTGGGCCTAACATGTAAGGGGCATTTTATATGGGTTTAATGTATAAGGAGCATTGCTGTATGGTGAAATATTTTGGGCAGAGTCTCTGAATGTCTCTCTGCCATCTCGGAAGTCTTAATATTTCCCAAAGCGGAATTACTTATATTCCTGCCAACTAAGAACAGTTACCATCCTGACATCTCCATCGCTGTTGACAACTCGACAATCTACCCTACCTCACAAGCTCGTTGCTTAGGGGTCATCCTCGACTCTAAACTGTTCTTTCTTCCCCACATTCAGTCTGTCTCCAAATCATGTTACATGCATCTAAAAAACATATCTAAAATACGACCATATCTCACACAAGACACTACTAAATCTCTTATCCATGCACTCATTATATCCCGCATTGATTATTGCAATAGTCTCCTAACTGGTCTTCCCAAGAACAGACTCTCACCACTGCAATCCATTTTAAATGCTGCTGCTAGGCTGATCTTCCTTGCAAGACGCTCAACGTCTGCTGATCCGCTCTGCCAGTCCCTCCATTGGTTGCCTGTATCTTACCGTATTCAATATAAAACACTTCTACTCGCATTTAAAGCTATTAACCATGCTGCACCAGCTTATATCTCTTTACTTCTCACAAAATATCTTCCATCTTGGCCATTCGCTCTGCACTAGATCTGTGTCTCTCTTCTGCACGGATCACTAGCTCCCATTCACTATTACAGGACTTTCATTGGGCTGCTCCCACCCTATGGAATGCCCTTCCACGCACAATAAGACTCTCCACTAGCCACCAAACTTTCAAGTGTTCCCTGAAAACTCACCTCTTCAGGCAAGCCTATAATGTTTAAGTTCTACATGCATAACCCTCTGAGGCACTTATGTATTATATAGCTACCCTTCTGGACTTATAACTTGGTGGGACTGCTATGCTATTACTGGTACCTGTCCTTGTGTTTCCCTCCTATATCCCTATAGAGTGTAAGCTTGCAGCAGGGCCCTCCTACCTCCAAGTCTGTCTGTTGTTATCCAGTTTGTTTTATCACTGTCCAGTAGCGCACGCAGGGGGGGGGTTTCTGAGTACCCAGAAACCCCCCCCAGGAGTCTAAGGGCCCTAGGCTGAGTGTCCCCTCTTTCCATCGGTACAAGAATTTTAAAAATCGGCCCTTGGGAACCAGAGATATCTGACTTCAAAGCAGTGGTCCCCATCCAAGCCTGTTAATTGCTCCTCCCAGTCAGATATTTCAGGTTTTGTCTGACGGAGAGTTTTTCTGAGGGTATATTCCAAAAGCTGGGACTCTCCCCCTTTGATGGACACTTGTAGCTTGTCTCTGCTGTTCCCAGAACCAGATATATCAGCCTTCCAGCAGCTGGTTACTGCTCCAGCTTCACACACCTGGTATGTAGTTTTATATACTCGTTGGTAGAATGCTCTGCCTCCTGAACTCTGATTCCCTAGTTCCCAATACCATTTGGGTAGGTGGGATTCTCTAGTTTTTAATTCCATTAAAATCTAAGAAATCTATTTTCGGGAACTGGAGATATCTGCATTCTAGCAAGCTGTCCTCCCACCAGAAAATTATGAATAGTAAGCCCACTCCACTATATATTATTATTATTATTATTTATATACATTTGGTCAATCTATAATACTTTAACTGACCTGGCTACGCCCCTCTGGAAACCCCCTTCTGAAAATCCTGCGTTTGCCACTGCTGTCTACTATTGTAAAGCTCAACGGAATCTGCTGCGCTATATAAGAAACTGTAACTGAATCTGCTGCGCTATATAAGACACTGTAACGGAATCTGCTGCGCTATATAAGACGCTGTAACAGAATCTGCTGCGCTATATAAGACGCTGTAACGGAATCTGCTGCGCTATATAAGACGCTGTAACGGAATCTGCTGCGCTATATAAGACGCTGTATCGGAATCTGCTGCGCTCTATAAGACGCTGTAACGGAATCTGCTGCTCTATATAAGACACTGTAACGGAATCTGCTGCGCTATATAAGACACTGTAACGGAATCTGCTGCTCTATATAAGACACTGTAACGGAATCTGCTGCGCTATATAAGACACTGTAACGGAATCTTCTGCGCTATATAAGACACTGTAACGAAATATGCTGCGCTATATAAGACACTGTAACGGAATCTGATGCGCTATATAAGACACTGTAACGGAATCTGATGCGCTATATAAGACACTGTAACGGAATATGCTGCGCTATATAAGACACTGTAACGGAATCTGCTGCGCTATATAAGACACTGTAACGGAATCTGCTGCGCTATATAAGACACTGTAACGGAATCTGCTGCGCTATATAAGACACTGTAACGGAATCTGCTGCGCTATATAAGACGCTGTAACTGAATCTGCTGCGCTATATAAGACGCTGTAACGGAATCTGCTGCGCTATATAAGACGCTGTAACGGAATCTGCTGCGCTATATAAGACGCTGTAACGGGGAATCTGCTGCGCTATATAAGACACTGTAACGGAATCTGCTGCGCTATATAAGACACTGTAACGGAATCTGCTGCGCTATATAAGACGCTGTAACGGAATCTGCTGCGCTATAGAAGACGCTGTAACGGAATCTGCTGCGCTATATAAGACACTGTAACGGAATCTGCTGCGCTATATAAGACACTGTAAATAATAATAATAATGCCTAGGCACAATGTGTAAGGTGCATTGCTGTGTGATGTAATGTGTAAGATGCATGCTTTGTGGGCATAATGTATAATGGGCATTGCTGTGTGTTGTAATGTGTAAGGTGCATTGCTGTATGAGTATAATGTGTAAGTGGCATTGCTGTGTGGGCATAATGTGTAGGGTACATTGCTGTGTGGTGTTATGTGTAAGGTGCATGCAATTACTGTGTGTTGTAATGTGCAAGGTGCATTCCTGTGTAGGCATAATGTATAATGGGCATTGCTGTGTTGTATAATGTGAATAATGGGGGCTACTGGGCAGTATAATTTGAATTGGGTGTATTGTGTGGCCACACCCCTTCCCCACGAGACCACTCCCCATCTGGCACATGCTCTCTCCAATGCACTTTCTGGCACAGGCTACCAAAACTCTATTTAAGGCACTAATTCCAAACACTTGTGTATCTTTGATTATGTATGTGCGTATGTATATATGTGTGTGTGTGTGTGTGTGTGTGTGTATATATTCTCTGTCCAATATCTTGTTTTCTCTTCATACATAACTGCACTGCATCCAAATTTCCAGAGCGCGTGAAAAGCCGTCTCTGCGCTGTCTCACGTTAGACTATCGTTAATTGCCATGTTGAATCATCGCTAGATGTTTGTATTTCAAACTTTATTAGAATCACCCCAGGCACGCTGAACAAGAACAGGACACCCAGCTCGTTTCAGTTTTTATTGCTGCACTTACTCAAAGGAAAAATGAAGCAACTGATCCAGGGGTTCGTCCCGCATTGACGGATTACACCAAATGGCTTATGTAATTGCTTGGAGTTATCTTGGCTGAACCTGGGATCTATGGCTGGAGAGTCAGGCATGTCTGTTTAAAGCTTAGTGATAGGTAATGGTAATAATCTCCCTGTGCGCCAACAACATCTTGTAACTAAGGTTTATATAAGGAAATCCAATATGCACAGTTGCTGGCTGTCCTCGGGGGAGATGCTCGTTAGTTAGAGGCCCCGGCTGTATTGCAATTATTATTAGTGACCCTGATTCGCATGGACGCTTCAGTGGTCTGTGACCTTGGACCAAGCTGGGGACCGAGTGACAAACAACCAGCCAATCGGCTCCTGCCTGACATTTTTCAAATACAGTCTGTGACATGTCAGGTAGGAGCTGATTGGCTGGCTGTTTATCTCTCTACATTTGATCACTTTTGAAGCTGGCCATCTGGCATCTGGCCCATAGTCACATTTATCGCCAAGTGTACCTATGCTCTATAACATTGATGGAACATCGCTGCGCAAAAAACTGAATCCATTATATAAAAATAACAATTGCCTTGATTTATGGGCTCAATTCTGACCAGATCACTGCTGTGTGATTTTGCACAGATGCTGATTCTTGATACACTGCCCATGCATATGGGCTGCATTGTGTGATACATGCTAGCGAAGAAATTCTGCTACTTTTTTCCTTAGTTAGCTGTTTGCAAGTAGAATGACAGGACGTAGGCACCTGGTGGTGGTAAACGGCTGGAAATTTAGCAGCTGTGCAATCAGGTTTGAATTAGGCTCTTAGCTAGATTAAGGTGTGTGTGTGTGTGTGTGTATGGAGGGGGAGGGGGGGCACAGGGCATACTGCACCCCTGGTGCCTTTTAACAGAGGGCCTCCCCTGGCTGGAGGGCACTGACATCACCAGCTCTCCCCCTTATGCAGCAGCAGAACCAGTCTGTCAGAATGTGAGTATCTGGTTTCTTGAGCTACCCATGATGCTTCCCAGAGGAGAGAGAGAAGGAGGGAGAGAGCTGTAAGTGACACAGGGATCCCAGATTTTCCTCCTCCCCATCTGGATGTCTGGGCATTATTAGACTACTAATTTACATGTAATATACACAATTGGTTTAAATGTAATGTACACAATCCATACATCCCAACAAAACCTATTTCAGAATCCTCTCTGCCAGGACATAAGTTATGATTGCCATCACATGTGTTGAAATTCCTTTATTCAAAATTAAATAGTTCATTACAGGTAATGCTATTCTTATATTAAATAGGAAGTCTAGATAGAGAACATTTGTCCCTTCTGGTCATGTTGGGGGATATGCACATGAATGTAAACCTCCCCCAACTTCCATTGGGGTCCCCCTGTTCTAAGTGCCCTGGGGACACCCAAAGCTTGATTGGATGGGGTTTAAGTAGTATAATTTGGCAAAGAGACATCCGTTTTCATGTGATTTTCTCTAAAAAGCTCAATAATGGGTTAAACGATGGAGGGCATGTGTGTATATATAGAGATGTAATGATGTGGTACATATATATAGAGATGTAATGATGTGGTACATACATATAGAGATGTAATGATGTGGTACATATATATAGAGATGTAATGATGTGGTACATACATATAGAATGTAATGATGTGGTACATGTATGTAGAGATGTAATAATGTGGTACATATATATAGAATGTAATGATGTGGTACATACATATAGAGATGTAATGATGTGGTACATGTATGTAGAGATGAAATGATGTGGTACATGTATGTAGAGATGTAATGATGTGGTACATGCATATAGAGATGTAATGATGTGGTACATGTATAAAGAGATGTAATGATGTGGTACATGTATGTAGAGATGTAATGATGTGGTACATACATATAGAGATGTAATGATGTGGTACATGTATGTATAGATGTAATGATGTGGTGCATACATATAGAGATGTAATGATGTGGTACATGTATGTAGAGATGTAATGATGTGGTACATACATATAGAGATGTAATGATGTGGTACATATATATAGAGATGTAATGATGTAGTACATACATATAGAGATGTAATGATGTGGTACATGTATGTAGAGATGTAATGATGTGGTACATGTATGTAGAGATGTAATGATGCGGTACATGCATATAGAGATGTAATGATGTGGTACATGTATGTATAGATGTAATGCTGTGGTACATGTATGTATAGATGTAATGCTGTGGTACATACATATAGAGATGTAATGATGTGGTACATGTATGTATATATGTAATGATGTGGTACATGTATGTAGAGATGTTATGATGTGGTACATACATATAGAGATGTCATGATGTGGTACATATATATAGAGATGTAATGATGTGGTACATACATATAGAGATGTAATGATGTGGTACATGTATGTAGAGATGTAATGATGTGGTACATGTATGTAGAGATGTAATGATGTGGTACATGTATATAGAGATGTAATGATGTGGTACATGTATATAGAGATGTAATGATGTGGTACATGTATATAGAGATGTAATGATGTGGCACATGTATATAGAGATGTAATGATGTGGTACATGTATGTAGAGATGTAATGATGTGGTACATGTATGTAGAGATGT
Source organism: Crinia signifera (assembly GCF_055691185.1). Classification (NCBI taxonomy): domain Eukaryota; kingdom Metazoa; phylum Chordata; class Amphibia; order Anura; family Myobatrachidae; genus Crinia; species Crinia signifera. The sequence goes on from NC_139228.1 coordinate 68,573,385, forward strand.
AATGATGTGGTACATACATATAGAGATGTAATGATGTGGTACATGTATGTAGAGATGAAATGATGTGGTACATGTATGTAGAGATGTAATGATGTGGTACATGCATATAGAGATGTAATGATGTGGTACATGTATAAAGAGATGTAATGATGTGGTACATGTATGTAGAGATGTAATGATGTGGTACATACATATAGAGATGTAATGATGTGGTACATGTATGTATAGATGTAATGATGTGGTGCATACATATAGAGATGTAATGATGTGGTACATGTATGTAGAGATGTAATGATGTGGTACATACATATAGAGATGTAATGATGTGGTACATATATATAGAGATGTAATGATGTAGTACATATAGAGATGTAATGATGTGGTACATGTATGTAGAGATGTAATGATGTGGTACATGTATGTAGAGATGTAATGATGCGGTACATGCATATAGAGATGTAATGATGTGGTACATGTATAAAGAGATGTAATGATGTGGTACATGTATGTATAGATGTAATGCTGTGGTACATACATATAGAGATGTAATGATGTGGTACATGTATGTAGAGATGTAATGATGTGGTACATACATATAGAGATGTAATGATGTGGTACATGTATGTATATATGTAATGATGTGGTACATGTATGTAGAGATGTTATGATGTGGTACATACATATAGAGATGTCATGATGTGGTACATATATATAGAGATGTAATGATGTGGTACATACATATAGAGATGTAATGATGTGGTACATGTATGTAGAGATGTAATGATGTGGTACATGTATGTAGAGATGTAATGATGTGGTACATACATATAGAATGTAATTATGTGGTACATGTATGTAGAGATGTAATGATGTAGTACATACATATAGAATGTAATGATGTGGTACATACATATAGAGATGTAATGATGTGGTACATGTATATAGAGATGTAATGATGTGGTACATGTATGTAGAGATGTAATAATGTGGTACATATATATAGAATGTAATGATGTGGTACATACATATAGAGATGTAATGATGTGGTACATGTATGTAGAGATGAAATGATGTGGTACATGTATGTAGAGATGTAATGATGTGGTACATGCATATAGAGATGTAATGATGTGGTACATGTATAAAGAGATGCAATGATGTGGTACATGTATAAAGAGATGTAATGATGTGGTACATACATATAGAGATGTAATGATGTGGTACATGTATGTAGAGATGTAATGATGTGGTACATACATATAGAGATGTAATGATGTGGTACATACATATAGAGATGTAATGATGTGGTACATACATATAGAGATGTAATGATGTGGTACATGTATGTAGAGATGTAATGATGTGGTACATGTATGTAGAGATGTAATGATGTGGTACATGTATGTAGAGATGTAATGATGTGGTACATGTGCATATAGAGATGTAATGATGTGGCACATGTATATAGAGATGTAATGATGTGGCACATGTATATAGAGATGTAATGATGTGGCACATGTATATAGAGATGTAATGATGTGGCACATGTATATAGAGATGTAATGATGTGGTACATACATATAGATATGTAATGATGTGGTACATGTATAAAGAGATGTAATGATGTGGTACATACATATAGAGATGTAATGATGTGGTACATACATATAGAGATGTAATGATGTGGTACGTGTATATAGAGATGTAATGATGTGGTACATGTATATAGAGATGTAATGATGTGGTACATGTATATAGAGATGTAATGATGTGGTACATGTATATAGAGATGTAATGATGTGGTACATGTATATAGAGATGTAATGATGTGGCACATGTATATAGAGATGTAATGATGTGGTACATGTATGTAGAGATGTAATGATGTGGTACATGTATGTAGAGATGTAATGATGTGGCACATGTATATAGAGATGTAATGATGTGGTACATACATATAGAGATGTAATGATGTGGCACATGTATATAGAGATGTAATGATGTGGCACATGTATATAGAGATGTAATGATGTGGCACATGTATATAGAGATGTAATGATGTGGCACATGTATATAGAGATGTAATGATGTGGCACATGTATATAGAGATGTAATGATGTGGTACATACATATAGAGATGTAATGATGTGGTACATACATATAGAGATGTAAGGATGTGGTACATGTATGTAGAGATGTAGAGATGTAATGATGTGGTACATGTATGTAGAGATGTAATGATGTGGTACATGTATATAGAAATGTAATGATGTGGCACATGTATATAGAGATGTAATGATGTGGCACATGTATGTAGAGATGTAATGATGTGGCACATGTATATAGAGATGTAATGATGTGGCACATGTATATAGAGATGTAATGATCTGGTACATGTATGTAGAGATGTAATGATGTGGTACATGTGTATATAGAGATGTAATGATGTGGTACATGTGTATATAGAGATGTAATGATGTGGCACATGTATATAGAGATGTAATGATGTGGCACATGTATATAGAGATGTAATGATGTGGCACATGTATGTAGAGATGTAATGATGTGGCACATGTATATAGAGATGTAATGATGTGGTACATACATATAGAGATGTAAGGATGTGGTACATGTATGTAGAGATGTAAGGATGTGGTACATGTATGTAGAGATGTAATGATGTGGTACATGTGCATATAGAGATGTAATGATGTGGCACATGTATATAGAGATGTAATGATGTGGCACATGTATATAGAGATGTAATGATGTGGCACATGTATATAGAGATGTAATGATGTGGCACATGTATATAGAGATGTAATGATGTGGCACATGTATATAGAGATGTAATGATGTGGTACATACATATAGATATGTAATGATGTGGTACATGTATAAAGAGATGTAATTATGTGGTACATACATATAGAGATGTAATGATGTGGTACATACATATAGAGATGTAATGATGTGGTACGTGTATATAGAGATGTAATGATGTGGTACATGTATATAGAGATGTAATGATGTGGTACATGTATATAGAGATGTAATGATGTGGTACATGTATATAGAGATGTAATGATGTGGCACATGTATATAGAGATGTAATGATGTGGCACATGTATATAGAAATGTAATGATGTGGTACATACATATAGATATGTAATGATGTGGTACATGTATAAAGAGATGTAATTATGTGGTACATACATATAGAGATGTAATGATGTGGTACATACATATAGAGATGTAATGATGTGGTACGTGTATATAGAGATGTAATGATGTGGTACATGTATATAGAGATGTAATGATGTGGTACATGTATATAGAGATGTAATGATGTGGTACATGTATATAGAGATGTAATGATGTGGCACATGTATATAGAGATGTAATGATGTGGTACATGTATGTAGAGATGTAATGATGTGGTACATGTATGTAGAGATGTAATGATGTGGCACATGTATATAGAGATGTAATGATGTGGTACATACATATAGAGATGTAAGGATGTGGTACATGTATGTAGAGATGTAATGATGTGGTACATTTATGTAGAGATGTAATGATGTGGTACATACATATAGAGATGTAAGGATGTGGTACATGTATGTAGAGATGTAATGATGTGGTACATGTATGTAGAGATGTAATGATGTGGTACATGTATATAGAGATGTAATGATGTGGTACATGTATAAAGAGATGTAATGATGTGGTACATACATATAGAGATGTAATGATGTGTTACATGTATATAGAGATGTAATAATGTGGTACATACATATAAAGATGTAATGATGTGGTACATGTATGTAGAGATGTAATGATGTGGTACATACATATAGAGATGTAAGGATGTGGTACATGTATGTAGAGATGTAATGATGTGGTACATGTATGTAGAGATGTAATGATGTGGTACATGTATATAGAGATGTAATGATGTGGTACATGTATAAAGAGATGTAATGATGTGGTACATACATATAGAAATGTAATGATGTGTTACATGTATATAGAGATGTAATAATGTGGTACATACATATAGAGATGTAATGATGTGGTACATGTATAAAGAGATGTAATTATGTGGTACATACATATAGAGATGTAATGATGTGGTACATACATATAGAGATGTAATGATGTGGTACATACATATAGAGATGTAATGATGTGGTACATGTATGTAGAGATGTAATGATGTGGTACATGTATGTAGAGATGTAATGATGTGGTACATGTATGTAGAGATGTAATGATGTGGTACATGTGTATATAGAGATGTAATGATGTGGTACATGTGTATATAGAGATGTAATGATGTGGTACATACATATAGAGATGTAATGATGTGGCACATGTATAAAGAGATGTAATTATGTGGTACATACATATAGAGATGTAATGATGTGGTACATGTATATAGAGATGTAATGATGTGGTACATGTATATAGAGATGTAATGATGTGGCACATGTATATAGAGATGTAATGATGTGGTACATACATATAGAGATGTAAGGATGTGGTACATGTATGTAGAGATGTAGAGATGTAATGATGTGGTACATGTATGTAGAGATGTAATGATGTGGTACATGTATATAGAGATGTAATGATGTGCTACATGTAAAAAGAGATGTAATGATGTGGTACATACATATAGAGATGTAATGATGTGTTACATGTATATAGAGATGTAATGATGTGGCACATGTATATAGAGATGTAATGATGTGGTACATACATATAGAGATGTAAGGATGTGGTACATGTATGTAGAGATGTAGAGATGTAATGATGTGGTACATGTATGTAGAGATGTAATGATGTGGTACATGTATATAGAGATGTAATGATGTGGTACATGTATAAAGAGATGTAATGATGTGGTACATACATATAGAGATGTAATGATGTGTTACATGTATATAGAGATGTAATGATGTGGCACATGTATATAGAGATGTAATGATGTGGCACATATATATAGAGATGTAATGATGTGGCACATGTATATAGAGATGTAATGATGTGGCACATGTATATAGAGATGTAATGATGTGGTACATACATATAGAGATGTAATGATGTGGTACATGTATAAAGAGATGTAATTATGTGGTACATACATATAGAGATGTAATGATGTGGTACATGTATATAGAGATGTAATGATGTGGCACATGTATATAGAGATGTAATGATGTGGCACATGTATATAGAGATGTAATGATGTGGCACATGTATATAGAGATGTAATGATGTGGCACATGTATATAGAGATGTAATGATGTGGCACATGTATATAGAGATGTAATGATGTGGTACATACATATAGAGATGTAATGATGTGGTACATACATATAGAGATGTAAGGATGTGGTACATGTATGTAGAGATGTAGAGATGTAATGATGTGGTACATGTATGTAGAGATGTAATGATGTGGTACATGTATATAGAAATGTAATGATGTGGCACATTTATATAGATATGTAATGATGTGGTACATGTATGTAGAGATGTAATGATGTGGTACATGTATGTAGAGATGTAATGATGTGGCACATGTATATAGAGATGTAATGATGTGGTACATACATATAGAGATGTAAGGATGTGGTACATGTATGTAGAGATGTAGAGATGTAATGATGTGGTACATGTATGTAGAGATGTAATGATGTGGTACATGTGTATATAGAGATGTAATGATGTGGCACATGTATATAGAGATGTAATGATGTGGCACATGTATATAGAGATGTAATGATGTGGCACATGTATATAGAGATGTAATGATGTGGCACATTTATATAGAGATGTAATGATGTGGCACATGTATATAGAGATGTAATGATGTGGTACATACATATAGAGATGTAATGATGTGGTACATGTATTAAGAGATGTAATTATGTGGTACATACATATAGAGATGTAATTATGTGGTACATACATATAGAGATGTAATTATGTGGTACATACATATAGAGATGTAATGATGTGGTACATACATATAGAGATGTAATGATGTGGTACATGTATATAGAGATGTAATGATGTGGTACATGTATATAGAGATGTAATGATGTGGTACATGTATATAGAGATGTAATGATGTGGTACATGTATATAGAGATGTAATGATGTGGTACATGTATATAGAGATGTAATGATGTGGCACATGTATATAGAGATGTAATGATGTGGTACATGTATGTAGAGATGTAATGATGTGGTACATGTATGTAGAGATGTAATGATGTGGCACATGTATATAGAGATGTAATGATGTGGTACATACATATAGAGATGTAAGGATGTGGTACATGTATGTAGAGATGTAGAGATGTAATGATGTGGTACATGTATATAGAGATGTAATGATGTGGTACATGTATAAAGAGATGTAATGATGTGGTACATACATATAGAGATGTAATGATGTGTTACATGTATATAGAGATGTAATGATGTGGTACATACATATAGAGATGTAATGATGTGGTACATGTATAAAGAGATGTAATTATGTGGTACATACATATAGAGATGTAATGATGTGGTACATACATATAGAGATGTAATGATGTGGTACATACATATAGAGATGTAATGATGTGGTACATACATATAGAGATGTAATGATGTGGTACATACATATAGAGATGTAATGATGTGGTACATGTATATAGAGATGTAATGATGTGGTACATGTATATAGAGATGTAGAGATGTAATGATGTGGTACATGTGTATATAGAGATGTAATGATGTGGCACATGTATATAGAGATGTAATGATGTGGTACATGTATATAGAGATGTAATGATGTGGTACATGTATATAGAGATGTAATGATGTGGTACATGTATATAGAGATGTAATGATGTGGTACATGTATATAGAGATGTAATGATGTGGCACATGTATGTAGAGATGTAATGATGTGGTACATGTATGTAGAGATGTAATGATGTGGCACATGTATATAGAGATGTAATGATGTGGTACATACATATAGAGATGTAAGGATGTGGTACATGTATGTAGAGATGTAGAGATGTAAGGATGTGGTACATGTATGTAGAGATGTAATGATGTGGTACATGTATGTAGAGATGTAATGATGTGGTACATGTATATAGAGATGTAATGATGTGGTACATGTATATAGAGATGTAATGATGTGGTACATGTATATAGAGATGTAATGATGTGGTACATGTATATAGAGATGTAATGATGTGGTACATGTATATAGAGATGTAATGATGTGGTACATGTATATAGAGATGTAATGATGTGGCACATGTATGTAGAGATGTAATGATGTGGTACATGTATGTAGAGATGTAATGATGTGGCACATGTATATAGAGATGTAATGATGTGGTACATACCTATAGAGATGTAAGGATGTGGTACATGTATGTAGAGATGTAGAGATGTAAGGATGTGGTACATGTATGTAGAGATGTAGAGATGTAATGATGTGGTACATGTATGTAGAGATGTAATGATGTGGTACATGTATATAGAGATGTAATGATGTGTTACATGTATAAAGAGATGTAATGATGTGGTACATACATATAGAGATGTAATGATGTGTTACATGTATATAGAGATGTAATGATGTGGCACATGTATATAGAGATGTAATGATGTGGTACATACATATAGAGATGTAAGGATGTGGTACATGTATGTAGAGATGTAATGATGTAGTACATACATATAGAATGTAATGATGTGGTACATACATATAGAGATGTAATGATGTGGTACATGTATATAGAGATGTAATGATGTGGTACATGTATGTAGAGATGTAATAATGTGGTACATATATATAGAATGTAATGATGTGGTACATACATATAGAGATGTAATGATGTGGTACATGTATGTAGAGATGAAATGATGTGGTACATGTATGTAGAGATGTAATGATGTGGTACATGCATATAGAGATGTAATGATGTGGTACATGTATAAAGAGATGCAATGATGTGGTACATGTATAAAGAGATGTAATGATGTGGTACATACATATAGAGATGTAATGATGTGGTACATGTATGTAGAGATGTAATGATGTGGTACATACATATAGAGATGTAATGATGTGGTACATACATATAGAGATGTAATGATGTGGTACATACATATAGAGATGTAATGATGTGGTACATACATATAGAGATGTAATGATGTGGTACATGTATATAGAGATGTAATGATGTGGTACATGTATATAGAGATGTAATTATGTGGTACATGTATATAGAGATGTAATGATGTGGCACATGTATATAGAGATGTAATGATGTGGTACATGTATGTAGAGATGTAATGATGTGGTACATGTATGTAGAGATGTAATGATGTGGCACATGTATATAGAGATGTAATGATGTGGTACATACATATAGAGATGTAAGGATGTGGTACATGTATGTAGAGATGTAATGATGTGGTACATGTATGTAGAGATGTAATGATGTGGTACATGTGCATATAGAGATGTAATGATGTGGCACATGTATATAGAGATGTAATGATGTGGCACATGTATATAGAGATGTAATGATGTGGCACATGTATATAGAGATGTAATGATGTGGCACATGTATATAGAGATGTAATGATGTGGTACATACATATAGAGATGTAATGATGTGGTACATGTATAAAGAGATGTAATTATGTGGTACATGTATATAGAGATGTAATGATGTGGCACATGTATATAGAGATGTAATGATGTGGCACATGTATATAGAGATGTAATGATGTGGCACATGTATATAGAGATGTAATGATGTGGCACATGTATATAGAGATGTAATGATGTGGTACATACATATAGATATGTAATGATGTGGTACATGTATAAAGAGATGTAATTATGTGGTACATACATATAGAGATGTAATGATGTGGTACATACATATAGAGATGTAATGATGTGGTACGTGTATATAGAGATGTAATGATGTGGTACATGTATATAGAGATGTAATGATGTGGTACATACATATAGATATGTAATGATGTGGTACATGTATAAAGAGATGTAATTATGTGGTACATACATATAGAGATGTAATGATGTGGTACATACATATAGAGATGTAATGATGTGGTACGTGTATATAGAGATGTAATGATGTGGTACATGTATATAGAGATGTAATGATGTGGTACATGTATATAGAGATGTAATGATGTGGTACATGTATATAGAGATGTAATGATGTGGTACATGTATATAGAGATGTAATGATGTGGCACATGTATATAGAGATGTAATGATGTGGTACATGTATATAGAGATGTAATGATGTGGCACATGTATATAGAGATGTAATGATGTGGCACATGTATATAGAGATGTAATGATGTGGTACATACATATAGATATGTAATGATGTGGTACATGTATAAAGAGATGTAATTATGTGGTACATACATATAGAGATGTAATGATGTGGTACATACATATAGAGATGTAATGATGTGGTACGTGTATATAGAGATGTAATGATGTGGTACATGTATATAGAGATGTAATGATGTGGTACATGTATATAGAGATGTAATGATGTGGTACATGTATATAGAGATGTAATGATGTGGCACATGTATATAGAGATGTAATGATGTGGCACATGTATATAGAGATGTAATGATGTGGTACATACATATAGATATGTAATGATGTGGTACATGTATAAAGAGATGTAATTATGTGGTACATACATATAGAGATGTAATGATGTGGTACATACATATAGAGATGTAATGATGTGGTACGTGTATATAGAGATGTAATGATGTGGTACATGTATATAGAGATGTAATGATGTGGTACATGTATATAGAGATGTAATGATGTGGTACATGTATATAGAGATGTAATGATGTGGCACATGTATATAGAGATGTAATGTGGTACATGTATGTAGAGATGTAATGATGTGGTACATGTATGTAGAGATGTAATGATGTGGCACATGTATATAGAGATGTAATGATGTGGTACATACATATAGAGATGTAAGGATGTGGTACATGTATGTAGAGATGTAATGATGTGGTACATTTATGTAGAGATGTAATGATGTGGTACATACATATAGAGATGTAAGGATGTGGTACATGTATGTAGAGATGTAATGATGTGGTACATGTATGTAGAGATGTAATGATGTGGTACATGTATATAGAGATGTAATGATGTGGTACATGTATAAAGAGATGTAATGATGTGGTACATACATATAGAGATGTAATGATGTGGTACATACATATAGAGATGTAATGATGTGGTACATGTATATAGAGATGTAATGATGTGGTACATACATATAGAGATGTAATGATGTGGTACATGTATAAAGAGATGTAATTATGTGGTACATACTTATAGAGATGTAATGATGTGGTACATACATATAGAGATGTAATGCTGTGGTACATGTATATAGAGATGTAATGATGTGGTACATGTATATAGAGATGTAATTATGTGGTACATGTATATAGAGATGTAATGATGTGGCACATGTATATAGAGATGTAATGATGTGGTACATGTATGTAGAGATGTAATGATGTGGTACATGTATGTAGAGATGTAATGATGTGGCACATGTATATAGAGATGTAATGATGTGGTACATACATATAGAGATGTAAGGATGTGGTACATGTATGTAGAGATGTAATGATGTGGTACATGTATGTAGAGATGTAATGATGTGGTACATGTGCATATAGAGATGTAATGATGTGGCACATGTATATAGAGATGTAATGATGTGGCACATGTATATAGAGATGTAATGATGTGGCACATGTATATAGAGATGTAATGATGTGGCACATGTATATAGAGATGTAATGATGTGGTACATACATATAGAGATGTAATGATGTGGTACATGTATAAAGAGATGTAATTATGTGGTACATGTATATAGAGATGTAATGATGTGGCACATGTATATAGAGATGTAATGATGTGGCACATGTATATAGAGATGTAATGATGTGGCACATGTATATAGAGATGTAATGATGTGGCACATGTATATAGAGATGTAATGATGTGGTACATACATATAGATATGTAATGATGTGGTACATGTATAAAGAGATGTAATTATGTGGTACATACATATAGAGATGTAATGATGTGGTACATACATATAGAGATGTAATGATGTGGTACGTGTATATAGAGATGTAATGATGTGGTACATGTATATAGAGATGTAATGATGTGGTACATACATATAGATATGTAATGATGTGGTACATGTATAAAGAGATGTAATTATGTGGTACATACATATAGAGATGTAATGATGTGGTACATACATATAGAGATGTAATGATGTGGTACGTGTATATAGAGATGTAATGATGTGGTACATGTATATAGAGATGTAATGATGTGGTACATGTATATAGAGATGTAATGATGTGGTACATGTATATAGAGATGTAATGATGTGGTACATGTATATAGAGATGTAATGATGTGGCACATGTATATAGAGATGTAATGATGTGGTACATGTATATAGAGATGTAATGATGTGGCACATGTATATAGAGATGTAATGATGTGGCACATGTATATAGAGATGTAATGATGTGGTACATACATATAGATATGTAATGATGTGGTACATGTATAAAGAGATGTAATTATGTGGTACATACATATAGAGATGTAATGATGTGGTACATACATATAGAGATGTAATGATGTGGTACGTGTATATAGAGATGTAATGATGTGGTACATGTATATAGAGATGTAATGATGTGGTACATGTATATAGAGATGTAATGATGTGGTACATGTATATAGAGATGTAATGATGTGGCACATGTATATAGAGATGTAATGATGTGGCACATGTATATAGAGATGTAATGATGTGGTACATACATATAGATATGTAATGATGTGGTACATGTATAAAGAGATGTAATTATGTGGTACATACATATAGAGATGTAATGATGTGGTACATACATATAGAGATGTAATGATGTGGTACGTGTATATAGAGATGTAATGATGTGGTACATGTATATAGAGATGTAATGATGTGGTACATGTATATAGAGATGTAATGATGTGGTACATGTATATAGAGATGTAATGATGTGGCACATGTATATAGAGATGTAATGTGGTACATGTATGTAGAGATGTAATGATGTGGTACATGTATGTAGAGATGTAATGATGTGGCACATGTATATAGAGATGTAATGATGTGGTACATACATATAGAGATGTAAGGATGTGGTACATGTATGTAGAGATGTAATGATGTGGTACATTTATGTAGAGATGTAATGATGTGGTACATACATATAGAGATGTAAGGATGTGGTACATGTATGTAGAGATGTAATGATGTGGTACATGTATGTAGAGATGTAATGATGTGGTACATGTATATAGAGATGTAATGATGTGGTACATGTATAAAGAGATGTAATGATGTGGTACATACATATAGAGATGTAATGATGTGTTACATGTATATAGAGATGTAATAATGTGGTACATACATATAAAGATGTAATGATGTGGTACATGTATGTAGAGATGTAATGATGTGGTACATACATATAGAGATGTAAGGATGTGGTACATGTATGTAGAGATGTAATGATGTGGTACATGTATGTAGAGATGTAATGATGTGGTACATGTATATAGAGATGTAATGATGTGGTACATGTATAAAGAGATGTAATGATGTGGTACATACATATAGAGATGTAATGATGTGTTACATGTATATAGAGATGTAATAATGTGGTACATACATATAGAGATGTAATGATGTGGTACATGTATAAAGAGATGTAATTATGTGGTACATACATATAGAGATGTAATGATGTGGTACATACATATAGAGATGTAATGATGTGGTACATACATATAGAGATGTAATGATGTGGTACATGTATGTAGAGATGTAATGATGTGGTACATGTATGTAGAGATGTAATGATGTGGTACATGTATGTAGAGATGTAATGATGTGGTACATGTGTATATAGAGATGTAATGATGTGGTACATGTGTATATAGAGATGTAATGATGTGGTACATACATATAGAGATGTAATGATGTGGCACATGTATAAAGAGATGTAATTATGTGGTACATACATATAGAGATGTAATGATGTGGTACATGTATATAGAGATGTAATGATGTGGTACATGTATATAGAGATGTAATGATGTGGCACATGTATATAGAGATGTAATGATGTGGTACATACATATAGAGATGTAAGGATGTGGTACATGTATGTAGAGATGTAGAGATGTAATGATGTGGTACATGTATGTAGAGATGTAATGATGTGGTACATGTATATAGAGATGTAATGATGTGCTACATGTATAAAGAGATGTAATGATGTGGTACATACATATAGAGATGTAATGATGTGTTACATGTATATAGAGATGTAATGATGTGGCACATGTATATAGAGATGTAATGATGTGGTACATACATATAGAGATGTAAGGATGTGGTACATGTATGTAGAGATGTAGAGATGTAATGATGTGGTACATGTATGTAGAGATGTAATGATGTGGTACATGTATATAGAGATGTAATGATGTGGTACATGTATAAAGAGATGTAATGATGTGGTACATACATATAGAGATGTAATGATGTGTTACATGTATATAGAGATGTAATGATGTGGCACATGTATATAGAGATGTAATGATGTGGCACATATATATAGAGATGTAATGATGTGGCACATGTATATAGAGATGTAATGATGTGGCACATGTATATAGAGATGTAATGATGTGGTACATACATATAGAGATGTAATGATGTGGTACATGTATAAAGAGATGTAATTATGTGGTACATGTATATAGAGATGTAATGATGTGGCACATGTATATAGAGATGTAATGATGTGGCACATGTATATAGAGATGTAATGATGTGGCACATGTATATAGAGATGTAATGATGTGGTACATGTATGTAGAGATGTAATGATGTGGTACATGTATATAGAAATGTAATGATGTGGCACATTTATATAGATATGTAATGATGTGGTACATGTATGTAGAGATGTAATGATGTGGTACATGTATGTAGAGATGTAATGATGTGGCACATGTATATAGAGATGTAATGATGTGGTACATACATATAGAGATGTAAGGATGTGGTACATGTATGTAGAGATGTAGAGATGTAATGATGTGGTACATGTATGTAGAGATGTAATGATGTGGTACATGTGTATATAGAGATGTAATGATGTGGCACATGTATATAGAGATGTAATGATGTGGCACATGTATATAGAGATGTAATGATGTGGCACATGTATATAGAGATGTAATGATGTGGCACATGTATATAGAGATGTAATGATGTGGCACATGTATATAGAGATGTAATGATGTGGTACATACATATAGAGATGTAATGATGTGGTACATGTATTAAGAGATGTAATTATGTGGTACATACATATAGAGATGTAATTATGTGGTACATACATATAGAGATGTAATTATGTGGTACATACATATAGAGATGTAATGATGTGGTACATACATATAGAGATGTAATGATGTGGTACATGTATATAGAGATGTAATGATGTGGTACATGTATATAGAGATGTAATGATGTGGTACATGTATATAGAGATGTAATGATGTGCTTCATGTATATAGAGATGTAATGATGTGGTACATGTATATAGAGATGTAATGATGTGGCACATGTATATAGAGATGTAATGATGTGGTACATGTATGTAGAGATGTAATGATGTGGTACATGTATGTAGAGATGTAATGATGTGGCACATGTATATAGAGATGTAATGATGTGGTACATACATATAGAGATGTAAGGATGTGGTACATGTATGTAGAGATGTAGAGATGTAATGATGTGGTACATGTATATAGAGATGTAATGATGTGGTACATGTATAAAGAGATGTAATGATGTGGTACATACATATAGAGATGTAATGATGTGTTACATGTATATAGAGATGTAATGATGTGGTACATACATATAGAGATGTAATGATGTGGTACATGTATAAAGAGATGTAATTATGTGGTACATACATATAGAGATGTAATGATGTGGTACATACATATAGAGATGTAATGATGTGGTACATACATATAGAGATGTAATGATGTGGTACATGTATATAGAGATGTAATGATGTGGTACATGTATATAGAGATGTAGAGATGTAATGATGTGGTACATGTGTATATAGAGATGTAATGATGTGGCACATGTATATAGAGATGTAATGATGTGGTACATGTATATAGAGATGTAATGATGTGGTACATGTATATAGAGATGTAATGATGTGGTACATGTATATAGAGATGTAATGATGTGGTACATGTATATAGAGATGTAATGATGTGGCACATGTATGTAGAGATGTAATGATGTGGTACATGTATGTAGAGATGTAATGATGTGGCACATGTATATAGAGATGTAATGATGTGGTACATACATATAGAGATGTAAGGATGTGGTACATGTATGTAGAGATGTAGAGATGTAATGATGTGGTACATGTATGTAGAGATGTAATGATGTGGTACATGTATATAGAGATGTAATGATGTGGTACATGTATATAGAGATGTAATGATGTGGTACATGTATATAGAGATGTAATGATGTGGTACATGTATATAGAGATGTAATGATGTGGCACATGTATGTAGAGATGTAATGATGTGGTACATGTATGTAGAGATGTAATGATGTGGCACATGTATATAGAGATGTAATGATGTGGTACATACCTATAGAGATGTAAGGATGTGGTACATGTATGTAGAGATGTAGAGATGTAAGGATGTGGTACATGTATGTAGAGATGTAGAGATGTAATGATGTGGTACATGTATGTAGAGATGTAATGATGTGGTACATGTATATAGAGATGTAATGATGTGTTACATGTATAAAGAGATGTAATGATGTGGTACATACATATAGAGATGTAATGATGTGTTACATGTATATAGAGATGTAATGATGTGGTACATACATATAGAGATGTAATGATGTGGTACATGTATAAAGAGATGTAATTATGTGGTACATACATATAGAGATGTAATGATGTGGTACATACATATAGAGATGTAATGATGTGGTACATACATATAGAGATGTAATGATGTGGTACATGTATATAGAGATGTAATGATGTGGTACATGTATATAGAGATGTAATGATGTGGTACATGTATGTAGAGATGTAATGATGTGGTACATGTATGTAGAGATGTAATGATGTGGCACATGTATATAGAGATGTAATGATGTGGCACATGTATATAGAGATGTAATGATGTGGTACATACATATAGAGATGTAAGGATGTGGTACATGTATGTAGAGATGTAATGATGTGGTACATGTATGTAGAGATGTAATGATGTGGTACATGTGTATATAGAGATGTAATGATGTGGCACATGTATATAGAGATGTAATGATGTGGCACATGTATATAGAGATGTAATGATGTGGCACATGTATATAGAGATGTAATGATGTGGTACATACATATAGAGATGTACTGATTATATAATTTGAGCCTCCCTCCTCCAACCTAACCCAAGTCCACACTATGGCCCTTATTCTGATCGATGCGGATATTCCCGCTTGCGTACCGGCCGCCGATGTTTATCTTCTGCGCATGTGCAGAGGTCACTCTGCGCATGTGCAGGCGATTTCGCCGCAAGGATTCTCTATACGCCGCACAGGGGGCGTAGAGGGGCGTGAGGGGCTACTTATCCTCATTACCCTATGCATACGCCCCGCGTTTCATGGGCGTTCCCATGCAAACGCGGGGCGTATGCATGGTAATGAGGCCGTGACGCGTGGGTACGGGGCGGGCATCTGACATCGCCGGATGTCAGCTGCCCGCCCCCATACAAGATTTCACACGGACAAGTGTCCGTGTGGTCTTGTGTTGCGGGACCTGGTGGAGCGTGCGGCCCTGCATTCGATGTTCGGCGACCATCGAATGCAGGGGCTGCTCCCACCATGGAGGAGGCGTATCCCCGTCCAATTTCATGCGGATCGCCACATATCCGCGTACGGACGGCAGGTGGCGATCCGTATGGAAGGCGGGGATTCGCCTGCACGGTCGTGGCCGCATATTCTGATCGGGCCGCACCGATCAGAATAAGGGCCTATGTCATGAGGTGGCGGGGAGAGGCAAGGGGGTGATGCGGAGAGGCAGGGGGTGACAGGGGACAATTAGTCTTCAGGGGTCCTCACCAATTGTAGTTCCTCTTCTGTGGTACATGTATGTAGAGGTGTAAATGTCATGGGACATATATGTAGAGGTGTAATGATGTGGAACATGTATGTAGAGGTGTACATTTCAGTATGTGGGAGATATATGTAGAGGTATACATTTCAGTATGTGGGATAGTGTTCATTTTAGCACCCACTGTCTTTGAAAACCCATGCAGTTCCTGTTCCCTGCCTGGGGTGTCGCTGTCTGCTGTGGTGTTTCTAGCACAGGTCTGGTGTGCATATCAGTGTTGATATGCAGACCACACTGTGCTAGAAGCACTCCAGCAGACAGCGACACCCCCGGCAGCTGAGCTCTGCCTCCTGACAGCCGAGCTCTGCTGCCTGTCTCCTGCACAACCCGGCCCACAATGCACACAGTGCCTCCTGACAGGCGGTCCGATGCGGTCGGTCATTCTTCAGATCCTGCCTGCTGCAGGTAGGATCTGAAGAACGACCATACTCCCGGGTGCGGGTCGCCATTGGATCGGACCTGCTCACGGTGCACATCATGAGCGGGTCGTGCCCCCGCGTCATCGTGAGCGGGTCAGAAGAAACACTGATGACCTGCTCACGATGCACATCGCCCTGGTGTCTACCCAGCATTAGTGTTGTATGCGAGGTCAGATGGTCAACTCCTGACCTTAGGGGCAGATGGCCCCTTGGGAGTCCGCATATTTTTTCTGTTGCCAAGGACGCTGGCAGTTGGCCGGTGCTCGGCAACAGGGCAATAGGCCCTTAGATTCAAATTTTATTATTTTCATTAGTTTGTTATTTTTATTAGCAAATGTAATGTGATTTTTATGTACCGCCACCTTAGTTAGAGCAGGGAAGTAAATTTGTAGACAGATTCAAATAGGCCGCCCTGCTCAAATAAATACGCCGTCCCCTTTAAGCCCAACTCAGTTGTCTGAGTCTTCATTTCTTAGATAAGTGGTGTGAGTGCGGATGAATCCATATGCCTGTGTGGAGTTTATTACTCTGCGGCTGTGATAGAGACCGGCTGATCGAGGCCAGAGCTGGCATCACATGACTTTCCCTTTAAATGCCTGGACAAGTCTTCTTTGACACTCCCAGAAAACTCCCGGTTACCGCCCACAAACACCGGCTTCCTGTCGATCACCTTGTGATTGGCTAGTGATCGAAAAAAGTAGCAGGATCTTATCTAAGGACGGCCTCGGGCATGCGTACTACAGGCCTTACCCATGCGCAGTATATTGATCGATAATCGCCCAGTCTGCAAATTTAAAGCTGTGTGATCAGGTCTGAATGAAGAATTTGTCTCTAGTGGTTTGATCAGTAAAAGTCTCTCATTCACTCCTTAAATCTGCTGTTCCTTATCCCCTATAACATAACACGAGCAGCACAGCATGCCTCAGTCTGCAATCGATAATCCCATCCGCGTACGGCTGTACTAGCGGCATCCAGGAACAATCCATTTTCTCCTGGCATCTGATTTGTTCTGTATCCAAGTTCTCAGTGAAGAGGAAATGTACAAGCCAGCAGCCCGTAAACAGAATTTGTGATTAATTACCCATTTATGATCACAAGAATTCACCCTCTTTCGCTCTCTCTCTCACATAACCCAGGCTTCATGAGCTGTTCTGTTTTGGCTGGCACATTGGGAAACTGCATAATCAGACACTTCCTGCGTCCGCTGCTGCTCCTGTGCTCTCCGGCGCGCGAGATGAACGCCATGAAAGCAGTGTTACTGTCTACCGGAGGCTGCTTCAGTTATAGGATACGGTATCCGGTCCCTGGCTGGACAATGTCTAGGTCAACCACAAATGGTTGACACCTATAAATGGTGGACGTACCCTAGGTCGACATTAAAAGAAGGTCGACATAAGCAAAAGGTCAACACGAGTTTTGACATGTTCATCACTGAAAAGGTCGACATGAGTTTTTTATGTTTGTATTTTTTTTTCTTTGACAGACCTGGTTTATACTTTATTACTTTATCAGCCAAGTGGGCACAGAGTCAGATTATAAGTGTGCCTGAAGCCATGTGAGAAGACGTGATGTACTTATATGGTGTCCATGTCGACAGACACCCAAAAAACAGGAAAAACTCGTATGTCCTGCACCTATCAAATCGCATGCTGTTCCCATTCCCAGCCTGGGGTGCTGCTTTCTGCTCTGGTGCTTCTAGCGCACACTGCTCTGTTGCTTCTAGCGCACTCTGTTCTGGTGCTTCTAGCGCACTCTGCTCTGGTGCTTATAGCGCACTCTGCTCTGGTGCTTCTAGCGCACTCTGCTCTGTTGCTTCTAGCGCACTCTGTTCTGGTGCTTCTAGCGCACTCTGCTCTGGTGCTTCTAGCGCACTCTGCTCTGGTGCTTCTAGCGCACTCTGCTCTGGTGCTTCTAGCGCACTCTGTTCTGGTGCTTCTAGCGCACTCTGCTCTGGTGCTTCTAGCGCACTCTGTTCTGGTGCTTCTAGCGCACTCTGCTCTGGTGCTTCTAGCGCACTCTGCTCTGGTGCTTCTAGCGCACTCTGCTCTGTTGCTTCTAGCGCACTCTGTTCTGGTGCTTCTAGCGCACTCTGCTCTGGTGCTTATAGCGCACTCTGCTCTGGTGCTTCTAGCGCACTCTGCTCTGTTGCTTCTAGCGCACTCTGTTCTGGTGCTTCTAGCGCACTCTGCTCTGGTGCTTCTAGCGCACTCTGCTCTGGTGCTTCTAGCGCACTCTGCTCTGGTGCTTCTAGCGCACTCTGTTCTGGTGCTTCTAGCGCACTCTGCTCTGGTGCTTCTAGCGCACTCTGCTCTGGTGCTTCTAGCGCGCTCTGCTCTGGTGCCTCTAGCGCGCTCTGTTCAGGTGCCTCTAGCGCTCTCTGTTCAGGTGCCTCTAGCGCGCTCTGCTCTGGTGCTTCTAGCGCGCTCTGCTCTGGTGCTTCTAGCGCGCTCTGCTCTGGTGCTTCTAGCGCGCTCTGCTCTGGTGCTTCTAGCGCTCTCTGCTCTGGTGCTTCTAGCGCTCTCTGCTCTGGTGCTTATTATCTATCATATCCCATGCTGTTCCTCTTTCCAGCCTGTGGTGCTGCTTTTTGCTCTGGTGCTTCTAGCGCTCTCTGCTCTGGTGCTTCTAGCACTCTCTGCTCTGGTGCTTCTAGCACTCTCTGCTCTGGTGCTTATTACCTATCATATCCCATGCTGTTCCTCTTTCCAGCCTGCGGTGCTGCTTTTTGCTCTGGTGCTTCTAGCGCGCTCTGCTCTGGTGCTTCTAGCGCGCTCTGCTCTTGGGCTTCTAGCGCGCTCTGCTCTGGTGCTTCTAGCACATTTTGCACTATATCTCAGCTCTGAGGTCTAGACCAGAGTGTGCTAGAAGAAACAGAACAGAGAGCGGCACCCCGGGTGGGAATGAAGAACTGCAAGGGACCTGACAGATGCAAGGTGCTAGAACGAACCCATGGACAACACGTTGCCCATTACCTATGATCTGGTTCCTATGTAATAAAAGCTCCTAATCCTAAATAAAATACTTGTTACACTATAAGAAAATGATCATAGCATCGCTATGTGCGGCGGAACTCTGTCACACCATGAGGTACAGAACATATCGGCGTTCACCTTGAGGCCACCTGCAGGTTGGTCAGAATAAGGCACTCAGTCACTGCAAGCAGCCTGCAAGAGATGACATCACAGGGAATATCATGGAGTTTTGTAACAGAGGTCTTTTTTAGTTTATTAAAATTTCACAGCGCAGGAAAGTGCCGCAGCGTTGGCAGACACTAAGAGGAGGTTAAAGGTTGTGGGAGAGTCAGGTCTGCATGTCTCTGTGACCTTCTCAGATCCAAAATTGGAAAGATTCCTTACTCCACTGGGTTCCTGAACACTGTGATGGACACCGGGATCCTTACAGCCCTTTATCTAAAGAAGAAAAAAAAAGAGTTTTGAGTTTTTCCCCTTTAGGGCATGGAACAGATTTGACAATAAGGAGGAAAAAAGCGAAGGTAATTAAGGAGAGATCAAAGGTTGCACAAATATGAAAGGGTCCTTATGAAGATCTGGGAAAGGATAATACCCAAAGCAAGTAGTAAAACATAAATGGGTAATGAAGTATGGAATCATACAGCTTGGACGGATTTGGCACGACCGCAAAAGTAAATGTACAGACGGCTTAATGGGGCCGCGCATTGTGTGCGAGATCAATGATTTCACTTTATTTTTTTTTTAACATGGGAACATTACGGTCCTGAATGTTCACACTCCCTGTTTATGTAATAGAACGTTTTACTCACGTTCAAACACCACCATTAGGTCATGACTTACTAACGGGTAAATTAACTAAGATGGCAGTACTGTAGTGAGTACTGTAGTATTATTTAACTCTTTAATTTGCTAACCATTAATCCGGCCCCACTGCCACTTCTTTCATCAATGGGTAGTTCCCATTTGTGCAGGTGGAACCAAGCCCTGGGGTGACCTGTTTGGGGTTGGTGAACAATATGGCGGAGGAACGCTATCTTAGGTTTCCACCCACTTCTGATTATTGGAAAATAAAGGAACCCCCACACCATATTTTGCTCTATTTTCCAATACCGGCCAAGACTCTGAGGTCCTGGGCTAGGTATTGATTAGGGGGGAGTCACACATTTGTAATAAACTTTCTATTGGTAGATGTGTGTTGTGTGACATCATTGCATAATAATCTTATCACTAATTAGCTATTATAACTAGAAATAACCACACGGACAACTGAAGTGGCTTTTAAAATTGGTCAACCAGAATTTATTTAAATCTTTAAACTAAATATGGTGGCAATAAGAAAGAATGGCCAGACCCACAGTGACACTACAACTTAACGCCGACACTCATGTCAATGACATGGTATTCTTTAATTTATTGGCAACGCCAACAAATGCCGGGTTTCCAACTCTCTCCCCAATACACCATAATAGAGCCGGCCAGACAGCCAAACACCAATGACCCCCGGTAGGAAAGCCACTTTGTACAATGTATTGGGAAAAGAGCACACCCTAAAACAGCAGTGCAATAGCCACTGTTACTGCCGTTCTTTCCCGCCACAAATATAGGTTGACAAACCCCAACCGGCAAAGACAAAGAAAAAACGGGTGGGGACAAAAAGGTGACTTGGGGAGGGAGGGTGGGCAAAATTCCAGAGAAAGAGATGGAATATTCTAGTGCATCTCACAAAATGTCCGATTAACCCCTCCCTGACACTCCCCTTACTTAAATTACCTACATGTCTAGCCTGTTAACTGTTTCACTACCTAACTGAACTATGCAAAGCTCACACAACCCCATAACCTAGAAGTTTATAATCACTTGTGCTATTTGCACCCACTCTTCATTATGTCACTGATACCACACTGCAGGGTCTGAACCATATTATTATTTATTATTTACAGTCTCTTATATAGCGCAGCATATTCGGCTTTGTCCTCTGTGTGGGCGCTATTGAATGGATGTGTACCCCTGCACAGGGGTTTGAAAAGCAGGGGGGGGGGTGTTAACCTGTTTGTTGGTCTCCAAACACCTGCAGACCAGCGATCAGGTTTGAAATGGCCCCAAAGTGCCGACAGTTCTCTACACATTTGGTGACAAAGCATTTCATTTGGTTATTGAAAATTGTGTCGACACCAAAAAGTCGGCATGCACAAGGTCAACAGCGACAAAAGGTTGACAGGAAAATGGTGACCTGAAAAATGCTTTCAAGTCTATCGTCTAGTCAGGCTCAACAGCCCTAGCGCTAGTAGCAGATCCAGTGGTGAGCCACTTTAAAATAAGACCATTAACATCGTTCAACATTCAATGTAGGCCATTTTTTTATTAAAATATATTACAATTAATTGAAACTATAAAACAGACGGTTTTGAATTGCAAAAAAAAATTTGGACTGCAAAAGGTTAAGGGGGTTTTGTGTGTCAATCAGTGGTCGAAGTGGGGCGGTATACAACGGTATACCATACCGCCACTTCTCCACTGTCAGTCATTTTTTTTTTTTTTAAAGTAATAGGAGTGTGCAGACTAGCGTCTGCACACTGCTATTACTATATGCATAGCACAGCAGGCCCAGCCCTGACCGGGTTAATGGGGCCGGAGGCAGGGGCGAGCATTAATTGACAGCCCAGAGCTGCCAACGATTGGGGGAGGCAAAAGAAGGAGGAAGCTTAGGACTCACGTGAGGGGAAGAGGGCAGCGTGCGGCAGGAAGGTGAAGAGGAGAAGCATGGGTCCAGCCACCTTGATTGGAACCCCGCAGCCAGCCGGAGAAGAGAGAGCGGTGAGTGACGGCACGGGAGCGAAGAGGAAGAAGGCCGCGCGTCACCGTGACCCCCGCCGACCTCCAGCCGGGTGAGTCAGACGGGAGGCGCAGTGCAGCATCGCCCGACCTGCCGTGTGCACAGGAGGCTGTGACCCCCGCTGACCTCTACACACAGCGGGCGTCGGGAGCGGGGAGGCGCAGTGCAGCAGCGCCTGTCAAGCAGAGAGAGAGAGCGCCTGCACACATGGCTGGCTCTCTCTGTAGTGCTGGACTCGGCAGTGCTGGGCTCTGTAGTGCTCCACTTTGTAGCGCTGGATTCTGTAGGGCTGGGCTCTGTAGTGCCCCACTCTGTAACACTGGGCTCTGTGAGGGGCTGTAGGACTCTGTAGGGCTGGGCTCTGTAGTGCCCCACTCTGTAACACTGGGCTCTGTGAGGGGCTGTAAGTACAGCCCCTCACAGAGCCCAGTGTTACAGAGTGGGGCACTACAGAGTCCAGCGCTACAGAGTGGAGCACTGCCGAGTCCAGCACTACAGAGCCCAGCAGCCGTGGGACCCAGTACTTGCCGGCCATCCTGTGTAGCTGGGTCCCACACTAGCGTTCCCTGGAGGGTACACAGCACCGGCGTAGATCTGTGAACCCCAGCCAACCCCTGTCTCCCTATCCCTGCAGCAAAGAGACAACCATTTATTTATTTATTAAATATACTTATTTATATGCCAGCAGCCTGCCAAGCCACCATGTGAGATGAGCTGCATCGGGTGCTGGGCCGGGGTCAGGGTGCCTGGGGACATGACCACGCCCACTTTACCCAGGACCACGCCCCTTTTAAAAGTAGCCACGCCCCCTTGCCCCGAGCGCGCGCGCCTTCGGCGCGTGAATAATTACATCCTTATTTTTTGCATACCCCCACTTCTAAATTTCCACTTAGAGCACTGGTGTCAATGTCGACACCTGAGCACTTGGACTGTACCACTTTACCATTCCCAATCATAGGCATTCCCAACAACCTCTGTCCTCAAGGCACAGTGACAGGGCTGCTTTGAGCGATATACAGGCTTTAGCACAGGTGGTTGAATCAAAATAGCTGAAGTACTAATGAAGCCACCTGTGCTCATGCATGGATAGCCCTAAAACCTGCACTGTTAGTGTGCCTTGAGGTCCGTGGTTGGGAATGTCTGGCCTACATGGATGGTAAAGTGTAAAAAAAAAAAAAAAAAGTAAACCGTTTTATGCGTTGACCTTTTTGAACTTTTGTTTGTGTCAACCTTTTGACCATGTGGACAATATGTTGCTAGGGTTCTGCCTTGCGATGGTGGGTGCCACAATAAAGCCTTTTAGGCACAAGGTATTGGGGTGTACTTCCTACTTCATCTCTTCCAGCCCTATATACAGTATTTGGGGACCTGATTCAGAACTGATCACCACCCTACCACAGTATTCCCTGCCCCTGTGCACCATCACCATGGAATAATAAGGAGAATGAGGCTGCTGCTGATGGTATACGGTCACTAGGTCGACCACTGAGGTCTTAGGTCGACACCCTCAAAAGGTCAACCTGGACCTAGGTCGACATGGTTTTTTCAGTTTTTTTTGAGCCGACATGCGCCGACAGGCGGTATTTCATGCCCTACCATCCACTAGGGTGTAGGGGGAGAATAAAATGGTTTCCAAAGCATGGCGAGCGCAGCGGTGCACCGATACGGTAATTATTGTCAACCTTCATGTGGTCGACCCTACGATCCCACCCCACTGATGACATCAGCGTCCTTGCCTCCCCACGACCAGGCAATGTCTGCACTTTATGGGGCTATCCCAGAAAATGCTGACGTGCCGCCACCAAATGCCAAGTGTCAGTCACTCGACCTGCGAACGGCCAGCGCCGGCTGTGATCGCACAGACGCGCATGCGCACTGTGGACCTTGCGCATGCATGCTCATTTGTTAATCCCTCATGCTGCGTATTCACATCCGAGCGATCATGTCTGAATCAGACCCATGATGGACTGTATAATAATGGCTGATACAATCAGTAACGTACAATGATGGGTTAGATACACCCCCTGGTACTGTGTATCTAATATGTATCTGACTATGAGGCTGTGCTTTCCCCAAGGTGAGGCATCATGCATAGAAAAATTGCAAAACAATGTGTCACAATTTTGTGATTTGAAATTTTTCTTTTTAAATATCTGCGGAAAAACACGATTCTCTTTAAATACGGATTAGCGAATGACACGTCTCTGATGTGACTGTGGTTTGTTAGTAGAACAAGGTGTAACGAGTTTATTGCAGTGGAAAATTAGAGAGTTGTGAGCCAACATTACCTAATGCTGGTGACATCATTAACCACCTGACCTAGTGCAGATGGTTAATGATGTCATAGTAGGAGGGGCAGTCTAAGCACTTCTTATCCTCCCTGGGCTCGGCAAAAACGCAATGAGAGCCCCCCTTACCCCCCCCCCCCCTTAATTGTTCAAACATAAACCTTCTTGTATTTTCTGGTATTAGGCATGGCAGTACCCCGACATTGTGTTTCAAAGGATGTAACGTTTTTAAATCCAAAAATGATATATTTTTCAAATTAATTAAGAGAAAAATTGGCTTTTTTTGTTGTTGTTATATATACCAGCTTTCCCGGGGCAGCTGTAATTCCCAGCTAACATAACAAAACCAGACCCCAAAAAGTAAATAATAAATTCTCAGCGTTGCCCATTCTGCAGAACCTTACATTGAGCAGGATTAGACTGACTTCTCCCCGCGCTATCTTACACCATGTGAAAATAAACCTCCCGCGCACTTTATACCATTTTCCATGGCAGTAAAACAAACAATTCCTCTAAATAAATAAACGTGTTTTTACCGAACTACTTTTTTTTTCTTCTTCTTCTTCTTGGCTATTAGAGGGACCTGCGGAGTTTGGACAGGGCCAGGAATGCGGGAATGCCCTGTGGGCTTTCTGACCGCAGCAGCTCTGATACCATTACCACCTCCTGGGTTGCTTTTGCTTAGCGGTCTAAACCAACTCAAACTTAAGGCTGCAGAGACTATAAGAGCAGTCGCAGGAGAGTTATGGTTTCATTAAGTGTTATTACGCGGGGCCATATGGTTTTTAGAATGAATTAGCAAAGTCTGAATGTTTCTGTTCTGTATATATGAAGTGTTTCAGAGCAGCTTGTGCAGATCCCGGACCTCGGGCTATCCGACGTGTAAGACGTAATATCCACAGGTAGGAAATAACGCTGCATGCCACTAGAGTTGGGTTAAGGCAGAGTAACAATCAATTAAGAATACCTCCCAACTGTCCAGATTATTGCGGGACCGTCCCGAGTTTTTGGGATAGGCCCTGGGCCGAGGGTGGTGGGGCAGCCCCCCCTGCTACCCACTGCTCTGAGCAGCTGTGATTGTGAACAATAGACATATTCCCAGAGACAGAGGGGCTGGGGGTGTGGCATGACCACATCCCTAATCGGTAGTCCACGCCCCAAAATTTCCCAATTTCAACAACAGAAATGGACTACCTGGTCAGCGGTGGGTGGCCATACATCGCTCCCTCCTTTTTTCAACATTGTGATACAGGCTATTTAATTTGCACTTATCCTTCACTTTAATAAAAACTCCTACTGAGACCAATCCTTATTCCCCTCTTTCTTTGTATACCGGGTTGGATTGGAGAAAATATCTAAAGTGTCTGGCCCATTACAAATTGGACCATAAAGATACCTTTATAGGAGGAACACTACGTACGTACATGTAAGTACGGTACGCATCTTTTTTTTTTTTTGGCTTTCTGTCATATATCTACACGGAGGTGACCCAACTAAAGATACCTTTATATGTTGGTACACATATCACTTTCGAGTGAGTAACGGTACGAGCAATCTACCTGGGAACCTATTCACTGTATACGTTTCCCCATCACATTAACAATATAGCAATTTGACTTCCTAATGATATACGTCTTTTTGCTTTCTTCTTTGTTGCCTACATAACTCCCACAGACTACTTCTGAGGGTACTCTGAGTGGAGAAACCGGAATCCAGCGCCCTTTTCACATTTGGTTTCTTTTGCAACATATCCCCAACTGGAGGACTTTGGTGATCCTCATTTTCCTTTGTGAGGCAGCAGGATTCAGGCTTTGCGCCTTGGGACTATTTCATTCATCTTGTATTGTAGATCCCAGACCTCGGGCTATCCGACGTGTAAGACGTAATATCCACAGGTAGGAAATAACGCTGCATGCCACTAGAGTTGGGTTAAGGCAGAGTAACAATCAATTAAGAATACCTCCCAACTGTCCAGATTATTGCGGGACCGTCCTGAGTTTTTGGGATAGGCCCTGGGCCGATGGTGGTGGGGCAGTTGGGAGCCCCCCCTGCTACCCACTGCTCTGAGCAGCTGTGAGTGTGAACAATAGACGCATTACCAGAGACAGAGGGGCTGGGGGTGTGGCATGACCACACCCCTAATCGGTAGCCCACGCCCCAAAATTTCCCGATTTCAACAACACAAATGTTATGAATTATGTTAGAAACAGCTAGGGAGGTCAATCCCAGGATCAGGATCGGCAGAATCTCCGGATTTGGGATACAAAAAAAACAGGATTAGAATCCTGGGATTGGCGGCACCTCTCCAGGATTATGGTATACGCGGTACACCTATACGGTGTCAATGTCGACATAGGTTGATATGCCCATGCCATCCTAAAGCGTGTGTTGACCTTCTGTCAGTGTTGACCTAGGATATGTCGACCATTCTTAGGTGTCGACCTAGTCAATTGCGACCATTAGTGGCTGTCAAACTAGACATTGTTTATCATCTATACCGAAACACTTCAGAAGCTGGACCTGTCCCCATAAGTGTAGGTCTGACCACTGCTCTGGGAGTGACTTGGAGGGGTGCGGATTATTAAATAGTGTCTAGATAGACAGTCAGTAGAACAGGCGTCAATGTTGACCTGGAGCTCTGCTAGTGTAACGCTTCGCTCCCCGTGCTTCAGGCTCGGTGCCTCAGTACGCTCAGTGCCTCCGTATGCTCGGCACACTATGATATTCTCCCTCTATGCTGACTTGGAGGAAGTAAGAACCAGCCAGTTGAAAAATATCATTAAAGGCTCAAGTTGACCTTGTCATGTCTCTAACTTTTTCCTGTTAACCTTTTGACCCTATAGACCCATTGCACGATGACCGGAACCAGATTTGGAGGATTTTGTGGGAGTCTGGGCATCGCTAGTTGTCATCGGGTGCCTCTGGACCTCGGGGACTCCTTCTTGGTTGCTGCAAAGCGCCTTCATATAACAACTGAGCAAACGTTCTCTATTTTTCATAGTGTGCCGAGCGTGTGGAGGCATCGTGCCTGAAGCACGGCGAGCGAAGCGTTACACTGTTGAGATATCACACTGTCAACCCATATATCGAGGATTGTTAGTCACTACAAAAGTTTTTTTTTTCTCCTGCCCCAGAAGCTCCCCGGGAATTTTAAATGGCATAAATCGCATGCAAAAATTGGCACATCAAGTGCCAAATTGTAGTGAGCTCTGCCGGGGGAGCTCAGGGGAAATTAGGTCCAACTTGCCTAATATATGGGGGCAACATTTAGAGTGAGCATCAGATAAAGAAACTTTAAGAAAGATAGCTACTCCCCATCCCTGTACTAGGAACGGGAAATCTGTATAAAATCGGTGTATTTACGCGAGTGCACAATTCCTACTGCCAGTGGAACTCCCTCCCTATCCTTGGCTTGCCTGGGAGGGCACTATTACTGGCCATTTATAGTCTCAGGTGGAGATGTCTTCTGTTTGCTTATCATTGCCCGTTATTGTTTCCGAACAGTGGTCGAATCCAGGGGTGAGTGGCTGCAGCACAGTTCAAAATTCAAATAGGGGTGGCACACCCACTGCCATTACAAACTGACTCACTGGAGTTGTGGCGGCTCCCCTATTTGAATTCCGAACTGTGCTGCCCCCCCCCCCTGGATCCGCCACTGCTTCCGAAAAAAGGAGCAAAGTAAAAACACACAATATTTTTTTAAACTCTTGTTACCATCTTAATTCTTGCTCAATTAGTTCATGTTAGAGGCTCATACGGGCGGTTAGTGTTAGAGCAATGTCCTCCCATATAAACGGAAGACTCTTATTCATGGTACCACTTGGCTCTCGGGAGACTTTCCATCGTCTCACCTAAAGAACCAGAACACAGCTGCATGTTTGTGATCTCTGGCATAGCCGCCACCGAAGGAGAAACATCATGTATTCTCTCTGGGACCTTTAAAGTAATCTACAAGCAGGGCTGTGCATGATGTAATGACTGACATCATCTGCTGGACGCATATAGATTGTATCGGAGTGGCGGTAATGCGTCTTGTTCTGAGACGTCTTGTTGGAGAGGTGATTTGTACATTGCACACTTCTGCGTATAACAAAGTGTTCTCGGTACAAGGTAATACGCTTCAAAGGGACTGAAAAATAGTTTTATTTAAAGACTAGAGATTTCTATGTATGGTTCATTGAATGCATTCCCATAAGTCGTAAGTAATGTGGAGCCGTGCAATAAATCACACATTGCTGTATACGTTACCGTTTGTTGACTTATGTATGAAATATGATTTTTTAATGTAGTTTTGTGTTTCGCCCTATCTGTTGGCCCTTGGAAAGTTTGTTATTGAAATTGTGGGAAAGAATGGGTCGTTTATCTAAGAAAATGATCTGCTGGATTTTTACAAATACACTATACACAGTATATATGTGTGTGTGTGTGTGTGTGTGTGTGTGTGTGTGTGTATATATATATATATATATATATATATATATATAATGTGTATATGTGTGTGTGTGTGTGTATATATGTATATATATATATATATATGTGTGTGTGTGTGTATATGTATATATATAATATATATAATATATATATATGTATGTGTGTGTGTGTATGTATATATATATGTGTGTGTGTGTTTGTGTATGTGTATATATATATATATATATATATATATATATATATATATATATATATATATATATATATATATAGGGACATTTACTAAAGGAAATTTGTAAAAAAAATAGGTGTATTTGTATCCAGAAATACACTTATTATTTACATTTACTATCCCGAAAATATGGCAAATCGTATTCGTATTGATAGCACATCAATACTACTTCGAATTGCCATATTTTCGGGATAGTAAATGTCAAAAATAAGTGTATTTCTGGATACAAATACACCTATTTTTTTACAAATTTCCTTTAGTAAATTTCCCCCATAGTCTCTTATATAGCGCAGCAGATTTTGTTGCACTTTACAATTGTAACCAATGTTACAAATAAATACACTGCTCAAAAAAATTAAGGGAACACTTAAACAACACAATGTAACTCCAAGTCAATCACACTGCTGTGAAATCAAACTGTCCACTTAGGAAGCAACACTGATTGACAATCAATTTCTCATGCTGTTGTGCAAATGGAATAGACAACATGTGGAATTATAGGCAATTAGCAAGACACCCCCAATAAAGGAGTTGTTCTGCAGGTGGTGACCACAGACCACTTCTCAGCTCCTATGCTTTCTGGCTGATGTTTTGGTCACCTTTGGAAGCTGGCAGTGCTTTCACTCGTGTGGGTTGTAGACTCCGTCTCATGCTACCACTAAAGTGGTTCAGGTAGTGCAGCTCATCCAGAATGGCACATCAATGCGAGCTGTGGCAAGAAGGTTTGCTGTGTCTGTCAGCGTAGTGTCCAGAGCATGGAGGCGCTAACAGGAGACAGGCCAGTACATCAGGAGACGTGGAGGAGGCCGTAGGAGGCCAACATCCCAGCAGCAGGACCGTTACCTCCGCCTCTGTGGAAGGAGGAACCGGAAGAGCACTGCCGGAGCCTTGCAAAATGACCTCCAGCAGGCCACAAATGTGCATGTGTCTACTCAAATGGTCAGAAACAGGACTCCATGAGGGCCCGACGTCCACAGGTGGGGTTGGGCTTACAGCCCATCACCATGGAGGACGTTTGGCATTTGCCAGAGAACACCAAGATTGGCAAATTCGCCACTGGCTTTTCACAGATAAAAGCAGGTTCACACTGAGCATGTAAAAGACATGACAGAGTCTGGACACGCCAAGGAGAATGTTCTGCTGCCTGCAACATAGTTACATGGTAGGTGAGGCTAAATAAAGACTTGCGTCCATCAAGTTCAACCTATTTATGCGTATATTATGTTTTTGTATTACATATTATGTTTCTTATTTATACCCCTGGATGTTTTTAGCCAATAAGTGTTTGTCCAACATTGTTTTGAACGTATTTATTGTGGGAGCCGACACCACCTCTCCGGGGAGAGAGTTCCAGAGTTTGAATGCTCTTACTGTAAAGAAATGTTTCCTTCTAACTGTACGAAATCTTGTTTCTTCTAATCTGTACTCATGCCCCCGCGTCCTTGCTTCCTTTCTAGTAGAAAACAGGGTGTTTGACAGTTCCTTATATTGGCCCCTAAAATATTTGTACATGTTGAGCATGTCTCCCCTTAGACGTCTCTTTTCTAATGTAAATAGTCCCAAATTGGATAATCTCTCCTCATAGGTTAAATTTTCCATTCCCCTAATAAGCTTTGTTGCTCTTCTTTGGATTTTTTCTAATTCTTTGATGTCCTTGTTATAGTGTGGGGCCCAGAATTGTACATCCTCCAACATGACCGGTTTGGCAGTGGGTCAGTAATGGTGTGGGGTGGCATTTCTTTGGGGGGGCTGCACTTTAGGTGCACGCCAGAGGTAGCCTGACTGCCATTAGGTACCAAGATGAGATCCTCAGACCCCTTGTGAGACCATATGCTGGTGCATTTGGCCCTGGGTTCCTCCTAATGCAAGACAATGCTAGAACTTATGTGGCTGGAGTGTGTCAGCAGTTCCTGCAAGACGAAGGCATTGATGCTATGGACTGGCCTGCCCGTTCCACAGCCCTGAATCCAAGTGAGCACATCTGGGACATCGGGGGAAATTTACTAAAGGAAATTTGTAAAACATAGGTGTATTTGTATTTAGAAATACACTTATTTTTGACATTTACTATCCCGAAAATATGGCAATTCGTATTCGTATTGATGTGCTATCAATATGAATATGAATTGCCGTATTTTCGGGATAGTAAATGTCAAAAATAAGTGTATTTCTAAATACAAATACACCTATGTTTTACAAATTTCCTTTAGTAAATTTCCCCCATCATGTCTAGCTCCATCCACCAATGCCACGTTGCACCGCAGACTGTCCAGGATTTGCCGGATGCTTTAGTCCAGGTCTGGGAGGAGTTTCCTCAGGAGACCATCCGCCACCTCATCAGGAGCATGCCCAGGCGTTGTAGGGAGGTCATACAGGCACGTGGAGGTCACACACACACTACTGAGCCTCATTTTGACTTATTTTAAGGACATTACATCAAAGTCGGATCAGCCTGCAGTGTGTTTTTACACTATGGGCCTTATTTTGGTTCATTCTTTCTGACAAAATCCTTCTTAGATGGGCAAAACCATGTGCACTGCAGGTGGGGCAGATGTAACATGTGCAGAGAGAATTAGATTTGGGTGGGGTTTTACTTCAAAGTGAGATCTATATTGCAGTGTAAAAATAAATCAGTCAGTATTTTACCTGCACAGAAACAAAATTACTCACCCAAATCTAATTCTCTCTGCACATGTTACATCTGCCCCCCCTGCAGTGCACATGGTTTTGTCCATCTAAGAAGGATTTTGTCAGAAAGAATGAACCAAAATAAGGCCCTTAATTTTGATTGTGACTCCAAATCCAGACCTCCAAAGGTTAATAAATTTGTTTTCCATTGATCATTTTTGTGTGATTTTGTTGTGAGCACATTCAACTATTTATAGAACAAAGAATTGAATAAGAATATTTCATTCATTCAGATCTAGGATGCGTTCTGTTAGTGTTCCCTTCATTTTTTTGAGCAGTGTATATTTGTTCCCGGATGCTGCCAGCCAAGACACACTGGCATCCTAATGCAGAGTATCCCAAGAACCCCACCCTTCCGTGCCGGCACCCTAACCACTCCCCCAACAGTCTAACACCAAACCTCCCTTTTATAGTGCCTAACCATAAAGCCCCCATCCACTTTTCAGAGGGGAGGAGTCGCATACAATCTCCATTGACCGCTCAGGTGGCAGGATCACATATGCCGTTTGCAGTATTTTTGCATATGGGCCCTGATTCTGGTTGACTTGGTAAGATGCGAAGCCCCGCCACCTGACAAAGTATCATAATCGGATAAAAAGGGCCCAATGCGCACTAGTGTATAGCCACCTTAACCCTCCATCCCAGCCTTTCCCCAACCCTAAGCCTAGGTCTTCCCTAGCTCTTAAACCTAGATTTCTGATTGGGCATACAGTTGCTGGGTCAACTCCTATAAAGGTCGGCCAGTAAAGGTCGTCAGGGCTTAGATCGACACATGAAATGGGTCAACATGGCTAAGGTCGACAGTGCCAGAATATCAACACGACCATTAGTTCAGCAATAAGAAGATAAACAGTCAAACGGTCGACATGAGTTTTTCACTTTTTTTTCCAAAACAGGCGTTGGATTGTTTCATACCCTACAATCCACTAGTGCAGGGGTGGCCAAACCGGTCCTCGAGATCTACCAACGGTCCACGTTTTCCAGGTTACCTAGCTGGTGCACAGGTGCAGTCATTACTAACTGTCACATTTGAAAACATGCTTTCAAATGGAGCATGGAGGGAGTGCAGCGAGCCATGCAAGGGGACATGAAAAACTCATGTCGATTTTCCCATTGTGTCAACCTGCATAGTGTTGACCCTATGACCCATACCCTATGATTATTACCCATCACTTATTGGCTGCAGAACAGAAGATATTCCATATTTCAAAAATTCCCGGCTATGGTACGAAGGTCCGACTGTTACCCAGAGTTTTCAGCTGGTGACGGATGTGTGAATATATTTTCCCCATCCGGTCCAGTAAATCAAATGGTTTCATCCTATCAAAGTATTATTGGTGCATTGCAAACTATTTCAGGCAGCGTAAGCCCCACGGTATGTCGGCCATGTCTCACGCACCATCCCCTGTGTCTCACGCACCATCCCCTGTGTCTCACGCACCATCCCCTGTGTCTCACGCACCATCCCCTGTGTCTCACGCACCATCCCCTGTGTCTCACGCACCATCCTCTGTGTCTCACGCACCATCCCCTGTGTCTCACGCACCATCCCCTGTGTCTCACGCACCATCCTTTGTGTCTCACGCACCATTCCCCTGTGTCTCACGCACCATCCTTTGTGTCTCACGCACCATCCCCTGTGTCTCACGCACCATCCCCTGTGTCTCACGCACCATCCCCTGTCAAGTTTTCTTTTGGTTTAAAAAAAAAAAATCCCTCAAAATGAAGTTATGGCCTAAGGACTGGACAGGGGAGAATAACTTTTTCTCAGGGTGTCAGGGAACTGATAGTATTTTTATGTTCCTGTACTGAAAAAAAATTCCAATAATCTGGTTCTGTAACGAATGACTTATTTGCTCTGTAGCCCTAATAGCTTACAAGAGTGCAGACGCTTTGAAGTGCAGCAGAAATTCAAAGAAAAACAATAAAATATGCAGGAGAGACGGACTGGTTGCTGGGTGATTAAGGGAGAACGAAGCCCTGGGTCAGCTCCCTATAGGTACAAACAGATGTTTGCAGTGTTTCACAGCTGTTTAATATGATATAAATCCAAATAATTTCTCATGTTTTTATAAACTGAAAAGAGAGAGAGAAAAAAAAAACACTCCGACAGCAAATTTTTTGGTCAAATATTCTTACCAAATGACATCTGGTTTCAGTACTGCTTATTTAAGCAATCCTTAAAACATGTCTGCCAAGGGTAGTAACTCAAAACTCTACATTTACTTAACGTGGGGCTATATAAGGAACACTCTTAGACTAGAACAAACTTTTTAACCTGTGACTCGAGCTTTCTTTCAGCTAGCGCGCCTGCCAACCTCCGGGGCTCGTGGTCACGCTACAACGGCTCGGAGAGGGGGCGTTGCCTCTATACGCAGCGTGGGATGTATTATAGACAAGGTGTCCAGGAAAATTCATTTGTACAGACCGCCGCGGCATAGATTTATCAAAGCGTGTAGAAAGATAGTGGAGAGAGAGCGATAAAGAACCAACCAATCAGCTTCTTAATTTCACAGGGAGTGTTTCAAAAATGTCAGTTAGAACTGATTAGTGTCTCTTTGCTTTATCTGACTCTGAGATGTGGTAAGGTGTAAGGCAGGGCAGTAGAGAGCCTGGACAGGCCCAGCTATTTCTCTGGGGGTGTGGCCTTATCGCTGGAGGCTTGACCATGTACCTTTTATAATAAAATACTGAAAAAATAGTACTTTAAGTGCCACCCTGCAGCCCAGCACACAGCAGCGTGTGCTGGGTTGAAAAGAGCAGCTTGATAATTCTGGGCCTAATAATTATTTAGCCCATGAAAATGACAAAGAGAGAATATACTAGTGGGAACGAATGACATTGCGCTGTTGCTTTTCCTGATGTTTTTTGAACAATCGCGCATTTTAGCAACGACATCTTACATCCAAAGCATTTTTACAATCGAAATGTAAAACTCTGCAAACTGAACATTAGAAGGACAGAGCACAAATGTTAGAATGCAAAGAAAGATCAGGATGCAATGGTGCGGTTTACGTCTTTTAATAGTTGGCATCGAGAGAGGAATCAATTCTGCGTCTTCATCTGAGGTATCTGACAAAGAGAAATCGACAAATCGGGGATTTTAAGGTTTGCCATCGATGCCTCCATTTTGGTTGGCTGTCCAAAAGGTCGATGGCTCAGGGCTGGGTAGGCCACATCTCTTGGTTTGGTTGTAAATATTGGTGGAATCAGATTTGCGTTCCGAATACTCTTCATTCTCTCTTGTCTCAGTTAGTTGTGACCGATTGATCGCTCATGCCTTCCAGTAAGGCTCTTGCATTTTATTTTTTGGTTTTGGGGGAGATATTTTGCTAAGGGTAACTATGCAATAAAAGCATTTACTTACTTTAGGACTTATCAGAGAACACGCACACACAAGTTTGACAATCAACTGAGCACCTTATGTTATTAACGGCAATGATCCTCTTAACAATGTAAACATATCAAGTGGATAGTTTGATTATAGTGGTTTACAATGCTTGCCCACGCTTCTCACATAGACCTTACATGGGAACTTTGCTGCTCCGTAATGCCCAAACCGTTGTCCCAATGTAATTTTTCTCTACAACCATCACATCTACATGGTAAGATCTTTAGTTTGATACTCCAAACTTATTTTTCCGTTCAGCCGGTCTGTCAAAATAGGTCTCACAGTAAAAAAAAAAAAAAAACTCATAAATTTAAAATATAGATTAAACAGGAAACAATAATTTGGACTGGGTATTAAACCCAATTTCAAAAATGTTTAGGAATTATTTTTTTTAAGGCAGGTTACGTTGATTTACATATTTGTACTTTTTCACAGTAAATTTTTCTTTTTTTAAATAGAATGTTTTATACAATAAGTTTTTCTTTAAAAAAAAAAATGAAATTCCAAAAATCACAATTTTTAACACTTTTGATTTTTGATACTGAAATTCGTGATAGAAATACAACAGTAGTCTGACACATTCGTTGCATTGCCCGCAACAGAAATTACTGTTAAGGTCTTACTGTGCATTGTCTGTTTGGCCCACTGGAATACCTGCCAATTCTGCAGTGCGGTCCATTGCCTGAGGGTCCTATGGCATGCAATATCCTCTGAAGTGTCTGCCACTGTTTGAGTAGACAGCTGAATGATTCCCAAACTCGGACATCAAGGCAAGCCAACATTCCAGGTTTAGTGATATACAGGCTTGAATACAGATGGTTAAATCCTTAATTCCTTAAAACCTGGACTTTAATCCCATGTTCTTGTCCTGGTAGTGTCCAGTATTTGCTCAGTTGGTGAATCCTATCTACAGCATGCATCCAGCCAAGTGCTGTTCATCGTTCCGTCTTTAGTCCGCTGTTCTTGTCCTGGTAGTGTCCAGTATTTGCTCAGTTGGTGAATCTTATCTACAGCATGCATCCAGCCAAGTGCTGGTCATCGTTCCATCTTTAGTCCACTGTTCTCCTCCTGGTAGTGTCTAGTATTTGCTCAGTTGGTTAATCCTATCTAAAGCATGCATCCAAGCAAGTGCTGGTCATCGTTCTGTCTTTAACCCCCGTTCTCTTATATGGTAATGCCCAGTGTTTGCTCAGTTGGTAAATCCTATCGACAGCATGCATCCAGCCAAGTGCTGGTCATTGTTCTGTCTTTAATCCCCGTTCTCTTATATGGTAATGCCCAGTGTTTGCTCAGTTGGTAAATCCTATCGACAGCATGCATCCAGCCAAGTGCTGGTCATCGTTCTGTCTTTAATCCCCATTCTCATCCTGGTAGTGTCCATTATTTGCTCAGTTGGTGAATCCTATGAACAGCATGCATCTGGCCAAGGCTGATCATCGTTCTGTCTTTAATCCCCGTTCTCATCCTGGTATTGTCCATTATTTGCTCAGTTGGTGAATCCTATCGACAGCATGCATCCGACCAAGGCTGATCATCGTTCTGTCTTAAATCCCCGTTCTCATCCTGGTAATGTCCATTATTTGTTCAGTTGGTAAATCCTATCTATGCATTCAGCTAAATAAAAGTGGACGTCTGTCATTTTATCAATTATTCTAATCTGAGTTTAATTAGCTAATCTAGCTACTCTACAGTCTGGGTCACTCATCTCCACCATGGACACAGTCTAAAACATCTGCTGCTTGGCTTTCTTACGGTATTTTCTGGTGCGTATTATTTTGTCTCATATGACGGGGCAGTTAAAGGCTTCATTCTCCTCCTGGGGATTTGTGTTCCTTCCCGGACTGCTCAAGCATGAGTGAGATTAGTAAATGTAATTTTAACAGCTGTAGTGATGGATCTTGCATCTTAATGCTTAATCCTCGATATCTTTCCGCGATGCCGGGTCTCCTTTGTATTTCTGAACTCACTGGATGTGCTGGCGGCTCTCCACAGATGATAATCAGGACAAGTACAATACCTACTCTTACGTCTAGGTTTCATCCACTCTAGATTCCAGCACAAAGCGTTCATTGCCGAGGGGGTCATCATATGAGATAGATCAAGGCAAGTGTGTTATAATTTAATCTCCTCTATTTTTATGGGGTTTTCTGACTGAATGAATATTTCCAGGCCTTAATCTTTAGGCCTACAATAGAGGAA
This sequence comes from Crinia signifera, assembly GCF_055691185.1. Taxonomy (NCBI): domain Eukaryota; kingdom Metazoa; phylum Chordata; class Amphibia; order Anura; family Myobatrachidae; genus Crinia; species Crinia signifera. The sequence continues at coordinate 68,612,316 of NC_139228.1, forward strand.
ATGAATGTTCATACAAGAACTGCAAGCCGTGTATTAGTTATCTAAATCTATATTTATTGCATTTTAATGACACTGGAACACCCACCATCAAAGCCCTGATGTAATATATAAATGGACAGAAATCTGGGATAAGTGGTCAGGCTGGATGGAAGCGATTGAAAGAAGATGTTGACTACACTTTTAGATATTCTTATTGTCAAAAATTAAAATCACCACTTTTTAAGGATTACAGTAAAGGACACAGACAAAGGTCGATGTACAAGCTGTTTCCATCTGAAAAATATGGTCATTGTTGATATGTCACACGTCACAATGTTTCCCAGCATAAAACAAGGACAAGGAGGACAGACGAAGTAAGTGCAGAGAGCAGTGGTGCGACACTGCTGTTGACCGCTTCAAATCTGGTGGGAAAAGGATTCTGGTCATAGGTGTGGTGTTGGAAGGTCAAATAGACACCTAGGGAAGAGACCATAGATGTGAAAAAAGGGACTCTATTATTCAATTATCCTGATTACAGGCCTTAATCTTCAAAAACAATCCCACCCCTTCATAGTCACGCCAATCAAGTTATCAGTATTTGTGAGAGGCCTCCAGCAACATAAGCATGTAAAATATGTGTGTGCAATGGGCAATTTTTCTGCACCTGGACAATGATTCCTGGACCAACAGCGCCCTTGCTTATAAGATTTGCCGACATGGTTTAACGCACCCCCAAAAAATATCCCAGTGGCTTTAAATGATGAGAAATGTTTGACTTTTTTGAATTAACCAAATAATTTAAAATTGATGCTCTGTAGAAAAAGTCCATCGTGTTGTTTACATAATTATTATTTTTTATTAACTGAATGGTTACACTTAGTTCGTCCAACCATCCACTCTCTAAATACAGTCTTTTGCTAGCATCAATGATCACCATAGAGTGATGAGTTGGACTGTTCCGCCTTGGTCAAAACAGGGAAAAAGTAAACATTTCTTGGCTTGAATTTAACGAAAAGCTAAAATTGTCTTTACAAAAATGTCAGATTTTCATAAAAAAGTGTAACTACGGCAGACCTACCACTAATGTTATCTAGTTGATGCATGTCTAACATTTCAGATAACAAACCAGACGTCCTGTTAAAACAAACAGAAAAGTAAAATCTATTATTCAGATTTATATCTATAATTATTCTATTGTAGGACAGAGCAATAATGTTTTCATGTCATTAAAAAATGTCACATTTTTGGAAAATTAACATTAATATTCCTACAAAATGTCTGTATCCTTTGCCAATGGATTTCATAGTTTCGTACAGACCCCACAAATGACTGGTTGGCTTGTTGGTATGGAAGCGTGTTTTGTCTTTCTGTTAGATGTATATCTAAAATGTGCTCTTGGGATTTTAAAAATGTTACCGTCTGTACCATCAGAACTGACTTAAAGTCAATAAATTTTAAAAAATGCCATTTCTTTTACAAAAACTAAAGATTTATTTCTACATTAACAAAACAAATTAGATATGATGTCAAAATCTGGCAAGAAGGCTTAAATAGCAAGTGCTTTTTTATATTAAAGATAATAGTTTTGTTCTATACATTTATAAATTGTCAACATTTGTAAGTAAAAGCAAACCAAAATTGATTATTCTAATGGTATAAATCTATTCAGGACATCAAGTATTAATTGTATTGTAGCATGTTATAAATTACACCCACACACACCCACATATATTTTCTTTTTAGTTACCGTACTTTTATTTATTTATTTATTTTTTTTAATTTGAGGAATTTATATTTTTCTCCGCATTCTTTTGGATTTTCGCAAAATGTTTAGTTTTACGAGTGATATGTGCATATTGCAAAAGCAAAACAAAAAATATATATTTTTTTTTACAAATATGGATCAAAAGACTATAATTCAAAGGTTTTTTCATTAGTAACTGCACCCAGTTCAGTTTAATTTAACCCTTTGAGTGCCAACATCTTTGTAAGAGATGTGCGAAAAATCGGCTAAAAATGACAGCATTGCTCACATTTGTTATACAGGTCGAGTATCCCTTATCCGATATGCTTGGGACCACGAGAATTTTGGATAAGGGATATTTAAGTTTTTTGGAATTTTGTTTTTTAATACTTACCTGGTCACCTGGTGGTACCCCAATGGTCCCAGGACGTCCACAGTGCCCCCAGCTTCCACGGAGGCCTTCAGGATTCTCTTCAATGGTCCCAGGAGTGCATTGCGCAAGTTCGTGGACGCGCCAGTGACATCACCGGCACACTCGAAGGCTGCTGTGGACATCGGGGGGGGGGGGGGGGGGGGACTTGGTAAGTATGAAAAAAGGGGCAGGAAAAAAAATCTGAAATATTCTAAAAAAAACACAGTTTTTGGAATATTTCGGATAAGAGATCTACGGGGACGGGAGACTCGACCTGTATAATGTTATCATCTTTTTTTACACAAAATTTTGATACTTATATATTAGCAGGGTGCCTGGCTATGCTATGCTGACAACGTACCTTAGGCTACCTTGTCAGCGTAGCGTAGCCGGGCGCCCTGCTAATATGTGCCTTTATACTTATGGAGGGCTGAAGGGCGGGCGGCGGGGCTTGAGTGGCGTCCAGGCGGAGGGAGATACCGCCAGCACCCTGCGGACAGCAGCACCCGTGGAGGGGGAGACGCGTCCTGGGCTCCCGGCTGGGGGGAGATGCGTCCTGGGCGTAATTCAGCGTACTGCTGCTGGGGGAGCATCACATGGTTTCCCTGCACCCCCAGCGGCACTACTCTAATTGCGTACAAGTAACTTTTCATGTGTTGACCTTTTCCGTGTGACATTTTGATTGGGTCGACCCTTTACCAGCATCGACCTTGTGCATATCAACCTTTTCTGATTGACCTCATTGAACTGTTAACTTAATGATCCACACCTCACTAAGTTCCTATGTGTTTTTTACCGAAAAAACTATCCCCAATAACAGTCGCCATTGGGGACTATTGAATATCAATAGGAAGCAGACCAGAATGGCCTGGCTGTTTGGGGGGTACTTTGTTTGTAGTCTGTAGTACTTTGTACTGTATATCAGTAGTGTAGGACTGCTCATTTATCACGTAGGGAATGGAACACCTGGCCTCAGACATGTAATCACTACAATTGCCATAAAATCAGCTTTATGCACCTGGGCGCTGTTTTTGTTGTTACTGGAGATGTCTATTAAATAGACATATTTGCAGTATATTGCTGCTGGCTGATATATGCAAATAAGCACAGTATATTTATGCTGTAATAGGTCTACGTCAATCATGCGGAACCGGGCAGATATACAATAATTTATTGTTTATACTGTTCATTTTCCCAATTGGAGCAGGTATATTGGCTCCACTTAAAGCTAAAACAAACTGGTACAGTTCATTTAAAAATAAAAATAACTATTATTATCATATATATATATTTGTAGAAAGTGATTTTTGGTGACAATCCCTTTTTCTCCCTTCGTACTTCACCAAAATCGATAACTGAGGAACCATTTTAAAGATTAAGTTCTCCGCTTCTGGGGAATTGTTAATTTAATATTGCACTTTGTATTGTTTGTTTCAAAATCAAACTTAGAAAAGCGCAGTTGAGATGGCTTTTTTGTGATCATCTGCACCTGTTCACCTACCAATGCACCTGAGTTGTGGGAAACATTTTGGGACGCGTTATGGGAAGATTTTCGAAGACCACACCAACCCCAGGAATCCTACAATCTCGCATCGCAAGAATTGCAACACATTTTTTAAAAACATAGCAGAACGGAACATAGCAGAACTTCCATTTACCAGAACCTGTTGTGGTAGAACAGCCAAAGGAGTCTTACAACGTGGAAGAGGAACGCCAACACAGACACGAAGCTAACAATAGACTAAACCAAGAACAGAAGGCAATAACAGATAAGGTCTTACATTCTGTAAGGAATAGACTTCCCAATTTTTATTTCATTGACGGATCAGGAGGCTCTGGGAAAACCTTTCTCTACACGATATTGTCACATTTTACGAGTTTAAGGTTCGTCTTTCATCCCGCTACAAACCACCAACCTTGCTATAAAATGAATCGTATTTTATTCCGCATGCAAAATTTTCGCAATCTTCGTGGGCCACCTAGATATTTAATAATAACCCATCCTTCAATGGATTGATGCATACCCTGTAGGTCTCATTTTGTCAAGATAGGTATCCAGTCCACAGATCGACCATCAATTGGTTGACATTCACAGAGTTGGCATTGACAAAAAGTCGTCACAAGAAAAGGTTGACTTGGAAAAGGTCAATTTATGCAAATGTTAGTAGGATCAACATTATGACCATATCAACATTCAACACAATATTGGAGAACACCGCACGGTGCTGTCTGAAAATCACAAAGGATTTTAACCCCCAACTTTCTAAGTTTCGGTTGAATGTACAAGTGTCTCCAGAGATGCCAGTACAGCTCCCTACATTGCCGTACTGGCCTTATGGCCAAGCTCTATGTGAACATCAGGGGTTTCTTTGGCGAATACACACTGTATCTTTCTCCAGCTCCGAACTCCAACGTAACACCTTCATTTCCTATGGATACTGACCTCAGAAATGGGCACTATTTTCCTCTAAAGGTTTCTTTATTGGATACACATTCTGTCTTTTGACCACTTCAAAATTCTGGGGGTTATTCTTATTCACTCGGAAAGGCACAATCACTCTCTAATGGACAAAACCATATGCACTGCAGGTGGGGCTGATGTAACATATGCAGAGAGAGTTAGATTTGGATGGGGGGTGTACTTCAAACTGATATCTATATTGCAGTGTAAAAATAAAGCAGCCAATATTTACCCTGCACAGAAACAATAAAACACCCAAATATAACTCTCTCTCTGCACATGATGCATCAGCCCCATCTGCAGTGCATATGGTTTTGTCCATTAGAGAGTGATTGTGCCATTCAGAGTAAATCAGAATAACCCCCTCTGTCACACCTTCTCTTTTTCACAAATACTGACCTCTTAACAAGGCCCTATTTTCATATCAAGGTTTCTTTTCCGGGGTATTGGATCTTTTCCCTCTTCATTTTCACTATGGAACCAGATACACCATTTACTGCAACCCTTCTGAAACAGTAACTGAAACGGTTTCTTTAAGGTTTCTCCCAGGTTGGACACACATTCATCAAAAGTCCATCCATAAAAATGGTTTATTTCCGGTAACATGAAAAAAAATACCAAGAATCAGGAAATATACAATATAAAAATACACTTTTAACAAAGCTCTTCCCTGAATCCAGACCTGGACAGACGTGGTACCAGATGGAAAAAGGTAGGTTCTCAACCAGCTAGGGTGCCTCTCCACTCACCAACATGTTTCAGGCTCAAAAAGCCCATTTTAAAAGGGTGTCGACATGTTACATATCAACATAACGTCCATGCCGACATTCGGACTCTGAACCTTCTGAGTCCAGCTCCTATGATCTAAGTCGTTCAGATTTTGTTTTCTCGCTCCTATACACAGTTCATGTAGTTGTGTATAGCTGACAGGGCTCAGATGACGCTAGCAATGCAGCTTGTTCCTGTTGCTAAATAAACGTTGAAAGGCGCACAGATTAAATTATTTCATTACCGTCTTCAGCTTTATTGTCCCTCCAGTAACCTTGAAACGTTGGGACTGTTTATTTAATGATTTAACGGTGCAGAGATCCTTTGAGGGTTAACCCATTCCAACAAAAATACATTTCGATCCCTGCAATGCAATAATTCCCCCTCGCAATGCGTCTGCTCTTGAGTATTTGGAGACCCGCCAGGTGTAAACCTGACCTGGGAAATACCACGCCGTGCCTGTAAAAGTAACACATCCTGAGTGTATCGCGTCCGTTAACCCATCGGCTGACTAGATGGATTCTGAAGTGCAGCGATAGAAGTGGGTTATCTCCTCCTTGCCCAGGAGCATCGGCCTAGATCAGGCATGTCCAAACTATGGCCCTCCAGCTGTTGTGAAACTACACATCCCGGCATGCCTTGCCATAGTTTTAGCATTCTCTAACAGCAAAACTGTGGCAAGGCATGATGGTACTTTTAGTTTCACAACAGCTGGAGGGCCATAGTTTGACTGATTATAAAAATCAGGGCTGTCCAACCTGCGGCCCATCAGCTGTTGTGAAACTACACATCCCAGCATGCCTTGCCACAGTTTTAGCATTCCCTAGTAGCAAAACTGTACCAAGGCATGATGGGACTAATGTCTTAGAAAGAAGGAAAAAACAACTGTTTGCTCACGCATTTCACTAATCTCTCTTGATAAGCTTGTTCTGTATTTCATGTTTCAAAGCCAAATGTAACACACTGGACTACAAATAACATTATATAATGCTATAGAAACAACAAATATAATAATATTTAGGTATCCAGTTACAGGAAATTGTATTACCTGGGGCTATTCCATTGGCCCCTGAAAAGAGGGTGTGTGCCATGGCTTCTCAGGGATTTTATTTCATCTGCCGCTGCGGCCACGAATACACACGTTTCCTGAATAAAAAATATAATCAAAAAAATCTGCCAATCCGCTAATTGGAAACCGCCCTTAGGGGCTCCAACGGGTAAAGACTCTTTGCAATCTGCACCGTGATTGCTAGAAGATGTCAGTGACTACTGACCGTTTAAGGATGGCATAAGTTCTGTTTCCCACCAGTGGGGTGGAAGATTGATGTCCCGGAGGGAATCCCAAACACCTGCAATCCTAGGGGCCCTTCCATGGGCTAATATGGCCTCGCCTTACAGGCTTTTTTAATGACAAGTATATACAATGATATCCGGTGCAAATTGGTTCTCATATACTGTATATGCTTGTTTTCTAATGACAAGATCTGCCCAACATTAGGGGTAATTTAATTACAGTAAATAATTATCAACAGATTTTGGATTCCATTAATAAATCGATATCTCTATATTCAATATATCCCATTTTAAGTCCAGCAAATGTAACCTACTGTCGCAGTGCATGCAAATATGGGTACTTCCTTTTCTGGAACATAAATGTGACCTTCCCAATGGAGATGCTTGCGGTCACTTTGTGTCCCAAGGCACGACAAATGCTTTAAAAACTTCAGGAAAGTTTAGTAGGGATTGGAACAAGGGGGTGCAGTTCTCTGCAAAGTGCACCAACGCACCCCCCAATCCCACCCATTTCACTAGTAAGGAGATGGAATGCTGCAGGGTGGTTCACCGGAAGTTTCGGTAGAATAGGCAAGAGTGTGCCTATCGACAACATACCCTACACACACAGCTCGGAAATAGACTATGCAAAAAAGTTGCCTTTTTTTGAGGGAAATTTTGATATACTCTGTTCACTTGTTCAGCTCGTTTTGCAAAGCCTTGTAACCACATATGGCAGGAAAATGTTTTAAGCATGGAAAGGCAGATACAGACAGTACGTTTATGAAAAAGCGGGTCCGAGGGAAGTACAATGGGTTAAGAAAAATAAACCAACACAAAGCCAACTACGCTATGTTTCGGGTCAAATGTAAAATGTTGTAATTATTAAAAAATGTCCGGCATCTCTCATGAGCTTATTTGGAGAGTACCAACATTGGCAAGGCTCCCTCTCGCTCTGTTTTCTTGCACTTCTCTGGTGTTTCCTGTGACAGGGGCGCAAGTGCACAGTGTCTTCGCGTTGTAAAGGAAAAACATTTTTGTGTGCGAGGCATAGCGATCAATGGGTTCCGATGATTAATCTCTTCCCTCCCCGTATCAATTTTCCAGGGAAGGCTTGTTGTAACTCCAGCGAGGATGAGACCAAGCGGCAATTGATAAGGCTTGGCCTCTGCATTCTTTTATTTCAGAAATGCCCATAGGGTTAGGATTATTGCGCTGATGAAAAGCACGTGAATAAACACACAGAACAGATGTGTTGCAAATTTGGCAAAGGCTGAAATATGATTCAGTCAAGAGCACTTTGAAAGGAACTTTGGGGAGAGAGCGATGGATGTACCTGTCGTTCTCGTTGTTACAGGGTTGCCTTGGTTACTGAGGCCCAGCGTTACAGTCTGGTTGTTATGATAGTGATGTGAAGTTTAGGCCACATCAAATCTTTACTGCTATTGTACAAGATTGGGCCTGTTTAACACAGCGTTCTCTTCAAAAGCTTACGTTAATATAGCGCTGGAGTATGCCGTTGAGCTATTTGATCCTTATTGCTTTGTAAGGATATCAATATGCCTATCCCAAGCATGTTTAAATTGTACTACTGTATTTGCCTCTACCACCTCTGATACTACTCTTTCTGTGAAGTAATTCTTCCTCACATTTCCCCTGAATCTTACTCCCTCTAGTGTCAGTGCATGTCCTCGTGTTCTGTTGCTCCTCTTCCTGTGAAGAATGTCTCCCACCTGTACCTTGTTAAAGCCCTTATTTGGAAGTATTTGGATATATTTGGAAGTTTCTATCATGTCCCCCCTTTCTGTTCTCTGCTCTAAAGTATACATATTAAGATCTTTTAGTCTTTCCTGGTACGTTTTGTGATGTAGGCCATGCACCATTTTAGTTGCCCTTCTTTGTACAGTCTCTAATGTATTTATATGCTTCTGGAGATATGGCCTCCAGAACTGAACACAATACTCTAGATGAGGTCGTACCAATGACCTATACAGTGGCATTATTACTGCTTTCTTTCTACTGCTGATACCTCTCCCTATGCAACCAAGCATCTGACTTGCCTTCTTCATTGCTTTGTTACATTGCCTACCTGCCTTTAAGTCCCCTGAAATAGTGACACCTAGATCCCTCTCTTCCTCAGTAGTTTCCAAACTACTCTGCTTAGTGTGCTGTACCATCTAGTCCCACAGAAACGTTGGTCAGGAGGTGGTGTGAGTGCAAAAGAACACATGTATGTTTTGCGTGAACTGTGTAGAAACAAAAAGCAGATAATTGGGTAGAATATTTTATACAGAAGACATGAGTGGTTCTGGAAGTTGACATGGCATGGAATAAATGATGTATGATAGGAGGCATTGCACAAAGGGGTCGATTCTGGATCACACATAGTGATCCGTATTCGTCCCATGCCCCGATTGTTGAGGTTTGCGCAGTTCGCAGGGGGGGGAGCGTGCCGGGGGAGGCAACCCTACATTAAGCGCACTGGGGTTTAGTCTTAAGATGGGAGTTCTATTGAAGATGGGATGTTGCTATTGGCAACCAAGCAGATTCTATCTATTATCTTCTAGAATGTGCTAAATAAATAAGTAGATTCTGGTTGGTTAATATGGGTAACATCCCATCTTCAATAGAATTTGCATCTTAGTAAATAAACCCCACTGTGTCAGTTATAACAGTCTTGAAATACATTGACTTTGACACGCAATTCTTTTTGCACCTTGATTAATGCTGCTTTCAGACCGCATAACTGGCTTTGACCCTGTATTTGAAAACGTTTTCAAAAACGGGTCTGCCAGGTAAAACCCCTTTCACACCGCACCTCTTAAACGGTATATTACCGTTTAAGTGCCGATTTTTTGACACTGGCAGACCCGTTTTTGGAAACTTTCCAAATACAGGATCAAAGCCAGTGCAGCCTTCAGCGCCGCCCCCCTCCCCTCCGTGCAGCCTTCCCCCCTCCCCTCCGTGCAGCCGGTACCTGAGTTCGGTTGCAGATCCCGGCACTGCAGTATGGTCGGAAGCACTTATGAAAAAAAGTGTCTTTCAGAAAATGGCTGCCCCATAGGAAAACCTGTTTTAAAAAACTGTCTTTCGTATGGGGTAGCCATTTTCTGAAAGTCATTTTTCTTATAAGAAAAGTGACTTTTGGAAAATGGCTGCCCCCATACGAAAGAGTTTTTTTAAATGGGTTTTCCTGTGGGGCAGCCATTTTCTGAAAGACACTTTTTTTTACGAGTGCTTCCGACCATACTGCACTGCCGGGATCCACAACGGAGGTACCGGCTGCACGGGGGTGAGTCGACACGCATGGGGGGGTGGGTCGACACGCGCGCGGGGGGGGCGCGGGGCGGCTCCAGTGCTGTGAATATTTAATGAGCGCTCACTAAATATTCACTGCGCTGAATTTAGGACCCAGCTCATTGGCTGGGTCCTAAATACCGTTTTAGACCCGATTTTGATCCCAAAATACCGGGTCTGAAACGGGTAGGACCCTGCATTTTAACCGGTTTGAAAAAACAGTATTTTCAAACCGGTTAATTGGATCTGCACCTTTCAGACCGCACAGATTACCGTTTTAAAACAGTAAAAAAACGGCAATATACCGTTTCCAAAGTGCGGTCTGAAAGGGGCATAAGTGGTTGCAAATTAATGATGATTATTAGTGAAAATATCAACATTGAAGTCTAAAAAGTCAGATATACTCTACATGCATAAAATAGTCTCATCTAATTGTTTATTGGGTACTTATGTATTATCTGGGCTCCCATGTTAAATGCACCCCATTTTTTTATACCCCTACTATCCAACTACGCATGGAGTAGATTTTATATAGTGTGGCGAGCGCAGCGAGCCACCGCACCTGAAGCGTGGCGAGCGGATGTGGTCTCATAAGAAAAACGGGAGCCCAGATATTACATAAGTACCGTTTATTGTCATGGAAGTTTTACAATAGACCAATTCAGATCTAAATTCAATCATGTTTCTGTCCTACCAACATCCACTCGTTGCCTGTTTGTGGGTCCCTATGTCCCATGCTGGGTGAGGCCTTATTGGGGTATCTGGACCTATGGAGGCAAAAGCATTTTTCTATCTAGATCTTGGCGTCTTGTAGATTACCCAAGAGCTGATCTCTACAATCATCTTCTGATGTTCCTGGATACCAAAGTCCTCTAAGGACCACCATCACAATACCTAGAAGTCACCTGTCACTTGGATGGAAGTATTTTATCATCCACTTGTAAATTTCCAACTTATAGAACTCCAAAAATGTCTAAACTTTTGAAATTTCCTTCTTTTAATGTTCTACGCCAAGGCATGGGAGCCTAAGATTCCCCCAGGTCTCTTTACTAATTTTTCTTGCTAATAGTTTAATAATTATCCAAAAGTCTGAAAATTTGCATTGATTTATTGTCTGCCATTCCTTAGCAGGTGAGGCGAGAGGCATCTCTGGGGCTTCTCAATCATCATTCTGTTAACACTGGGAACAATTTTTGGCAATTAGAGTTGGACTGTCAAGAGAAGTATGTGTCATCAACATTATATTAGTTTAATGAATTAACTGTTTCCCTTTGAAGAGGGGAACGTCCAGGAAAGAAAACACAGGGCTGGCCATCAAGTGATTACACAACCGTGATAAGGCAAGGCCGTAGGTGGCCGAACCAGACGGCGTTCTGCAATACAAAACTTTATAGCTGCCCCTTTCAATGGAATTATTTTTTTTTTATTTTACTCTTACAAAATACTCTCTTATGACTTACCCCATTTCTGACTTACATTAGTCATAGGCATCTGTTTATGTGAATTCAATCTCCCTGGTGCAGCTTCCCAGTCGCAGCATTTCAGAACCATACTCTATGCAATGAGAGATTCTCGGACGTGTGCATTCTATTCATGTTCCATAGCAATGATGTGCCGCTGTAGACATCAGGTGTGACTAACCTTACAGGCGTCTTAGCGGCTGCGGCGAATGCTTCAAATGTGCAGCAACTGGGGTTCGGTTCCTGCTCAGGAACAAATTGTTATTATTACTATTGTATAACAGGTTTATTTAACATTATAATGTTGTTTTTTTAACTGGCGCATGCGCAGTGCGGTTAAGGAAAAGCGACATCTGGTGTACAGATTGTGCTATTACACTCTCTGGCTTTTATACTTCTATGTCGTGTTACAGCTTCATAATGCTTTAGGTGACTTGTTACAACGCCAAAAAGTGACATAGTAGAGCGCAAGTTACAAGGAGCAATACATGGAGTATGGATGCTAGATGTAAGAGGACATATATTAAATATAAGCAGATGAGAATACAGTATGTACCTTTGCAGCAAGTGGCAAAGACAGAAATACCATTGAAATGTAGGATTTTGTGGCCGTGGTTTTTGTGTCGCTCCTACTGGGAAGTGTGCAGCACTGACCTCAATGATATTAGTATTCTCCTGTCTGCCTGTGCTCGCATCCAAAGTAAATGATTAAATATGCCATAACTGTGCCGGGAATACTGGGCGGTGAGCTAGGAGGAGGGAGAGATACATCTATGAGGAACATGTGCAGAGTAATGAAATAATTCCAAATGTTCCTGCCCAAATCACATATGTGTAACAGGGACATCGGCAGCTCCAGAGGGGGGAGGGAGGTCTGCAGCACCGTTCAAAATTCAAATAGAATTTTGAACTGTGCAGCAGCAACAGACTGTTGGCCTGATTCATAGTTGTACGTTGATGTTTTCACAATTGAGCGATTGTCGGTTAACTGCACATGCGCCGCTGTGTCCCGGATGGTTGACAGGCAATGTCGAGGTCATCACCTGTCAATAGGTTGACATCATATGGTTGACAAACATATGGGCAAAAAGTTGACACAAACAGTAGGTCGACATGGCAATGGTCAATACATGAAAAGGTCGACACAATTTTTTGGGGGGGATTTCTTTTCCGTTTTCTCAAATTTTTCATAATTTACCATCAACGTGGACTCCGATTGGGAATGGTAACGTGTGCCGAGTGCAGTGCCATGCGAGGGGATACGGCACACGAATAGGGGGTCACGTGCTCAGGGGTGGTCTTTGACACCAAAAATAACAATGAAAAACTCATGTCAACTTTTATGTGTCAATTTATTTCATTGTCGACTTTGTATATATTGACCTTTTGGGGTTGACCTAGACATTGTCCACTTGCAATACCACACCCGGCCCATCAAATGCTTTTATACCATGGGCCCGATTCAGGCCTGTTCGCTAGGCTGCGTATATTTGCTGCCTAGCGAGCAGCTGAACACACGCCCCGCCGCTGCCCGAATCCCCGCGCTACGCTGCAAGCGGCTGTGTCTGCTTACACATCCTCTCGTGTGCGCCCGCACAGAGCAAAAATCTTTCGCTGGTTACCGACCATCGTATCATTTTTTGTCTCTTTGCAGATAAAGGTAAGCCCGGACTTAGTTCTATGCTTGCCGCTCTTCCGTGAATTGGGTGTGGGCGCTGATGTCATGTAAAGTCATCCACCCGCCCCGAGCAGGCGGGGCACGACTGCGTTCACAGGGGTCCACCCAGCGTTTCTATGGACACGCCCACTGTTTTTGTGGGCATGGCCATGAAACGCTAGGAAGACCCCAGCGACTTGTGAAAGGCGTTCGCTGCGGTGTTTTTGCACATGAGCGATTATGCGCATGCACCCCCCCTCCCCACCATCGAAGATGGAGCCAGTGACCAGATTGAAATCAAGGAAGTTGGTGGGAATGGTGGAGAGGGGAGTTCTCTTCTGCCTGGGAGTCCAAACCAAACCCGACTCCCTAAAAGCCTCCTCACCACCAATCACAGTCATGTTCCCCATCAGAGGGCTTGATGCATGGGGTAGATTGATTGATTACCACCACCCACCACCACCACGTGGCGCGCTCTGATTCGCTATGACCGTTTCTATCAGCCTAAACTTTTCTGTTTGCAGGCAAAACACAAGCGGTAGAAAAACCAAACTCTTACGCTGGCTCCGTCCTTCAAATACGTTATTAGATTAGAGGCAGTAACGTGATTTTCGTTCTTCATTTCAAGGAGTGACCTTTTCCCCCCTCGCAGGCACTGGGCCTAATATAGGAGTCCGTCCAGGTGCCCAGTGACTTTGGTGTCCTCACCCAGAGTATGAACATTAGGTAATGGGTTGTCGAGAGGCCTGTTCTCACTCTAATGACACCCAAACACACAGCGCACATGTTAAACAGTGACCCTGGGTTTATGCACTGACTCACCCTTAATCATGATGAGAAATAGGCTTAACCAGTTCATAAATCCACCGTATAAGATGTTTCCCACATACTCCGTCCCGTGAACATCAGCAAGTAGTAACCGTTTGATTCATATAGTACTAAATATCTTTCTTTTGTGTTTATTTCTCAGATCTTCAGATGTAGACAGGAGGAGACGGAGCCCTTCCTGACGCTGTAAGTATAGTATAACAGGTCTATCTGGCACATAGTAAAACTCACCCGGTGCAGAGATCATGGATGCAGAACTCAGTGATCCCTTGTTTATTCTGCTGGAGAGTTTATGCAGCTAACCCTACCCCCTCCCTGCAGCCTAACCCTTACCTCCCTATTCTAAGTGCCTAACCCTAACCCTCCCTCACCACCGCCTAAGCCTATCCCCCCTCCGCCTCGCAGCCAAATCCCAACCCGCCCATTGGTGCCGATTTATGTTTTTGCTGGTGGGTGCGCAAGCCAAAAATATAGGGGAGTGGCTTCATGGGAAAGAGGCGTGGCCACAAAATAATACCAAATCTTATTACGCAGCACAGTTGTCTCCAATATTCAAATTACAGCAGCAGAGTACCAAATACATAAATGCCCCCACAGTCCAGGTACATAAATTCCCCCACAGTGCAGGTACATAAATGCATTTATTCCCTGGCTGCTGTAATAACAGCTCTGGTTTTATAAATGGCCAGCTATTATTTTGGGTCCAGTAGAGCAACGTGCACTGGATTTACTGACCTTACTCACATGAGCTTTACAGAGTGACTGTCAGCTCCTGGCCATGCAGGCACCCCAAGAAGAAAGTAGAAGCTGGCAGGACAGTCAGATGCCTGTCCCGCTCCTGCCAGCCTACTCCACTCCGCTTGTTGGTGTGAGCAAGCTGCCTCCTTGCACTGTGCTGCAGCAGCTGCCCCAGGCTGAGACGGACGCCAACAGTGTGTGATCGCGCAGTGGAGGGAGAGGGAGGGGGGAGGTTGGCGCTGGCGCCCAGCCGCTGTGCGTGAGGTCATGTAAGAGTGCACGGGGTGTGGTGGGGACCGGGTTGCTATGCTTATCGGAGTGCAGGATGGAAGTGGGCTGTATAATATAGCAGGTATGAGTAGTAAAACTGCGGGCCAGCTGCACGATTTGGGCCCCCGTGGGTGCTCATCAATTTCCATGGGTGCTCAAGCCCTTGAGCACCCACAGAATTGGCGCCTATGAACCCGCCTTCTAAGTGCCTAACTTTCCGTCCCTGAAGCCTCCCCCTAACCCACCCTGGCATACTTACATCGGCATCCCGTAAATCAGTATTCCTAATCGATGTCAGTAATCCAGCACCGTTATAGTCAACCCATCACCTTTATATTGTATGTTGATCACTGGAATGTTCTCTGTATTGTGCTCTTTATGTTGTACAAACAGTCGCATACATCACTGGAATGCCCTCTGTATTGCGTAGAGATAAACAGAACACTCTTTGTATTGTCCATTTCTACAGCGCCTGATTGTTTTATTAAGCATTAGGACTCTAGTGAAGCTCTCTCCTCTTGTAACTAGTCATGTAGATGACAATCTACCTTGACAACATGTGGAACAATTTAAACTTCAGAGTCGACATTATGAAGGTGCGCCCAGTGTGCATTGTTAAGGTTAAAATAATAAATACAATGGCAACGAAACCAAGCTCTGCTCGGGACCAGATGTAATCGGCTTAGTCGCACTGGTTCCCCAGCTGTTCAGCATCGCAGTATTTTCTTACAATGCGTTCTTCCTAGAATCACGGTGTAGCATAACAAGTGCAGCGAGCGCTAAGGAAAACAGAGGCGACCGGGAGACTGAATGAAAACAGTGAGGAAATATTACGTTGAATAATAGAAGGGGAATTAACTCCTGCATCTCTTTTTAGGCTGAGAGGAACCTGCAGATCTCTACGATGGGCAAGAACTGGGGCTAGTTCAAACCTTTTGCTTGGCTGCAAATTGGCAGCATTTATTGAAAAACCGTACATGTGCACGGTCTGAAGTGCGCATGCGCGAGCTGTCTGTACAAGCAAAGCCAGCGATGGTTAGCCATTGCTGGCAGTTTGCAAGGTGTTTGACCGTTAGTGGGGGGGGGGGGGCATTTGTAGGTGGCACCCCGGCGTTTTCTGGGAGTGCCGCCTAAAAACGCAGATGAGCCGCTGGGGAGGGAGTGCCGCTGATGTCCACAGTGGCCTCCATCTTCATACGGTGATTGCAGAGCAAAGTCTAGACTCAGAGGCGTAACTCTGGGAGGCAATGGAGTCATCTGCCGCCAGGCTCCTGCTCCCAAGTGGGCACCTATCCTCCCCTGCAAATTTAAATGTTTCTTCTTCTGTGGCTGACTTCCCCTCCTAGTAGGACCATAGACATCACACTCTCTTTATTTTAAACATAACATACATAACATACTTACACACATGCATACATATATATTTATATAAGGTGCTGTGTGTGTGCTGTGTGTGAGAACCATTCATTGGTGAGTGGTTGCAAAAGGTTTCTCCCCTGCGTGCACAGCTCCAGGCGTATTCACAGCCGTGCGCGGGGGGGGGGACAACAACACACAACTAGGGCAGGGTGGCATTTACCTGATTGCTGGGCTCCGAACAGTTGCAGCTCATCGATCAGGTCTGAAACGACCCACGGTGTCAATGCTGGGCTGACTTGTCGTTAGTATATTAATAATTTTATTTCATACCACGTAATCGATCTGAATGTCCAGGAGGCTCCCAAATTTTGGGGAGCTCTCATGGACTCCCAGGAAAGTAGACCAGCCTTCCAAATCTCACCCAGTGAGGAGAGCTCTTCCGGGAGCATGCCGCGTTTCATATTAATTAGCGTCACCAGGGAGCGCCCTCGATTCCCAATGTCTCCAAATGTGGCGCTGAGCAGCGGACATACTGGGATGTGATTTGTAGAGACTCAGGGCCAGATTCTCTAAACTTCAAAAAGTGATTAAAGTGGAGAGTGATAAACCACCAGCCAATCAGCTCCTACCTGCCATGTCACAGACTGAGTTTAAAAAATGTCAGGCAGGAGCTGATTGGCTGGCTCTTTATCACTCCCCATATTATCACTTTTGAAGTTTAGAGAATCTGGCCCACAATCTGCTCCTTCCCGCTGGGACCTTCATAAAAATGTTGGCAATTATGCCGACACTGCAGGTATCTCCTAAAGTAGACATAGCAGCTGCCTAGAAAATTACATAATTAGGGTCTTTGAGTCAATGCTAAGGTCGACAGACCCCAGGACATGGGGAAAAAGTCAACATGTGAAAGGTCGACATTGACAAAGGGTGAAAACAAGCAAAAGTTCGACAGGAAAAAGGTAGAAACATGAAAAGACTGACATGAGTGTTTTTACGGTTGACACCTGTGGACTTGCGGACTAGAATCTTTGCAAGGGCATTGATGGTGGGGCGTATGTGCATATGCCGGGTGCATGTACCAAAGTCTGCGGGCAAGCGAAGCAACCAGAATAACCCCCTTAGTGTAGCAGATACACTCGCAAGTCAGTAACCATAGAAAAAAAACCGTGAAAAACTCGGAGGCTAGAGCAGGCGCGGCATATGGAAGTTTGTGAAATGATATCCCAGTTGTGTATTCTTTTGTAACATACTGGAAGCAGAACACCCACCTATCCTCTCGCCCACACAGCTTACTCACAGACTGTTTTGTCTGAGATAATCTTTCCTGCAAGCAGGAGATTTGAAAACTGATATTAGGACCACCCCCCCCCCCTACTCCCCACAGCTGAACGTTAGATCTGGTGTACAATATAGCGGAGGCTGTGAGCGTAGCGTATAACTGACAGCTATTTTACAGGCACTGAGGGAGCAGAGAAGCACAATCTGTTTCTATATTTAAATTCTATTTGCCATTTGTTTCTATAATATACGTCGGTACAGAGACATTATTTATAGGTTACCATGCGGAACGGCAAGAAATGAAATAAAATGTCAAACTGTCGCTCACCCATGCCATATCTGGGATAGCGCTAACGTACGTTTCCCTGAAACCGTGATCGCAGAACATTCTAGATTATCTCACAGCCGTTTTCAGTGGGGTTTTTGTCTTCCAGACGGTATGGATTTACCAGTTGGAACGTCCCAGGTTCTCCAGATATCGAGTCCTATTCAAGCAGATGTTGACCTGTGAAGAATTGTCAGAACTCCATATATACTTTTTTTTAGGCTTAAAACGTAATCGCTTTAATAGTCTGGATTATGGTAACAATTTGGAATTGAATACCGGACTCCCCCACTGTAGATGCCTCGATATTCTTTAGACGGCACAAAAAACCCGTCAAAGCATAAATTTAATGTTTTTGAACTGTAGTGAAATACTTGAAAAGAAAACAAGGTGGTGTAAAACTGTATAACTGTAACTGGTCCATCAAATTCATATTTAATGACTCCATGTTTATAGAATTACGTCAGTAGGGCCGGCACGGGTGATACTGGGTGGGCGTGGCCAAATCTAGTGGGCGTGGGGACACCTGCTCTTCATAAACTAACACAAAAAAAAAGACTATGAAAAGTACTAGTCGTGCCACTGTCCCCATCCGCAGCTGGCCTGGGACCATCAGACAAGCCCTGGCATGGGGTAATAAGTGCCCACATTGGGAGCAAGATCTGTCATGTCCAAATGTTATGGCTGTTATGACGCCTTTTAGGTGATGGCTGACCTAGACATTTCTGCATACTGTCAGTTTATTGGTGTGTTGAGTTCATTGGTGCTGGGTATAGTGCAGAGCCGCTGTCTGGACACAATGTTAAATCGCATGTAGACATCCCTTCCGAGCCGAGGCGCAGTCCCATGCACATCTAGTTGGAGTCGGGAGGTTGGATGGGCTACACATAAGATTTGCTTAATCTTATGTGCAGTTTAACCAATAGGCAGTGCTAGCACTAGATACCAAGTGTTGCGAGGGGGCTGCCAGGCTGGAGTGGTCCAGGCTCCTAAACGGTAATATATTATTAGGTAGGCAGCCTTGCGCTCAACCTCTATATGTGACACTGATGTATGTGGTTGGATATAATGAGAGAAGTGGCACGTAATGTTACTTTTAAAGGATTTATTGTGCTTAACAAACTTTAAACTAAAATGCAATGTGAGTCCGTTTGCACACAACCAGTGCTGCAAGGTGGTATCGATGCACAGTGGTGGGTACGGGCTGTATTATTGCGGTGGTGGTGGTGGATAGGGGTATGGGGATGACTCTGTGATAATATTCTCACAGAGTGAATGTTCCGGTGGGTATAGTTAATGACAGTCTGTGCAATGAGGTCAAGGTGAGAGTGTAAATGTCACCGGGGGCTGGCGTCCCTAACCTCCCGGTGATACACTCAACTCTTACCCGATACCTGATCTTCTGAGGCTCCGGGTCCCTCGCCGCGGTCTGTCAGTCTTCACCGGTGCGTGCACTTGCAGCCGGCAGCTGTTCCACACTGCTCTACGGCGTCTCCCGTCACTTCCGGGTTCAGCTGGTGGGCGTGCGCCTGGAGTTCAGGTTCTGCCGGAGCTGTGTGCGCTCTACTCCTGTGTGTGGAGGAGACTTGGAGATGAATGTCTGGAATGTAGTGGAGCTATGTCCAACGCGTTTCGGCCGCCTTCGGCCTTTTTCAAGGATGTATTAATACCGCAATAATACAGCCCGTACCCACCACTGTGCATCGATACCACCTTGCAGCACTGGGTGTGTGCAAACGGACTCACATTGCATTTTAGTTTAAAGTTTGTTAAGCACAATAAAGCCTTTAAAAGTAACATCACATCACGTGCCACTTCTCTCATTATATCCAACCACATGCATCAGTGTCACATATAGAGGTTGAGCGCAAGGCTACCTACCTAATAATATAATCTTATGTGCAGCCTGGAGGCGGGCAGGGGCAGTGGGCGGTGAACGCAGCGAGGGGACCAGAGAGCAGGGTATGTGAAGCTGGGCGGCGGGCACACGGAGAAGGCAGAGGGACCGGAACCCAACGCTGCCCGGCTTCAGTTCCACTACACTTCCCGACTTCCGTCTCCCTACACTTTCTCAGTGCGCCCACCGCCCGGCTTCACATACCCAGCTCTGTGCGTGTAGCCTGCGCCCCCCCCTCCTTGGCTCATGGCTCCCTCCGCCTGCAGCTCCCTGGGAACTGCATGTGATAAATCACATGCGATTTATCACATGCAAAACTTGGCATATCAAGTGCCAAATCGTGTGTGACCCCCCCGGGGAGCTTCCAGGATGATTAGGTCCGACAAGTTGGCCTAATGTATGGGGGCTTTACACCTAATGCTGTCACATCCTAGGACAACAGGGAGTGCGCTGCTCTCACTGGTGATACAGAGAAATGGCTGAAAAGGACAGAATGGGGTCAGACAGACAGAGCAATGTGTTAGTTAGTTACGGATCATCATGTACAAGCCAATAAATAAATCATTTAATGATGGGGAAAAAAAAACTTCAGGCATCAGTTTTCCCTGTTTGCACAGTTGTATTATCACTCAGCGTGTCAGTGAGGAGGGTGACACAGCAAGGGAGAGTGTGAGAGGTTACTGGATACCTGAGTGGGTGTGAGGACTAATCTCTAACACATACTGTATATAAGAATGGGATCCGTAAGTTCCTTTCTTGAATCTTATCCGCCCCCCTCCTTCCAGTCATCCTACTATTTCCAGCTCTACCAGCAACATGCACTCCTCTGCCTACAGTGTGCTGCACTCCTCCTCTGCCTGTTACATGTGCTGCACTCCTCCTGTGCCTGTTACAGTGCGCTGCACTCCTCCTCTGCCTGTTACAGTGTGCTGCACTCCTCCTCTGCCTGTTACAGTGCGCTGTACTCCTCCTCTGCCTGTTACAGTGCGCTGCACTCCTCCTGTGTCTGTTGCAGTGCGCTGCACTCCCGTGCCTGCTACAGTGCACTGCACTCCTCCTCTGCCTGCTACAGTGCGCTGCACTCCTCCTCTGCCTGATACAGTGCGCTGCACTCCTCCTCTGCCTGATACAGTGCGCTGCACTCCTCCTCTGCCTGCTACAGTGCGCTGCACTCCTCCTCTGCCTGTAGCAGTGCGCTGCACTCCTCCTCTGCCTGCAGCAGTGCGCTGCACTCCTCCTCTGCCTGCAGCAGTACGCTGCACTCCTCCTCTGCCTGCAGCAGTGCGCTGCACACCTCCTCTGCCTGCAGCAGTGCGCTGCACACCTCCTCTGCCTGTAACAGTGCGCTGCGCTCCTCCTCTGCCTGTAACAGTGTGAGCTGCGCTCCTTCTCTGCCTGCTACAGTGTGCTGCACTCCTCCCCTGCCTGTTAGGGTGCTGCACTCCTCCTACAGTGCACTGCTGTCCTCCTCGGCCTGCTAGGGTGCTGCACTCCTCATCAGCCTACAGTGCACTGCAGAGATGCAAAGCAGCATTGTAATTTTGTCCACGTTCCAAGAGATTTGTCTACGGCCTGCTTATATGATCACAACATGTATCCCTGCAGTGGGCCGGATCGCTTTTCCAGACAATATCCAGCTGTTCCGCATACTCTCTCCGAGGGGTTGGGCACTGTGCTGTTTGTGTGCGTTCTTAAGATGGAAGTCATTAGCAGAAGATCTGCAAGTATTGTTATAAGCTTTCCTGCCAGACCATTCTCTGACTGCGGC
This sequence comes from Crinia signifera, assembly GCF_055691185.1. Taxonomy (NCBI): domain Eukaryota; kingdom Metazoa; phylum Chordata; class Amphibia; order Anura; family Myobatrachidae; genus Crinia; species Crinia signifera. Next base: position 68,633,829 of record NC_139228.1, read on the forward strand.
ATTCTGGTTCACATTTCTTAATTAGAATGTTCTGTATCTCCTCCGGTTGGCAGATGCCTTGTCAAAGCTCCTCGCGGTTCCCGATGTTTGCAAAAGTTACACGGCTGGGAACAAAACTCTCAGCTCAGTCATCTCCTATGGACATGGGAACATGCATACCTGCCAGGGAGCTTGCTACGTCCCATGGCGGACAGGTGGCTAAATAGCCCCCGCGGCATGTTCCCGATAAAAATACAGAGAGCATACTGGCTATGTATCATCCTTACGTCTTCCATTCTGCCTGTGTACCCCAGGGATCCCCGGCGTTGTGTTCTAATCTGTTTGCTGTGAAATTAGAATTCAAGGCTTTCACAAGAAAGAGTCTACTGAGGTCACAAAGCTTATTTTAGTCAGTCTGAGTTAGAAGACAGTGATCCTTTTTCCAGGAAAGTGAATCCCCCGTCTCCCCCCAACCACCCAGAGCTCAGTTTCAATTTTTGAAGCAAGTGATAACGTCTGCACACAGCTCTCACATACGTCTCTCTCCCGCAGGACCCCAAGCAAGTCTTTAAAGTTACAGTAATGTGCATTCTGCCGAGAGGTATAGAGATTACCAATGCCCCACCTGCACTGCAGGTGGGGCAGATGTAATGTGCAGAGAGTTAGATATGGGTGGGGTGTGTTCAAACTGAAATCTAAATTGCAGTGTAAACATAAAGGGGGAAATTTACTAAAGGAAATTTGTAAAAAATAGGTGTATTTGTATTTAGAAATACACTTATTTTTGACATTTACTCTCCCGAAAATACGGCAATTCATATTCGTATTGATAGCACACCAATACGAATACGAATTGATGTATTTTCAGGATAGTAATTGTCAAAAATAAGTGTATTTCTTAATACAAATACACCTATTTCTTTTACAAATTTCCTTTAGTAAATTTCCCCCAAAGTATTTACCCTGCACAGAAGAAAAAAAACCTCACTCAAATCTAACTCTCTCTGCACATGTTACATCTACCCCACCTGTAGTGCAGCATGGGTTTTGCCCATTTTTAGAACAATTTTTCCTGTGATCAGGTCTGAATTAGGCCATTTGTGGCTTGTGTGTCACCGGAGCGTATGCCATGGTTTATATTTTTGCGTAAATTTAAGTTAATGATACCAAGTTCTGTCTAGTTTATTATATGACGCTATGTACTAATAGCACTATTGCTATATTTTATGATCTGTTCTGTTGTGCTGTAGTGTACTAAATCAGGGTTTCTCTACTCCAGTCCTGAGTACCCCCAATGGCAGTTTCTGACAATTTATCTTGAAGTTAAACCTGGCTAAATACACCACCAGCATTACATCTCAATTTGCCGTGAGGTAAAATGTTTAGCTATTAGCCGCCACTTTGGAATGTGGTTAGCGAGACTCTGTAATAAAACCAGCAAAGCTACAGAGGAGAGCGGTGGCCATTTTCTTGTAGCACACATCCCCCTTTTTCTTCTCTCCAGTGTATTTCCAAAGTGGGCAGAGACCGATGACATCATCACTGTGTGGAACACGCCCACCTTGACCTCAGGGAGATTTCTTGTCTCTTCAAGGAATGAGGGAGCTCAACACTTTTTGTGGGAGTCTCCCTGATTTTTAGGCAGAGCCTGCAAGTATGCTTATAATAGTGATGCAGAATGCAGTCTGTGTACTGTCAAGACACATCTGTCGTGTTCCACTGCAAAAACTCTATAAGGGTCCGGTTGTACCCCAATTTCCCTCATTTTACAGTATATTTCTGCTGGAGACAAAGGATGCTACATCATGGTAAACGTCACAGAAGGGCTAAAGGAAACAATTCCTCTGCGTACCTCATAAAATATCACAGAGACTATACAGAACCACTGCTGTCTGTTTGTTTAAAAGCGATCAGTCCAAAGATCTAACCAGCTACAAATGATTCTTTTATTGGTTAGTTTAGCCCTGTGTGGCGGTTTGTGAAAAGGAAATTGTGATAACAAGTCTGATAACGCCCTCCAATTACGCCTAATCTCTCGCACATCAAGACGCTTTGGTTGTTTCCTCAGTTGATCCTAGTGAATGGCGCCCTTATCGCTTCAGCCGACTGTCTTGCTTTAACTTTGACGCCGCAAAAAATATGACACGCACCCATTGTTCCTCCGACTGGGCCAGAGGTTGCCATTATCGTTATCAGATCGGACAGGACGTGACTTCCTGCCCGTTTTAGTCTTTTATGAACAATATTTATTCCTGGTAACGTTCACTGCGCAAATAATATAGTTTGGTTGCACCAGTCATCAGCCACTTGTGGGGGGGATGGACTGCATAGCAGAGACTCAAATGTGGCTGCAAGTCAATATGCACAAGATCAACATAGACAAAATTTTGACACAAGCAAAATGTTGACATGGAAATGGGTCAATAGGAGTCTTTCATGCTTTGGGCAAGGGTACCAGTCGGAGTCCACGTCGACGGTAAAGTACAAAAAAGTCCCCCAGAGAAACCCACGTTCATCGATCATTGTTAGGTCGATCTTTTTGCGTGGCAAAAGATCACAAGAGCTGTGATCAAGTGGCGTAAAATCCAAGTGTTCCGAGGGGTTAAATGCTCCGAGCACCTTGTCAGCCGGCTCAGGGCGCACAGAATAAGTCCTGGGACCTGGAATCTTGCGGTTCACACGCTCTAATCTCCTCAGTGATTTATGGTCATTTTCAGGTTGTAATTCTCCGTCTATCAGGGGATTCTCCTCAATAGCTGGATGACAGTTTCAATGATGTTTAGACATTCCATTTATAATGTCCGCTTTGTTTGTTCTCTGTCCTGTCTTGGCATTCCTTCCATTGTGTCTGATCTCAGTCATGGCAATAACCGAGTGCTTTTCCTCTTAAGTTCCTAATTACACCAGAAAGGAATGAGACCTGTCATGTTTGTAAAAGAGATGTTTTAATTAGCTCTCAGCAGCAGAGAGATGAGCCCGTCTGGAGTGATTAACATACAAGGGCAGGAAGTGATGCAACAGGAGCTGCTCTGTATGGGCTGGTTAGGTCTGTGCTCTGTATGGGCTGGTTAGGTCTGTGCTCTGTATGGGCTGGTTAGGTCTGTGCTCTGTATGGGCTGGTTAGGCATGTGCTCTGTATAGGCCTGTGCCCTGTCTGGGCCAATTAGGCCCGTGCCCTGTCTGGGCCGGTTCGGCCCGCACCCTGTTTGGCCCGAGTAGGCCAGAGCTCTGTCTGGGCTTGGTCATTCTGGGCAGGACTGTACTAGCCCACAAAAGAACAGTTAAAAAACCCCGGTGGGCCACACTACCTGCAGCCCCACCTCTTCCTTTAGGGATCAGGTTTCAGACTGTGCACCTGATTTAGACATTAGCATTCTATAGATTGTAAGCTTGCCTATAGATTGTAAGCTTGCGAGCAGGGCCCTCATTACTGTACCTTTGAATGTTTGTAAATACCCAGTGTGTTGTATCACTTTGCAAAGCGCAACCGAATATGCTGCGCTATATAAGAAACTGTTAATAAATAATAACTACCTCCCAACTCTTGGAGTCCTATGCGCAGCCCTGCCGTGCACTCCCAAAAGGGGGCGTAGACTCAGAGAAATGGGCGTGACCTCATTGGGATACCTACCATCACGAGGCCACCACCCATTTCACGACTGTGTGGGCATAGCCAGCCCTGTGAGAGCTGCTGGCCATGCCCCCTCTGACTACCCAAATAGACCCTGTGTATATGTGCACAGTGTCTAGTCCCTACTGTAACAGTAGCAGCTGGTTGACTGGTACTTTATTTCTCTCCCAGTGGTGGGTGTGGGTAGTACACGTTTATCATAACCCTGCTGTGCGAAGTGGCGCACCTTTAGGGCCAAAATACAGTATGTGCATAGTAGGGGACTGTCATGGGCGAATCGCTGTAGGGGGTGGCAACCTCAGAGGCACAGGCCATTCTCTGATGAAGGATCTGCCTCTACTGTAGCACATGGCTGGTGCAAAGATTTGCCATATATTAATTCAGGGTCTAAGGTGGCCGTTTCATTCATTACACAGTGAAACACATGGCTGCATATCGGGGGACAGATTGTAACTGCATTAGCAAAAAGTTGCAGGGCAGCCCCTTAAGGCCCCGTCCATAAAATTTTATTTTTTATATTTTTTATTTGAAATAAAACATTTTTTTATAGGCCATGATACAGCTTGCAATATTTTGGTGGTCATCAATTTATTCTCAAAAAAACAATATGCATGTAAGTAAACGCTAAAATGAAATGCATGCTATGTACTAAAAACCCTATTTAATCCATGTTTTATACGCTTTCGTGTACCTGAATATCTGATGGGACCATCTGTAGGTTTTAGTAGAAGTTATGGTGGCCTGACCTTGGAAACACCAACATGTTACAGGGATTTAATTAGTGTCACATAAAACAATCCCAGAATTCAACAGGACCTCGGAGGCTTTTAAACCTTTTTCTACTAAAACAAACTAAATTCCAAGTGATTGTTGGTCATCAGCAATACCGGTCGGGGAAAAATTCAGAAAATACTACCTACAGAACCAGTGTGCGCAGTTCCTATTGTTACCGATGTCCAAAAAAACACCTAAATTATATATATTATTGCACATGTAAAGTGCTCTGAAATTATAATGAAAGCATTGCATTACAGGTAAATCCTGCCGGGGACAGTAAAAGAACTGTAATAACTCCTCGGGGGCTTTTATTGTGTTTTACAAGAATTTCTAAGCATTAACTATTTTTTTGAGGGGGAAGAGGGCAAAAACAAAGAAAGGGTTCATTTAGAGTTCACCCTAAGTTAAAATATTTCAATTAAACTTGTTTCATTACACTTTTGTGTTAAGAATATGAGGACAAATAGAAGAAAGTTCCCGTTATTTATTCTATATTAAAGGTAGGCAAAAATCTGATCCCATTGTGCTTTCCATACTGTAATTATACAAATGCTGTTACTTCTTCAAGCTAGTATTTATTATTCGTGATTCTGAATTACCATGGCAACCACTGTCACATGGCACATCATGCAAAGAGGCTATGGAACCGCCCCTGAGACTTTCATCTGCTCTGTATAATGTGCTGTACAAATCTCCCCTCTTTTTTTTTTTACTCTGTGCCATCATATGACATTCTGTGAGAGAGTGTAGAGACCCAGCGTTCACTTTCCAGGTCCTGCAGAGCTGGTCTTGTAGATCTGCTTTCTTGAAAGTCTCCTTTCTGGGAGGAGCCTGTGAGGAGATGCAGCATGCCAATTCGCGGGGCGGGGCTGTTGGTCACTGGCAGTCATTTGCAGTCCGCAGGGAGGGGGTGGAGTATTATGATTTGAATTTGTGCCATTTGGCCCCACCCAATCCATATGGTGCTGGGATTCCATTGTTACTCTCCCCATTTTGCCTCTAACACCTAGGGTGCTGGCGAGCTGGCCATTCAGATCTCAGTGAGTGCTGGGGACTACCCAAAAAATCCCTGGTCTCCCAGCACTTGTTGGAGAGTAGGTAAGCATGTGTAATTATCACCATTGCAACGAAGAGATACACGCCAATTCACAACTTTTGCCAATGTGTCTGGGTCCCTGCCATACCAGGTCACAAGTGCGATCTGCACAGGTAGCTCCCAGGCTACTAGATCGACCACTAATGGTCAAAAGACAGAAAGTTGACACAATCAAAAGGTCAACATGTAGTAATGTCGGCATTCTTTTTCATGTGTTTTTGTGTCTATGCCGACATAAGTCTTGGTGTACTGCATCCCCGCCCAGGGCTCGCTACGCTTTGACTGGGCTGGTAAAGTATTAAAGTATGAACAAGTCATTTAATTTTTTTTTTTGGGGGGGGGGGGGGGGGGGATGAAAAACCCATGTCGATCTTTCTCATGTCGACATTTTGATTGTGTCAACATTTTGACCATATTGATCTAACACATGTCTACCTTTTTCATGTGTCGACCTGTCTGGCGACAGAAGGTTAGTAGACTACCTATGACTGTTGACCTAGACGCTGTCACCCTAATGACTGGATGCCGCCTCAGTAATACCCCGTGGGGTGTGATAAGAGCCCTCGGACACATTATCCCATATCTGTGGTCTGACGTGAGCGAGGGAGCCACATTCAGCATGTACCATTACAGTATGAGGTTACATTGTTACTGCAGTAAATCCAGTTCATTTCAACTAAACAAAAGTATTGTCAGAATGTTTTACCGATTAGAATAAATGAGATTAACAAAGACTTGGTCCAGGATTATCCACAGACAGCCGCCATATCCATACTGAGGTGCTCAGGAGCTTTGTCACACCGTGACGCAGCCAGCACGCAGCAGGTGGAGATACTGTGATCCCAGCACTAGCCACAGAGGCAGAGGAATGCCCGAATGGCCTTCTCCCAGCACAGTCCATGCTTCAGGAGGAATTGTTATTTCTATTTCTATTATCCGTTTCTTATATCGCGCAGCAAATTCCACTTTACAATAGGCAACAAAATTGACAGAACAAAACTAGGTAATGACAGACAGGCATAGAGGTCGGAGGACCCTGCTCGCAAGCTTACACTCTATATGGAAATAGGCAGTGCTACACAAGGACAGGTGTTATCTAATACGTAATGATCACCAGATCATGTTGCCTATCCTCCCGGAATAGCTGGGAGGGTCCCGGAAATCGGGTCCACCTCACATCCCCCCGGAAGGGTAGACAAGCCTCCCAGAATTGTGCTCGTCCTCCACGAATCCCCCCCCATCTCCGTTGGCCAGATGATGCATAGCGCCTCATTGTAGCCCCACCCTAAGCTGTGCAATGCCTGAAATACCGGCACTGCACAGTGGAGGCCGTGGCTACAAGGACGCAATCACGCTAGCCACTCCCCCAAACACATCATCCCTTTCTAGCACCTCCCCCATTCCGCCTCTCTACTACCCAATCAGCTGTCCCAGTCCCCTGCCTCAAAACAACTGGCTGCCCAAAGGTAAGCAACCCTGCACCAGATTGCAGAGGCTCTTGCTGGACTTTGACCTAATGAAGGCTGAGGGTCAGGAACATTACAGTGACCCCCCCCCACACACACACACACACACACACCCACACCCACACACGCATATCACCTTTTATGAATATGTGTTCATGTGTGTATGTATGTATGTATGTATGTTATGTATATTATGTTTAAAATATAGAGACTGTGACGTCTATGGTCCTGCTAGAAGCGATATTGATGGCTTTCAATAAACTGATTCAAACCTGCAGGGGAAGAGAGGTGCCCCTTGGGAGCAGGAGCCTGGCAGCTGATGACTCCATTGCCTTCCAGAGTTCTGGTCAGAAGGATGGGAAAGTAAAGAAAGAGAAAGTAAGAAAGGATATACGTAAACTGTACAGAGGGCATGTGATTGGACAGGAAAGGTTTATGAAGATTAAGTGGGTTGTTCCGGAATATGATAGGCTGCCTAAAGAGGGGAGATTTCATGAATGCTTGAAAGTTTGGAGACTAGAGGAAAGTCTTCTTGTGCGTGGGAGGGGTTTCCACAGTGTGTGCCACCCGAAGAAAGTCCTGCAATGATGAGTGGGAGTGAGTAATGCGTGTGGATGAGAGATGGAATAATGAATGTGGATTAAAACCTTGTCACATCTGTAGCTGCAGGTGCAGGACATTTATCAGGTATACTGTAGATGTGGGAATATTATTAATAATAAGGTGTTGGGGGATTCAAGGGACTACGGCTGCTGCAGGTTATTCTATTCCATTCGGATTTAATTGGGCTCCCATTGTTATATGGCATTTTATGCCACAGGTTAGGGTGGTCCCATGTCTGCCCTGTGTATTCACACACAAAGACATTCGGTGCTAATGAATCACATGGCGCTCAAGTGTTAAGCGTAACGCGACTTGTAATGGAGGATAGATTTATGTGGACACATCTGAATTCCACTTCATTATATTCATAGTGACTGCAAACCAAACCCACATCTTCAGCTGCCGCCATTTATTTCTCACGTCCATGCATTCCTCATCCTGCATTTAAAATAATTTACACAATTTTTACCATTCTGATCATTTTTATTTTTTATTTTGCTCAATTCAATTTTTAAATGATGACTTCACCGCAGGCAGCTTCCGGGTCCTTTCTGTGGGGCTATGTGACTCAAATAAACTGTAGGGAACAAAAGTAACTGAGCTGCCAAACGTAGTTTTTTTTATCCTAAACAAAAACAGCGCAAAGCATTGTTGCTTTAAACATTCTGCCCCGTTCAGCGACTTCTCTGTAGGCCGTGTAATTGCAGATGGAAATAGGATCCTCCATTTGTGTCTGTGCGATTCTGCTTTAAGTGCTGTGTGTGTTACGGTTTGTTTTATCTCCTATTTATATAAAGAGCCGCCATGACGTAACGTTGAATTTAGTTTGAAACTTTGTGTTGAATGCATTAATAGTGTTTATCTTCTGTTCCTTTGATGCCATTTTGAAATACACATACATCCTCTGAGGGAATGTAAAACAGTTGCAGAGCGATCTCTGCAACTAAACAAAGACCTTCTTTGGAACGACTGTTTTTTTTTTGTATTTGTCGTCGCAGAAGGTGAAACACGCGGGCATTTTTTTTTTTTTACTATTCCAGGTTGTAAGAGCGGTGGCGTATTTGGGAAGGAATTGAGCACGTTCTCAGGGGTTATAGTAATTATATTTACATTATTACCCGTTTTGTACAAAGACATTACTGAAATACAAGTATTCTCTGGGAGTCATCTGAGTGGCTGATAGACAAAGGGCCTGATTCAGGTTTGCTCAGTAAGCTGCGAACATCGCAGCTTACCAAGCACCTGAGATGCCGCCCTGCCGAATTACCCACCCCCCTCTGCCGCTGATTCCCCTCGGTACCATGCGACGGGTCCCCGACCATCAAATGATTTCTCCTGCCTTCGCAAATAGATGTCAGTGACTTTTATTTGCATGCGCCTGGACGAAGACTGGGCGGGCGAGGTCCTGCGACGTCAGCCGCCCACGCCGGCAGCCATCGGCCCATGTGCAAACCCCGACCATTGTGGCAGGGGCTGAATTTGGATCACTGCGGGTGATCCAGAATTGGCCCGAGTGTCAATTGGGTTAACACTAGGCTCCAGTGGGGGGTAGGAGAGGGGCTGCAGCGCAGTTCAAAATTCAAATTGGGGAGGCACGGCAACTGCCGCCAACTGCCATTCCGACTCACTGGCAGTTGGTGCTACTCTATTTTAATGTTGGACTGTGCTGTAGCCCCACCTCAGGAGCCACCACTGGTCAACACCATATGGAGGACACTGTCAAAATGTTGATACAAACCATAGGTTGACATGGCAATGGTTAACACCTGAAAAGGTCAATGAGGTTTTCGCATTTTAAAAAAAAACGTTGGGATTTTTTCATATGTCACCATCCTTGTGGTTTCCGGATGGGAACGGTAAACTGTGCGGGGCGCAGAGGTAGCGGAGCGATGCACATGACCCAAACCTTGGCAAGCGAAGCAGGACAGTAATTGAGGGTCCATAGGCTCAGGTGTAAATGTAATGACCAGACACTGGTGTTTATTTACGAAGATGGGAGTTCTATTCAAGATGCAATCTGATTGGTTTCCCATAGTAACATCCTATCTATTATCTTCTAGAAGGTGCTAAATAAATAAGAAGTAGCTTTTGATTGGTTGCCAATAGCAACATCCCGGGTTACATTTATTGGGATGAGAGTTGTGCTTTTTTTGCGATGTTTAGGCAAGAAAATGTCGATTTTCGAATTTTTTTGGCAAAATCGCATACTTAATAGGGTGCGAAAAGTGCCGTTTTTCCGGTTTCAATTCGCATTTTTATCGCATCCAGATGTTTTCCCATTCAAAAGTATACAAATCGCTTATTTAATGAGATGCAAATTTGGAAATCGCATCTGAAAAATGACTAATAATCGCCACACATGCAGGCCAGGTCCTGATGGGCGAATTGGCCCAAGAACAACTTTTCCAAAATGCTCAAATGAATAACAGTTTACAGTTGGGGACAGGTGTCCACAACTATAAACATAAACTACCCTACATGTACTCAAACATCATTAAGGTCACCTGTGAGGGTTTGAGAGATGGACATTGTGCAGAGTGGTGTGGAGTTGGCTGTTTGTGACTTGGGTCGTTTTGAGAAGCTGCGCAGGAGGAAGGAGCAAGCTGCGCACCAGATCCAGGTACCCCGATTACTGCATGCTGCACGTATGTATCGTGCTAGGCTGTACCTGGACTCCCTCTCTGAACAAAAGGTTGTGGGGATGTTTCGACTGAACCGCAATAACCTTTCGGACTTATATGAGCAAGTGAGAGATGATTTTGACCATGGAGGTGGTGCCCACTATGCAGTGTCTGGGCTGCAGAAATAAATATGTGCCCTCTACTTCTTGGCTACGGGCTCCACTGAGGAATGCTGGGAAACCCAAGGTGTCCTTTGGTGTCAACATGCTGATAAGTAAGTGTATATAATACATCATCACAAGAAATGAAATAACAACCTCTATATGTTGTAAAATAATGTTATAAAAGAATACAAACACAAACCATTGTAGGTATAACCACCCAATATTACCCTTAATTAAGATGTAAAAAGATGTAAAGAAAAACCACACAGGCACATGTTACTATAAATGAACGTGTTTACTAAGGTATGCACAGAAAAAATTGTGTGCCAAAACTTTATCTTGACTCTTTTTTTTTCATCTGTGCCCATGCACTGCCCCCCTTTGCCCCTGTCCCAAGGCCACCCGTGGAGGTGAAGTGGGGGAGCTACTCATTGGTGTACTTGACACATGACACTGCTAATTGTGGAAGTGGCTGCCCCTAATACATTTTGCTCATGGGCATTTCATTGGCTCTGAAGGTAGACCAGGGTTGCCGACTTTAAGATTCTCCTCTCCGGGAGAAGCCCGGAGAGGAGAGTTTCAGAAGCCGCTCAGGGGGCGGGGCTTACGAGTGACATCACTAAGCCCCGCCCCCATGATGTTAAAGCATCAAATTCACATATCTCCGTGGAGGGGGCGGGGGTAAAATGACGCGATTGTGCCGTTTTAGCTCCGCCCCCTCCTCTGAGACCCGAGGATTGCGGCATTTTAATGCCGCGATCCAGGGGTCGGCGGGGGTCCCCTCTGAATCCGGGAGGGTTGCCCACCCTTCCGGGGGGCCGGGAGGGGGTACCCGATTTTCGGGAGACTCCCGGAAATTCCGGGAGGGTCGGCAACCCTGAGGTAGACCAAAGCACTAGTTTGTGCTGTTACAGCTTGTGTTTGCCCATATACACTTTCAGTTAGGATGGCTATATGATTATTTTGTACCCTTAGGCCCTGGCTGATTTCACACAGACGCTTGTCCAGAGTGGCAGCCAACTTGTGTGCCCACACTTACACGGGCACTGCTGGCCACTTTTTTAAGTTGCTGAAAGATGTTTTTTTTTAGGTAACCTTGCATGTTGCCCATGGGATGGCTTTGTGTCTCCATGAACATAATTTGTTTTTCTTTAAAGGAATGTAAAGAGCGTGCTGTGTCTTTCGGATATTGATGGTGCAGGGAGTGGTTGGTTGGGTGGTGGTTTTTGGGGTGTCTCCACATTTGATGGCCTTTGAGTCACGGTTGGCTGTGTGTTTTCCTCCTCAGGTGTTAATGATTCTACTGGGACAAGAATGATTTCTGTGTCTTCTTCCATCGTTTGCGCCAGTTGTTGTGATGTCCCTGTGAAAAATATGGCTAAGTATGCCAACATAAGTGTGGAGTACGTGTGATTGTGCATTTAAGGGCTTTGTTTTGGTATGGCACATAATAATGGGGAGTGTACAGTTAAAGAAGATCAGCAGCATATTGTTTAATACTGCAATGTGCCATTTGGCCACCCAATACCCTGTATTCCATATATTTACTGTGCATGTGTTTAGATGGTTTTACATGTTGATCTGACATTTTAGTTCTTAAAAAAGGTATATTTGGTTACAGGTGGTGGGGGATGGGGGTTTCTCTACATTGTTCTATAGTACAGTGATGAGAAAGAAGGGGGTGTGAAACCGCACTTTTATCTATTGACATGCAACAGGTGAAGATAAAAAATTACATTTATTAAAATACACTTTAAAATAAATCATATATACATAGAGTATAGATAGATAGGGGAAACAAAGGTGTGTTGCGCTGCTGAGTATATTAAATTACAACAATTTAAGAGTAAAAAAAAAAATATATATATATATATATATATATATATATATATATATATATATATATATATATATATATATATATATATATATAGAATATTTGTAAGGAGGGCACTCACCAATTCGCAGTTAAAACTTCATATTTATTCAAACCTTTAAAATATTGAACATCAGGTTGTTGTCAACGTTTCGGTCCGCATTTCAGACCTTCTTCAAGACAGACACATGCAGCAAGAGATCTTACTCCAATAGAGACCTAATTGTTACTGGTTCCATGGTGAACTTATATACCCACCCACTCAGGAAATGCCTTATTGTGACCAATGGGCAGTCATTTGACCTAATTAGGCTGAAATCTTTAGAAACAAACTTGCTCAAAACATATCCCCAATAGATATCTAGTAGCTACATCTCCGAAAATCACATCACTTTATCTTAGCCTGTTTAATGACAAACTAGCGTTGCTACATCGAATAGAATATTCTGGCGTGCGTTCCAAATTGGTGGAACGCACCGCCATTTTGTTTCCCTTATTCACCAAAGTCACGTATGTGTGTATTAATAACTCCACTTTACCCACAGCCAAATAACAAGCTCTCCACTCAAGCCACTTACTACATCTTTAGTCAGCACAAACACAGGTATAGCGGTATGTCCCCGCAACTATAATCCGATGATCGCGTCACATGGAAATGACGCGAGTCTGTTCAGAGCCGGAAGCCGCTTGTACTTTGTGTACAGCGGTCTCCCAGCAACATACTGAGTCCCCGCATGTAGAATCAGACGATCGCGTCACACAGGGATGACGCGAGTCTACTCGAAACCGGAAGCCGCCTGTACTTTGTGTACAGCGGTCTCTCAGCAACATATTGGGCCTACACTTTCTACCCCCAATGTATACATCGGTAACTAAGCAACGGGCTAACCCAGCCCTGTTGTATTCCATCGTCAAGGGGTGACACCAGTGAACAGCCACGCTAAAACAAAGCGTTGCCTAGCAACAATCAATACGCGATTATGGAAGGCACTGAATCGATAATGCTAGTAGCATTATCGATTCAGTGCCTTCCATAATCGCGTATTGATTGTTGCTAGGCAACGCTTTGTTTTAGCGTGGCTGTTCACTGGTGTCACCCCTTGACGATGGAATACAACAGGGCTGGGTTAGCCCGTTGCTTAGTTACCGATGTATACATTGGGGGTAGAAAGTGTAGGCCCAATATGTTGCTGAGAGACCGCTGTACACAAAGTACAGACGGCTTCCGGTTTCGAGTAGACTCGCGTCATCCCTGTGTGACGCGATCGTCTGATTCTACATGCGGGGACTCAGTATGTTGCTGGGAGACCGCTGTACACAAAGTACAAGCGGCTTCCGGCTCTGAACAGACTCGCGTCATTTCCATGTGACGCGATCATCGGATTATAGTTGCGGGGACATACCGCTATACCCGTGTTTGTGCTGACTAAAGATGTAGTAAGTGGCTTGAGTGGAGAGCTTGTTATTTGGCTGTGGGTAAAGTGGAGTTATTAATACACACATACGTGACTTTGGTGAATAAGGGAAACAAAATGGCGGTGCGTTCCACCAATTTGGAACGCACGCCAGAATATTCTATTCGATGTAGCAACGCTAGTTTGTCATTAAACAGGCTAAGATAAAGTGATGTGATTTTCGGAGATGTAGCTACTAGATATCTATTGGGGATATGTTTTGAGCAAGTTTGTTTCTAAAGATTTCAGCCTAATTAGGTCAAATGACTGCCCATTGGTCACAATAAGGCATTTCCTGAGTGGGTGGGTATATAAGTTCACCATGGAACCAGTAACAATTAGGTCTCTATTGGAGTAAGATCTCTTGCTGCATGTGTCTGTCTTGAAGAAGGTCTGAAATGCGGACCGAAACGTTGACAACAACCTGATGTTCAATATTTTAAAGGTTTGAATAAATATGAAGTTTTAACTGCGAATTGGTGAGTGCCCTCCTTACAAATATTCTATGTGATGGTCCAGTGCCTTGGAGTGAGCACTACCTGGATGAACTATTATCTGGAGTGCGGATTTCTATGTATATATATGTATATATATATATATATATATATATATATATATATATATATATATATATATATATATATATATATATATTACATTGGCTGTGATAAATTGAATGACGGACACACTGTTTGTTTGGTAAATTTATATGAAAAATAGTACATTTAAAACATATAACATTTAATTACATACAAAAATATATACAATACATATAATTACATCTATTAAAAGAATAATATTCAATTTGACTGCTGAACTGGGATCCCAATCTAATAATATAGCTTTGCAATATTTGTTGCCAAGTGGTAGTGTTTAAATTTATGTTTCAATCAGAGTCCGTTAAATGGGACAATACATAAGGGACAATAATGTATTTGTCCGACTCATATTATTGACTGAGACGGTCTATCCAAATTCTGAGCCGGACAAATACATTATTGTGGAGGACCCTTAAATGGGACAAGTGGGACAGCTCCATCCCTTACAACTGGACTACTCCATGGTTCTACCTGGATGTGTCCAAGTTTGTGAGGGAGCACCAACTGGAGGGATTGAAACCCGACTTGTGGAAACCTAAAACGGTCCACAAGCTCATCAGAGCCAAAGACGTCATGGAACCGATTTCAGGGCTCCCTTCAGCAACTGCCAAGTTTGTCTGGGAGTATGTGGCCTCCAAAAGGCTTACAAATAGACACAAAGACATGTCATGGATGGCCATTCTGGGCGGCTTGCCTTACCGGTCATTCATGCACTCCCGAAACTTGTGTAGGTATAGACATTGTCCCTGGTGCTTTGTGCATGAAGAAACCTCCATGCACATCTTCTGGGACTGCACCTACGCACAGTTGTTGTTGGATGCCCTAGAGACTGAATTCAAGGACTCCGTGCCCAGGAACTGTCTTTCATACCTTTCGGTATTGTATGGACTATTCCCAGGCACCCACACGTATGGGGCGACCCAGGAAGCCTGGCGCCTTATAAACTGTGTTAAGGACTGTTAATGGCGATTAAATATGACCAAAGAAACAATAAGTGAAAAGCGCAGGTTACGTATTGTGTCCGTAACCTGCGTACCCTTTATACCTAACTACGTGCGAACAAAACGTAGCGCAGCGTAGCGTACCTTTATTGTATATTATACACCAAGAACCAATACCTTAATAAGAGATCCCTTCGCAGTACTTTGTCTCTAATCTGCGAATATACCTTTAAGGACAGTGTCCGTAATATACCTTTATCGCTAAATGCGAATAACAGACACAAACCACAGTATAAAAGTAAGGAGATAAGAACTCCTCAAAAAGGTTGTATTTAAGTCCCTAATGGACAAAAGGGGGTTACAGGAATAGAAAATACAGGTTTAACAGGTAATGCAATAGACTAACAATAAAATACTATAATCAGGCTTTGCTAGGGGAAAGGAAACAGATACAAGACACAATCATAATCAGCCACATTACATAAAAGGGGAATACGAATGTTTACCTTCAGGGGAAATAGCAAGCGCAGTCCGGTCGGAGCTCACTATGTTCAGGTTTGAACATAGTCCGGTCAATGGTCAGGGAAAGAAAGATGTGCCGAAGTGACCAAGGCAGCCCTGGGTCTCCTATCTTATAGGGTCAGAAAGGGGAGGTCAAAGGCCATTCCTATTGGTCAGAGATCGTATGTCAGGTCCGCTGTGATTGGGGGGTAAGATGATACACCTGGTTTGACTAGGTGCAGGGGAGTGAACTTTAGGAGTCCTTTGTTCGTTAGTATCGTCGGCAGGGATTGTAAACAGCTGTAGAAACCGGTTACATCTAGATTCCTTTGTTATATACTTTCAACCGAAACTGTCTTGGGAATATGGAATTATGTCCATAACTATCGGGCCGTGTCTATTGCGAAATATTCGCAATGACCGGAATACTACGCATAAGAAACGGAACGGAACGGTACTAAACATGATACAGACAGATGTATGCAGGGCTAACTAAGCTATGTGTGGCGTTCTAAACCTTTAACTACATTTTACTTAGTGTCAGTATGTATTTATGAATTTATGTGTGATAGTATGGCTACTCTTCTGGTCCACTTTGTCACACAGAATCGGGTATGGAAACTTTATTAGCGCAACTCTGCGAACCAAAATGGCGGCCATACTATCCTAAAATGGCATGTGTGCAACTCGACTTCCACAGTCCACCCTTGACAGTAAATATAAAACTGTTACAGTACAAAACATTTTACACGACAATACAGAAATTCATAATCCTAACAGAGAAATTGTGATCCATGAAATAAACATATAAGAGGAGTAAACCATCTGCTCTTGGCCGATCCAGGATCATGGATAAACGATGGGCCGCATTTATCGAACAATCTACTCAGGGTCACAAAGGATAATGTACAATTTTGGGATAAAAATAAAAACAGGGGTGGTTACACTATATACAATTGTTTTTCAGATATGGCATCCTTTGGTAGGTATTGTTTGTGACAACAGACCCTTGAACTCTTTGTTGTCTCTCTTTGTGGTATGCTTTTAAGTATGATGGTATTATCACTATCAAACATCCGGTCCTGGGTAATGTGTCAAGTTTATAGATTCTACCCTGACCTAAACTGGGACGGGTAACACACTCTCAGAACTCTGTATCGTCCGTCCAATGCCTGGCAGCAGTGCGGCGGCGGTGTGCTTGATTTTGAAGATAAGAACGGATAGTGGGGGGGGAGACAAGAATAGGACCCACAACAATAGAGAAAACTGAGAAAGGAAAAAAATTTTGTTAGTGATCCTTCCAACCTGTTACCAGTGGGGTGTGTTACAGTCCCTTTTGTAGCTTGTACAGGTTGCTTGACCTTAGCTGCTCTCCAGTCCTCCCGAAATGGTGCCTCTTAGCGATTTATTTCTTTCGCCCTCGAGTGTAAGGACCTTCTGGCTTTCTGTTCCTTTGGCAGTAGGACGAACGTACCCGAATCTCTCTCTGCGACTTTGTTATTGAGGTAGTGCTGGTCAACAAGATTTGGGGTGGTTCTTTCCAAAGGTCTATCAAGCAACCTGTATATGGCAAAGCAGGGGAAACAACAACATCTCCTGGTTCATGGTTATGACAGTTCACAACAGGTGTCAACAAAGTCCTTTTGCTGCAGTTTTCCAGGTGTGGATACATCACTTGCATTTGTGGTCTAGGATCTCCTTGTGGGATTACCATAACCTGTGGCTGCCCGCCAAGCAATGTTTCGATGGGGACAAATGAGGTGGAGTTCTGAGAGTGATTCTACTACTATAAAAAGAGATTATGGGGTGTACCATCAGTCCCTAAAGGTTCACACATGACTTAAACCTTTCATATATATATACTTGCATACTCAAGGGTGCTTCTGGGCTGCCATATCTATACACACAAACGTCAACACATATATATATATATATATATATATATATAAAAAAATAAATAAATAAATAACTAGAATGCTTCTAGAGTGGACTGTACAAAGCCAATTTTGTATTACCTGCAGAGGATCCTGCTGGAGGAGGGATGTGGAGATGGCTCTGTGGGAACAGCCGTTGCAGTTTCTTTCCCCCAGACAAGTAAGGCATGATCCTGTCGTCTTACCTGTCTGTGGGCACACCAGTAATTTCGGACTAATTTTCCCCATACCTTCCCTGTCAAGACACGTCAGGCCATGGGCTATCTCTGTCCTGACAGTTTGGCATGTTCTCAGAGTCACTGGTTTTCCTTGTCCATCTTTCTATTCCTGTCCACATCCCTTCGGCTTCCAGACTGCTTCTCCTGCAGGGGACACAAATCTTGTATTTCTATGTGAATACACTGACATTTACAGGGGGAACACAAACATTATCCGCAGAGCGCATGGCTCACCCAGCTGCCTTGCCAGCGTGTTCATTATCAAGTGACACTGAATCCTTATCGAAGGTGTGGGCTTTACACTTGATAACAGCCACTCTGTCCGGCAGCTGTGTGACTGTCAGGAATCTTTTAAACTTACAACGCTTGCGCCACTGGAGTGCCAGCTACTGAAACAAAACATCTGAGGTCTATCCAAATTCTGAGCCGGACAAATACATTATTGTGGAGGACCCTTAAATGGGACAAGTGGGACAGCTCCATCCCTTACAACTGGACTACTCCATGGTTCTACCTGGATGTGTCCAAGTTTGTGAGGGAGCACCAACTGGAGGGATTGAAACCCGACTTGTGGAAACCTAAAACGGTCCACAAGCTCATCAGAGCCAAAGACGTCATGGAACCGATTTCAGGGCTCCCTTCAGCAACTGCCAAGTTTGTCTGGGAGTATGTGGCCTCCAAAAGGCTTACAAATAGACACAAAGACATGTCATGGATGGCCATTCTGGGCGGCTTGCCTTACCGGTCATTCATGCACTCCCGAAACTTGTGTAGGTATAGACATTGTCCCTGGTGCTTTGTGCATGAAGAAACCTCCATGCACATCTTCTGGGACTGCACCTACGCACAGTTGTTGTTGGATGCCCTAGAGACTGAATTCAAGGACTCCGTGCCCAGGAACTGTCTTTCATACCTTTCGGTATTGTATGGACTATTCCCAGGCACCCACACGTATGGGGCGACCCAGGAAGCCTGGCGCCTTATAAACTGTGTTAAGGACTGTTAATGGCGATTAAATATGACCAAAGAAACAATAAGTGAAAAGCGCAGGTTACGTATTGTGTCCGTAACCTGCGTACCCTTTATACCTAACTACGTGCGAACAAAACGTAGCGCAGCGTAGCGTACCTTTATTGTATATTATACACCAAGAACCAATACCTTAATAAGAGATCCCTTCGCAGTACTTTGTCTCTAATCTGCGAATATACCTTTAAGGACAGTGTCCGTAATATACCTTTATCGCTAAATGCGAATAACAGACACAAACCACAGTATAAAAGTAAGGAGATAAGAACTCCTCAAAAAGGTTGTATTTAAGTCCCTAATGGACAAAAGGGGGTTACAGGAATAGAAAATACAGGTTTAACAGGTAATGCAATAGACTAACAATAAAATACTATAATCAGGCTTTGCTAGGGGAAAGGAAACAGATACAAGACACAATCATAATCAGCCACATTACATAAAAGGGGAATACGAATGTTTACCTTCAGGGGAAATAGCAAGCGCAGTCCGGTCGGAGCTCACTATGTTCAGGTTTGAACATAGTCCGGTCAATGGTCAGGGAAAGAAAGATGTGCCGAAGTGACCAAGGCAGCCCTGGGTCTCCTATCTTATAGGGTCAGAAAGGGGAGGTCAAAGGCCATTCCTATTGGTCAGAGATCGTATGTCAGGTCCGCTGTGATTGGGGGGTAAGATGATACACCTGGTTTGACTAGGTGCAGGGGAGTGAACTTTAGGAGTCCTTTGTTCGTTAGTATCGTCGGCAGGGATTGTAAACAGCTGTAGAAACCGGTTACATCTAGATTCCTTTGTTATATACTTTCAACCGAAACTGTCTTGGGAATATGGAATTATGTCCATAACTATCGGGCCGTGTCTATTGCGAAATATTCGCAATGACCGGAATACTACGCATAAGAAACGGAACGGAACGGTACTAAACATGATACAGACAGATGTATGCAGGGCTAACTAAGCTATGTGTGGCGTTCTAAACCTTTAACTACATTTTACTTAGTGTCAGTATGTATTTATGAATTTATGTGTGATAGTATGGCTACTCTTCTGGTCCACTTTGTCACACAGAATCGGGTATGGAAACTTTATTAGCGCAACTCTGCGAACCAAAATGGCGGCCATACTATCCTAAAATGGCATGTGTGCAACTCGACTTCCACAGTCCACCCTTGACAGTAAATATAAAACTGTTACAGTACAAAACATTTTACACGACAATACAGAAATTCATAATCCTAACAGAGAAATTGGGATCCATGAAATAAACATATAAGAGGAGTAAACCATCTGCTCTTGGCCGATCCAGGATCATGGATAAACGATGGGCCGCATTTATCGAACAATCTACTCAGGGTCACGAAGGATAATGTACAATTTTGGGATAAAAATAAAAACAGGGGTGGTTACACTATATACAATTGTTTTTCAGATATGGCATCCTTTGGTAGGTATTGTTTGTGACAACAGACCCTTGAACTCTTTGTTGTCTCTCTTTGTGGTATGCTTTTAAGTATGATGGTATTATCACTATCAAACATCCGGTCCTGGGTAATGTGTCAAGTTTATAGATTCTACCCTGACCTAAACTGGGACGGGTAACACACTCTCAGAACTCTGTATCGTCCGTCCAATGCCTGGCAGCAGTGCGGCGGCGGTGTGCTTGATTTTGAAGATAAGAACGGATAGTGGGGGGGGAGACAAGAATAGGACCCACAACAATAGAGAAAACTGAGAAAGGAAAAAAATTTTGTTAGTGATCCTTCCAACCTGTTACCAGTGGGGTGTGTTACAGTCCCTTTTGTAGCTTGTACAGGTTGCTTGACCTTAGCTGCTCTCCAGTCCTCCCGAAATGGTGCCTCTTAGCGATTTATTTCTTTCGCCCTCGAGTGTAAGGACCTTCTGGCTTTCTGTTCCTTTGGCAGTAGGACGAACGTACCCGAATCTCTCTCTCTGCGACTTTGTTATTGAGGTAGTGCTGGTCAACAAGATTTGGGGTGGTTCTTTCCAAAGGTCTATCAAGCAACCTGTATATGGCAAAGCAGGGGAAACAACAACATCTCCTGGTTCATGGTTATGACAGTTCACAACAGGTGTCAACAAAGTCCTTTTGCTGCAGTTTTCCAGGTGTGGATACATCACTTGCATTTGTGGTCTAGGATCTCCTTGTGGGATTACCATAACCTGTGGCTGCCCGCCAAGCAATGTTTCGATGGGGACAAATGAGGTGGAGTTCTGAGAGTGATTCTACTACTATAAAAAGAGATTATGGGGTGTACCATCAGTCCCTAAAGGTTCACACATGACTTAAACCTTTCATATATATATACTTGCATACTCAAGGGTGCTTCTGGGCTGCCATATCTATACACACAAACGTCAACACACATATATATATATATATATATATATATATATATAAAAAAATAAATAAATAAATAACTAGAATGCTTCTAGAGTGGACTGTACAAAGCCAATTTTGTATTACCTGCAGAGGATCCTGCTGGAGGAGGGATGTGGAGATGGCTCTGTGGGAACAGCCGTTGCAGTTTCTTTCCCCCAGACAAGTAAGGCATGATCCTGTCGTCTTACCTGTCTGTGGGCACACCAGTAATTTCGGACTAATTTTCCCCATACCTTCCCTGTCAAGACACGTCAGGCCATGGGCTATCTCTGTCCTGACAGTTTGGCATGTTCTCAGAGTCACTGGTTTTCCTTGTCCATCTTTCTATTCCTGTCCACATCCCTTCGGCTTCCAGACTGCTTCTCCTGCAGGGGACACAAATCTTGTATTTCTATGTGAATACACTGACATTTACAGGGGGAACACAAACATTATCCGCAGAGCGCATGGCTCACCCAGCTGCCTTGCCAGCGTGTTCATTATCAAGTGACACTGAATCCTTATCGAAGGTGTGGGCTTTACACTTGATAACAGCCACTCTGTCCGGCAGCTGTGTGACTGTCAGGAATCTTTTAAACTTACAACGCTTGCGCCACTGGAGTGCCAGCTACTGAAACAAAACATCTGAGGCGCCATAGGGCCTAAGATCTTCTGTATTACCCCAACAAACATACTTGGAGTCGGCATGAATATTGGCTGTTTTTCTCTCAGCCCGCAGTACTACTAATGAGACTGCTGTTGCTGAGTGAGACGTCCAATGGGTTCAGCCTCTACTATGCCTTTTCCATCTATTACGGTATAGCCAGTGTACAATTTTCCCCTCTCGGTGTTGTGGAAAGAACGAGGGAGAGAGAGGAAAAAAAAAAAATGAATTACCTCTTCCATTGGGTTGTTACCACCCTTTGGGGGCATGCTGCAAAGGTCTGATTCAAACATGTCATGCAATCATATTAGTCTCGGCTCCCACTAAATTCCACCATTCCAGCAACCTCAGCATCAATCCACCCTTTGTGCCTTGGCGGGCACACCTGGTAAGAGTGTTGCTGGGTTTACAATATTACCCATATTACTGGTAACATCAATGCAAGTTCCCATTTAGTGAACTTGGCTGATGAATATTTTTCACATGTTTAGGCAGAATTTTAGGAGTGTCCAGACTATATGAGGAGCATAAACACTTAAAACACACCCCAACACCACATTCTCAGTTTTGTTTACCAGTAGTGCTATGGCAACTACACTGTGTAGACAAGTATGAAGTGTTTAAGTAATAGGGTTTAATTGCACACTGCAGTACGACGTTGGTCAGGCTGGCATCACCAGGTTTCTTACGTCACTATATCTGTCGCCCCCTCAGCAGGTCTAATATTCTAAATCACATGGTCTCTTGTGTCAGTTTTACCCATGGCAAAAGGCTGAAATCAGGCCTGTTTCTTCTTCTTTACTATCCACATTTGTCTGTGAAGACATGGGTTTTGCGATTGTACCTATTTATATGTAAATGCGTTTTACAACCCTTTTCATTCTTTGTAGAAGGGGAATGCTTTGTGCATTACTTGGACTGCTTTTCACAAGATGGTGGCTGTGGTTGCCCTGGGTAACATTAGGAGCAATGCTTAAAGTTACTGGGACTTTGTTCAAGATTTACTGAAAAATATATATATTGACTACTCGCTTTATGGGGTACCGCATATTCACAATGGGTATTTCTCTGCTGGGAGTGCGACAGATCTTTCAAACTATTTTTCTATGATTTGTGGGTTTATGGTTACTAATGTGTCCCAGATTTCCCCCCCTCCCCCCCCCCCCTTCTTGTTCAGGCGCAACCGCAATCCGTCCTGAGATACCTTATGTCCTGCCTCAGGAGGATACACCAGAAGTTGTCTATCGCCAACTGCTGGTGCTGTGGATGAGGAAAGGACATAACAGTAGATCATTAACCCATTGTATTGGTATTTACCCATTTGTGGGCCGTAAGGACAGTGTGCGATCTTGCAAGACCCGGGGGAGGGGCTTGGTGGCTCTCTGAGGTTTCTGGAACAGAAGAGTAGGGGAAAGAGAGAAAAACTAAAAAAAAAAGTAGAAAATATTTATGACAGTAATGTGTACATTTATTTTCAACAGGAAATTTTTCTTTTATTTTTATGACACCAGGATTTAGCACTATGGGGGAATTGGCTCTCAACTATTTGGTTCTTACCCTTTTCAACTCCTGTTCTGATTTGTAAGCCCTCCCTTTCTTTCTGTTTCCCAGTGTGGTTGTGACTATGGGCTGTGTCTAGGGGTATTTAGCTAAAAGTTCTCTTTTGGGAACCTTGTTATTTCACTGGGTATTTTTCCAGCTCAACCTCAGATTTCAAATGGTGAAGCTGTACTTTGGGGCGCTATACTTTCTGTTTTTAACAGGGTTTCTATTGAAGCTATGGTTGCCATTGATCCTGTGTCCTTCCCATCTTTAGTTCAAAGGGAACTCGGTATTTGTGCTGTAGTTTTTAGCTACCTTAGATGGATTTGACTCTATAACAGTGGAATACAACATTAGCCTCTGAGGACTGTCCAGCATATCTTGCACTTCTTGTGTAAGATTTCTAGGAGTGTCCAGAAATACCCCATCAGGGGTGCAATAGATGACACATCCCATTTTACATAGTAAATCTCTACCCAGGAGGTTAGTCGGGGCCGCTGCAGCCAACAGAAAAGAGTGTTTGGTATGCAGAGGCCCGCTTGTAACATCTGCTGGTTTCGTCAGTGGATAATGCTGTATTTTTCCTGTTACCCCAATTGCTGCTACTAATTGCTTGGCACAACCTAGACCAGGAGGGAATGTTGTTAACGGGTTTGATACAAAAAAAACTTTATATTTAAACTATTCCACTTACCCATATCTGAGGCTCCTCCCTCAGATATTGTCTTATGTTACCTGGATGTGGGGTGTATGTGTGTCCTACTCCCTGTTTGCATATATGTGTCATGCTTAGGGCGGCGTTGGCTACTAGGTGGGGCTATGTCTATGTGTTGAGACCTACCTGTCTTCTCCCATTGTGTCTCCCAGTTACTTACATATGTGTTATGTTTCCTATGGTTACTTACCCTGCAATGTCTGGCTATGTGTCCTTTGTTTCCACATTTGAAACATACCATTTGGTTTTGTCTTTCTGTCATAAATCGTTTGTCCAGATCAACAGCAGATTTCTTTAAAGTGTGTATTGACATCTGTCTGCAGTTGGGGTGAATGGTTTCTATGTTGGTTCTCAGATTTTCCCTAAGACCTTGTATCAGCACAGAGACAATCCCTCCCTTAAGGTGTATGTTGTCCCTGGGGCTGGGGATACCAGAGTGTTTTGGCAACACCTGTAAAGCACGGTTGAAATATCCGCTGGTGGACTCACCATCTTTCTGTGTGATGGTGAACCCTAGGGTATTTTCAACCGTCGCTGGGAAATATACACCCAATTGTATATTTATTAGGCGTATATTTTCCTGGTTGCCCTGTTCAGTTAAAATCTTATCGCCCTCCACACCACTGTCTCGAATGAACTTCTGGACATCTATGTGTGAAGGGAGGCAAGCTCTCAACATGTATCGCCAATCTTTATTGGTGGGCTCATCTGAATTTCCTCGCTCCCTTACAAATTTCTGACACTTTGCCAGATCTTTGCTGGGATCAGGGAAATTTTTGATGATTGAATGACGTTCCAATCGTGTCCATGTATTGTGCATGTCACTATCCTTTACAGGCATTACCTCATCCCCGTCTCCCCGTCCACAAGGAGGTTCCACTGTGTGCAGAGGGTGGATCTGTATCCCCCCTGCACCATTGGACAACATCCCAGGAACAACTATCTCTGTGCTGTGTTGTGTGTACTTACCTGTGTCTCCAATCGTGTTCCTGGCATCAGCCATCTCCTCGACCAGAATGGCAGCAGCAGCTTGGGCTGTCTCAGCCTCTCTCTCCTTTCCGCTAGCTTCGCAAGGGATGGCTGATGTCAGGAATCCCCCTTGTGAATCTGTATCTTGCTTATAGGGGGTAAAAACAGTACACAAGTTATTCATTTTCGGGTTATTTTTGGTTTCACTTCGGACTTGAATTGTTCCCTTTTTTTTACATATTGGTGAATGGAAACATTCGTATTCCTGTGGCTGATTACACCTGCATCTGACAGATAATTATGTTCCCTTTTGATTGTACTTTCCTTCTGCCACAATTTAAAAATTTCTATGTGCTTCTCTCTCTCCTTACGACTGGAGAGTAGACATATTTCATCTTTTACTGCTGATAAGATTTCTGGATCAAAGCTACCAACGCTGGGAAATTCTAACTTGCTGCCTTGTGTCATTCTTCTCCATTTATTTTGGTAAACAACTGCGCGTTCACCGTGCTTACAGCACATTATGAAAGCCGCCGACCCTTTGGGTCGACTAGATTCCTCCCTAACTGACTCGGTATCCCTGTGTGACCCGTTATTACCCATAATTACAGGAATAAACGTTCACAGCTAGCAGAAACCGGAGGGCCGTTTATCAGTGAGTCACTCCCAAATCACTCCTTCTCCACAAAATGGCACTATTCCGCAATCAAGCGTGAAGCCCACTATGCGAGGTAATGTACTCAATCACCAAGTCTTTCAACTAGTAGCGAACTGCTAGCCAACTTGCAAGGTGCGGCAGTTTTTCCAGGGCACAGCAAAACTTGTTTTTCCTGTACCCCCAAAAACTGGTATTTCTAAAGTAGCTAATCGGATCACTGGGTTCCGATGTATCTCTTGTACCCTCCCAGTGGATCAAAATAGGTAGTTCCACGGAAGGGGCAGTTCCTATGGGCACGTCGTCACGTGAACCCTGTCCTACCTGGACTGTCCTACACTGGACTACACTGCACTTGAGTCGTGCCGTCACACACCCGTTCGCCTCAGTTATTTTTCACACTGGGCGCTAGTTACACCTTGGTCTTATGCTTATATTTGAAATATTTCTGTACAGAAAATCTTCCCAGGCTGGTAGCTTTTCACTAGATACTTATGCAGGTATAAATCCCTTATAATACGCTATAGGAATCTATTAAAATAATGCTTGAGTTGCTTGTTTAAAAAAAAAAAAAATGAACAAAAAAAGAAAAAAACTTATTTTCTTTTATTAATCACCGCCTCATTCGCAGTATATTACTATACTGTTTAAATAAAGCTAGTAGTTTAATACTGTTCACCTTTGGGTTCCTATGTGTGCTGCATGTGCAGTACCAATGAACAGCCACGTGTGTACGTGCGTTGTTCACAGGCCGCCGATGAATCGGCCACCCACGTGTTCTATAGGGTATTTGCAAGGTTGCGCTCGGGTTTCGCTATACGCAGTAATTGCGCCTAAATGTGGAATAAATCCCTTAACTCCGTCCGAAAGTTACGTATCAAGATGCGAAATAAATCCTGCACTTAATCCGTAAATCACGTACAAAGATGCGAAAATTTCCCGATATGGGCACGTGCGCGCGCACCTTGCGTAATACACAATAGACGCTTTACGTTACTGCAAAAGGCCCAGGACTTGTCGCCACGTGGCGGAGTCCCTGTTTTTTTTTTTCAGTAACTAACAATAAAAGTTATAGTTTTGCACAGAGGGGATCCTCTATGTACTATAATAAACACAGACTCCACGTGTGCGAACCTTATCGCACATGGCACATATACTGTAATAAACAAGCAACTCAAGACACTATACCCCGTTAAACTACTTGTGGCAGGCAGAAGTACAGTTTACTAAACACTTAGATATGATATGCTTTAAAACACTTGGCTTTCACTTATTGTGCTTCGAGTTCAACGCTAGCACTTCCCAAACCCCGCACCGCCGCGGACCTGGCCTATCCAGCAATGGATAATAAATACTTCCACCCTTTTGCTGGTATAGGTCGGGTCGCACGCCTGGTACTGAGTTCTGGAATGTGACGCGGACGGACGAGCCCTCAATTGTTAATGGCGATTAAATATGACCAAAGAAACAATAAGTGAAAAGCGCAGGTTACGTATTGTGTCCGTAACCTGCGTACCCTTTATACCTAACTACGTGCGAACAAAACGTAGCGCAGCGTAGCGTACCTTTATTGTATATTATACACCAAGAACCAATACCTTAATAAGAGATCCCTTCGCAGTACTTTGTCTCTAATCTGCGAATATACCTTTAAGGACAGTGTCCGTAATATACCTTTATCGCTAAATGCGAATAACAGACACAAACCACAGTATAAATGTAAGGAGATAAGAACTCCTCAAAAAGGTTGTATTTAAGTCCCTAATGGACAAAAGGGGGTTACATGAATAGAAAATACAGGTTTAACAGGTAATGCAATAGACTAACAATAAAATACTATAATCAGGCTCTGCTAGGGGAAAGGAAACAGATACAAGACACAATCATAATCAGCCACATTACATAAAAGGGGAATACGAATGTTTACCTTCAGGGGAAATAGCAAGCGCAGTCCGGTCGGAGCTCACTATGTTCAGGTTTGAACATAGTCCGGTCAATGGTCAGGGAAAGAAAGATGTGCCGAAGTGACCAAGGCAGCCCTGGGTCTCCTATCTTATAGGGTCAGAAAGGGGAGGTCAAAGGCCATTCCTATTGGTCAGAGATCGTATGTCAGGTCCGCTGTGATTGGGGGGTAAGATGATACACCTGGTTTGACTAGGTGCAGGGGAGTGAACTTTAGGAGTCCTTTGTTCGTTAGTATCGTCGGCAGGGATTGTAAACAGCTGTAGAAACCGGTTACATCTAGATTCCTTTGTTATATACTTTCAACCGAAACTGTCTTGAGAATATGGAATTATGTCCATAACTATCGGGCCGTGTCTATTGCGAAATATTCGCAATGACCGGAATACTACGCATAAGAAACGGAACGGAACGGTACTAAACATGATACAGACAGATGTATGCAGGGCTAACTAAGCTATGTGTGGCTTTCTAAACCTTTAACTACATTTTACTTAGTGTCAGTATGTATTTATGAATTTATGTGTGATAGTATGGCTACTCTTCTGGTCCACTTTGTCACACAGAATCGGGTATGGAAACTTTATTAGCGCAACTCTGCGAACCAAAATGGCGGCCATACTATCCTAAAATGGCGTGTGTGCAACTCGACTTCCACAGGACGCTTTGTGGTTTGCCAGAAATAGTCTCATATTGCGGAGGGAGAGAATGTCCGTTCAGGACTGCCGCAGGCTGGTTCACAGCCTGCTCAGAGACTATTCCATTCGGGATAGCCCTGAGGAAGAAGAGGACTAAACCCCTTTTCTTCTGGTCCTTTCCCCTTGTTTGGACTGCTTTATAAGACTTTGGGACCGTGGCCCCTTCCCCCTCACTTCACAATGTCTGTTGTTTTGTTGATGTATTTCTATTTATTGCCCTCCCCTTATATGTGTCTGTCTGGTCAATAAAGCTTCGGGCATGTGATTCCTCCTCCCTCACCCCCTACCCTCCACACCCATAGTCTTGTATACTGTTGTGTAAATGTTACCGTTAGAATGCATAGTGCATAGTATAGTCTATAGTGTGAGTTTATCTTGTACTGTATTTTATAATATGTACTATACTGTATGCATGTGTACTGTGTTTTGGCTGTGCTGCGACACGGTATATGTGTGATATTTGTTATCGTCTGTTTTTTGCATTCTTTATGTACAATAAAGACCTGCTTTTTCAATCAAATATCTCTTACATAGGGCGAGTGTGTCACGTTTTTTTGGGTTGTGTGGTCGTCCCTTACGGGCCTTCCATTTCCCCAACGTGCCAAAGCTCTCGCCTTTTGGGGAGAGCTGCGGTCCCCGCGAGGACGACCCCGAGCCGCAAGGCGGAGGGAAGTCCACTGAGGGTCTCTCCAAAGCTTCGGGTGCGGAGGACCCACCGTCCTAACCCTTCCGGGGGTTGAGGAATGAGGGTCTCTCTAAGCTTCGGCGAAGAGGACCCACCGTTCCCTATTTTCCCCTCTTCGGCCTTATGGTTGAGAGGGGTTAGGGGAAAAACGGGGCCCGTCTCCTTCGGGAGATAAGCCCACTCGATCGCACGGCCACTTTTGCACGTGTTTAGGCACAGCACTGGTGGTAGGGAGCACACCTCGGGCTCCTGAGTTTTTTCAAACTCATCTCTTTCATAGGGCGAGATGTATCAAATGGAAAATGCGGTAAAACCCCGGTTTTACCGCATTTTCCAATGTTTTAAAAATGATACCGCACTGAAGGGTATTGCTACCTTTGGGTGGCGATACCCTATAGAAGCCTATGATTGACTGTAGAAATCCACAATGGAGCCGTTAATGCTTCTAGTGTATATAAAAAATGTTTTGTCCCTCAGCAATATGTGCATGTAACCTAATTTGCTAGCCATTTGAACAATGGTAGCAGTTGTGGAACTACATGACCCAGCATAGCCAACAATTGACCTTTGTGAACAGTACATTTACATGTGTTGACCTTGCTGGGATGTGTAGTGCCACAGCAGCACTATTGTTATGTAAACATTGCTGGTACCTCCCCCAGTGCATCTGGCCTCTTTTATTTCTGTTGCCATCTTGGCTTTGATTAATCTTTTAAGGTCATTAAGATGTTTTTTTTTTTTTTTTTTACATTTCTGACTCTTCTTTTGTGGCTGCTAACAGCATTGACTGCGCCAGTGATGGAGTCCCACTTGGCCCTCTTCCACTGCACAGTGGTCCTGTTATTGTGTTTGCCCAGCACTCTGTCAAATACGGGCACTATGGCACGAACACGGGCCGCATTTTCTTTATAGGAAAAACACACCTTGCGGCCACTTTGGGTGCGGACACTTTCAGGGTCATCCTCACCCTCCTGAGCGCCCATGTCTCCCTCCTCCTTCTGTGCAGGATCACCCTCCTCCTCCTCCTCAGCTCCATCTCCCTCCACAGGCCAGTCTACCTCTCAGATGTGGCCGCTCCTGCATCTCTTCCTCCGACTGTGTGGTGAACAGGTCCTCCTGTGTAAGGGGATAAGATGGGGAGGCAAGAGGGTCCTCCACCTCCTCCTGCTGTGCCTGCTCCTCCCTGGCCCAGGCCTTTCTGTGGCCATGCTGCCCGGCACAGTGCTGCCTCTCCCTCTTACACTGCTGGGTGTTGGTGTGCCTCTGCTGTCTCTCCCCCTGGCACCTCTGCTAGTGCTGGCTTTGAATGGCCCCTGCTGTCTTTGCCACCTGTCTTCTCCCATTGTGTCTCCCAGTTACTTACATATGTGTTATGTTTCCTATGGTTACTTACCCTGCAATGTCTGGCTATGTGTCCTTTGTTTCCACATTTGAAACATACCATTTGGTTTTGTCTTTCTGTCATAAATCGTTTGTCCAGATCAACAGCAGATTTCTTTAAAGTGTGTATTGACATCTGTCTGCAGTTGGGGTGAATGGTTTCTATGTTGGTTCTCAGATTTTCCCTAAGACCTTGTATCAGCACAGAGACAATCCCTCCCTTAAGGTGTATGTTGTCCCTGGGGCTGGGGATACCAGAGTGTTTTGGCAACACCTGTAAAGCACGGTTGAAATATCCGCTGGTGGACTCACCATCTTTCTGTGTGATGGTGAACCGTAGGGTATTTTCAACCGTCGCTGGGAAATATACACCCAATTGTATATTTATTAGGCGTATATTTTCCTGGTTGCCCTGTTCAGTTAAAATCTTATCGCCCTCCACACCACTGTCTCGAATGAACTTCTGGACATCTATGTGTGAAGGGAGGCAAGCTCTCAACATGTATCGCCAATCTTTATTGGTGGGCTCATCTGAATTTCCTCGCTCCCTTACAAATTTCTGACACTTTGCCAGATCTTTGCTGGGATCAGGGAAATTTTTGATGATTGAATGACGTTCCAATCGTGTCCATGTATTGTGCATGTCACTATCCTTTACAGGCATTACCTCATCCCCGTCTCCTCGTCCACAAGGAGGTTCCACTGTGTGCAGAGGGTGGATCTGTATCCCCCCTGCACCATTGGACAACATCCCAGGAACAACTATCTCTGTGCTGTG
The DNA here is from genome assembly GCF_055691185.1 of Crinia signifera. Taxonomy (NCBI): domain Eukaryota; kingdom Metazoa; phylum Chordata; class Amphibia; order Anura; family Myobatrachidae; genus Crinia; species Crinia signifera. The sequence goes on from NC_139228.1 coordinate 68,665,140, forward strand.
TTGTGTGTACTTACCTGTGTCGCCAATCGTGTTCCTGGCATCAGCCATCTCCTCGACCAGAATGGCAGCAGCAGCTTGGGCTGTCTCAGCCTCTCTCTCCTTTCCGCTAGCTTCGCAAGGGATGGCTGATGTCAGGAATCCCCCTTGTGAATCTGTATCTTGCTTATAGGGGGTAAAAACAGTACACAAGTTATTCATTTTCGGGTTATTTTTGGTTTCACTTCGGACTTGAATTGTTCCCTTTTTTTTACATATTGGTGAATGGAAACATTCGTATTCCTGTGGCTGATTACACCTGCATCTGACAGATAATTATGTTCCCTTTTGATTGTACTTTCCTTCTGCCACAATTTAAAAATTTCTATGTGCTTCTCTCTCTCCTTACGACTGGAGAGTAGACATATTTCATCTTTTACTGCTGATAAGATTTCTGGATCAAAGCTACCAACGCTGGGAAATTCTAACTTGCTGCCTTGTGTCATTCTTCTCCATTTATTTTGGTAAACAACTGCGCGTTCACCGTGCTTACAGCACATTATGAAAGCCGCCGACCCTTTGGGTCGACTAGATTCCTCCCTAACTGACTCGGTATCCCTGTGTGACCCGTTATTACCCATAATTACAGGAATAAACGTTCACAGCTAGCAGAAACCGGAGGGCCGTTTATCAGTGAGTCACTCCCAAATCACTCCTCCTCCACAAAATGGCACTATTCCGCAATCAAGCGTGAAGCCCACTATGCGAGGTAATGTACTCAATCACCAAGTCTTTCAACTAGTAGCGAACTGCTAGCCAACTTGCAAGGTGCGGCAGTTTTTCCAGGGCACAGCAAAACTTGTTTTTCCTGTACCCCCAAAAACTGGTATTTCTAAAGTAGCTAATCGGATCACTGGGTTCCGATGTATCTCTTGTACCCTCCCAGTGGATCAAAATAGGTAGTTCCACGGAAGGGGCAGTTCCTATGGGCACGTCGTCACGTGAACCCTGTCCTACCTGGACTGTCCTACACTGGACTACACTGCGCTTGAGTCGTGCCGTCACACACCCGTTCGCCTCAGTTATTTTTCACACTGGGCGCTAGTTACACCTTGGTCTTATGCTTATATTTGAAATATTTCTGTACAGAAAATCTTCCCAGGCTGGTAGCTTTTCACTAGATACTTATGCAGGTATAAATCCCTTATAATACGCTATAGGAATCTATTAAAATAATGCTTGAGTTGCTTGTTTAAAAAAAAAAAAAATGAACAAAAAAAGAAAAAAACTTATTTTCTTTTATTAATCACCGCCTCATTTGCAGTATATTACTATACTGTTTAAATAAAGCTAGTAGTTTAATACTGTTCACCTTTGGGTTCCTATGTGTGCTGCATGTGCAGTACCAATGAACAGCCACGTGTGTACGTGCGTTGTTCACAGGCCGCCGATGAATCGGCCACCCACGTGTTCTATAGGGTATTTGCAAGGTTGCGCTCGGGTTTCGCTATACGCAGTAATTGCGCCTAAATGTGGAATAAATCCCTTAACTCCGTCCGAAAGTTACGTATCAAGATGCGAAATAAATCCTGCACTTAATCCGTAAATCACGTACAAAGATGCGAAAATTTCCCGATATGGGCACGTGCGCGCGCACCTTGCGTAATACACAATAGACGCTTTACGTTACTGCAAAAGGCCCAGGACTTGTCGCCACGTGGCGGAGTCCCTGTTTTTTTTTTTCAGTAACTAACAATAAAAGTTATAGTTTTGCACAGAGGGGATCCTCTATGTACTATAATAAACACAGACTCCACGTGTGCGAACCTTATCGCACATGGCACATATACTGTAATAAACAAGCAACTCAAGACACTATACCCCGTTAAACTACTTGTGGCAGGCAGAAGTACAGTTTACTAAACACTTAGATATGATATGCTTTAAAACACTTGGCTTTCACTTATTGTGCTTCGAGTTCAACGCTAGCACTTCCCAAACCCCGCACCGCCGCGGACCTGGCCTATCCAGCAATGGATAATAAATACTTCCACCCTTTTGCTGGTATAGGTCGGGTCGCACGCCTGGTACTGAGTTCTGGAATGTGACGCGGACGGACGAGCCCTCAATTGTTAATGGCGATTAAATATGACCAAAGAAACAATAAGTGAAAAGCGCAGGTTACGTATTGTGTCCGTAACCTGCGTACCCTTTATACCTAACTACGTGCGAACAAAACGTAGCGCAGCGTAGCGTACCTTTATTGTATATTATACACCAAGAACCAATACCTTAATAAGAGATCCCTTCGCAGTACTTTGTCTCTAATCTGCGAATATACCTTTAAGGACAGTGTCCGTAATATACCTTTATCGCTAAATGCGAATAACAGACACAAACCACAGTATAAATGTAAGGAGATAAGAACTCCTCAAAAAGGTTGTATTTAAGTCCCTAATGGACAAAAGGGGGTTACAGGAATAGAAAATACAGGTTTAACAGGTAATGCAATAGACTAACAATAAAATACTATAATCAGGCTCTGCTAGGGGAAAGGAAACAGATACAAGACACAATCATAATCAGCCACATTACATAAAAGGGGAATACGAATGTTTACCTTCAGGGGAAATAGCAAGCGCAGTCCGGTCGGAGCTCACTATGTTCAGGTTTGAACATAGTCCGGTCAATGGTCAGGGAAAGAAAGATGTGCCGAAGTGACCAAGGCAGCCCTGGGTCTCCTATCTTATAGGGTCAGAAAGGGGAGGTCAAAGGCCATTCCTATTGGTCAGAGATCGTATGTCAGGTCCGCTGTGATTGGGGGGTAAGATGATACACCTGGTTTGACTAGGTGCAGGGGAGTGAACTTTAGGAGTCCTTTGTTCGTTAGTATCGTCGGCAGGGATTGTAAACAGCTGTAGAAACCGGTTACATCTAGATTCCTTTGTTATATACTTTCAACCGAAACTGTCTTGAGAATATGGAATTATGTCCATAACTATCGGGCCGTGTCTATTGCGAAATATTCGCAATGACCGGAATACTACGCATAAGAAACGGAACGGAACGGTACTAAACATGATACAGACAGATGTATGCAGGGCTAACTAAGCTATGTGTGGCTTTCTAAACCTTTAACTACATTTTACTTAGTGTCAGTATGTATTTATGAATTTATGTGTGATAGTATGGCTACTCTTCTGGTCCACTTTGTCACACAGAATCGGGTATGGAAACTTTATTAGCGCAACTCTGCGAACCAAAATGGCGGCCATACTATCCTAAAATGGCGTGTGTGCAACTCGACTTCCACAGGACGCTTTGTGGTTTGCCAGAAATAGTCTCATATTGCGGAGGGAGAGAATGTCCGTTCAGGACTGCCGCAGGCTGGTTCACAGCCTGCTCAGAGACTATTCCATTCGGGATAGCCCTGAGGAAGAAGAGGACTAAACCCCTTTTCTTCTGGTCCTTTCCCCTTGTTTGGACTGCTTTATAAGACTTTGGGACCGTGGCCCCTTCCCCCTCACTTCACAATGTCTGTTGTTTTGTTGATGTATTTCTATTTATTGCCCTCCCCTTATATGTGTCTGTCTGGTCAATAAAGCTTCGGGCATGTGATTCCTCCTCCCTCACCCCCTACCCTCCACACCCATAGTCTTGTATACTGTTGTGTAAATGTTACCGTTAGAATGCATAGTGCATAGTATAGTCTATAGTGTGAGTTTATCTTGTACTGTATTTTATAATATGTACTATACTGTATGCATGTGTACTGTGTTTTGGCTGTGCTGCGACACGGTATATGTGTGATATTTGTTATCGTCTGTTTTTTGCATTCTTTATGTACAATAAAGACCTGCTTTTTCAATCAAATATCTCTTACATAGGGCGAGTGTGTCACGTTTTTTTGGGTTGTGTGGTCGTCCCTTACGGGCCTTCCATTTCCCCAACGTGCCAAAGCTCTCGCCTTTTGGGGAGAGCTGCGGTCCCCGCGAGGACGACCCCGAGCCGCAAGGCGGAGGGAAGTCCACTGAGGGTCTCTCCAAAGCTTCGGGTGCGGAGGACCCACCGTCCTAACCCTTCCGGGGGTTGAGGAATGAGGGTCTCTCTAAGCTTCGGCGAAGAGGACCCACCGTTCCCTATTTTCCCCTCTTCGGCCTTATGGTTGAGAGGGGTTAGGGGAAAAACGGGGCCCGTCTCCTTCGGGAGATAAGCCCACTCGATCGCACGGCCACTTTTGCACGTGTTTAGGCACAGCACTGGTGGTAGGGAGCACACCTCGGGCTCCTGAGTTTTTTCAAACTCATCTCTTTCATAGGGCGAGATGTATCAAATGGAAAATGCGGTAAAACCCCGGTTTTACCGCATTTTCCAATGTTTTAAAAATGATACCGCACTGAAGGGTATTGCTACCTTTGGGTGGCGATACCCTATAGAAGCCTATGATTGACTGTAGAAATCCACAATGGAGCCGTTAATGCTTCTAGTGTATATAAAAAATGTTTTGTCCCTCAGCAATATGTGCATGTAACCTAATTTGCTAGCCATTTGAACAATGGTAGCAGTTGTGGAACTACATGACCCAGCATAGCCAACAATTGACCTTTGTGAACAGTACATTTACATGTGTTGACCTTGCTGGGATGTGTAGTGCCACAGCAGCACTATTGTTATGTAAACATTGCTGGTACCTCCCCCAGTGCATCTGGCCTCTTTTATTTCTGTTGCCATCTTGGCTTTGATTAATCTTTTAAGGTCATTAAAATGTTTTTTTTTTTTTTTTTTACATTTCTGACTCTTCTTTTGTGGCTGCTAACAGCATTGACTGCGCCAGTGATGGAGTCCCACTTGGCCCTCTTCCACTGCACAGTGGTCCTGTTATTGTGTTTGCCCAGCACTCTGTCAAATACGGGCACTATGGCACGAACACGGGCCGCATTTTCTTTATAGGAAAAACACACCTTGCGGCCACTTTGGGTGCGGCCACTTTCAGGGTCATCCTCACCCTCCTGAGCGCCCATGTCTCCCTCCTCCTTCTGTGCAGGATCACCCTCCTCCTCCTCCTCAGCTCCATCTCCCTCCACAGGCCAGTCTACCTCTCAGATGTGGCCGCTCCTGCATCTCTTCCTCCGACTGTGTGGTGAACAGGTCCTCCTGTGTAAGGGGATAAGATGGGGAGGCAAGAGGGTCCTCCACCTCCTCCTGCTGTGCCTGCTCCTCCCTGGCCCAGGCCTTTCTGTGGCCATGCTGCCCGGCACAGTGCTGCCTCTCCCTCTTACACTGCTGGGTGTTGGTGTGCCTCTGCTGTCTCTCCCCCTGGCACCTCTGCTAGTGCTGGCTTTGACTGGCCCCTGCTGTCTTTGCCACCTGCACTCCCAGACATACCTCCGCTCCCTGACATTCCTCCTCTCCTCGCTCCTCTCCTCTCCTCACTACCTTTCAAAAGTCAAAATGGTGCCTGTGCCCCTTTATATAGGGGGTGTGATGCATATTGTAGGGGACTTAGGTGGGCCAATAGGATAGGGGGTTGTTTGCTATGCAAAGGCAGTGCAGTAATTCGCTATCCGGTTGGTCAAAAAATCGTACATGACATGTGCTGGAAATCACACTTTTCTGGGTCTAAATATCGCATCACATTGCATCTCTTCGCACTTTGTTGCACTTTTTGGTCACAAATTTGCATCCCATTAAAAATAATCAGATTCTGGAAAAAAAATGCGATTTGAAAAAAATGCAATAATGTGCGATTTTGGAAATTGACTAAAGATCGCATGCCACTTAATGTCACCCGCCATCTTCAAAAGAACTCCTATCTTAGTAAATAAACTCTATTGTCCTTGAGCTATACCACACCCTCTCTATGGGGGTTATTTTGGTTCACTCTTTCTGACAAATTCCTTCTTAGATGGGCAAAACCATGTGCACTGCAGGTGGGGCAGATGTTACTTGTGCAGAGAGAATTAGATTTGGGTGGGGTTTTACTTCAAAGTGAGATCTATATTGCAGTGTAAAAAGCCAGTATTTTCCCTGCACAGAAACAAAATAACTCACCCAAATCTAATTTTCTCTGCATATTTTACATCTGCCCCCCTGCAGTGCACATGGTTTTGTCCATCTAAAAGGATTTTGTCAGAAAGAGTGAACTAGAAGAAGGCCCTATGTGACTTCTTGAGTTCTAAGACAGTAATACCTTCTGTAACATTATTATTATCATCGTTTATTTATATATCGCCGCAGCGCCTGACAATACATAGATGAGCAAGAACAAGAAAATAATGATTTACAGTACAAGGCAAATTAGGACAAGTACATGGTAAATAAAGGTACAGGACACTGGGCAGTATTCAATGAGAAAAATTTGCCCTGTTTTATGGCAAATTTGTGCTTTTTTCGCCTTGGACGGAGCATTTTGCTCTCCAAAAGCGAGCAAGCCTATTCAATGTGAAATATTTGCCGTCTTTCTAAGTGATTTTCACCGTCTCTCGCCGTGTAGCAATTCTCCATCTTTTCATGGAGAGCTGGAATGTGAACTTTTAAACTAAAAGGTTTTTTTTAATTTTGGTGTAAAAAATTCAGGTTTTTTTTCCTGTGAAGGGGCATGTTATTTTTATTCATGTGCTTATAGCACATGAATATATATTTAATAAAAATAAAAAAAAAGCAGCCAGCAGGGGGCCGGAGCGCTCGAGCCGCTCATTAGATATTCATATATTCACTGCATCCGATCATTACATATGCACGATCGGGTGCAGTGAATACTGGGTCCCCCGCTGGCTATAGGGGGGGGGGCAGCTTGTGCTGCCTGGGTCCTGGGGAGCCCCCTCCCCTCCACATATGTTCTGGGGCATCCAGGGAGACTTTAATCTCCCTGGATGCCACCGTCCCACGGCTCCCTGTCAGCTCCCTGCCGCAGACGCTCATCCGCTGCAGGGGTTAAGACTCGCCGGGAGTGGCGGCGAGTCTTAACCACATTGAATAGAGCGAGCAGGAGAGGCAGCGAGCCCTCCGGAACAGGGCGAGTGCATGGCGAGAGAAAAAATCTCTCGCCATGCACCGCAAATTTTTTTCATTGAATACTGCCCACTGAAACTATTATCAGGGTGGCAGAGATAAATATATTCTAAAAAAAAGCACGAGGAGAGAGCCCTGCTCGTGACAGCTTACATCCTAAAGAGAATAAATGTTTCCATCCTTTTACATATGATCAGTGGTAAATACAGCCATTAAAACAAATTTATTATGTGTCTCAGACGGTAAATTATCCATCACTATGCCAACCCAAAGGGGACTTTGCACCATTTTTTCTACTTTTAATTGAATGTGAGCAGACGCATCTCTAAATTAGATAAATACCTGTCTCCTGTCTAATAAATACCTTGTGCAAATAGTGACCTCAATTGTAATATGCTGGTTTTAGCATAATTGTCATTGTTTAGTTACACTATATGGCTCCATACATTCTGCATTGCTGTACAATCAGCACAATATAAACAGAAGTACATATCAGTGAATAAAAGACTAATGAACTAACCACAGTAGGGAAGAAGTACTAGAACAAAGGAAACCAATTCAATTCGGTTACGAGACACGCCTGTTTTTCCATTGCTGACCTGAGTTGCCACCAGGGAAACCACTTCCTCCAGACCCAGTTATTCCACAGTGAAGGAGCATTTGAAAGTTGGAAGAGTGTATGGACGAACAGGGCAGTTAGTTCCATAGGTTGGGAGTGATATGGGTAATGTCCTGAAGGTAGGAGTATGAGGTGGTGATAGATGTGGCCAAGGAGGGAGAACGGGGTGGAACTGAGCTCCACCCCTGTTATGTTGAGGTGGAGCTATTTCCACTTAACCTGGTCTCTATATAGTAATTCGGTACTTATGTAGTATCTGGGCTGCCGATTTTGTGATTGTATGCCTTACCTTAAGGCATACAATCAGATGCGATGCGATGCGATTCGATGCGATTCGATGCGATTTTGCATAGGATTCAATGTTAAGAAGGTCCTGTTCATTTCCCCACTATCCAAGTGGGCATAGAGTTGATTTTATATAGCGTGGCGAGCGCAGCGAGCCACCGAGCCCGAAGCGTGGCGAGCGAACGCATATTTCTTAAAAAGTATTCTGTGTCCCCTCGCGGGGCTCGCTACGCTCGCCACGCTTCGGGCTCGGTGGCTCGCTACGCTCGCCACAGGTTTATATCCAACTCCATGCCCACTTGGATAGTGGGGCAAGGAACAGGACCCCTTTTTCCCATTGAATTCTATGTTAAAATGGACTCAGACCATTTTAACATTGAATCCTATGGAAAAATCTTGACCATCGCATCGCATACGATTTGGTCGCATGCGATGCGATACGATGCGATGCGATCCGATCCGATTTCTAAATCGGACGCCCAGATACTACATAAGTACCAGTAATTCTAACAGAAAAGCATTATAGTTAGCACCAAAAACCCAACCACTGGCCCTGGCTTTGCCTAATGGAGGGAGGGGAGGGAGATAATTAGGAGGCAGGGCGAAATGAGTTCCCCCACCTCTCCAGGATCATTTTAAATCCTGGGGTCATTGACAGAACAAAATGGGGGGGGGGGGGTTTAAAAAATTAAAAACAAGGTTGGGGGCCTGAGGTCGTTACGTTATAGGAGTGGTTATGGTTTCATCATAGAACAGAGTGGTGATGATTAACAAGGTCCAAAATCCATTAAATAGAGCTTCATAGGTCAGGGTAAGCAGCATGAAATGTGTTCTAGGGAAATGGACAGCCAGTGGATGGAGCAGCAGACTGCAATAATCAAGGTGAACGGGGATACGAGCTTGGATGTTGGTTTTGGTGATAGTCCGTGGATGTGGGGAGTGAATTTAGGGCAGATTCCCCAGTCAGCGAGCGCGGGAACTGGTGAGAGGCAATGTCATCAGGAATAAGCGAGGTAGTAGGAGGGGACATGGAGGTAAAGAGGTAGTCAGGCATATGGTAGAGGAGAGGTCATCGGACAGTATATTATAGTGCCACCCACTTAGGTGGGATTTGGTAGCCAAAGGATTGGATTAGAGAGATAAAAAGAGAAACATTGTGGCAAGAATAGAGCATTGAGGATCCCGACAGAAAGGAAGGGAGTAGACACCATTGGAAGAGACAGAACCTTGAAAGAGATGTCACAAAGGTCATTGGAGTGACAGGTGCAAAGGAGGAGAGGATAGGCAACTGTGCCGAAAGACGCAGAGGTCAAAGATCAGGGAGCTGGAGTAAAATGTCCTTAGGCATCGCCAAGATCAGGTCCATTATTCACCAAATGGTCATGGAGAGACTGGATGGTGAGAAAATATGGCGTGGCAATGAGGAACCCAAACTCAAAATGGACAGCATCTAATCTAGTTTTCTACTGGCTAGACATCTTATTCTGTGTTCTGTTTAAAACCCAGTCATAAAGGAAGTGGGGTCTGTAGCGTAGGGCCTTATGAGGCACAGGGAGCTGAGATGCCTTCTGATTGCTTATTATTCTATAGGTGCTACTTCCATAACCACTGGTAAGGGTGAATAACACAGGAGCCATTATGCCCGGAGCAAACTTCTTGCACAATGCCTCCCTCCAGAACCTCTGGGGCATGCATGGTCGGTGTGCAGCTAGAATGCAGAGTGTTTGTGTAGACCAGGAGGGCCTGTGGATGAGCAATCATAGTAGGATGATACAATGTAAGGACGTTGCTACTGTCTATGGGGACGACTTATCATACGACCATTTTAAAAGTGGTGCGATTAGGATAATAATGACTAAATTCACAAAGTTATTACAAAAAAATCTCCACATGCATTAGTGAAGAGACATTGAGCCAAATGTATTAAGCCTGGTGGAGAGGTAAAGTGGAAGGACATAACGCACCGGCCAATCAACTGTGTTTGAAAAATGACAGTTGGGAGTTGATTAGCTGGTCCATTATCTCTTTGCACATTAACTCCACTTTATCTTTTCACCAGGCTTAATACATCTGCCACATAGAGAGGGATTCCTCTCCAATCAATTCCTCAATATGACAGCCCTTAGGCCAATACAGACAGATGTTCGCTATCAGGTCAAAGCTTTATGAAGGCCAATATACACTTATGCGACTTCTTGATGGGAGAAGTTGCATAAGATTTCCCTTGAACCTCCCGGGAGCTTTAAAGGAAGGCAGGATTGCATGCTATATATCGCCTGGCGATATATCGCATTCAGTCCGTTTGCATGTGATATATCGCATCCAAACACTTTAACTGCTGCCGAAGGCTGTCCAATCTGACAGATCCTTCGTGTAGCAGGTCCGACCTCCAACTCCAGTCTGATGCATACGGGTTTGGATCGGATGTCAAACACCTGCGATTTGGACACTTTTCCCCCTGATTTCTCAATCCAATCCATCGAAATTGGGTGAAAAGTGGCAAAATTACACAAATGTATGGCCTGCTTTAGTTCGGCAGCCTGCAGCCCTCATGGTAACCTATGGAGACTGAATTTGTGGTCAGAAATGTGGGCACAGAGGACAATTGGGCTAATTCAGGTTGGATTGCAAAAGCGCAATTATGGGATGTATTCAGATGCAGTTGCAGTTTTGCAAAACGGCAACTACCGGCGCTAAGGTGCCGGGTAGCGCCGATACAGAGCAAGGCCGCCACGCTCACCGGGCCCCTCTCTATGATGTGCCCGCAAAAATTTTGCTACACCGCAACCAGCTCTTCTGCCTTATCAAGTAGCACCCAGATAATTAACAAATATAAAGCAAAATAAAAAGAAATGAACAGAGCGAAACAAGGGTAAAATATAATGGTGGAATAAAAGTCACTAGGACAAGGTTTGGACTGAGAATAAACATTTAGTCAGACTGATTGCGCTTTCCTCAGGGTAATACAATGACAGTCTGGCTACAAAGTGAAACGTCCGCCGTCGGATATTTACTAAATGGTTATTTAAATAAAATGTGTATGCATTGCAAATAATGAAGCCACATAAATCTGTGCAGGAACAGAAGTCTCTGCCTAAATTGTGTGTAACCGTGAATATGTTAGGAGACCGCAAAACGTTTTCTGGAAACGCTCAGAGAGACTCCACAAGTTACTGAACACTATTAAACAACTTCTCTTGTACCCCCCAAGAATCCTGGGAATGGAGTAGCTGTTAGAGGAGGGTAGTTCCGAGTCGTAGCTGAATACAGGCGTTCTGTTTACAGCGACAGTGGTCTGCAGCAACTGATGAGACACAAAACCATGTTTAATGTAATAGCTTTCCAAAGTACTGAAAGTGACAGTTGTTAGTACTCTTCGTAATTAAAGTATTTTGAATCGTTTCCTGGGCAACCAACCACATGGACAATAAATCAGTAGTTAAACACAATCTTCAGGGCTTTTGATGATTACATAAGGCATAGTTTAGTGTCAGCTGAGGGCCACCCACTGCAGTGTTATGGTAGCGTGGTTGCCTAATAGGATCGAAAATTATGCTACTTGCCAAATGAGGGCTAGGTCAACTTTAAAGAGAAAATATTGCTGAAATATAGGATGCTTCCTTATTAGTCTGCTCACAATGGGCCACTCACTGCTGTGTGGATCTCTGGGGAACAGCCTCATATTCCTGTGTATTGTCACTCAGGGGCAATTCCTGTAATAACAGGTGCATTGTGCATTTATATCCAGTGACAAATCATCTTCTAAATAAGGGAAGGCATGTCGGGGGTTAAGGCAGCAGTGGAGGTAAAAGGGACACGATTTATGTCCAGCTTTTTGCGGGAACGTCCGTTTTTTGGGGGGGACATTCCCGCGTCCCGTATGGGGCTGTCAGTGTCTTGCAGAGGGAGTAGGGATTCCCGGACAGTGGCCTGCCCCTTGACACACCCACAGTCCACCCACTGACCCGTCCCCGACTCCGCCCCTTGACCCGTCTTCTTATGGTTTTTTAACCTTAGCCTCAATTGTATTCTTGATTTTGCACACCGTAATGCCACTTTATGCCACTTTATGCTATGTTATGCCACACACTGTAATGCCCATTACATGTTACGCCACACACCGCAATGCCCATTACGGACCTTATTCAGGTCCGTTCATATGGACCTCTTTGTTCGCAAGGGGTCCAATGTTTTGCTTGTGCAGGGTCATTTATGTGCATGTGCAGACGCACGATGCGTGCACCCACAGTGAACAAACTTTTCACTAGGTGCACACATCCATCCTTGCAAGCAGAGGGCGGGGGTGTGTGTGTGTGTGTGTTTGATGCATTAGCATATGGGAATGCCCAGCATTTCATTGGCGTTCTCATGCTAATGGGCCGATGACGCGCGTGCAGGGGGGTGAGCAGCTGACCTTATCGGATGTCAGCTGGTCACCCACTCCCCTCAGAATGTGCACTGAGCAACCTTAGATATGCGTACACGTTCCACATCATGGTGGAGGCCATTGAATGATGTGGGTGTTCCCCTACACCCATGGATGGTCGGAGGCAATGGAATGATGTGGGTGTTCCCCCACAGGCTGTGAATGGATGTTTATGTAAAACATCCATTCACATGCCGAGCAAACATACTTGCCATGTGAATGGTCGGCCGGTGTACCACAATTTGCAAGGCCGGGTCTGGTTGACTCGCAAGGATGCAAATTTGCATCCCAGTGAATCAATCATAATAACCCTCCATATGTTATGCCACACGCTGCAATGCCCATTATGCATTATGCCACACACCATGATGCCCATTACACATTATGCCACACAACGTGATGCCCATTACACGTTATGACAGCACTGTACAATTTTTTTTTTAAAGGGATAACATGGACAGTGCACACCGAAGGTGCGCTCCAAAATTTACACAGTAATGCCACATTGCAAACCCATTATACTACATGCCATAATGCACATTACATCTTATGCCAGAGCTCTACATTTTTGTTTCCAAATAGGGACAATAGATACAGTGTGCACCAAAGGCACAGCAAAAATTTACACCATAATGCCTATTACACGTCACACACCCAGTACATATTATACCACATGCCATAATGCCCATTACACATTATGCCACCCACTGTAATGCCCATTACACGTTATGCCACACACTGTAATGCCATTTCACGTTATACCAAACACTGTAATGCCCAATACACGTTATCACAAACATCATAAGGCCCATTAAACATTATGCTACACACTGTAATGCCAAGTACACGTTATACCAAACACAGTAATGCACATTATGCCACTCAATGTAATGCCCATTACATATACCACACACCCTAATGCATATTTAATATTATGCCATATAAGTGCTGCTTACCTTCATTGATAGTGGTTTCTTGCTTGATGCCAGGGCCTTCATGCTTGATGCCATGACCTGCCAAGGGGGAGTGTAATCAAGACTCGTTAAGGGAGAATTTAATACATGCTTTTTTGCCAAGGGGGAGTTTAATTAATGCTTGTTGCCTCCCGTGTCCTGACTCCAGTACCGGTGCATAACCTCACCTTCCCCTATTGGCACTGTGGTTCCTGACATTGTATAGTCCGGGAACGCCACCCGTCTGGACTCCAGACACGCAGCTTAATTACTGGACTGTCCGGAGTAAGACCGGACGGGTGGTAAACCTACGCGGGGAGCAGTTGGGAGTCCCTTCCTGTCACCCATAAATAGACTTTGTGCGCAAGTGGCCTGCAGCCTGACGGGCTGGGGACATAGCCAGCAGCTCACAGAGCCAGTAGCCATTACCCCCACAGTGGCGAAAACAGGGGCAGGGCATCACGGGAATAGGCTACGCCAAAATGTTGCAACGTTTCCATCTTCATATCAGTTCAATGTTGGGAGGTATGCATTGTAAAATTATTTAGTATGTAATATTATTTTCTTATTTTTACACCAAGGGGCCCCCAGGCTGACACAATTATACATCTGTACATTGAGTAATTCCAGGTGAAATGTACGTAACACCCCCTCTTCCTAGTATCAGAGCCTGCACAGGATGGGCCCTATCCTCCCAGCATCAGAGAGACAGACTGCGCATGACAGGCCCCCTCCTCCCAGCATCAGAGAGATGGACTGTGCAGGATGGGCCCTCTCTTCCCAGCATTAGAGAGACGGACTGTGCAGGACAGGCCCCTCCTCCCAGCATCAGAGATGGACCGTGCAGGATGGGCCCCTCCTCCCAGCATCAGAGAGATGGACTGCACAGGACAGGCTCCTCCCCCCAGCATCAGTGATGCAGACTGTGCAGGATGGGCCCCTCCTCCCAGCATCAGAGAGATGGACTGCACAGAACTGGCTCCTCCCCCCAGCATCAGTGATGCGGACTGTGCAGGACGGGCCTCTCCTCCCAGCATCAGAGAGATGGTCTGTGCAGGACAGGCCTTTCCTCCTAGCATCAGACAATGGACTGCACAGGACAGGCCCCTCCTCCCAGCATCAGAGAGATGGTCTGTGCAGGACAGGCCTTTCCTCCTAGCATCAGACAATGGACTGCAGAGGACAGGCCCCTCCTCCTAGCATTAGAGAGCGCAGGACGGATCACCAACATAAGTTAAGAAGAGGGCAGTTGGAATGTGGCCTGTGGGAGACTTTTCCACTCTTCTGTGTGTTCATAAGAAGTGTGATAGCCGCCTGAGATTCTGTAGCCTCCCAAACCGTTGTAAGAATGTATGATATATATACACTCACAATTTTGGACCCATCTTACGTACGTGGCGTAACTAAAACTTTTGCGCCCCTCTGAAGCTACCTTGAAGTAACTCCACGTTGTCAGGGGATTGACCACCGCCGGAGGTCTGTAGTCCTGATGGGGTGCACTGCTTATGCCTGCACCCTCCATACTATTGAAAATGTCCTTCCCAAAATGGCCGGCACTTCCTCTATCGTCCTTAGGGGCCCAATTATTATGGATAGTATATTTAATGCCATATGGGCGGGATCTTACCACCCAGGATCCCATTGCGATATGCGATCCCATTGGCGGGATGCATGAATCGGCACCGGGGATCTGTGTATGGGCGGTCAGCAATGACCATACTGCACAGCGACCACTTCCAGGGAGATTTCTGGGGGAACCCTCTGCCCGGCAATGTAGTGTGTAGCCCGTGGTTTACCAGGGGCTACCTCCATTTTCAAGCTTAGCTTTGGGGGGAGGGGGGCGGGAATGGAGAGATCAGAGGGATCCGAGATACCTGCACCAGTCCATCTGTCATACATATGGGGGATATTTAAAATGGGTGTTTTCCGGGATATAGCCACCACTATACTATGATAAATGGGCCCCTTAATAACTGTCTCCTCTGAGGCAGCGGCCATTTTGGGAGGGACATCTCTCTCACAAAGCCTCCTCTCTACTGCACTGACAGCAGTGTAGCGGCCTGTGACAGCTGTCCAAACAGTAACTACAGCATCCACAAGCCACCCAGCGCCTCCAGGGTCTGATGTGACTGTTGCTACGCCAGGCAGGTTCTCTTTTCAGCTGCCATACCATCAAAGGGAGCCATACAGAGGGAGGGAGCAGCCCTTGCAGATGCCAGCCTGCCTCAATTACATAGATATGATTCTTCTCACCCCCCCCCCCCCCAAAAAAAAAAAAATGTATCTGTCTGTAAGCTACACTTATCCTCTAACAAATGTATGTTCCGGACATTTCTTTCTCCTGCGGCCTCTACGCGTTGACCCACCTTTAATCCAATGCACTCGAATGACTCATCTGGAGCGTTTTTCTGTACTGCACGCGGCGTAAAGTGATTCAGACAATAAAACAAGAAAAACATTTGGGTGTGGTGACATCGGCGGACTATGAGGCAGCGTGAATTTACAGTGTGATTCTTACATGCCCGCTCCCAGAACACGAGATAGGGTAGAGAAGCTGTGCATTTTCCATACGAGTATGGAACTTGACTGACTTAAGGCCAGGTCTGACACTAAAAAAAAAAAAAGGCGGCTAGACATGACACTCATCTGGGCCCTTATTTTCTGCTGTCCCTCAGGAAGGAAGACTAAATTTTATTTCTGATCCACCCATACAAAAACCACAGCGACCACAGCTGCAGTTATAAAAAAAAAAGCCTTATTGGCAACCCCGTCACATTCTTCGTGAAGCTTCTTAGCTGTGTTTAAAATAACAAATGATTTAAATAAGAAACACAAAAATACTTCTCTGTAAACTCGACTTTCCGCCGTCATCGGCGCTAATGATGTTAGTGGACGCTGGACCTGTCTGTCCACATTTCCAGCACCGAACCTCCACAATGCAGGTAAAGCACTTCTTTCACATCCAAAGTCACAAATGTTTTCTTAGATTTGTAAGAGAGCATTATATAACATATGGTGCGGCCAAGAAACCCACTTCTTGAAAGGGGCGAGGCTTCCTGTAATGACATCATGGAGCCCTTGTGAAATCACAAAAGAGGGAGTGGTTTTGCAGGGTGTTTGGGCCGCTCCTGGAGACTCTTAAAGTACTGCCGGGACCTCGGAGAGGGCATGTCACTGTCACACTGCAGCACCTTGTCTCTTCCAAAGAGACACCTGGGTGCGACTTGCACCCCCCTTGTGACACCACTGCACCTGTGCTTAAGCACTGATATACGTAAAATATGGACTGTTAAGGTGCTTTGAGGGATGAGTGTTATAAATGCTTATTCGAGGCTGGATTGAAATGTAAAATGAAAAAGATGAAAGAGCATTAATAAGGGTCAACACTTCAACTCTGACGATGAGGTGAAAGCTGCCGTTCGGTCCTGGTGTCAACAATAACCACCAGCTTTCTTCTCCAACAGGTTTGCCCGACTCGTCAAGCGTTGGAGTACATGCATGGAAAGGGATGGGGACTATGTTGAAAAGGGAATAGAGGATAAACTGAGTTATCATGTACAAAAAAAGTGTTCAAATGTGTTCACAAATGAAAAACTTATAGCCATGGAAGCATTACTTGTGCTCCCCGTTGGTCCTCGCTGCCGGTCCCCGTTGGTCGCTGCTGCACCCCCCCCCCACCTAACCCTGCCCATCTCTGCAGGGTCCCACCGCCCAGCCGCCAGCGGGGACACTATGGCGAGCGCTGGCACAGTGAATGAGAGGGGCTTCATCTGTATATATAAATATATATATCTTTTTTTTAGAATCTATAAAAAACTGTGTAAGGTTTTCCTGGTCCCCAGCATATGCGTGCTGCTACTGCTAAGGGAATGGGACAGTTCTTAGCCAAGCAGGAGGAACAGGCTGTCAGGAACACGGAAAGTATTGTATGGAGCATGGGGGATCTCTTGGTACCATGAACAGAAGATGATCCTCCCTCAGCAGGCCAAACTGGCCTAAGGAAAGATTTTGGTGTAACTTGGCTTAGGAACGAATGTTCAGCCTTGCGTCTCTGTGCACTAACAGCACCTGAAACAATGTATAGGGAGCTGGTATGTGCAAAGTATCATCCCCGTGAATGCCGCCAGGACCCAACTTTTCCCAATAGAACATTGTCACTTCACATAGTGCATCCTGGTGTCATCTCTTACCCAGGTCAACGACGCACATACACCCGTTACTCAACACGATGTAAAACAAAAATTGAATAATCAGCCCTCTTTCCATGGTCCATCATCAGACCAAGCCACCTTCCTCCATTGCTCCATGGTCCATCATCAGGCCAGGCCACATTCTTCCATTGCTCCATAATCCATCATCAAGCCAGTCCACCTTCTGCCATTGCTCCATGGTTTATCATCAGACCAGACCAACTCCTTTCATTGCTCCATGGTCCGTCATCAGACCAGGCCATTTTCTTCCATTGATCCACGGACCATCATCAAACCAGGCCATTCTCTTCAATTGCTCCAAGGTCCATCATCAGACCAGGCTTCCTTCTGCCATTGCTCCATGGTCCATCATCAGACCAGGCCACCTTCTTCCATTGCTCCATGGTCCATCATAAGACCATTTCCTTTTTTGGGGTTGTAGAGAAACTGTGTGGTCTGGTGCTGGAAAGAGACACTGTGTGGTCTGGGGCTGTAGAGAGACAGTGGGCAGATGTATTAAACCTGGTGAAGTGATAAAGCAGTGATAAAGTGGAAGGAGATAACACACAAGCCAATCAGCTGTGTTTGAAAAATGACAGATAGAAGTTGATTAGCTGGTGCGTTATCACCTTCCACATTATCACTACTTTATCAGACTTAAAACATATGCTGCACAGTGTGGGCTTCCCCCCTCCCAGCCCACAAAAAAAAAAAAATGCGAAGTGACTAAGTTGTGTCACGTACAGTAAGTTACGCAATGGCCCTGACATTTTTTGGGACTCATAACTCAAGTGAACGCAGAGATGCCGAGAGCCCCAACTATAAACACATTCCCTGTCAGGAGCTGAGTAATGTGTACGCCGCGACAAGGCTACGCTCACTTTTTTGTCTTTAGAAGCCTACGGTATGCGGCGATGGAAAGGAAAATACAGCCTGTCCTAAACGCTGATTATTTTTGGCCAAGAATGAAGAGCGGAAGATTTTTGCGTGATATCTGAGTAAAACATATTTCCATCTTTTCGCCCGGCCTCAGCATTTTCCTGCTTGTTTGCACTCTGTGGAATGTACACGGGGACATGCATTGTTTTGTCAGATTAACGATGAGTGCTACTATTAGTGTTATTTGTTTTAAGGCATAACTCAGATCCTCTTCCAAGCCAATGAATTCCTCGGATAGTCAGAGCATACGAGAGGAAGGGATCATGGGATGTATGACTATCGCTGGAGTTTAATCATATTGTACAGATTATCTGTCCTATGACTTTATAATACTTTCAGGTTATTTGCTGATATGGGCAAACATGCAGTGACCTCCGATTTTGATTGCGTGGTCCCAGGCACATTGGCTAGGAATTGGAGATGGCAATGGCTGCCTGTAGGATTTGTTGGATCCCGCAGCCTTGCTGGGAACGCATACGATATGTCGCATGCAAAAGGACCACATATGATACATTGCATGCAATTCTACTGATTGGGAGTCTGTGTCTCCCGGTGGCCAATTGGAGGGGCATCGCATGCGAGGGAGGCATGCAATACCATTAATCCTTAATCATCATATTAATATATATATATAATATTTTTTCCTAAATGCTCATTGGAAAGCTTATTGACAGGAGTTACATGCTCGTTGCCAAGGGTTTCATGCTAGCTGCCAGGGGTTACATGCTTGTTTCTATGGATTTTTCTATGGACAGGGGTTATATGCTAGTAGCCATTTGTCCAGTAGGACCACTAGCAACTGTCTCCTCCAAGGCGGTGGACATTTTTGGAGGGATATTTTCAGTAGACTCCATATGAACAGCCAGACCCATTGAAATCTGCAGAGAACATGTTCCCCCATAACGCCGGCTCCCCCAAGCTACCACTTGGCTGCAAAGCCATTGATCAAAAAATATTATATATATATTAATATGATGATTAAGGATTAATGGTATCGCATGCCTAACCCTCCCTCTCTGCAACCTAACCCTACATCCCTTGCTGGTGCCTAACCAAACCCCCTTCCCCCGACTTGCCCCTAACCTGTACCGCATACTTATGAATGGGATGCCAGCAGTTCAGATTCTGATCCAGTGCAAAACTTTGTAATATGCAATAAATGAGATGTGCACACACAGAACAATATTTCTGAAATGATAATGATGCAACAACAGAAACAGCCTCACCTCAGCGGGTTTGAGCTGAACACTTAACGTGGTGTACTTCAGTCTTAGGGGCCCATTTATTAAGGATCGCATTTACAATGCGATCTTGGCCCATTGCAATCCTATCGCAGGGATGTATGATCCTGCACACGCAGGGACAGGGCTCCGAAAGGAGCTCGTCCCTGTGATGCGCTGAGCCGGATGTAACCTATGGGGGATGTGGCCGGCAGCAGTACAGGAGGGATCGCAGCGGGAATTGGAGATTCCTGCTGCTGTCCCTCCTACATACTTTACATTCTGGTGATACTTAATAGTTGCGGCATTTCATCGCAAATTATAAATGATAAATGGGCCCCTTAATGTCAGTGCCACTTCAAAGTTTCACCTTCAACCGCCTGGAAAGCGGTGTCCGTAAGTGTGGCCTTAGGAGCTGATTCTGAGTCGCCCAACGTCTTTAGCGTCTTTTGTATAACACAGAAGGGGAGAAGAGAGAATCGCACATAACGCATGTTAATGATTGACCTCATTACTGAATACATGCCCTACCTCTAATCCAGGCATATTACCCTATATTAACTGTTACACTAGAGAAGAACATCAAAAGTTCAATATTCAATGGATATAAATGGAGCTATGTATCTTGCTCAAATGAGCAAAGCCACTGACTCAGAAGTTTCTACTTGAGCACATAACAGAAGTGACATCACCAAATGTCACAAAAACACAGTGCGAATGGTGCGGGTGAGGGTGGCGCTGAAACCGCCAATGGTTACGCATCATCAGTAACCGATGGCCACCGCTGGACTGCACCAAGGTGACGTAGAGAGGAAATGCGCCACTCTCCATATTCGCGTGTAGCAACACCGGAGAATTGTTAGCCACATGCAGGTCAATTAATTTAAAAAAAAATTGTTATACTATTATTATTATTATTATCATTTTTTTTTTTTTTTGGTACAGATAGTTACATAATTTAGATCTCATTTTATATTCTTTCTAAGTGCACAGATATTTCTCCCATGGACCCGTCACCTTCACTGTAAACGTATATTCTTTGCCATACCTTTCAGTCGCCCTCCAATAATAATACAGAACCTTCTCTTACTTGTGCGTCCCGAGAAGCATTAATCGCAGTGGGATGTAAAGCCGTCTTTCAACAGAAACAAATTTGGCCAAAGCCTTATGCCAGGAAAAACACGTGCAGGAAAACTATACATTTATTGGCAACTAAGGCCCCAGCAAACAGAGATTATTTTTCAAAGAATCATTAACGACCATCAATTAAATTCAATTTTTTTTTGTACAAGTCTTACACCTGACAAGAGAACCTGGGTGGCCGGCTGAGCACGCAGCCTCTGGAACATCAAGGAGTGTTATGTTGATACATATTTCATGGTACTTCGTTCCATTCGTAATCTGGTGCATAAATTTAGCATGTTCCCCACCTGCGGCCCAGGGCAGGGCGAATCTGTCCTGGCCAAATGATTGCAGCGCTCTTGTACGCTGACTCTTCAAAGCATTGCTGTATTGTAATCAGCCCGCAGTGGTTTGCACACAAGTGGGTGGCAAGGTGCCAGCTAAATAAATTGTAACTGAATGCCGATAAGAGGTATCGACTCGTGGATGCTTTGTGTTTCCCGAGAGAGGCTGATTGCTTTGACAAATGACGAACTACAGTGTGGATGACTTTGACATGGCCTATCTCATGTTTCATGTCCTGTAGGAACGATGGCGTGGAATTTCTTTCAGCTTTGCGGATGGTACAGAAAGGAAATAAGTAACTCACAGATCCAAATAAATCCGCCAGGCTCACGGAGAAAGCCTCATAACAGACATGGGGCCAGATGCACTAAGCTTCAAAAGTGATAAAATGGAGAGTGATAAACAACCAGCCAATCAGCTCCTACCTGCCATGTCTCAGACTAATTGGCTGGCTGTTTACCACTCTCCATTTTATCACTTTTGAAGCTTAGTGCATCTGGCCCATGATGTGTTTATCTCCTTTCTCTCGTGCCATATGGAACCTGAGAGTAGGCAACGTTATCCCTGTAAATCAGCTCATGGCTTGTAATATGCATATGGCTGCTCTATTGCTATTTACCAATAAAAGTTTTCCTGGGCACCTGAATGGTGCTAGATCTCCAGAGATACTGGTTGGCACTGGTAAGAATACTCCAACCATTCTGCCAACCAATCTTCCCTGGCACATGCATGAAGTCTGTTTATGGCCTTCAGTACCAGTGGTAGTCTGTACTTATCCTTCAGTACCAGTGGTAGTCTGTACATGGCCTCCAGCACCAGTGGTAGTCTGTAATGGCCTCCAGCACCAGTGGTAGTCTGTACTTAGCCTTCAGTGCCATTGGTAGTCTGTACTTGCCCTCCAGTACTAGTGTTAGTCTGTACTTGGCCTTCCGTACCAGTGGTAGTCTGTACTTGGCCTTCAGTACCAGTGGTAGTCTGTACTTGGTCATCAGTACCAGAGGTAGTCTGTACTTGGCCTCCAGTACTAGTGGTAGTCTGTACTTCGTCTTCAGTACCAGTGGTAGTCTGTACTTGGCCTTCAGTACCATTGGTAGTCTGTACTTGGCCTTCAGTACCAGTGGTAATCTGTACTTATCCTTCAGTGCCATTGGTAGTCTGTACTTCGTCTTCAGTACCAGTACCAGTGGTAGTCTGTACTTGGCCTTCAGTACCAGTGGTAGTCTGTACTTATCCTTCAGTACCAGTGGTAGTCTGTACATGGCCTCCAGCACCAGTGGTAGTCTGTAATGACCTCCAGCACCAGTGGTAGTCTGTACGTGGCCTCCAGCACCAGTGGTAGTCTGTACTTAGCCTTCATTATCAGTGGTAGTTTGTACTTAGCCTTCAGTGCCATTGGTAGTCTGTACTTGGCCTCCAGTTTTAGTGTTAGTCTGTACTTGGTCTTCAGTACCAGTGGTAGTCTGTACTTGGTCATCAGTACCAGAGGTAGTCTGTACTTGGCCTCCAGTACTAGTGTTAGTCTGTACTTTGTCTTCAGTACCAGTGGTAGTCTGTACTTGGCATTCTGTACCAGTGGTAGTCTGTACTTGGCCTTCAGTACCAGTGGTAGTCTGTACTTATCCTTCAGTGCCATTGGTAGTCTGTACTTCATCTTCAGTACCAGTACCAGTGGTAGTCTGTACTTGGCCTTCAGTACCAGTGGTAGTCTGTACTTGGTTATCAGTACCAGTCGTAGTCTGTACTTGGACAAAGAAAAAATGGTAATAGGACCTTCCCCTAAGGGTCGAAACTTGGGGGCGCTTGTCAAGAGTGGCTTGATAAAGCCACCAGGAGTGGCGAAACGCGTCAGGGAGCTATTGGGGACCCCCTCTTGATTGATCACACACATCTGGATTGAAGTCCGAACCAACCCCTGGAGTTACAAACCTGCCCTTTCCATCAAGGACATTACTTCTATGTACCTCCGTCTCAAGAACAGCCCTTTGGTAATCCACCATCTACAATTTACCCTTTTGGGCATACCCGAGCATTATAAAAACCACAAACCGTCGGTGATTTGAGCCAACTTTGGGCCGACCCGTGGACACCATGGACATCTAGGAGGACATCTATACCCTACGAAGGGTGGTAAATATCATACATTCGTCTAGGGGTAACATAGGAACGGACTCTCCAGTAACTTTTCCATCCCATCGGGGGAACCCCACATTGTTTTCTATGCCAATCATTCATGCTAAATTCATTTTTAGCCCTAAATGTTTTTAATTCTCATGTAGGTACATTGATCTTATATGTAGACTTCTCATTGTTTAATACATTTTTATTTCATCGATTTTCATCACATGTGCACTGTTCACATTTGCTTTTTCTTTTGTAGTCTGTACTTGATCATCAGTAACAGTGGTAGTCTGTACTTGGGCTTCAGTACCAGTGGTAGTCTGTACTTGGTCATCAGTACCAGTGGTAGTCTGTACTTATCTTTCAGTACCAGTGGTAGTCTGTACTTGGCCTTCAGTGGTAGTCTGTATGGGATGCAGTCAGTATGCCTGCGGTCTGAATCCCGGCGGTCAAAAATTGATTCCTTAATTCAATTTGAATTAGCATTTTATCTACTTTTTAAATCATTTTTTTTTATTAGTCTTCAGTACCAGTGGTAGTCTGTACTTGGCCTTCAGTGCCAGCGGTAGTCTATAATTATTATCCTTCAGTGCCAGTGGTATTCTGTACTTGGTCTAATAGTGTGGAGTTTGTATATTCTCCCCGTACTTGCGTGGGTTTTCTCCGGGTATTCTGGTTTCCTCCCACAATCCAAAAATATACTGGTAGATTAAAGGGCTCTGAACAAAAATAAATCATAGAATGTATGTGCGTGTACATGTGGTAGGGAATATATAGTGTACCCTCCACTGGGGCAGGGACGGATGTGAACGTTCAAATATACTCTGTACAGTGCTGCGGAATATGTGTGCGCTATATAATTAACTGTTCATAAGTATTCTCCCACGCTCTAGAAAAATTGTGGTTTAAAAAAAATAATTGTAACTGTGGTGTGTGTGTATGTCCAAATGGTAGGGAATATAGAGGGTAACATTCCAGGTCAATGCTTATACAGTGCTTCAACTCTCCATAACCTGTTATTGGTGTTACATGGTATCCTCCTATTATCAGGCAATACATGCCCCCGCCCCGCTTCCCTTACGGTGTGATCATCTGTTGCAGTACGGTATGCCTGCGTAACTGTTATGTTTGATTTAAAACAGAGCAGATTTCTATAAAGCTCATGTTTATTCCATCGTCATGGTTTTAATTTTTGAAATAATTATTACCAAGAGCACTGACATTTAAT
Organism: Crinia signifera; assembly: GCF_055691185.1. Lineage (NCBI taxonomy): Eukaryota > Metazoa > Chordata > Amphibia > Anura > Myobatrachidae > Crinia > Crinia signifera. Next base: position 68,689,572 of record NC_139228.1, read on the forward strand.
TGAAGGGGGGGAAAAAAGGACGAGACTGAAATAATTTCCACTGTTCTGAGATATGTTCCTGCTGGTAGGAATTAGATTTTTACAGATCCCGTTCTGTTTATTTTACAGTGAATTTAAGGGAGATTATAAGAAATGCCATGACACCGCTCCGACCCCGTACTTCATAAGTGCTGCATGGACAGATATTACAAAGGCGTTCCATACACTGCAAACGGATCAGCTATTATCAACCATGACATGTAAGAAACCGTTCTCGTGTTTATTTCTAATTCCGGGGAACCAGAGCGGAAGGTCCATGTAGCAAGTGTAGGGGGAGTGGTTAGTGTCCCGTGGGTTGCCGTTTCACCTAGCAGGGGGGTGGAGCAGCACTGAGAACAGTTCCTATTGGTATCTAATGTGGCTAGTGTTCGCAGTATCCACTTCCTAAGCCTTTTTTTATTTATTTCTATTTGGGTTGCAGAAAAAAAGAAACCATATGAGGAGGACAAATGCCAAGAGAGCGCACGAGATTTTAACGGTAAAAACAGACAGAGCCGTGACCGTTGGCAAGAATAATAGGAGGAGCCATAGCAGACTACATGTATGTAATGCTTACCCATGTATGGTTTCTACATGAAGGTCGGCAGAAGCATTAGGTCAACAATGGCAAGGTCGAGTCAAAAATTCGACATGAGTTTTTCACAGGTTTGTTTGAGCCGACATGTGCCGACAGGCGGTATTTCATGCCCTACCATCCACTAGGGTGCGGAGGGCGAATAGAATAGTGTGCTGAGGGCAGCGAGGCATCATGCGTAAAGCATGGCAAATGCAACAGTGTCCGTGATGACTATGTCGACATTCGGGAAAAAAATGTGAAGAACTCATGTCAACCTTTTGACTGGGACCTAATGACCTTGCCATTGTCGACCGAATGCGTGTGTCGACTCTCCAACCCTGTCGACCATGGCTGTGTCAACCTAAGCCATGTCGAACTTTTGGAATATTACCGCCCAGGATTGCATTGTAAAATGAGATCCTAATGGCGGAATGCATCATCCCCTGTTTGCAGGGACAGGGACGGTTAGCGCTGACCCCCCCCCCTGCTGACCACCGCTGACCGCACTGCCCCAGCAGCAGTGTGGTGTGTAGGCTACAATGGGCCATTACCATCTCAGAATGCCGGTAGCCCGTGGATCCCTCATAGGTTTCTATGGGGGATCCAAAGCTGCCTGATGTTGATACTTAAGGCAGCTTCTGATCCCCCATAGAAACCTATGGGGGAGTTAGCCGGCGGAAGTGCAGAAGGGATCACAGCAGGGATCGGGGATACTTAATATTATGGGTGATATTTAATATTTGCGGCTAAAACAGGTTTTTTGAGGATTTAACCGCAAATATTGAATGATAAATGGGCCCCTAAATCTACGCATGCAAAACCGGTGAGGGTCAGTGAGAGGTCTTCTCCAGTAACTTTACACTGAAATACTTGGGTTGGTGCACCTAGATTTCTGCTTGCATGCATCAGTCCCAGAATCCAAGAAGGCAGCGCTAGCTCGGGCTGATAGGTTTGATTTCGCAGAGTGAGAGTTTTAAAATACCATAAGTGAGAGTTTTATACAGTATTTAAAAAATACGGTATAAATTGGGTACTTTTTTAGTGCATCTCTTGCCTAGCAGAAGGGTACTACCATATTTCCATGTTGCAAAAAAACTTTTTGTAGAAAAGCTAAGCGTGGAGACGGTGAAGGACCAATTAAACACCAGGAAGAGTACAAACAGGAAGTGGGTTCCACCGTCAATCACTCAAGACCGATGTCTACCATGTATTCCCCTAAACTAGGCACCAGTAAACAAAGGACCTTATTTATGTTGCAGATGTTGAAACACTTTACAGAAAAACATTTCTACCCGGGCACCATCCGTATTCGTTCATGCAGTAACTCTATTTTCTGTACGTGAGACGGCAGTGGAAACTAACTTCAAATGGAATCAATACCTTAAGATGTTAAAATACTTTTGCAGATAGCCTGGAACAGTCGAACTGGAGAAACTTGTCAGACCTAATTATTTGAAATACTGTAGTTCAGAACATTTTCTGTAAAGCCCTTCTTAGTCTAATTCTAGATGTGCGTAACTGTGGAAGTCCTAATTCCTCGGGTCACCTGCGGTAACCGCTCGCAGAATTCCAGGCCACTTACGGCATGAGAAGACTTCCTGTTTGGTCGTGATTTTTATTTTTTTTGTACAACAGCTCTCGTCATCCAGCACATGACAATCGCCTTTGGTTTATGGCTTGTTTCCTTGCGTAGTGAAAAACACTTTCAGCAAAGTGTCCACAAGTTCCCTATTCATTGTTTTCCAAGATTACAGCTTTGGATGTCAAGAATTATGGGTAGGTGCAGTAATCCTTTCTAGCGCTAGATCATGCCCTGTAAGAACAGATTTACTGATTACTTTTAGACATATTCTAGATTAGCAATGGTATTCAGAGAGGCCTTTCTGGCAGTGCGAGGCCTCCTGATTGTGAGACGTGATCACAGAATGTGCTGCCAGCCGGCGTATATATTACACAGGCTGAAGGAATAATACAAGAACGAAATCTTACCATAAAACATTTTAAAAAAGCCAAAACGAGTAATGCAGCCCATTGGGCCTGAGTGTGAGGCCGTTCGGAATTTTTACGCAAATGGACAATGGTTCTTCATCAGTGCGTCCTAATTTAGTCCATACAGACAGTGGTGCAGCAGTGCCCTCGCAGTCCACGTAGTGGCACGGGAGAGCTGGTGCCGAACGGGCGCATGGTCTAAGCAGATTCCATGCAGTCTGGCCTATTATTCCATGCAGTCTGGCCTATTATTCCATGCAGTCTGGCCTTATTATTTCAGAATGGAATCTGCTGAAAATATTTCTCAAAAAATGGCTACCACCTTGGGTGAGACTGATGCAAGAGGTCCTAATGGACCGCTAGTGTCTGTCAGGGAGCAAAGCGTGTATAGCATTACCCAGAAGTGCCAGATTCTGGGAATGCTGGCACACCTGTGAACATGTAACCCCTGGCAATGAGCATGAAGCCCCTGGCAACTAGCATGAAATCCTTGGCAATGCGCATGAAACCCAAGGCAATGGATATGTAACCTATTGCAATAAATATGCAACTCTGGCAACGACCGTGTAGATAAAAAATTATAATTAATGTATGGGGGGGGGGGTGGGGGTTGGATTGGGCACTAGAAACTTTTTTTTTACAAGCGGGGGCGCAAAATTTCCAGTCACGCTACTGCCCAGAGAGTTGCATTTAGATGCACGGTAGTAATGTAAGCGGTTCCTGAATGCTGGTTGGGAGGAAAGAGGGGAGTGGCTATGAGGAGCATGAAGTTGTTGCATCTTAGATGCAAGTGGGCACCAGTCTTTGCGGCAACATCCGCATAAAGGTAATAATACAGACCTGATCACCTGGTCGCCAGTTCGCAGCGGCCAGCGTTCAGATAACTGCCGCACCGCTAGAGGGAATTCCCACCTTACGAATTAATGTGCTCACTGTGCGAATGGATGCATATGGCTACAAATCTATATGCAGATGAGTGAATATGTCCAGAACCCTTCACATTGTGGACCATATACTAGCAAAGTGTATTGATAATAGACCGCCGTGCAAATTTGTGACCATGCGATCAGGTCTGAATGGGGCCCAAAGCCATCAAAGTGACTTTGGCTAGGATAAACCCCTTTGTCTGTGCTGCCACTCGCATGCTAGCAGCCAAATTCAAAATATGCAAACTCCACCCCTGAATTTACTCTAATTAATCGGGTCTAATATGTCCATTTCATGCATATTATAATATTATGAAAAATCCTGCCATAAGAGCCCGTGGCGGCTGCCGCGGGGAGTGTACCGTATGAGGGGCTCTACTGTGTGGTGTAACATGTATATGAGGGGCTCTACTGTGTGGTGTAACATGTATAAGGAGTACTGCTGTGTGGTTTAATGTGTATAAAGGGTACTGCTGTGTGGTGTAATGTGTACAAGGGGCTTTGCTGTGTAGTGTAACATGTATAAGGGGTACTGCTGTGTGGTGTAATGTGTATAAGAGGCTCTATTGTATGGTATAACATGGATAAGGGGTACTGCTTTGTGGTGTTATGTGTATAAAGGGTACTGCTGTGTGGTGTAATGTGTACAAGGGGCTTTGCTGTGTAGTGTAACATGTATAAGGGGTACTGCTGTGTGGTGTAATGTGTATAAGAAGCTCTATTGTATGGTATAACATGGATAAGGGGTACTGCTTTGTGGTGTTATGTGAATAACGGACACTACTGCGTGGTTTAACATGCTACTTTTTAAATGCGATGCCCCTTCTTCACAAAGCCACGCCCTTTTTCTCTATTTCAAATATGTGAGGGGGTGGGGGGGATGGGGGTGGTGGTTTGAGGCTCCAATTCTCTAATTGTAGCACTAACAAGATCCCAGCATGAACTAAGTAACTTTCAGGATTGTCTTTTATAGTTTATCCATTAGCAATGTGAAGGAAATGTCCAAAAAATATGGCAGGAGGTAGTGAGCATCTACTGACCAATTCCTGCAGGTGTAGTGGCCCAAGTAGGTTTGGACAAAGATTTACTGTAGCATGCGAGTACACTTTTGCAACCGGTCTTCATCACCGGTACAGTACTACCGGTTACACTGTCATTTTGGAGAAAAACCCGCTAGGAAGTGGAGAATTATCCTGTAAGATGAGAGGACTTTGAGTAGGGACAAGAATAGAGCGATCTCTCAGCACAAGACAGGGGTGGGGGGTGTTGGGGGGCTGCTGCTTTTAGTTACAAAGTACAGAAGCAGCTATATCTTAACGGAGCTTCCAGGCGAACCCACTTGTCAATGAATCTATCATAATAGACCTATTTATATGTAGGTACCTGATGACAGCCAGGAAGCCATCTGTAGAAGAACAACTGCTAATTATCTTGGAAGCTAAAGCAACAGTAAAGAACTCACATTAATGACCTTCCCTTGGTGGCAGAATCTGCTGCAGAGTAGACGGGGGTGGCCGGAAGCCAAGTGCTAATGGTTAGTGTTGGCACAAGGTTCCGAGTACGGAGTATACTTTTCTTTGGTGGAAAAAATATTTTAAGAATTTGCAGTATAAATCTTCCCAAACACCTGCATCCAAAGAGCTTCCAAGATATTTAAACTAGGAATTCTCAGCCATGGTTATCTATTGCGGAGTATTTTTTTTTTGTAATCTGAAATGTAGCGTTTGTTATATAAATGGATTTGCACTCATGGTAAAACAGTTTATAATCTGATCCGAGCATAAGTGGAAACACACACACTGTACATGTGCTACATAGACTGCGGAGTAACAACGGAAGGGTAGTCTCGGAAATGAACTAGTTTAGCACTTAAGATAGGCTGAAGCGATACCGACGGTTCTGATAATTCAGACAATCGGATGTCGTGCAAAAATGCAGACATGTATAACGTTTACATTTACAATGTCTACGTCATGTTGCTATATAGTTTTAAAGGCGTTTAAGCCTTTAAAATGAAGTCACAGTTTATAGTAGTCAGTGGTATCTGATTGCGGCCATGATTATTATCTGCAGAACGTTATATCAGTTGTGACAATATTCAGTCAGGCTAAGTCATACTTGCCTTCTTTTGATAACTAGTTTCAGGGAGATGATAGTTGGAAATAGAGCCCCATTGAGGGGGCGTGTCATGCTCCACAAAAAGGGCGTGTCTAATTCCATATAGAGATTGTGAAAAGAATCTTTTAAAATTACTTATATCCAAATGTAGATGAGCCCCAAAGCAGTTAGTAAGAGCTACTATACTTGGTAAAGTGCTGGGAAATGGTGCTGATGATTCAATGTAAATGTATCTGTCTCTCATTCTTTTTTTCCCCAAAAAATGTAACCGTGTAATGTGGGCTAGGTGACATGAGGGAGATTGCTATACTAATGAGGGAGAGGGGGAGATTGCTGTACTAATGAGGGAGAGGGGGAGATTGCTGCTATGTCAGGGAGTCTCCTGCAGAATGCAGGGGGGGGGAGGTAACTATGATTTAACAGTATAATCAGTGCCGAATTTCCCATTGGGCACGTGAGGCACGTGCCTAGGGGCGGCACATGTTTGGGGGCGGCACTTGGATGCTTCTGTTGGTGCTGTCAGCCTGAAATGTACCAGTAACTGCACAATATCCACTGTACTGCTCCATATTCCATCTTGTATAGAGTGTACATGGATAGGGCATGCAGATACTGACCCTGTAAACTGTCCTACTGTACTTACTTACTTATTCTATTCTATCAAATGAGGGCTTAATCAATAAAAAAAATACAATTAGGCAGGGGGCGGCCATTATTGTTGTGCCTACGGGCGCCCTCGCTCCTAAATCCGCCCCTGTGTATAATGTGGGCTAGGTGACATGAGGGAGATTACTAGACTAATGAGGGAGAGAGGGAGATTGCTGGGTACTTAAGTAATATCTGGGCTCCCATTTTTCTTATGAGACCGCGTCCCCTCACGGGGCTCGCTGCGCTCGCCGCGCTTCGGGCACGGTGGTTTGCTGCACTCGCCACACTATATAAAATCAACTCCATGCATAGTTGGATAGTAGGGGTATGAAAAAATGGGGTGCATTTAACATGGGAGCCCAGATAATACATAAGTACTGATTGCTGCTATGTCAAGGAGTCTCCTGCAGAATGCAGGAGGGGAGGTAACTACGATGTAAGTGTAATGTGGACTAGGTGACATGAGGAAGATTGCTATACTAATGAGGGAAAGAGGGAGATTGCTGCTATGTCAGGGAGTCTCCTGCAGAATGCAGGATGGGAGGTTACTCTGATGTAACAGTGTAATGTGTGCTAGGTGAAATGAGGTAGATTGTTAGACTAATGAGGGAGAGAGGGAGATAGCTGCTGTCAGGGAGTCTCCTGCAGATTGCAAGAGAGGAGGTAACTATGATGTAACAGTGTAATGTGGGCTAGGTGACATGAGGGAGATTGCTAGACTAATGAGGGAGAGAAGGAGATTGCTATGTCAGGAAGCCTCCTGCAGAATGCAGGAAGGTAGGCAGCTATGGGCTAAGCGACATTGTTCTACGTCACAAAATAGTCACCGGCTCATCAAAATGACAGAACAACGTGGCCGAAACGGAGCAGTACTTGAAGTGCCCCATCAGGCTCCATCTTGTGCTTGAAAGCGCGCACAGCACTTAAATTCCCCCATAATGGTGAGGAGCCCTGTTCTTTTATAATAGAGGATGTGTCTGCCTGTCCACACTCACTGCAGCACAGAGATATTTTCCTATCCACCACAAACGAGTCCAATGTGAGCTTTCACTGAAATGTTATCGTGGAAGAGCGTAGATAAGAAATTCCATTTCCCATCTGTTTTCCTAAGCACATTCCCGTAGATGATATCCCCCCCTCTACCACCACCACCCTACCTCACCTCACCCCCTTCTCGTCATTTTATTTTAACCTGTTTGCTCAGGTTTATTTTATTAGTTGTGCAACTTTTTGTATTTTTTTATTTTTTATTAAACATCGATTGAATTAATTCTGTGGCTACATTCCCAACTGCAAACCTCTGCCTCGGAAATAATTATAGCCCAGTTCATAGTTTAGTACTTACTTCAGTACAATGCTCTTTTGCTAAATTGCATTACCTTCTTTCCCTGACATGACAGGCATTTCTGTTGGCCCTGCTGACCACAAATTGGGACTTTTTGTGTTTGACATAATCCTGGTAATGAATACCCCACAGAACTCCCTGTCAAACCAACTGCAGATGTGCGCAGACCTCCAACATGTATCTGGCTGTAAACTCAATGAGCCTAAATTGCGAGCTCTTGGAATATCCATGACCATAAGAAAACAAAGACTCCTTCAATTGAATTTTTGACTTCTGGTGGCCATGACTCTCCCATTTCTGCTCGAGTTTCAGTGACTCTATCTGGCCAATCCGCCCTTCGTTGCTAAATTGCAGCAGGTTTCTGTCGAACGTCCTCACCACAGCCTGTGTGTACAGAGCCTGATTTAAGGTCGGACTCCTCTCCGTACACGGCAGCAAATAGAGAGTGCTAGAAGTTTATACGTAGAGTATCTCCTGGTGACCAAGACAGACGTTGGCTGAATTGGGTGATTCTTTGCAGTTCCAAGCTAGGGACCCACGTCAAGAGCGTGTAGTTTGAGTTCCTTCAGTGGTGTAACAATGGCACTGTGGTGGCTTGCTGGAGTCGGCGCTGTGCGGGTGTTTAGTCTCTGCAGATTCCAATGGGTCTGGCTGTCTGTTTGGAATCTGATGAAAATGTCCCTTCAAAAATGGTCGCCGCCTTGGAGGAGACAGATGCTAGAGGACCTACTAGACAGATGGATAGATGCTAGAGATCCTACAAGGTAGGGTATATCTGTACCTGTAAGTTACAGATTCTGGGGAGTGATATACATATATATTCGGTGATGGTGCCTAATGATGAGAATTCCAACCGTGGCCAATTGTAACTCTCCCTGGGGGAAAGTCCACTAGTAGCTCATCACAGTAGAACGATATGCAAGTAACGGAGAGTTCTAAATATATGGCAGGGAAGACACATCCAGAGACATAAAGTGGCGATTGCTCCACATTTGGCGCAGTAACCAGAGTTTGCTATGTGCACAGAAAGCTACGAGAGCCAACAAACAGCTCAACACCTGCATTGTCCGAACCCCTCCCCAAAGTGCTACATCCCATCTCTGCAATGTCACATCGCCATCCCGTTACCACCCCCAGCCAGCAATCAAACTCCAATCTCCAGTGATTGTAGTTTCGGATCTCACGCATGTACACTCCCATGCTCAGAAGGGCGAATATCACGGAACAGCGGTTCCCACCATTCTGCGCCGGGTCTGAATCAAGCCCTAAAGATGCCCATACACGGTGCAATGATCACACCCGTTATGGGCTGGGTCACATCGCAACGCATGCATTTTGCATGCAATTTGAGTGCGATGCGATGCGAGGGCAGTACAAAAAGTATGTGGAGCATAAACTTTTTGCACTGTGCGATGAGATACCCGCGGGAGCCCGCATCGCATTGCACGGTGCAAACGCAAGTCAGAATATATTGCAACATGTCCAGAATATACTGCAACGTACTTGATATTTATATTATCCATTAACGGTTATCTCTATAGTGCCCACATATTCTGCAGCGCTTCACAGAGAATATTAGACTATCTACTCTAGATAGACAGCTACGGTTCCAGACGGGGGCCACAGCCAGGGCTGGAGGGCGGCAGTTCGCCCCTCACCCCCATCATGGAGGGTTAGCGAACTGTGGTACCTGTGTAAAAAACTTGCGTCCCCGGCGTCCCTGCAGTGCTGGATTGTGCAGGGGTGTCCGTGCCGCCGGGGGTACCTGCGGCGCTGTCATTGTGTATAAGCTGGCCGCGGCCGACGGGGTCCCTACAGTGAATATAAAATAACTAGCGCTATGCGCGCGGCGGCGCGGGAAGCTCTAGTTATTTTCTATTCACTGTAGGGACCCCGCCGGCCGCGGCCAGCTTATACACAATGACAGTGCCGCAGGTTCCCCCGGCGGCACGGACACCCCTGCACGCTCCAGCACTGCAGGGACGCCGGGGACACAAGTGTTTTACACAGGTACCACCCCACCACCCCCACCCCCCCGGCACCGGGGCGCCCCCACCCCGACTCGCCTGGGGCGCTCTGGTGCCTTGCACCGGCCCTGGCCACAGCACAGTTCAAAATTCAAATAGGGGAGAAACACCAACTACTAGTGAGTCAGTTGGGAATGGCAGTTGGTGGTAGTGGATGTGGCTCTCCTATTTGAATTTTGAACTTTGCTGTAACAAACCCGAACGCCCCCCCCCTCCCTCCCTCCCTCTCTGGAGCAGCAACTGTTCGGCGTTGACAAAAGGTCAAAATGCACAGGGTCAACACTGATCAAAGGTTGACATGCACATGGTCTACATTGACAAAAGGTGGACGCAAGAAAATGTGACAAATGACAATGGTTGACACAAGAAAAACGTTGACATTCGTTTTTCGTGATTTTTCCCCCCATTATTTTGACTTTTTCATACTTTAACACGCACAAGCAATGTGCGGATTCCACACTTATCCACGTGTCGTCATTATTAACACCAATAAGCAAAAAAAACTCATGCCGACCTTTTCCGTGTTGACATGTTGCTCGTGTCTGTCTATTTAGACACCGTCGACCCTCTTATCCGGGACCAATATTAGAACGATCTGATATAATGTAACTAGTGACTTACGCTATTTCCTGCCGACGCTGCCCGGTGCGCAGTACAGGCGATGTTAGCGACACAGTAAAGAGGCCAGATGCCGACATCCGATTATCGTGTATCAGTTGCCCGCGTTGGCTCAGAGTATTCACCTGGGATAGTTAAAGGTCCATTTTAATGTAATTTTTTTTTCATACGGCTACAACGCAAAGATTGTGACTAAGGGGACCTGTATGTGACCCTCAAAACAGTGTTTGAAAATATTTTCCAGAGTACAGCATCTGGGATCTGATGCAAACAAGCTCTTTGGAAGGAAGATTGATTTTTGGCTGGGGATACAGTCCACCTACAGGAGGTGGGTTAAAAGGGAGAGGTTTCTGAAGCTGTCAGCAGCAACAGTAAGAAGCCAACATGCCGGTGCCAAGTAATGTGTGCGAGAGCCTCGGCGCTTTAAAAGAGACAGCGACATGTTTCTTCTCTCGGGGTCACGTGACCTTTCAGGGCAGTTTTAATTTGTGGCTTTTACAACCAAGGTATCCCCCAAAGTATGTCAGAAATGGGAAAACTGGCCGTCATTTACCTTATTGGGAGAACCGCTTATTATGGCCAAGTTATTAAATAAAGGCGTCTCTGTGTATTAAGCATTGGCGTGAGATAAAGTCAGCCGATATAAAGTACCAGACAATCAGCTCCTAGCTCTTGTTTTTCTAACACAGCCTGTTACATGGCAGTTACGAGCTGATTGGCTGCTACTTTATCTTTGTAGACTTTGGCGCGGCTATTCATTGTCTGGTGATATTTCTGGTGATATAAATATCGGCAGTTAAGGAATTCAATCCCCGGGCCGTGACTCGCCAGCTACAGACTTGCGAGTCTGTATTGTTGGAAACAGCCATGGATTGTAAAATCCACGGCCGTGTTTTGACAAAATCTATGCGTTTTCGCCAATCCACGGACTTTCCGACACTTGACAGCCGAAACAATGACCCGGGAGAACTGCCAAAGACCCACCGGCGAGGACCAGTGGAGATCAGACGCAGACCAAGTGGCATGGCCAGAGGCAGCCCCCTCCTTCACACATGTACCCCACTGATGGGGTCCATGTGCGACACACAGCATACACCCATTACATACTGTGGGGGTTATTTTGGTTGGTCAACCAGAACCCACCCTGCAAATTATTGTACGCCTGTCCCCCTCGTGTTCGCATGCAGGGCAGGCAAATGGATGTTTAACATAAACATCCATTCACAGTCTGTGGGTGCACACCCACATCATTCGATAGTCGACGACCATCGAATAATGTGGAACGTGCACGCATATCTGAGTGACTCCCAGGTCACTTAGATCTGCGTGAACCATCAGGAGGAAGTGGGCGGGCAGCTGATAACCGGTGGTGTCAGCTGCCTGCACCCGGTACAGCAGGGAACGCCCATAAAACGCTTGCCATTTCCATGGGCACAACTATCCGACGACGCCCCACACCCGCAGTCTGTTTGCCATGGCCGCACGCACTCGGCGTATGCACATGCGCAGAAATGTGGCTGTGCATATGCCAAACATCTGTCTCCGTATGAACGAATGCTGGCTGCAAACGGACCAGAATTAGGACCTGTATATATGCCTATGGTCCATCCGCTCTCACATAATGTGCACCCAAACACTGGACGGAACACCAAAAATGCATTACTATGGATCAGCGAGGAAGGAAGTAGAGTTTAGGAGACTGAAGCAATAATCCCAGACCATATTCTCCACTATCCCTAATTGAGTAATAATCATTAGTAAGTGGTGTGTGTATATCATTAAGGTGCATTCATGGTCTGTGCAAGACATCCACTTGTATTGCAATTAAAAAAACATCTTCAAAAGAGACTAAACAGCTGTAAAACCCTTGGTGTGCTCCAAGTCTCCCGCCTGTGGCACTGTCCAGAAAGGTCCGGCTCCGTTTGGGAAAAGCAATCCTTTCCCTACAAATTCCTTCTACACAATTTGGCAGCAGGTATTGCTCCATCTGAGATGACACATCCACCAGACTCGCTGGTTGGATGGGGGATAATTATGCCAGTATCCTTCCCCTGATGATGATGATGACTGCCGAGGTTCTCACCACTCGCCGGATCGGGTTGCAAACAGCCTCACGTTAATAAAACCGTACAAGGATGTTGTATATTTGAGCCCTATATTCCTGACTGTTTTCTTCCTGGAAAAAGTGAGTGTGGGAAAGAAGGTTGGCTTAATGGGACTCGGAGGTCCAGACAGACAATCATCCCCACCAGCTTCCCGTATGTTAGGCACCGTGGAGAATCTGTTATTCAAGGGTTCTTAACTTAATCCATATTTCGTTTGCTTAATTGTTACTTTTGTTTTTATACTTGAACAGCATATTAAACCTCTTTGCTAGAATCAGTCCCTTCAACCGGCATTGGGTGGCCGAGCTCATGTTGCAGTAGAGGAGGGTATACGTTCTACTGAAAGGGGGTCTGCACAGTGTATCTGAAACCGCACTACTGGTAATTAGACTGAAATAACTGTACTACAAAAAGTTGTGTGGTAGCACAGAACCCTGAGGGATTAAGTGATTGCATGAGTCCCATTAACAGCATAGAGACTGGTTCTGAGTTGATAGCAACCAATCTGCTTCTGACACATCATTTATCTGTGGTAGATAAACAGATACTTGTTTCCTAGCACGGTGCCACCGATTTTAATTGTATGCAATCGGGTTGCAAAAATTGGGTCAATCGCATCGCATGCAACCAAATTGCATGCGATGCGATTGACCCGACCGACCCGATTTTTTACATTGGAACCAATGTTAAATGGTCCCTGAGACCCGATTTTACATTGGCCCCAATGTTAAATGCCCCCCAGACCCCATTTTCATCCTGGGGTGGCGTTAACAATGGGGGGGCATTTGACATACAAATTACCTATCTGGGTGGCTATACAATGAAAAATCGGGTATGGGGGGCCATTTAACATTGGTTCCTATATAAAATCGGGTCCATCGCATTGGTCGCATCGCATGCCATTATAATGGCATGCGATGGACCCGATTTTAAACGGCCATTTAACATTACATACAATGTAGAATCGGGTCAGTCGCATCGGATGCCATTATAATGGCATGCGATGGACCCGATTTTTACATTGTTGGGAAAGCTGTTAAAAATCCCAAAATCGGGTCAGTCGGGTCCCATCGCATACCTTAAGTTAAGGTATGCGATGGAACCTGACGGGCACCGTGCTAGGAAACAAGTACCGATAAACAATAGCTAGATACATCATCTGTAGAGTGACGCATGAGGCAGCCCTGGACATCATCTCTAGAATGACGCATGCGGCAGCCATGGACATCATCTCTAAAGTGACGCATGCGGCAGCCCTAGAAATCATCTCTAGAATGACTCATGCGGCAGTCCGTGACATCATCTCTAGAGTGACGCATGCGGCAGCCCTGGACATCATCTCTAGAGTGTCGCATGCGGCAGCCCTGGACATCATCTCTAGAGTGATACATGCGGCAGCCCTGGACATCATCTCTAGAATGACGCATGCGGCAGCCCTGGACATCATCTCTAGAGTGACGCATGTGGCAGCCCTGGACATCATCTCTAGAATGACGCATGCGGCAGCCCTGGACATCATCTCTAGAGTGACGCATGCGGCAGCCCTGGACATCATCTCTAGAGTGACGTATGCGGCAGCCCTAGAAATCATCTCTAGAGTGAGACATGCGGCAGCCCTGGACATCATCTCTAGAGTGATACATGCGGCAGCCCTGGACATCATCTCTAGAGTGACGCATGCGGCAGCCCTGGACATCATCTCTAGAGTGAGGCTTGCAGCAGCGCTGGACATCATCTCTAGAGTGATACATGCGGCAGCCCTGGACATCATGCGGCAGTCCTTTATAAATCCCAATGCAATTGTGAGACTTCTTGGAGGTAGAAGTTGCATAAGATTTCCCTTGAACTTCCCAGCAGCTTGATCACATACGATCCTTTTTTGCATACCATGTATTGAATGAGATCCCAGCCTTTCGATCTCCCGCTCCGATGAGATGCGCACAGGAACGCACATTGGATCAGTATAACATAGGATTTATACAGTTATCATCCATTCTCGGCCTGATCCTTCGGAATCAGATGAAAAGTTCCTAAATCGCACTACAGTTATGTGCACCTTTGCACAAATGCAATTGCTAATACAACCGAACAGCTACAGACAATATGGGTGAAGAAGATGCAGAGATTGGAGGTTTGGGTGGTCCTGCCTGTGAGAGCCTTCAGTCTAGAGCAGGGGTGTCAAACTTAAATTCATCGGGGGCCGCATCAGCAGTTTGGTCACCCTCAAAGAGCCGCTGTATAATAATAATGCAATGACACCACAGGCTGCTCCCGCTGTATAATAATAATGCAATGACACCACAGGCTGTTCCCGCTGTATAATATAACAATAGTAATGCCATGACACAAATTATTATACAGGGGGAGCAGCCTGTGGTGTCATTGCATTATTATTATACAGAGGGAGCAGCCTGTGGTGTCATGGCATTACTTTTATAATATACAGGGGGAGCAGCCTGTGGTGTCATGGCATTATTATTATACAGGGGGAGCAGCCAGTGGTGTCATGGCATAATGCCATGACACCACAGGCTGCTCCCCCTGTACAATAATAATGACACCACAGGCTGCTCCCCCTGTATAATATAAAAGTAATGCCATGACACCACCTCCAGATATATTGTTTTTTTATGTAACTTACTGTATTTTATCCCTCAGGCTCCTTTACTGCTGCTGCTGCGGCTCCAGTAATTTCAATTCCACTCTCTGCGCCGCGGCTTGTTCTGCTGCGGCCCCCCGACTCGGCCTGCCTTCCTTCCTCTCTGCAGATGCGTGGGTGGGAGGCGTCATCGTCATGACGTCCCCACCCAGCGTCTGCCACTGCCTCGATAAGAGGGAACAGGCTGCCGGGCCCTCCTCCACGTAGCCGTGGAGGCCGGCGGCCATGTTCCTGTGGCCGCAGACATCTTAAAAGACCATAGGAACATGGCCGCCAGCAGTGCAAAAAAAAACTCTCAAAAAAGAGAATAAAAGGTGAAGGCTGGCGGCGGCTGCGTGGGCCACATGACTAGGTCTGTCGGGCCGGATTTGGCCCGCGGGCCTTGTGTTTGACACCCGTGGTCTAGAGGGTGGGGGCAGTGTTGAGCGTAGTGGTCACTGGACTGCAGTTAGTAGTACAATGTAGTAGTATAAAGAGTGGCTATAGTGAAGAGGTAGCATAGGATATGCTTGTATGATAGGCCACAATATCCTCACATCTGTAAGATGGAGAGAGGGAAGGTTTAGTCTCACTGCGGCATTTAGGACAGATTGCACAGTAGTGGGAGATCATGAAGACATGCAACTTTTTCAAAGTAGAAGACATTAAGACAGCTTAAGGGACTAGATGTGTGGCGAGAAACCGAGGAAAAGGCAAGGGTGAACCCAAGGCGGTGGGCTTGAGAAACAGGTGAGACTGAGATACTGTATTGTTGGTGGGAGAAAGAGCTAGAGACAAGAGATGGTGTCTTACAAGACCACATATATATACTGTAAGTGCATGTCTTAAGTGAAAGTGTCATTGGAATGTGAAGAGCTGGGAAGAGATGGGTTGATGAGGACAAGTGGAGAGTAAAGGTCTCATCTTTTGTAAGGATGAGAATGGGTGGCTGAGCGGAATTGAAGCTTGGAGTAGAGTGATGGATCAAGCAGTAGGAGATATTTTCTTGAAGTAGGTGGCAATGTGATCAGCAGTATAGGAGAACTAATAACCAGTGGTGGCAAATAGGCAAAATTGGTCGATTGAGTGAATAGTATCTGGCTATTGAGTGCATCTGTATCGAGTGTATCTGGCTATCGAGTGCATACAAATCTGGGTGACCACTTGGTTCAGGTAATGTTCATCTTTATTGGAGTAATGATGATGATCCACAAAGCCGTAACTAGACATTTCGGCTCCATCTGCAAGCAAAACCCCATATTTTAAATAAGGGCAGCGTGTGCAAAAGGTGTGTGGACCCTCAAAGGGGTGTTGTGAAGGAGCCTGGCATTCACAATGGTATCAAATTGTTACGAGCCGCCTCTGGCTAGTCTTGGTTACTGCAGCCTGATTCCTGTATGTGTTCTAAGTGCAGTCTCAGCAACTACATAATTATCTCATTACCTCTGTGTCAGGCTGCAGTGAATGTCAAGTGTTTAGCTGCAGCTGTATATCCACTCACCTGTCACATAATTAGGCCATCAGCACTCTGCCTTTTTGTCTGGTTGTCCAGCTGCGGTGATTAGGAGGCTTGTGCTTTCTGGTTGTTCTTATAGGAAGTAGCTCACTATATTACCCAGCATGCCCTGGACTCAATGCTGGTTATAGATTCTTGTTACCTGATCCTGGTCTGTGCTGTTGGTCTGGTATCCTGTGCTCCTATGGGAGTTGAAGCCTTTTCAGTCTGTGTCCAAGTCCTGTGTTCCTTACTGTCAGCGAAAGCTACGTTTCTGGGGTTTTCCATATGGTGCTTGTTGCACTTGTGCATATTATTCAAGTGTATTACATTCTATCCTGTACATTGTTGCACTTGTACAGTACATGTTATAAGAGTGTTCTGTATTCCATCCTGTGCATTGTTGCACTTGTGCATATTGATCCTAATTCAGGTTGGCTCGAGAAGCTGCAAACATCACTGCTTAGCAAGCGCCTGAGAGCCGTCTGACCGAATACACGTACCTAAGCATTCCACATGCCCTGGGTGTTTGCCTATGCCTAGGGCTGACTCCAGTGGGGAATTTCACATGTTTGGGGGTGGCACTCGTATACTTTTGTTGGTATTGTCAGCCCGAAATGTGCCACTAACTGCACCATATGCCATCTTATCCTGTTGTAGGATAAATGGAGTCTTCCTGTCACTGTACAGTATAATGCATTGTGTGTCATCCGCTGTCACAGGTCCACAGGTGGACCGGAAAAACATGGACTGCGAGGGGTACTGTGCAGTAGATTATAGAAAACATTGATATTGAAATTACTTACTTTGGGGGTGATTCTGTAAAGCAGAAATGCGGTAAAAAACCCGTTATCAGGGTTTTTACCGCATTTCTGTCTGCTGTATTAGCCCACCGCAGTGTTAGCGCTGCGGAGGGAATCGCCAGAAAAAGCTGGTGATTCCCTGCAGAAGCCTTTGGGCTTCTTACCGCAGCGCTGTTTGAGGGATCCGTCACGGATCCCTCCCAGCGTGCCCTGCGGCCGGCGCCGGGGTCTGCGCATGCGCAGATGGACTCCCGGGTCACAGACGGGTCCAGTGCTGGCACCGCATCGCAAGGGACAGCTCTTATCGCAAGAGCTGTCCCTTGCGTTAATAACGGCATATTTCACAGCATATGCCGTTATTAAAATTGCGGTAGCCGGCGAAGGGGGGGCCGCGGATGTTACAACATCCCGCCCTTTGTGTGCTAAAATGTCATAACAGAAAGTGAAAGCACAACATTTGCACGGACACTGATCTGTTTCAAACTTGCTGGATATGGAGAGAGGGAGCTGTGAAGACAGAGATTGGAGGTAGGAGCAGATGTGGGGTGGGGTGGAGAGTTTGTGGGCTAAAAACTGTCACAGCTCAAAATGAAAGTACATGGCAGAAGCCGTCATTTTGACGGGCTTTTAACTAGTTGGCCAATAAATCTTTAGGTGTATGGCCTAATAATGTGAGCCACTGCGGGGAGGGATAGAATGGGGAAAGGGGGGAGTTGAATGACGCTTAAGCAGTTAATCTTACAGCAGCAAAATAAATCATTATACCTTAACGGCACAAAATCTTTTGCAGACCTAGAACTGCATCTAATTATACATGCTTGCCGGTGGAAGCCATAAAATAATCCCACTTTCAGACAGGAACAAGAATGGTAGTTGTGAACCACTCAGATCTGGAAGTAAGAAAAAAACCCAAACCCCCGGATATTCCCATTGAGGGATTCGGGTTACCCACTTTGCAGTAAGCAGAAGTACTTTACCGTAGGCAGCCTTTGATATATGTGGGAAGATTCCGTCTTTAAATCAGATTGCTCTCTGTGAGGCCAGATCCTCCTCCCTTGACAACATTTCAATTTCAAGTTCAAAATGAGGCACCCAAATACCTCGTGCCCTGTGATTTTATTAACCGAGCAACATGGGGCCGCGATGAATTTGGAATCCATTCATTATGCCGCTGTCTGAATAGATTACAGGCACCGGCTCAGCGCCCGTCACAGCTTCATTCGGGAAGCTCGGTTGTGCTTCAACATCAAGTCGGGATAAGGTAATGGCAAAAATCAAAAACATCTTAGGGGAAGAAGGGGTTTGCAGCTGTGTAAGCCAACTACAATCCATAAATCAGAATTGTCAAATGTAAAACACATGCCTCTTGCAAGTCCATGTGTCCTATAATGTGATTACAACCTGGTTACTATTATGATTTAAAACAAAAGTCTTTCATGCAAGCACAAACGCGGAATGCGACTAGGCCCGGGGAAGAAGGGAGGCTTCAAGATCTACGAAACTGCCACACGTCGTCCTTCAACATCAGCCAGACGGGCCCTGGTCAGGTGTCTGGGGGGGGTACGGACCTCTTCGGTCCACATAAGGGACCTGTTATCTGGCGTTGCTATGCCATCGCATGACAAGCTGAAATTACTTAATTTGTTATACATTTCTCTTGCATTCAGGAATCTCCGAGCCAGAAAAACAAAAAAGATTACAGAAGTCATTTCTTTCCCCCCATCTATCAACGTAAACAAATAGCCCAGCTGTTCTCGCTGAGAATCCAGTTTGAAACTTGGACTTCATAGCATAAACTTTGTTGTAATGGTATTTAAAGTGTCACAGGCAATAAGCATCTAAGACTAGTTAATAAATTGTAGACTGGTTACATGGACTTCTAGAACGTGTTTAAAGACAGCTGTGCTTTTCTTGCTGCTTAAATCATTGCTTGAACCAGGCAGCCGTCCAGGTATATTTTCAGACAAACAACTAGGGACACGGGTTTATCAAAATGTTAAGGTCATATTTGCACCCTGGCAGCTGTTAAACATTTCTAATGGAAACCAAGAACCATTCCGCTCCGATGGAAAAAAAAAAAAGTTCCGATTGTGCAATTGTAATTATAAGTATAATTAAAAAATACAAAAAACTCAGAGACTCTTTTCTCTTGTCCACCAGGCAACTGAAAACATGTGTTCACCCGACATCAGAAACCGTGATTGAACGAAGGCCTCGGTTTATTTTTAGTACAAAGGCTTCTGTGAGATCTGAGGGAAATGTTTTAATGCATGTTCTACACAAAAATATTTACGTGGGATGCACTTGATAGCACCAGTATCACTGAGGCCTTATTTACTCTATGGCTCTTTAAGGAGCATCTGAAATATACAAATCTTGTGTGATCCTGTGCAGCGGCGGTCTTAGACGTCTCTGATCCGGCAAACCAGAAGCGCTCTATAAATAGAAGAGACATTTCTATTTCAAAGGTGAAGGCTAAAGACCACGATGAAGACGAAAGAAGAGAGTAGATGTCCGTTGTCTGGGGCGATGGGCAGGGATGGTTGCAAGGTGACTAATATCACTCTTTATGTGGTTTGCCTTCAAAGTAGACTGTATAACCTGTGACACCGTAGGGTGGAGTGGGTGATGTCACTATTTGGTGGAGTTGGTGATGTGAGTGTTAGGTGGGGTGCAGGGTGGAGCGGGTGGTGTGTAGGGTGGAGCGGGTGGTGTGCAGGGTGGGGTGGGTGATGTGATTGTAGCAGCTGTGAAGGGTGGAGTGGAGTTATAGTGAAGTTATAAATATAACTAGAATTTTTTGTAAAAAAAAAAGGATATTTATAAGTTGTAAATATATTATTTGCATTCTTCAAATATGAGGTTCTGCCTCCCCTACCTCCCCTGACTACATGTCACTGAAGTACATCAATGTTGTAGCAGAATGACTACAGCAAGTGCTTTATAGGGTAGATGTAGTTTTTGTGCCTTGGAAGTTTTTGTGAAAATTAGCTCAGAATCCTTTCATTTGCATTATTTCAGTAACCAGATTGCATTTCCCATACTTATAAAAGGAAATGTGATCTTGCAAAAAAAAAAAAAACCTGCAGCGAGCGCTGTAATAATAAATCTGCCGAATCACAATGCTCGCTGCAAATCCCCTACCCAGGCTCAGCTTTATCTGCCCCTAGGCAGTACAGAGACCCCGCCAGTGGGATCAGCTGTGTGTCCGATGGATCCGGCCGGTGTGATCAGCTGTGTGTGTCCGATGGACCCGGCCGGCGAGATCAGTGGTGTGCTTCCAATGGACCAGGCCAGTATGATCAGCCATGTGTTTCCGATGGTGAGTGAGTGTACACAAAGGGGTTAGCTGTGAGGGTGGTTCATAGAAAGGTAACAAGATCTCTCTCGCACATATGATAGTCTCTATTTGACTCTAATTTCCCACCAGGTCAGAGCAGATAGATGCCGCGTCCTACTGTCCTGACATCTGGCCACACCCCCTCCACTTTAGCCATGTTTGGCCATGTTGTCTCCCTGGTGCTCTATAAGAATTCAACTGCAAATCAGCAACAGTTGGTAATTATTATACATTATCTGTCTAATGGGGCCCATACAACAGCTGGGGGAGGTATTTATTTATTAACAGTTTCTTATATAGCGCACACATATTCCGCAGCTTTACAGAGAATATTTGAACAGTCACATCAGTCCCTGCCCCAGTGGAGCTTACAATCTATATTCCCTACCACATGCACACACACAGACATTCTAGGGTTAATTTTATTAGGAGCCAATTAACTTACCAGTATAAATTTGGATTGTGGAAGGAAACCGGAGTACCCGGAGGAAACCCACACAAGCACAAGGAGAATATACAAACTCTGCATAGGGCCATGGTGGGTATTGAACCCATGATCTCAGTTCTGTGAGGCAGTAATGCTAACCATTACACCGTCAGTGCTCCCCTATAGGTATCTTCCTCCCTTTGTCTGCCGGCACCGCCATCCCACCGACTAGATGCACCCATTGGTGGGCATCAATGATCAGCGATCCATTAGCAAATTGGATATCAATCATGTAAAAAAGAGTCCCAATTCCACCGGGATAGGGGAATCGTTTAAAAAAAAAAATATATATATTTATTTATTTTATTTATTTACAGTTTCTTATATAGCGCAGCAGATTCCGTTGCGCTTTACAATAGTAGACAGTGATAAGACAAACTGGGTAACAACAGACAGACTTGGAGGTAGGAGGGCCCTGCTGCAAGCTTACAATCTATAGGGATATAGGGGCGAAACATAAGGACAGGCACCAGTAATAGCATAGCAGTTACAAGTCCAGAAGGGAAGCTATATAATACATAAGTGCCTCGGAGGGTTATGCATGTAGAACTTAAATATGATAGGCTTGCCTGAAGAGGTGAGTTTTCAGGGAATGCTTGAAAGTTTGGAGACTGGTGGAGAGTCTTAATGTGCGTGGAAGGGCATTCCATAGGATGGGAGCAGCCCGATAAAAGTCCTGTAATAATGAATGGGAGCTAATGATCCGTGCAGAAGAGAGACGCAGATCTTGTGTAGAGCATAGTGGTCGAGATGGGAGATATTTTGTGATAAGTGCAGAGATATATGCTGGTGCAGTATGGTTAATAGCTTTATAAGCAAG
Organism: Crinia signifera; assembly: GCF_055691185.1. Classification (NCBI taxonomy): domain Eukaryota; kingdom Metazoa; phylum Chordata; class Amphibia; order Anura; family Myobatrachidae; genus Crinia; species Crinia signifera. Next base: position 68,711,526 of record NC_139228.1, read on the forward strand.
TAGAAGTGTTTTATATTGAATACAGTAATATACAGGCAACCAATGGAGGGACTGGCAGAGCGGATCAGCAGACGATGAGCGTCTTGCAAGGAAGATCAGCCTAGCAGCAGCATTTAAAATTGATTGCAGTGGCGAGAGTCTGTTCTTGGGAAGACCAGTTAGGAGACTATTGCAATAATCAATGTGGGATATGATGAGTGCATGGATAAGAGATTTGGTAGTGTCTTGTGTGAGATAGGGTCGTATTTTGGATATGTTTTTTAGATGCATGTAACATGATTTGGAGACAGATTGAATGTGGGGAAGAAAGGACAGTTCAGAGTCGAGGATGACCCCTAAGCAACGAGCTTGTGGGGTAGGGAAGATTATCGAGTTGTCAACAGCGATGGAGATGTCAGGATGGTAACTGTTCTTAGTTGGCGGGAATATAAGCAATTCCGTTTTTGGAAATATTGAGTTTGAGTTGGCGACAAGACATCCAAGATGAGATGGCAGAGAGACAATCAGAAACTCGACCCAAAACCACTGGTGACAACTCTGGGGTTGATAGATAGATTTGAGTATCATCAGCATACAAGTGATACTGAAATCCGAAAGAGCTGATTAGTTTGCCAAGAGAGGAGGTATAGATTGAGAAGAGCAGAGGACCTAAGACTGAACCTTGCGGAACTCCGACTGACAGAGGTAATGAAGAGGAAGTAGAGTTAGAGAAGCGAACACTGAAAGAGCGATCAGATAGGTAAGATGTGAACCAGGAAAGGGCTGTATCATTAAGACCTAGGGAGTGTAGTGTTTGTAAGAGAAGAGAGTGATCGACGGTGTCAAATGCAGCAGAAAGATCAAGAAGAATAAGTAGTGAGTAATGGCCTTTAGACTTACCGTTACCAGATCATTCACCACTTTAGTCAGTGCTGTCTCAGTGGAGTGTTGAGAGCAAAAACCTGACTGAAGTGGGTCTAATAGGGTGTTAGAGTTAAGAAAGTTTGTGAGGCGAGAGTAGACAAGTCTATCCAGTAGCTTGGAGAGGCATGGGAGCTGAGATATAGGACGATAGTTAGAGAGAGAGTTAGGGTCAGAATTCTGTTTTTTTAGAATAGGAGTTATCACTGCATGTTTGAGCAGAGAAGGAAAAGTACCAGTAGTAAGAGAGAGATTGCAGATTTTAGTTAAGGTTGGAATAATCACAGGAGATAGATTTTTAATGACTTGCGCAGGTATAGGATCGAGAGGAGAGGTAGTAGAGTAAGAGGATAAGAAGAGTGCGGATACTTCCTTTTCATTTGTGGGCTCAAATGAAGAGAAAGTGCCAGAGGGTTAGGTGGGAAAGAAATAGGGTTAGAGGTTGTGGAAGAGCATACCATTTCATCTCGGATGTTATCAATCTTGTCCTTAAAGTAGGAGGCAAGTTCTTGTGCACTGATGGTAGCCGGTGGGGGAGGAGGGGGATGGTACAGAAGAGACTTAAAGGTGTTAAAAAGTCGCTTAGGGTTGGTGGCATGAGAAGAGATGAGAGATTGGTAGTATGTTTGTTTGGCAGTGTCCAAAGCATTGCTGTAGGAGTAGTAGCTAGTTTTATATGCGAGGAAATCAGTCGTACTACGAGATTTGCGCCATTGCGTGACTGATTTCGTAGTTGTCTTGTTGTTTTGGTGTGCCACGGTTGGCATCTAAGCCTACGTGGGGTGTAATGGGTAGCTGGAGCCACGTCATAAAGGGCTGTTTCAAGAGTCTGGTAGAGGTGGGAAACAGCAGAGTCAGGAGAGGTAAATGTAGATATATATATATATATATATATATTTTATATTCCCGATCCCCCAGTGCGACATTCAGGAGATCGTAGGATTTTCCCGAAACACAGCAGGTGTATGGGCCCTATAACCTACACCCAGTATAGCAATGCAGAGAGATCAAGCACCCCCTAGTGGTAAATGGACTGAACTGCAAACAAATTTCCTTCATCGCATATAACAATTTGAAACATTCAGACCTGATCGCATGGCTAAGAATTCACAGGCCATGAGATTATCGGTAGACTGCGTGTCCGGGCCCTAATACGCATGCGCGATCCGGCTGATCGTCAGGTGAACTCCAAAAGATCAACATGCACATGCACTAAGTCAACATGAGTTTTTCACAATTTTTTTTACTTTTTTGGACCGCTTCATACCGTAACATCCAAGTGGCCTCCGATTGGGAACTGTAAAGCTTGCCGCGCTCAACGATAGCAAAGCAAGTCACCTGACGAGCACGCGCTACACTAACTGCGGGTTCACGTGCACAGTTGTCAATATTAACACCAAAAATAAAAAAAACAAAAAACCTCACGTCGACCGTTTCATGTGTTGTGTCGACTTATTTCAAGTCGACCTTTTCTTGGGTCCACCCTTTGTCAATGTTGACTTTGTGTCCATGTCAGCTTTGTGCATGTTGGCCCCTTGGTGTAGACCTACTAACTGTCGACATCAACACGTCTATCCTATGAGCCACACACCCCTCTGCACTCCAGCTGCATTATCTGTGACGTAACCTGGCCTCGAGCGCCCTTCGCCGCAAAGCTGCGGCTTTGTTGTGGGGGATATTTTGTTTACTATGTCGTTGTTTTGGTGGAACATTGTGCTCGATGCTGGGAACCGACTGCTCGCGTTGTCACATAGCCCTTAGAAAAACATCAGTTGGTATGTACCTGGAACGCACTTTCAAGTAATTTCTTGCAGACTTGTTTTGTTGGAGGATGAATGCGCTCTGGAGAATACATCTGGTGGAGGCAGAAAAGGGGAATCAGAAACAGTCAGACGCTATTGGTAGGTTATTAGCCTCGGAGTGTCCAAAATCTGACAAACCCGAGGCAAACACACAGCGCACACCTGCAGGTCCACAGAGTTCCCTGTTTTATTACCGTCAGATGAATTGAAATACAGTAGCTTGTTTTCCATCCTGGCCGTGTGCTTATTCCTTATTTTATTTTTCGCTATTGGCCATCTGTCATTTTCACATATATCAAATATCCTGCTCATTGTCAGTGGTGTGAGAGAAACTGGCCCGTGAATCTGCAAATGCAAAACCCAGACGCGAAATGTGCTGCAGGAGGCCTGCGGAGCACCATGTGTGGCTCTGCCTCATTCGCGGTTGGGCCCCCCCCCCCCACCACCCGATTTATTAACCAATGCTTAGTGTCAGGAAAGGACATCCAGTGTATACTGGTTATTTTATGCGCTTGGATGCTGGGACGGTGCGTGTGTTTTAGAGATGAGCGCGCCGCTGTGTACTGGAACGTGGCGCTTGCATTACATTTGGTTTTAAAATTGAAACATAACCACACGATGACCCTGAGTGAAAAAAAAATTCTAAATACTTTTGGGATGGTTCTTCGCTTTTTGGGTTTCTCCTCTCTCGGTCTCATCAAGACAATGCGGAAGCCGGAAGAGGGGAAAAAAGCAGGTGGGAGAAAAGGAGATTTACAATAGGATAGGATTTAAAGAATACATTCGCACAAAAGGGGTGTGCAGAGGAGAAAGTGTGAGATGTCCTCTGTCTGTCACTGCGCCTCTCATCTACCCAGTGCCTGCCACTGCGCCTCTCGTCTACCAGGTGCCTGTCACTGCGCCTCTTGTCTACCCAGTGCCTGTCACTGCGCCTCTCGTCTACCCGGTGCCTGTCACTGCGCCTCTCGTCTACCCGGTGCCTGTCACTGCGCCTCTCATATACCCAGTGCCTGTCACTGCGCCTCTCATATACCCAGTGCCTGTCACTGCATCTCATCTACCCGGTGCCTGTCACTGCGCCTCTCGTCTACCCGGTGCCTATCACTGCGCCTCTCATCTACCCGGTGCCTGTCACTGCGCCTCTCGTCTACCCGACGCCTATCACTGCGCCTCTCGTCTACCCGGCTCCTGTCACTGCGCCTCTCGTCTACCCGGTGCCTGTCACTGCGCCTCTCATATACCCAGTGCCTGTCACTGCATCTCATCTACCCGGTGCCTGTCACTGCGCCTCTCGTCTACCCGGTGCCTATCACTGCGCCTCTCATCTACCCGGTGCCTGTCACTGCGCCTCTCGTCTACAAGGTGCCTGTCACTGCGCCTCTCGTCTACCCGACGCCTATCACTGCGCCTCTCGTCTACCCGGCTCCTGTCACTGCGCCTCTCGTCTACCTGGCGCCTGTCACTGCACCTCTCGTCTACCCAGTGCCTGTCACTGCGCCTCTCGTCTACCCGGTGCCTGTCACTGCGCCTCTCGTCTACCTGGCGCCTATCACTGCACCTCTCGTCTACCCGGTGCCTGTCACTGCGCCTCTCGTCTACCCGGTGCCTGTCACTGCGCCTCTCGTCTACCAGGTGCCTGTCACTGTGCCTCTCGTCTACCCGGTGCCTGTCACTGAGCCTCTCATCTACCTGGTGTCTGTCACTGCGCCTCTCATCTACCTGGTGCCTGTCACTGCGCCTTTCGTCTACCCGGTGCCTGTCACTGCGCATCTTGTCTACCCGGTGCCTGTCACTGAGCCTCTCGTCTACCCAGTGCCTGTCACTCCACCAGCGCCTCTAGTCTACCCGGTGCCTGTCACTGCTCCTCTCGTCTACCAGGTGCCTGTCACTGCGCCTCTGGCAATTTAACAACCAAAAAATTAGTGTCTTTCCTAATTTGTGTTTCCTGAGATGCCCGCGTGTCAGCGTACCCTATCACCTGGCTCCAGATATTGCTCTATGGCCTATAGCTCATATTGACCCTGGTTTCATTGTCCAGCTTTGGATGCAGCGGACTCTTCTAGTCTCTAGGCCTCCTTCTGCTCTTGTTGCATCTGCTCCACATATTTCAAATGGAACCTTTCCTGGGTTGCAGCAGTCTCCCAAACGGCCATCATGCTGAGAAGTATCCAAGCGAATCTCTCTGGCTTCAGATCTTTTTTAGGGTTGCAAGGAAGGAGTGATGTGCTTGCCCTGTCCCAACCCTGATCCAAATGAAAGAGGACCGGCTGCCCATAGCGGACAAAATGATTTATCCATAAGCTTTTCTTCCACGGACCTCTTGTAGGATAGACTTGATTATAATGGGTGTAACAGGTATAGTGGCCACAAACTGTAGTAGCCACGCTGCACCAGAAGAACCTTAACTCCTTCAGTTTTGTCTGTCACTGCTTCTACCTTTGCCAGATCTGTAAAAATGTCCTCCCCGGTCCACAACATATTCCACATATTTCCCTTTAGTTTTTTTTTACCCTTTACCAGCACCTTGAATAGTCTTTCATTGTGCTCCTCCAATGGCAAGTCTAATACTATAAATCATCCAGGTAGACAGATACTCCCTGAAATGTGTCACCTATGACATCATCCATGCATCTCTGATTAGTGCATGAAGCCCTTGATATTCGTGAGGCATGTTCTTTAACTGAAAACACACAACTGGGCAGATGGAGTTCTTTGCAGCATCCTTCTGATTTATCAGTATCTGATAGTACCCAATGTGCTAATCCAGCATAGACAACCACATGCTGAAGACAGTGAAGGGCTTTATTAATATTATGGACAGTATACTGGTCACGGCTGGTACACTTGTTTTAAGGATCATTAATCAATACACATCCATATTTTTGTGGTCTTAGTTTCTGGCCACCGCAATAAGTGAAGCATTAAATGTCCCTAAACATCATCCAAAGCATTGGGTGCTAGGTGTCTTGACCATCCTCTGCAATGTCTGTTGTTTTTCAGCCTGATGTGGTGGTCCACCTTTGTTGCTAAGCATATGTACCCTCAGGGGATGGCAGCCACCCTCTTTAGCATTTACTCAACAACCTATTGCCCTTTTTCTTTATTAGCGTCACTTCCATCGAAACATTGACATGCAACATGTCCGTATTGGCAAAAGGTCAACACATGAAAAGGTCAACATATTTTTTTCCCCCCATTTTTTGGGGGGAATTTTCCATACTTTAACATCCACGTGGATTCCGTATGGGAATGGTAAAGGAAAGCAAGCCATGCGCGAGGACGTGCTACACTAATTGACTGTCATATAGAATTATTTAAAATAACTCATTTTATCTACCTTTTGCTTGTGCCAACATTTTGTCAATGTTGACATTTTGCATTTCAACCTGTTGATGTTGACCTATTGATTGTCTACCTGGACACTGTAGACCTTTCCATACATACCCGTTTAGAGGGCCAATGTGCCGTATCTTGGTCCTCCTCTTCCCATCTGTACTCAGATGTGTATGCTTGGCATTGTAGTCGTTCTTCATCTGCACCTGGATCTGTTCACCTTGGTTCTCCACAATCTTGGATCTGTTCACCTTGGTTCTCCACATCTCAGTGTTGGGAAGGTCAGCTTTTAGCTTGGGCCGTATGACCTGGACATTCTTGTTCACCTCACAGAATACTATAGCTTCCTCTTGTTTGACCTTCTTTATCAGCTTAAGGTAGGTAGGTACTTGTTTGTTGATATTTCCAACCGGAAGTTTAACGTCAAGAAATGCTGCAGGTAAGGATGTTGACAATGGAATCACAATGCATCATTTTTATTATAGTAACCCAGAAACAATGGAGGGAAGATCATAGTACTTAAAATCATTTTATACTCATACCAATCTTTTCATCCAAGAATTTAGAATGTTCTACCCCATAACCTTTCAAAGTACCCACAGGAATTCCTTATCCATTACTGCCTGAGTCTTCATAGATCCCTAAACACTTCCTCTCATATTCTGTCCACTGTCTGTGCTGAGGGGTTCACTGACAGCATCTCAGCAGTGCCTCCATCGTAAACCCCCTTCTGTAGTATGCATTGTAAGGGCATAGGTGCTTCCAATCTCTGCACTTCGTTTCCAGAGCCTCCACCCAAATCATGACTTTTTTTTTCTGGAGTATTCTAGAAATACACCACATGGAGATTCAGGAACCCTTCTGCCCAATAGGAACAGGTAAATACAGTTTTTTGTGATTCTATAGAGCTTTATACACTGGAATAGCATCTAATAAAAGTGTGAGCGCTACAATAATAAGGCCGTATGGATGAAAGCAGTGTAGCAGCTATACATATATACTAGGAACAGGTTTACACAAAATATTTTAGTAATTTCTACAGCATATGTCATAAACGTCAGCTGTCACAAACGTATACACTAGACCTATATATACACACACTTTAAAATGGATCACATACAGGGCAGATCACAGCATATCCAGGGCCGGCGCCACCACTAGGCAGAGCTAGGCATTTGCCTAGGGCGCCGGCCACTGGAGGGCGGTAATGAGCCGTGGAGAGGTACCATAGAGGTACCATAGAAAGCTGGGAGCAGGTAAGACAGTGGGCTTCCCTCTCCCTCCCCCCATCCCGCCCGTGAATCAACGATATCCTCCCCCCTGGACACGTAGGCTGCGGGTACCCGTCGCAGTATAGCCCGCACCCCCGCAACCCCCCCGAAGCGCCGACTGCAGTATCGCCCGGATCCCCCCTCCTCCCGGAGCTGCAGTATCGCTCGCACCGCTGGGGGGGTGCATTGGGCGGCGGGTGGAGGATTTGCCTGGGGCGGGAGGGAGGCTTGCACTGGCCCTGAGCATATCAGATAGTTTCCACTGGCAAGCGTAGTTGCATAGTTACAGGCAGTAGCATACAGGTAAGGACAGCATAGAACAGACTCTTGCAAATGCTCCAGTGGTCCCTACCATAACCCAACCACAACCCGACCTATTGCTTGGACAGCTAATCCACCATCAAGAGCATTTACCCTTTGCCCTGGAAACACCTATATCAGGAGATCACAGATGCTGCCAATTACCCAACCTTGCTTTTGCTACTGTTACAAAACCTGGACTGGATCGTCCACATTACTCTCATGTTGAGAGATGCTCTCTCTGCCACTATATACACACATATATAAATATATATATATATGTATATGTGTGGGTTCAGTGTTACTGTGGGGTTGGAAGGAGCAGGTGTGTACAGGGGTGGCAGGAGCGGGGGTACTGCAGTTGTTGTTGGCTCAGGTGCGAGGTGGGCGCGGGTGGTGGGAGAGGCATGGGTGAGTGTGCTGCAGGGGGGGGGGAGGGGTGGGTGCGGTACTGCTCGGGGTGCGGGAGGGTGTCCAGGAGTCCTATCAGTGAGCTTGGTGCAGGGCAGGTGCTGTGTATAGGGTGCTGGCCATTTTGTGTGCCCGCAGTATATACATTACAGCGGGGAAATAATGACCCACTCTGCCAGTGGGCAGTATTAATACCGCCATATACTGTACCCGATCCTCCGCCCCCCGGCCACACTGACAGGCACTGCTCAGCTGCTGCTGCTGTGGTTGGGTGGTGGGGCTGGGCCGCACTTCCTGCTGACACACACACACCTTATCATGCAGGGAGCATCCTGGAGCCCTGGTATACCGCACAGAGCATTCTTGAGCCCCTGTATACCGCAGGGAGAATACATGAGCCCCCGTATACTGCAGGGAACATACATGAGCCCCTGTATACCGCAGGGAGCATATGTGAGCATATGGAACATGCTCACTGTATACCGCAGGAAGGATCAATAACCACACCCCCGTGTACCACACAGAGTATTGTTGAGCCCCCATATACCACCGAAAGAATATGTGAGGTGCTGTATACCCCACAGAGCATATGTGAGCCCCTGTATATGGTAGAGAGTATTTGTGAGCCTCCGTATACCGCAGGGAGCATCCGCGAGCCCACGTATACCGCATTGACCATCCGTGAGACCGTGTATTCCAAAGAGAACATTCGGGCCCACTCTCCTGTATACAACAGACAGCATCCGAGACCCCCTGTATATTGCATACAGCATCAGTTAACCCCTTTATCGCCATTGAGCATTAAACTTCACAATGCACCTTGCTAATGGGCTGGCTGGCGCTGGTGGCAAAACTCGCGGCTCCCCCGCAAGCAGCCCTCTCCTATTACTGTGTGATAGGGATGGCCATTGACTATCGGTGTTCCCAAAACATCGATGGTCAGGACTTGTTGTTCAATGTTTTGAGCATCAATAGGCGAGTTTTATGTCATTTCCCCTGCTGCCCAGCTACTACCACTCCACTTGTCGTCTCAGTCTGTCATTGACTGCAGTTTGTGCCGCGGCTGTTCTTCTCCGGCCAGGGCTAGCTGCCAGCGATGAATGATGAATTATGTGGCAGCACTGGGTGTTCTCCCGGTCGACCCAGTCTGCCAGTCAGTTGCAGCGCAGTTGCTATTGGCCGCCCGGCTGGCCTGGCGTGTGTGTGGCGTGTCTGGCTATGCTGCCGGAGTTGTGTGTGCGCATGCGCACTGCAGTGCAGGCAGCAGGAGCAGAGACTAGAGCGGCCGGGAGGTGCGCGCATGCGCAGAAGAAAACTTTACCTTGAGTGATCCCTAGTAAAGTTTCTACTCAGCAAGCGCGCACCTCCCGTGGCCTGCCCCGTTCCTCTGCGCATGCACGGGTAAGCGATAGCGGGAACCATCAATGGCCTATGATAGAATGGTTTATAGCCCTTGATGGTTCCTGCATTAGAAGCCATCGATGGCAACCATCGATGGGGGAGGTGTCGTTGGCCATCCCTACTGTGTGACCCTAGTCTTTTGCCATCTTTATCCTTCGGTTCACAAGGAAGGGCTTAGCAAATCCCAGGGGGCGTGACTTATAACGGCCCTGGAGTCCGGCGGGTTCAGCTGCAGAACGACCAGTCCAGATGGGGAGCTTATTAAAAGGCAGGGACACCGCTTCAGATTGCATGAGAGAGGAACTTTGGGCAGTCATGGATACATGGAGCCAGGGCAAAGGTTATATCTGGAGCTTCGAGATGGGGAGAGGAGGAATAAATTGTGTATGCTATGGCTGCTGACTGCTGGGGAGGGATCTGCCGACATGGCCTTTGACCCCGAGGCCCTATCTGCTGCTTGGTCCTCGGTTGCTGGGGCTCTGGCTCCCCTGGTGCAGGCAATGCCTCGGGACGCGGGGGGTGACGGTGCTAGTGGGAGGTCACCGGGTTCGGACAGTAGGGGTGTCGCCCGGGGTTGCTCCCAATTCATGCGGGCCATACAGGATATGGGCGACGCAGTAGCGGTGATGGGGGGAGGTCTGCCCGTAACCCTGACAGTGTCGAACCCACCCCATGGTGGGCCCATAGGCGGGGTCCCTCACGCCAGGCCTCAGGCCGCTCAGCCCCCGTCCCGGACGAGTATAATACTGCCATGGAAGAGGATTTCCCTGACACTGACTATGTGGTCGGCGAGGAGGTCGACACGGCTGACGATTCCGACACGGATGATGATACCTGGGCTGCTCAGCCAGAGACGGCATGTGAGGCCTCTGATGAGAAGGGGTCAGGGTCTGATTCTGAGGGGTCGTCAGGTAGTTCCCAGGGCACCCGATCTACCTCTTCTTCCTCTTCTTCTGCCGGTGGGTCTGACCACGGCAGCGCGGCTAAGGCCCGCAAGCAGGCCGCTAAGTACGCTAAGAAGACCGCGGGGCGCTTAGCGCAGGGGACAAAAAAAAGGAAGAATGTGGCCTTATCACGTAGGGAACGCAAGAGGCGTAACCTTCCCGGGGTGGTGCACTGCGACTATACGGCAGTGTTGATGGGCCTTAGAGAGAGCTGTAGGGTTAAAATTCAAAAGGGGGATTTTGTGGATGTTTTTAGCCTGACGGAGGAGTCCAAGAAGGCGTTCAAAGAGGCCAAAGGTAAAGGGGGGATAGGGGCGGAGGCATACCGCTCCTATGATAATTGGCTGGCAGGTTTCTGCGTATTCGCAGCCTGCTACCTGGAGGACAGGCCTAAAGAGCATATGAATGTCATAAGGTACATCCATATGGTCCATGACATGCACCTGAAATATGGTGGCGCTGCTTGGCGTACCTACGATGAGCAGTTCCGACGCAAGCAGGATTGCTTGCACATATTGGACATGGGGTGTAAGGATGTGGAGGTGTGGATGGAAGTGGTCAGGGTCCATCTGAGTGCAGTCGAAGGTGTAGCGATAGCTGCGGCCGCGGCCTCCTCCAATGCACCCAGGGTTCCCCCGGGCACCCCGCAGGTGCAGCGTCCTGCGCCTGGGGCCAGGCCTGCTGGGACAGGGCAGGCGAAGGGGAAATGTTATGCTTATAACAACTCCTCTTGCCAGCTGGGACAGAAATGCAGGTTTAAACATGTCTGCATTAATTGTTCCAGGAACCACCCAGCCTCCAGCTGCTTTCGGGGCGGCCGCCCCGGCAGAGGGGCGGGCGCAGGTTCCTCCTCCAAGGCGGGTCCCTCTGGAAACCCTCGATAGGGCTCATACACCGGTTAGGGTCAAGGCGATGGCCAGCTGGCTTAGCCGATACCCGGATAGGGCGACTGCAGAGTTTTTGTTTCAGGGTTTTAGTCAGGGGTTCCAGTTGCCAGTTCAGGGCGTAGTTAAAGGGGGCTCCTTCAGAAACCTGCTCGTTCACTCCCTGAAGTGTTGAGGGAAAAAGTGGACAAAGAGTTACAGTTGGGACATATGGCCGGCCCCTTTGATCAGCACCCAGTAGATGGCTTGGTTATCTCCCCGGTAGGAGTCGTGCCCAAGAAGGTCCCTGGCAAATTCCGCCTAATTCAACTGTCTTACCCTGCGGGTTTCTCTGTCAATGACGCCATCCCGGAGGCATGCTGTTCAGTGGCTTATCAGTCATTTGACGATGCTCTGGCTATGGTTAGGTCATACGGTGCAGGGGCCCTTATGGCTAAGATTGATGTTGAATCCGCGTTCCGGCTGCTTCCATTACACCCCAATGCTTTCAGGTTAATGGGCTTTCGCATAGGAGAGGAGTATTTCATCGACAAATGCTTGCCGATGGGGTGCTCGGTATCCTGTGCCTTTTTTGAGAGGTTCAGTACCTTTTTGCATTGGTGTGTGGAGCAGTCGTCAGGAGAGAGCGGGATCGCTCATTACCTTGACGACTTTCTGTGTGTTGGTCCGGCTGGGTCCACACGTTGTGCGGCCATCTTGGGTAGCATCCGTTCTCTTTTCCATCAATTCGGGGTTCCGATTGCAGAGGAGAAAACGGAGGGCCCTGTCACGTGTCTCTCCTTTCTGGGGATCCAGATCGACTCCGTGCAGGGGCTTTGCTCGCTACCGCAGGATAAGGTCATGAAGCTTGGGGAGGCCATAGACGTTTGTCGCCGAGCCAAAAAAGTTCAATTGCGTCAGGCTCAGTCTTTGCTGGGGCAGCTGAATTTCGCTTGTAAAGTTATCCTTATGGGCAGGTTGTTTTGTAGAAAGTTGGAACGTGCCACTGCTGGGGTGTCCAGAGCGCATCACCTAGTCCGCCTGTCGAGCGAGATCAGGCGAGACCTGGAGGTTTGGGCTGCATTCCTCCAGCATGTCAATGGTGTGCGGATCTGGTTGGCCCCGGTAGTGGACAATCTTCAGTTACAGCTGTTCACTGACGCCGCAGGTTCCACTGGCTTTGGTTGTTTTTTAGCGGGTAGCTGGTGTGTTGCTCTTTGGCCCCCTGGTTGGTTTGAGTCAGGCCTGACGCGAGACTTGCTGCTGTTGGAGTTGTTCCCCATTATGGTCTCCATGGAGATCTGGGGACCTCGCCTGGCGAACAGGAGTCTGCTTTTCTGGTGTGATAATTTAGGGGCGGTTCACGCCATTAACAACCAGAGGGCCAAATCGCTTGTTGTGTTGCGCGTGTTGAGTCACCTGTTTCTCCAATGTTTGCGCTTCAACATATTGTTCAGGGCGCGACACGTGCCCGGGGTCGAGAACGAAGTGGCTGATGCCCTTTCTCGCTTCCAGTGGCAACGCTTTCGGGAACTGGCCCCCGATGCTGACTCTGTGGGGGTTCCCTGCCCCTCTTCTGTTTGGCAGGTGATCGGGCCGGAATGGAGGGGTTAGCCGAGTCCTCCCTGGCGCCTGCTACCCTTAGGACATATCGGCAGGCCTGGACTGAGTGGAAGGAGTTCTCTGGAGGGGCCATGCATGCAGGTAGGTGGGGGTACAAGCGCTTGTCGTCCTTCCTGTGGCATTTGTACAGCTCTGGCAGGTCCAGGGCAGTGGCATCCCGCTATTTAGCAGGGATTTCCTTTTTCTGTAGGCTTAAGGGCTATCCTGACTACACAAAAAGTTTCTTAGTTACCAGAGCAATGAAGGGCTGGTCCCGTGTTTCCCCAGTCCCCCCGGACGCCCGTCGTCCTATAGATGCTTCCATGCTCCCGGCCCTGATGGATGAGGTGGGTCGCTGCGCTGACTCAGTGGACGAGACCCTCTTATTCCGCCTGGCCTTTTCTTTCGCATTCTATGGGGCTTTCCGAGTATCTGAAATTTTGGCCCCGGCTAAGTCCAGGGAAGCGGTCCTTTTGTTGTCCGATGTGCGATTAGATTCTGGGACACTATGGGTACGGCTTAGGTGGTCCAAAACAGATCAGGCGGCTAGGGGTAGATGGGTATCATTAGCGCCCGTGAGTCCGGAGGGGGTCTGCCCGGTGGCTCTTGCCTCGCAGTATGAGTTGGTGCGGCCGCCCCGCGAGGGCTCTTGGCTGTTGCATTATGACGAGTCCCCGGTGTCTCTTTACCAGTTTCGCTGGATGTTGCATCGCTGTTTGGCAGGAATGGGTCTCTCCCCTCGGGAGTTCGGTACCCATTCCTTTCGCATTGGGTTGGCCACATCTGCTGCTGTGGCCGGGCGATCTATTGGGGACATTAAGGCTTTAGGGAGGTGGCGCTCTGCTAGATATAAGAAATATATTAGGCCTCACCTCCTGCCCTGTGCTGTCTTGTTCGTTTTGTTTGGATGCTGAATGATCCTTTGTTACCCCTACCCTTGTCCTTCCTACTCGGGGATTAGCTACGCTCTGCTGTTGGGCCAGCATCCGGAGTTTTCTCGCTTTTTGCCTGGCCTGACGGACTGAATTGACCTTTAATTCGGCTATAGTCTTAATTAAGAGTCCCTCAGCAGGTCCAGTCGTTTTTTCTCCGACCGAGTACACCTTTCATTCCGCATCCCCTTCCACGTATTGTTACCCTCAATTGTTTGTGACTCTTCCCTCTTGTATCCTGGTATGGCTTCAATTGTGATTGAAGCATGTGTCCGGCACCAATACGTGCCACAATCAGAATCTTACAAATTTTTTCTTTTTTGGCAGATCCTCTAGTCCAATAACATGTCCCTTCATATCAATACAACCTTACTAATGGCTTCTTTTTTCTTCTCCTTTTTATAGGTGTGGGGTACGATAGGTTAAAGGTGTGGGTAGTGGGTCACTCCTTTATCTATAGGGCTGCTAGGTTGATTGCCTCTGGGGAGGGGCCTGAGTTTCCTTGCTCTCAATCCATTAGGTGGTTGGGTGTTAGGGGAATGACTTGGGGCGCCCTGATGTCATTCCTTATGCTGAATGTTTGTAGGTTCGGTGTGCCCGAAGTCCTGGTGCTTCATCTCGGTGGCAACGACCTTGGGAAAATGTCCCAATTGAGATTGCGGGCCCAGATCTTGAGTGATCTGGAGGCCATTTGTGCAGCCTGGCCAAACTGTAGGTTAGTGTGGTCTTTTATTGTGCCTCGTATTTGTTGGAAAGGGGCCAGAGATGCTAAGGCGGTTGACGAGGCCAGACAGAAGCTTAATTCGGCTGTTGCCAGGTGAATTTTAACGGCCGGCGGTGCTGTTATACCTCATACACGGATAAGGTTCAAGTGCCGTCACCTGTTTAGGCCTGATGGGGTTCATTTAGTTCCAGAGGGGCTGTTAATGTTTCTGGAGGATCTGCTTCTGGTTGTTGCTAGGGTGTCTTAGGCTGGTGGCGGGGCTGTACCCTGGGATCAGGGTTCATGCCTTGGCGGGAAAGAATGGCAGGTTAATAGTTTCTTAGCCTTCATTACCCGTTTATGCAACGTATATAGATTCTTTTCGGTGCGCTCGCCTATTCATTGACTTAGGCCTTTCGCTCGATCTCCCGCTCGGGGGCAGCGAGACCACCTGGCTGGGTGGTAGTCAATGTAGTAGGTCGAGTGGATACCGCTTGGTAGGGTAGTTTGATTACGTATGCTGAGTTTGGGGGTGGAGTTTAGTTTAGTAGCCTTTCTTTCTTGGCCACCATTTATTTAAATTAGTTTAATCAAATCAAAACTAGCTTAAATATTCAAATAATAAATCAGCTAACAATTTCTGCCAAACCTATGTCTCCGAGTATTTATTTCAGGTTTTATGTTAAGATAAGTTAATCTAAGGTTTAACATGCTAGAGGTACACACACATGAGGTGCTAGGATGTTTATATGTGTTTTTTATTACTTTGTAATGTACATTACTGCAAAATTATGTTTCTTCACCATATTTTCTGTTTCATCTGGAGCATGCGCGAATGAATCCACCCTATGAATCATCATTTGCATTCCAAAATGTTACCAAGATAATTCCGAACCCACGTGACCCGTTATATCAGAGGAAAGGAAATCTCATTGTATCACGCTCCGTAGATCAACAACAGTTCAGGTATGCGGCAAAACATGTGGCCCGAGCTGAGGGTGGTCCTTGTACGCGGAAGATCTGAGAGATTCTAGAGTGTTTTCTGGACAGGATACATATCCTTGTTGGAAATCCCTACTGTATCTCCAACTGTTGTGAGGCAGCAGATGATGGCTTCCTCTGCTTGCCCAGCTTGCATCTGTTCTAGACTGGAGGGCATAAAAGCTTTTAACAAAACACATGTGGCTTCCTAATGCTTTGGGGAGAACATTAACTCTTCTTCAGCTGTGAACATACAGCATTTTCCAGTGTCCCTAATAAATCCCAGTCACTTATTTCCCTGGTTACGTGATTTAAAGTTTGGCTGCTGACGACAAACTTTTCTCTGTGCCAAGTCCCAGCTGGGAGTATTACAATGAACCCAGTCCGGCGTTACTGGAGTATATGGCGGTGACCTTAGGGCTCGGTGTTTTCAAGATAAAATACTTCAGGGTCAACAGCTTGTAAGAACTTGAACTTCCATGTGTATTCTGCCTTTCATATCTGTCTAATGTAAATATTAGGGGCGAATAATATATTTGCTATAGCTCCTATGAAGGGGTTAGTAAATCTGCTTTCGGAGACCACCGTTCAGTAGAGGTGCCATTTGCTAACCTCTCTTCTCTAGATTCCCTTTACCAGGCAAGTGTCGTTTATCAATCAAGTGGCTTCAGTCTTCTCCAGGTTTTAAGGAAATTCATGTCTGATCCTAGATCAGTGATGCCTAACGTTGACACTCCAGCTTTTGTTGAACTACACATCCCAGCATGCCCTGCATCAGTTTTAGCATGGCCAAATAGTAAAACTGTAGCACTGCATGCTGGGATGTGTAGTTCAACAACAGCTGGAGTGTCAAGGTTAGCCATCACTGTCCTCAATGGTTAAATCGAATTGACTGAGGTACTAGTGCTCAAGCATGGTTTTCCTTAAAATCTGGACCATTGGGGTACCTTGAGGTTCGGGAACCTCTGGATCTAGGTTTCAGATCCAGCTAAATATTATCTGCATAAATGAGTGAGATACTGTACCATGTCATTTCTTAGAATCCGTGAGTTTAGAGGTCATCACTAATGAATAACGGACCACCTACAGAACTTTTTTTTTTTGACCACCTGCCGTACATGGGTGCCGGATGACGCTCCGACAGTAGGTATCCCGACAGTCATTATCCCGATGTCGGGATCCCGACTGCCGGTGCTCTGACAGGGGGGATACCGACACACAGGGGCTGTTCTCCCTTGTGGGGGTCCACGACCACCATAGAGGGAGAATAGAACCTGTGGCAAGCGTAGCGAGCCACTTGGCCCACAAGGGGCTACTTTGCATTGGCCCCCCCTGACGGAGCACCGGCAGTCAGGATCCTGACTGTCAGAGGCGCATACCACACCCCAGTACATTCCCACCCCCACCCACACACCCATGTGCATACTCCTCTACTACCACTGCTATACTGCTGCATGTATACAACCTGTGTGCATACTCCACTGTACCCACTGTATTTGTAGGCCCCAGCTGCTCTCTCCCATATGCCATATACTGCTCTGTGTAACTGGTATACACAGATTAGCACCAGGGGTGCCAAGAGGGGGGGCACGTACTGTTTACCCAGGCCCAGGCCTGTCAGGGGGGCCCGGGTCTGGACACAAAGTTTTTTTTTTTTATTTGGTGGCGAGTGCGCTGGGTCTGAGTGCACCATAGTCAACTTTTCAGCGGCGGCATTGGGAGTGCGGATGTGGGCGGACGTGGGCCGGCATGGGGGCAGCAGCATCACAGAGGTCCTCCCGCTCTCCAACTCCAGGGCCTGCTGAGAGCCCGCCACGTAATTTGGGAGTTTTCTCCTGGCAAAGAGCATGTTAACCCCTGGCAGAGCATGTGACCCCTGGCAGAGCAGGTTAAACCCTGGTATAGAATGTTAACCCAGGGTTGCCGACCCTCCCGGAATTTCCGGGAGTCTCCCGAAAATCGGGTCCCCCTCCCGGCCCCCCAGAAGGGTGGGCAACCCTCCCGGATTCAGGGGGGACCCCCGCTGCCCCCCGGATCGCGGCATTAAAATGCCGCAATCCTCGGGCCTCAGAGGAGGGGGCGGAGCTAAAACGGCACCATCGCGTCATTTTAGCCCCGCCCCCTCCACGGAGATCCGTGAATTCGCTGCTTTAACAGCATGGGGCAGGGCTTAGTGATGTCACTCGTAAGCCCCGCCCCCTGAGCGGGCTTCTCCCGGAGAGGAGAATCTTAAAGTCGGCAACCCTGTGTTAACCCCTGGCAGAGCATGTAACTCCAGGCAGAGCATGTAAAGCCATGGCAACGAGCATTTTAACCCCTGGCAGAGCATGTTAACCCCTGGCAGAGCATGTTAACCCCTGGCAGAGCATGTAACCCCTGGCAGAGCATGTTAACCCCTGGCAGAGCAGGTTAAACCCTGGTATAGAATGTTAACCCCTGGCAGAGCATGTAACTCCAGGCAGAGCATGTAAACCCATGGCAACGAGCATTTTAACCCCTGGCAGAGCATGTTAACCCATGGTATCATAGCAATGAGCATTTAGGTAAGTGGAACTTACAAGGGTCAACAGAGTGTGCGAGGAGCTCCTTCCATGGGGGCCCCAGGAAGTTGTTGTACCGGGGCCCATGCTTTCTCTTGGCGGCCCTGATTAGCACAACCAAGTAAGCAGACTTATTTTCCATTCAGCAACTCTCACATCGAAGGCCCGGGGTGTGCAGGCTCTGAGGGTTGCGGCTCGGAACACATAATGTGTGTTTTTCTAGGCGAATCTGTTCACAACTTGGAAGTGACACTTCTGGAAACAACGGCTCCGGGAATTTTTCATCGTTTAAATCCGCTCTTCTCAAAAGCATTTTTCTTCAATGACAGCGATGGTTTGTATGCAAACAAGCAGGGCACCCCGCCCAGATCGTAACCCCCCCAAACTCAGCACAAACACAAGTATGATTTACACATCAATATTCTCTCTTCTCTGCATTTTTGTCTCATTTTTCAGTCCAAATTCCAGAAAAAACTCACATTAACATGACCTCAGCCGCGGGCTGACACTCGGCGCAGTTCTCGGTATTTTCAAAGAACGATTTCCTCCTCCTTCGTTTTTTTTTTTCTGTTTTGAGCGCAGACGGCATTTGGTTTACAGGAAAGATTTGGTATAATGTTGATGCCAGTTCGCCACTTATCTGCAATCCCCTGTAATGGAGCAGGAACACATGTCAGACCTCTGTGTTTGTTAAATGGAAGGGATTCAGTATACCAGAAGCTTCTATTATAAACATTGTGACTCTGTGCAATTTACAAAATGTTCTCTCAATTATACAATAAACCCCTTGACCCTATAGCTGGGTTTTCGGATTCTACCATTCGAGGGGGGGGAGGGGGCATTGGTGGGATGCAGTTACAAATGAGCAGTTCAAGAGGTGAAGAAAGGCGCTTTAACCGTTTCTGTAGAGTAGCGGGAGGAGAACACTGTGTGTGGCTGGTGTTGCTGCGTCCGTGTAATGGAAGGAATTCCTGCGGGCAGTGTAATCACGTCTCAGGGAATATATCTGCCCCGCAACGTCGGGGAAATCGAGGTCCGCTGCTGTTAGCTGCCGCTCTTTTCAGTAATCCTGGAAGTCATCTTTTTTTTTTCCTTTCATGCTCTTTGCAGAAGACAAACAGATTGATTCTGTAAATTGAATTAATGGCTTTGGCCCCGGGAGATGCGGATGGAGGCGGCCAATCATCTAATATTTACTCAAAAGAAATCTTCATGAGCTCAACTCTTGACTATGGCTTTAATAAGTGCACCAAAGGTTGATTTTCAAACTGCCTACTGCAGTACGGAACAAGAAAACTATTCTCCGCCATCTTGGGAGGGCCAAGGAAGCCACATGCACTGGAAGGTCTGTACTGGGCCTATCCATGTGTTAGTTGGTCGCTGTGCTCTGTTCCCTCCCATTTAGAATGCAAGCTCTAGCAAGCAGGGCCCTCTGCCTTCATGTGCTTACCTCCTCTGCCCTCATGTGCTTTCCTTCTCTAATACCATCACCAGTCCACCACTCAGCCCACCAATAAGAACTTCTTTGGCTGGCAACTAAATCCACTTCTGTGCCCCTCACGGCCATGGTACCAATTTGTTGCAATGGTATTCCTCCCCACCTTCTGGTTGCCACTGGTGTCTGTATCTGTCTAGCCTGCCCCATTAAAAATGTCCCTCCCAAAATGGCCACCACCTCCTCTTGCATCCATAATAAATGTCTCCTCTGAGGCAGCAGCCATTTTGGAAGGGACATTTTCAACGGGGGCAGACGCCATGGGTCCATAGACAAGTATCTGCAGGTTCAGGCAGTTGTAGCAATGGTCTCTGCAGACCCTCAGTGTCCACAAGACACTCATTGCTTCCAAACCACCGCGGGGTATGCGGGGGCTATTGTTATGCTGCCACCTCTAACCTACTAACTGGATTACCTGGTGGCAGTGGCCTATGGGCCCCACTCCTTTTAGGGGCTCCGTGACAAGGGATCAAAATAATATTAATTGAGTGAAAGAAAATGACACACAAGCTTTCTTAAATCATTTCCAAAACACAGAAGAAAATTATTCTTGTTTATTTATATGGCGCCACAAGGGTTCCGCGGCGCCTGATAACACAGGAAAGCTTGTGATGTACAGTACAAATGCACATTAGGACAAGTACATGGTAAATAAAAAAAGACAGTTGCAACAGTGGACACGGATGCAATTATAACAGTGGCAGAGATCTATTCTAAGAAAAGCACATGAGGAGAGAGGACCCTGCTCGCTAGAGCTTACATTCTAAAGGTACGGGACAGACAAACTGGGGTGATACAGCTGGGAAAGAAGCAAACATAGGGTTAGGGTGAGAAATGGTTAGATTTAATGAAGAAGTGGGTCTTCAGTGCCCATTTAAAGTTTTGTAGGAAGGTGGCAAGTCTGATAGGGAGGGGTAGAGAATTCCAGAGAAACGGAGCACAATGACCAAAGTCCTAAAGGCGGGAATGGGAGGAAGTAACCAGTTTGCAGGAGAGGTGACATGCATTTGTGGAGCGGAGAGGGTAGGAGTGTAAAGAGAGACAAGGTCAGATATGTAGGTGGGAGAGGAATGGGCGATGGCTTTGTAAGTAAGTGTAAGGAGCTTGAATTTAATTCTGAAGAGAAAGGGGAGCCACTGCAGAGCTTGTAAGAGAGGGGAGATGGAGGCGCTGCAGAATATGTATGCGCTATATAAAAAACTGTTAATAATAATAATAGTACGTTTGGAGAGGAAGATGAGACGGGCAGCAGCATTGAGGATAGATTGGAGTGGAGAAAGGGGTTTCACAGGGAGGCCAGAAAGTAGTAGATTACAGTAGTCCAATCTGGATATAACAAGTGGAGTGGATGAGGGTCTTTTTTAGCATCCTGCATACCTCCCAACTGTCCCTCTTTCCACGGGAACGTTCTGGAACGTTCCCGCGTCTCGCCCGGGGCCGCCAGTGTCCCGCGGCAGGAGGGCAGTCCCCCCAGCCTGAAGAGAATAGACGCTGTGCACAGGGAAAACAGGAGCGTGGCCTTAGAAAGCATCATGGGAGGCCACGCCCTGTTGCCATAGGCCATGCCCCTTTTCGGGCTCCGCCGCGCGTGTCTCCCATTTCACAGAGACAAAAAGTTGGGAAGAGTGATCCTGGGGGAGATAGGGTCTGATCCTGGAAATATAGACAATGAGAGATGCTGAATGTGAGGTTTGAAGGAGAGAGAGGAATCAAGAGTGACGCCAAGGCAACGTACTTGGTGGCTAGAGGGGATCATTGTTCCATCAATAGAAAGTGAAATTGTGGAAGGTGAGGTTATGTGGGAGGGCGGGAAGATGATCAGCTCAGTCTTAGACATGTTTAGTTTAAGAAAGCGCTGTGACAACCAAGAAGAGATAGGGGATAGACAGAAAATACAAGTGAGGAGATCAGGAGAGAGATGGGGTGTTGCCTAGGCAACCAAACCGGCTGCTGGCAGGGGGTGTGACGTGAAGCAGCTACTGGAGGAGGGGAGAGCAGCCCCTCAGATACAGGAAATAAGGAAAAAGAAAAAATACACCAATGAACAATTAAAAATGCAAATTTAATAACACATAAACACAATTGCAAATACACCTCATGGTACCTTTGACAAATCTGCACTTGGATGCAGGGAAACGCGTCAAAACCTGTACCTCTGACACCCTTCCAGCACTTTATTGCAGCTTACCCCGGATCCGGACCAGCCGCCCGACCAACAGAACTTGTCCACCCACTCCATCACTCCCAAAGCACCACCTCTGGACTTCCTCTTCACCACCTTATGGAGAACACTTGCTGACATGCATCATAAAATGGAATACAATCTCTTGGTGACTGCACTGTGGTAACTATAACCTATCTGCATTTGCAGAGACTGTCATATTGGTGGCCCTTCTGTGGGATTTTCATTTTCACTCATCCAACAATTACCCCATTGGAGTTACTTGTAGACTATTGGCGGTATTTATAGAAATGGATCCTTGCCCCTACTGCATTTAGCTGTATTTGCAATTGTTTTACGTGTTATTAAATTTGCATTGTTATTGTTGATTTATATATTAGTGCTACTTTTTCTTTTTCCTTAGATCAGGAGAGAGGTCAGGAGAGGAGAGGTAGATTTGAGTATCATCAGCATAGAGGTGATATTGGAAGTCGAATGAGCAAATGAGCTGACCTAGCGATGACCTATAGAGAGAGAAAAGGAGAGGACCAAGAACAGAGCCTTGGGGGACACCTACTGACAGTAGAAGTGCAGGGGAGGTGGAGTCATGAAGGAGAAGGACATGGTCAGAGAAGGAGTGGTCAGAGAGGTAAGAAGATAGCCAAGAGAGAGCAGTATCACACAGACAAGAGCGTGAAGGATTTGGAGGAGGGGGTCAACAGTGTCAAAAGCAGCAGAAAGTTCAAGAAGAATAAGTAGTGAGTAGTGGCCTTTAGATTTGGTAGCATGAAGATCATTACAGACTTTAGTGAGAGCAGTTTCAGTGGAGTGGATAGAAGCCAGACTGGAATGGATCAAGCAGGGAGTAGGAGGAAAGAAAGGCAGTAAGGCGGTTGTAGACAATACGCTCAAGGAGTTTGGAGGCAAAAGGGAGCAGAGCAATGGGTGGGTTGTTAGAGAGAGAATTAGGATCAAGGGTAGTTTTTTTTTTTAGCAAAGGAGAGACAAGAGCATGCTTGAAGGCAGAGGGGACAATACCCGATGAGAGGGATAGATTGAAGAGGTGAGCAAGATGGGAACAGGCAGAAGGCGAGAGGGAGGGGATAGGGTCAGATGAAACAACTTAAAGAAACAAAAATCCTTAAGCTGAGCGTACAATCGGGGAACTGGACCAGAGAGCAGCTTCCAGCAAGAGGAGACAGGCGTCTTACCATGAGGTGGGAGAATATGCTTTCCTAGAATTATTATATTATTTCCCAGATTTGTTCTTTAGGGATTCTGAACAATGTGGACTCTTATACGTATTGTAAATTTAGAGAAACAAGGAATCCTTATTGCCGGGAAAATAAATCTTTGTACTGGTGACGTTGTCACCAGAAAAAAAACCATGAAAAATGCAAAATGCATCCGATAGAATAAGCCTTTTTGGAAATATTCCGTAGTGATCATTAAACTATTAACATTGTGAACGGAGAAAAGAAATGTTAGTATTGCGGCCATGTGGAAGCCGAGAATTATAAACAGGAGTCTAAAGTGCTGCGACGGTTTATATTGCAGCGGGGGACGAAGGTAATCATATGTCAAGGTTTGATCTTGTTGGGTCCCACTCTATTAAAATATACAGCAGTGCTTCCCCTGTAATGTTATATCCCATTAAGAGCTCTGTAAGAAAAATAAGACGGTGCTATGGTCATAGGTCTGCGATATATGCTATAAACAAAATGGCACAGAAGTAGGTATTGTGTATATCGCTGACAGTCATTGCCACTGGCTGTTATTTCTGTTTAATGACATAATGGCCAACATTAAGGCCCGTTGTGACATTCCTAAGCCGCAATATGTCCTTCATCAGAGCCCTTGTGCATTTTCTCTTTATTTCCCACCTGGACTGCTGAAACCTTTCTTTCTGATGTTTTGTTGCACTATCCAAGAAATTCCTACATTTTAGAATCTAGATCAAGCCCTCAGCAACACTTCTACATCTCTGACTAAGGGAACCTCTGCCCAACACCCACTTAAGTCTGCCTCTGACCAGCACCTCGTGTCCTCTCTGACTACCACCTCTCGGTCCTGCGTCCAAGACTTCTCCTGTGCTTCGCTCTACTAAATAAGCTCCCTGTCGCACATGATCAAGCTCTCCACGGAAATTGAATCTATCGAGTGCCCTATGAAAACCCACACATTTATTTTATGATTACCAGTTATTTTATATAGGACACACATATTCCGCAGCACTTTACAGAGTTATATTTGAACATTCACCTCTGTCCCTGCACCAGAGGAGCTTACAATCTAAATTCCCACCACATGTACACACATTCACTCTAGGGTTGATTTTTTTGGGAGCCAAATAACCTACCAGCATATTTTTGAAATGTGGAAGGAAACTGGAGTACACGGAGGAAACCCGCTCAAGCATGGGGAGAATATACAAACTCCACACTGTTAAGGCCATGGGTGGGTGAGTTAGGTTTAGGCAATGGGGTATGGAGGTTATGTTTAGGTACTTGGAAGAAGAGGTTAGGCTGTTGGCAGGAGGGTAAGATTTAGCAATTAGAGTGCCGGAGATAGGGTTAGGCCCTAGATGGATGGCTAGGGTCATGTTGTGGGGAGGGTTAGGGGGGCAGGGGTTGGATAAGAATTCTTATATGACCCCTGTGGGGATTCCCTCCTTTGGTATTATTCTAACCACCCGAATCCTAACTGCAGGTCATCTGTATGTATCCCCACTGTAATCTGGGAAAATAGTATGCGACTTTATAACCTGGGCCACATAGAAATGGCTGATGTGCTTAACACAGATCCTGTGCATTTAGGCATGTGCGGCCGCCATGACCAGCGTGGAACTGGATGTCCACAACAATTGAATAGCTCCTGATCAATTCAAACAGGAGCTACGTAATAAACAATTGAATCGCTCCCACTGAGTGCTAAAAATAAATGTTCCATGTGAAAAAAATTCATTATTAAAAAATATTACAGATTATTATCGGTGCACGTCGCATTCTAAATAAGCTGCAGACTTTCCAAATAAGACTCCTGCACACATGTTAGTAGGCTGCTCATTACAGATCTAGCTGGCTTCAGAAAACAGGGGGAAGCGGCGGCTGTCTGGCTTAACGTTGATTGATGAATCTCTTGAGGAATTCAGATTAATGTTCTCCCTTAAAAGCAATCAACTATCTCTGATAGGGTATCCCCTGCACTACCAATTATATCATAGCCATATCCAGTTATAATTCATTCTGTTAACATGTGTAGGTTAGAACTGTGACAATACGGCGTGATTGCTGTTATCCCAATGGGTGAATAATTGAGAGGTTACGCTGCGTTTCGTTCTGGCCTCATCAACTTTCCTCCCTGGAACGTAGCAAAGTCCTCTTTGCCACGCTTTAATTATCCGTGAATTACACACAAGAGGGAACAAAAAGAGCAAGTTAATAAAGCTGTCAAATATGTTTCTCTTCCCTCGAATCTCCAGGACTCCAATCATTGCACTGTTGCTCATTACGCCGTTTGCCTCCATAACAAGGCCTCAGGAACTCTCTCATGTTCCAAGAGACAAAGGCTCCTCCATTGTTTAAGTGACAATAAAACAACCTGTCAGACTGACAAAGTAACTGTTATAAATTGTCTACTGAGTTAATTAAATCTTATTTTGAAGTCGCACACGTAATATATCACACACGGTCTCATTATCGGACCCTTCCAAAGCGCCGGAGCTCAGGCATGCCTGAAACGGATTTTGGCGGTTATTTATCAGTCTCCCAGTGACTGCACTGTGGAAATGTGTGCGACAGACGTACCCCCGGTGTAAGAACGCAATGGAAAAGGGTACGTGATCATTATACAGGCACCACTGCCTTTGTGTACTACCACTAAAAGCTACACCTACCCAGAGGTGTAGATAGGTGACATAGGAAGTCCGGAGCAAGGGTATGTTTTGGCAACCAACCCCCCCGCCCACCGTAATTTTTCCTTCCTGTAACACTTTATGCCACAAAAAACTGAATGCCCATTACACACAATTCCACACCGTAATGCCCATTACACATTATGCCACACAATGCAATGCCCCTTGCACATGCCACACATAGTAATGCTTTATTCACTTTATGCCCAAGGCTGGCACTAGGGCGCTGGTATCTATGGGGGCGCCACCAAGTCTGCGTATCCAAAAATAAGGAATGTCTATGAGGATCCTTGTTGTACTTAATGTAGGTGGCTGCTATGGAACGTCTAAGGCAAGTATGCCTAAGGGGTTGGGAAGTGGGGATCGGTGGCAGTATGGGGGGGGGGGCGGGACATTAGGTTGACATTTTGCCTAGGGTGCTGAGAATCCTTACACTGGCCTTGTTTATGCCACAATGCCTTCACTAATGCCGTGTACACATATGCCCCCCTATAGTCGTGCTTACACATATAATGCACCCTTAAGTGCTGCTTACCTACATGTTTATGTAGGTGGGGGGGGGGGGGTTATGTGATCATTGCCAGGGAGGGTTTACGTGATCGTCGCCAGGGGGGTTTACGTGCTCATTGCCAGGGAGGGTTTATGTGCTCATTGCCAGGGAGGGTTTATGTGCTTGTTGCAAGGGGGGTTTACAAGCTCATTTCCAGGGAGGGTTTACATGCTTGTTGCAAGGGGGGGTTAACTACTCCTTGCCAGGGGGTTACGTACTTGTTTCCACGGGGGTTACCTGCTAGTTGCCAGGGAAGGGGGAGTTATGTGCTCGGTTTCAGGTGGGGTTTATGTGCTCGTTGCCAGGGGATAGGGTCGGAAGGTTATGTGCTCATTGCCAGGGGGTTGCGCCCTCTCTCCTCCTCGAGACCTGGAGCTTTAGCTCCCCCGGAGCCACCCTCCCTACGTCTCTGGGTACACACTAGGCATGGGGTAGCCAACTCCAGTCCTCGAGAGCTACCAACAATTAACGTTTTCCAGGTCTCACAGAATCACAAGTGAAGTATTTAGCTGCACCTGTGGATCATTTATAATGTGTCAGTGAGTAATGAGTGCACCTGTGCCCCAGCTAGGTGATCTAGAAAACGTGAACTGTTGGTAGCTCTCGAGGACTGGAGTTGGCTACCACTGCACTAGACCATATGTTTCTGATCTGAAGGCGCGGACTAATGTATCTGGCACATCGTCTAGTGTGTACTGGTGCCATCCACATGCTCCTGCCAGGTTGTCCCGACAGGTGTGGGTTGCCGTGAATGCTATATTGCGCTACAGATGCCAGCACCTGGCCTTGTCTAGCCAGGTGCTGGTTTGTATTCGGATCGCCAAAAGGATTCCGTCCCCCGCTGCTGAAAAACTAATGAATAGCACTCCGCTATGCAACGCTGTCCTCCCCCCCCCCCCCCCCCCCCTCTGTCAGCGCCGGGCAGGGGGAAAGCCGCTCAGTGTGTATGGACCTTTACTTGCATATTTTAGAAATCTAGAATCAGGTAGTATACAGTAGGATGAACCGCCATTGAGGGGGCATGTCTAGCTCCATATATGGGCGTGTCTATGCTTAAATGCTTGTTCTTGTGCACTATTTCCATATAACATTAGTAACAATATATTTTGGAAGATTTGCCTGAAGAGGTGTGGAAAGTTTCGATGGTACTCTTTACCTAGAACGGCGCCCGTCGCGGGCATCGCGGGTACATTTATGTATGGCCGCGACGCGACCGACGCGATGCCCGCGATTTCCCATTGAAACCAATGTTAAACTTTGAAATCGTGTCGGTCGCGTCGCGGCCGTCCATAAATGTACCCGCGATGCCCGCGACGCGATCCTCACGATTTCCCATAGGAATCAATGTTAAAAGGCGCGATGGACCCGATTTTACTGTTAAATGGCTCAATCCACCCGATTTGGCCATAGGAATCAATGTTAAATGGGCCACAGAGCCCATTAACCCTTAAATGTCCCCCCAAATTTTTAACGCCACCCCACGATCCACGCCAACCCGAAGCGTGGCGAGCGCAGCGAGCCCGCGAGGGGCGGCGGTACGCGTCCTCCGACCTTTTCATGCCCTACTATCCACTACGGCGTGGTGTGAGAATATAATAGTGTGGCGAGCGCAGCGAGCCACCGAGCCCGAAGCGTGGCGAGCGCAGCGAGCCCCGCGAGGGGACGCGGATACCTTCACAGGTAGACGCGTCCCCTCGCGGGCTTCACAGGTGTCCGTGGCGAGGTGGACACCTGTGAAGCCCGCGAGGGGACGCGTCTACCTGTGAAGGTATCCGCGTCCCCTCGCGGGGCTCGCTGCGCTCGCCACGCTTCGGGCTCGGTGGCTCGCTGCGCTCGCCACACTATTATATTCTCACACCACGCCCTAGTGGATAGTAGGGCATGAAAAGGTCGGAGGACGCGTACCGCCGCCCCTCGCGGGCTCGCTGCGCTCGCCACGCTTCGGGTTGGCGTGGATCGTGGGGTGGCGTTAAACATTTGGGGGGACATTTAAGGGTTAATTTGGCCTATTTGGCCCCAAATCGGGTCCATTGAGGCATTTAACAGTAAAATCGCGGTCAATCAGCCGTTTTAACATTGTTCCCTATGGGAAAATCGCGGTGATCGCGGTCATCGCGGCCATCCCGATTTACCCGCGATGCCCGCGATCACCGCGATTTTTACCCACGACGCCCGCGATTTCAATCGCTGGCGCCGTTCTAGGTAAAGAGTACCGTTTCGATTGATCTGAACATTGCTGCCTGCAATATGTTTTTTTTGTTTGCAACTGTATATATTCACTGTGATATTCTTTTTTTTTTCTAACGCAGCACAGTAAACATGATTTATGTTATGTCTATGCAAAAACTTCCAAATGCAATTTGACCTTGTATGAATTCATCCCTAAACAGATAAGTATGTTTGTTTTCAGTTAATTAAATATTTTTTTATTGTGAACACTGGGCTGTCTGCATCTTGTTGGGAGGTATGTGAATGGTTGCTATGGCTTCATACATATTCCCCATAGTCCTTTACTATGTATTTCTCCTGTGTGTCATTCCTGACCGCAGCTGGAGCAGATGCATTTGCCGCTTCCAATAAGTAATCAGACTCATCCCCAGCGAGCAGGGTGCCGTAAAATGAATCTTCGGCATAAATTATGTCTAAAAGATGAGGAGCTGTCAGGGAGCATGATGAGATCATCAGCGATCAATATGGGGCTGCGGAGGTGACCGCCAGTTGTGGAGGGTCGGTGAGTGCCGGATAGCACAGGGCTATAGTAATCTGTCTGGGGAGATATTAGCAGCTAAACGGATATCCAGATAGGATGAATGCTGCGGTGCAGGATGCCACAAGCTTTAGTCCCAGTAGCTGATTTGTGCTGGACGCTGCAGTGATGTCAGGGGGCTGTTATACTGTCGCTGCCAAAATAGAGGTGTCCTAATGGCCTGTGTAATATTCAGTGGGTGCTAATGGGGGGGACACATTGGTCAGAGGTGCAGACCTCCCATTAACCATTCCAGGAGGGACAACATGTTCTGTTCCTGGACTTCAGGCGTGGGGCTGTAGGTAGCGCAATTGTAAAAAAAAAAGGATACCACTGCGCTCGATTTTGTAGCTGCTTAAAGGGGGGGATATATACAATTCTATGTGAGGATTAAGCGCTTGAATATCATACTTATGTGCATGCCAAAAACAATATAATAAATAAAAGATAAAAAATCAAATAATAGATAAAAGCAAAACTTTTCACTTAATGTTTACATCTCCTTTTGGAGTAAGTGGAGTTTTTCCAGTGGGGTCTTTGATGAGTTTGCACTTTGATGGTTCAAATAGCGGAGGTCGCCGTGAGGGTGGATGGTCAGCGGTTTCCGGGAGAGTATGGTTCTCCTTTCTGTCCCTAACCTTACCTTTCCTCCAGTTGTTAGTGGATGGTGGCGCCTTCTCCGTCTCTGTCTTCTCACTCTGTTTGCACGCTGCTTGTTCCATGACCGGAAGTCGCAGTCCGTGCTTCCGGTGGCGGTGTGCTGTTCTCATGTCTCCCCTCTCTCCAACGCGTTTCGAGGCACTAGGCCTCTTTGTCAAGGATGTTGACTGTTTGTTTGAGCCTCTAGTTTTATAGCGTTGCGGCATAGAAAAAAACTTTTGTTTCTTTAAAAAACTTTATTGTTAAAACGGAAGTCAGGCTTGTTTTGGTGGCAAGCACATGTTTCTGAATGAAGTGGAAATCTTCAATGGGATTTTAAAGGGATATGCATATTAAAAAAGGATATGTGTTGTTAGCAAGTTCTATATATATATATATATATATATATAGAGAGAGAGAGAGAGAGAGAGAGAGAGAGAGAGAGAGAGAGAGAGAGAGAGAGAAAAGTATAGAATATATAAAAAATATATACTGTATGTATAAGAGATATTTCATATTTATTTTAGGAATGTCGCAAACTCAAAGTCTATATTTAATCCTTCTGGTTTTAATGTTTACAGTTCATAAATCCACTTTGATTCCCGTTTTTTCAAGTTATCTGAAGGATCTCCTCCTCTCCAATTTGGTGTTATTTTTTCAATAGTGTTGATATTTAATAAACTGGGATCTTTATTGTGGCTTTCCAGGAAGTGTTGGGAGAGACTATGTGTCTGGAGGCCTTTCTTTATATTGTTTATATGCTCTCCTATTCTTGTTTTCAGGCTCCTTTTTGTTTGGCCTACATACTGTAGGCCACACGGGCACTCCAGTAAGTAGACAATTTATTTTGTATCACGTGTTATGAAGGTTTTCTGTTCAAATTGACAATCTCTTTTCACAATCCTTCCATATATGGAACTAGACATGCCCTTTGGGTGGAGCATGACATGCCCCCTCAATGGGGCACTTTGCAAAATTATATTACCAACTGTAATCTCCCTGAAACTCGTTTTCAAAAGTAGGCAAGTATGGAGGTAGGGAATATAGATTGTAAGCTCAATTGTAGAAGAGAGAAAAAGGCTGTCGTGAGTGTGGCGCACTCAGAGAAGGAGAAAAGGTTGTTTGAAAATAAAAAATAACTTTTAATTTGTATATCTTATAAAAACTCAGTGAGTTTTAAAACCTAATAAAGGGGTATTTAACATATATAACTATTTCTTTACCTGTGCGATTGGAAAAAAGCTTTTTGTAGATTGTAAGCTCCACTGGGGCAGGGACTCATGTGAGTGTTCAACTATACTCTGTACAGCCCTGCTGAATATGTGTGCGCTATATAAATAACTGGTAATAAATAATAAAATAAAGGGTACTTGTTTCCTATCTGGGCGCCCAGGTTTTCTACGTACGGCACCGTAGAGAAATCTGATCGCATCGCATCGTACACATACACGATATTGAACGATGCGATGCGATGCGATGCGATCCGATTCGATTTCCCATAGGAAACAATGTGAAATGGCTCAATTTAGCCAAATTATCATAGGAACAATAGTAAATGGGCCAAAAACACCCCTGAACATTGAAATGTCCCCCCAAAAGTAGTTGACGCCACCCCGCCATCAACGTGAACCCGAAGCGTGGCGAGCGCAGCGAGCCCGCGAGGGGCGGCGGTACGCGTCCTCCGACCTTTTCATGCCCTACTATCCACTAGGGCGTGGAGTGAGAATAGAATAGTGTGGCGAGCGCAGCGAGCCACCGAGCCCGAAGCGTGGCGAGCGCAGCGAGCCCCGCGAGGGGACGCGGATACCTTTACAGTTATACGCGTCCCCTCGCGGGCTTCCCAGGTGTCCATGGCGACGCGGACACCTGGGAAGCCCGCAAAGGGACGCGTTTACCTGTGAAGGTATCCGCGTCCCCTCGCGGGGCTCGCTGCGCTCGCCACGCTTCGGGCTCGGTGGCTCGCTGCGCTCGCCACACTATTCTATTCTCACTCCACGCCCTAGTGGATAGTAGGGCATGAAAAGGTCGGAGGACGCGTACCGCCGCCCCTCGCGGGCTCGCTGCGCTCGCCACGCTTCGGGTTCACGTTGATGGCGGGGTGGCGTCAACTACTTTTGGGGGGACATTTCAATGTTCAGGGGTGTTTTTGGCCCATTTAATATTGTTCCTATGATAATTTGGCTAAATTGAGCCATTTAACATTGTTTCCTATGGGAAATCGAATCGGATCGCATCGCATCTCAACGTTCAATATCGTGTATGTGTACGATGCGATGCGATCAGATTTCTCTACGGAGAATAGCATGGTGCGCAATTAACTTAGTGGGCGCCCAGATAGGAAACAAGTACCAAATAAAGGCACTGCCAGCCATTGTCACCGAGCTCAAACAAGATACAAGGCAACGATAGTAAAACAGCCCAGTCGCCACATACTAGCAAATATGACCCAATAGTAAAAAAAATATCTAATTATCCTTCTAACAAACCACAAAAAAAAAACCCTCCATCAATTACAAATAATAGGTACTATTTGGCCACTTTTTTTATTCCTTAAACAAACTGTCTTAAATCGTTTCTTTTGCTCCGCCGGCTTTGGATGGGTTTTCGTTGAACTGCAGGTGACGAGACTTGTTAAAATGTGAGTTTTAAAAATTATCTTCAGCAGATGGAGATGACATCAATCGCAGCTTGTAGGTGGAAAATCTATGCTGAAGTCATTAACTCTCCCCTGTGTAATACTACCTGTGTTAAGCAGGGGGAGATCTGTTTTCTAACTGCGATTCGATATTGAGAAACATCTCGGAGAGAGAGAGAGGTAAAGCTGAATTGCAGCCTTGGAAATCTGTGTCACTGCTTTTAAATAAGACATGCAACGCGGCCCATCAGCTTTTTCCGTGAAGAATGTTTTTTACATTTAAAGCACAGAAGAGAGAAAAAAAAAGGATGATCGGAGCTGCTAATGGTTTTATCTACATGGAAAAAGAATGTAGTTTGTAGAAAGGATTTGATTCTAATTTTTTATCATACGATGTCGAGAGTTTACCAAGCCAAAGGAAGGAGGGAACGCCATTTTTTTAATACTTGTACGTTAATCTATCGCCCAGTGGTCTGGTGTCTTGCAGGTTTAGTATATTGTTTTAGCATGTCCCTTTATTTACGGAATAAAATTTCTATTGATTGATCAAATTCCCAAGCAATGCCGTGCGAAACGTTCGTTGCTCCGCCATTACCGAAACGTACGTTGACAACAATGACACTACTAAGAGGAGGCAGGTGCATGAAAAAGTTAATTGGGGGACGTGTGTGTGTGTGGAATAACTAAGGGGGAGCTGGTGTGGGGAATTACTAATTTAAGGGGCAAGTACAGTATAAGGGGCCTACTGTTGTGTTGCATGATGTGTAAAAGGGGTATATGGTGTGCTGCAATGCATTCAAAGATAATACATTTAAAGACTTTTGAGTGACCACCAGGGCCGCCAATAGGGGGGTGCTGTGAGTATAGCTGTCCCGGGCACCAGCCTCTGTAATTGCCCAGACAGCTCACTTTGCCCACAGCAAACCCCCGACTGCCTCCGCTGCGCTGTGCTCAGTGAGCTGAACAAAGCAGGTCCTGGAGCGCAGGCTTATTCAACCGAGGATGTCGGCGGCCAATTAAAATTCTGCACCCGCTTTTAAACCAATCAGAGCTGCATTTTAATTGGCCGTCTGCATCCTGAGTTGAAGAGAGGGAGATGGCAGAGAAGGAGCCGGGTTATGGTAAGTCAAGTGAGGAGGGGGCCCAGACTGGAAATCCCGTCTGGGCCCCGGAGTCCCGGGACCAGAAATTCCCGATGGCAACCCTGGTGACCACACCCCCTATTTCTGTAGTGCGGCCCTCGAATATCTGCTGGAAGTATTAAGTAGCCCCCCAGCTGAAATAATTTTCCCACCCCTGTTTAAGAGAATAAATATATACCAAGGTCATTGTAGTCAATGGTTTGTAATAATGGATCATCCTATATAATACAGAGCTAACCCTGATCTTCACCTCAAGCACAAGTTGGCCCCCAGTGGCGAAAGTCAAGGGTTGCTCCTTCCAGGCACACACAGCCGCTGGAGCGGATGTTACTGTTATGTTGTTCCATCATAGATAAGTGAAAATACAAATCATCGAATTGGTTGCTATAGGAAACATCCAGGAGAAAATGGCAGGGGGGGGGGGACCATGATAGGAGAGGGGGTGGGTGTTAGTGGTGCCAGTATACATACTAAGAGAGCAGCGAGAGAGAGGAGAGCAGAGAGAGGGCGGGAATGGGATTAAAAAATAATCCCTGGCACTTAAAGTACACAGGTCCACCATGGCGACAAAAGTAAAGGATTTAGTTTTGCCCGTGTCGAAGGCACGCTCCGGAAAAGGGTGTGTGGCCACTCAAAAGGGGGTGTGTCCTTGAGTGTAGTGTACCACACCATATATAACTACACATTATGCAACAAAATACTAGACCCTATTGTACTTACCCCTTACACATGATGCCAAATGGAATGAGCCAAAATTCACATAATGCCACATGGATTGTGCCAAAATTCACATAATGCCACATGGATTGTGCCAAAATTCACATAATGCCACATGGATAGAGCCAAAATTCACATAATGAGACAGAGACTAAGTCAAAATTCACAATATGTTTCATAAACAGGGACATTGTGCGCCAAAGGCATGCATTAAAAATTTACACCATAATGCCTATTACATGTTAAGCCACACAGCATAATGTCCATTACGTATTATGCCAAACACCATGTCTATTAAAAATTATGCTACATAAGTGCTTCTTACCTACATGCTCATTGCCAGGGGTTCCATGCTCGTTGCCATGTGGGATTACATGCTCCTGGTAACTGGGGGACAGCCGCCGCCAGGCAGAAGTGACAGCCATTGACACCCGGGCAGAGAGAGGGAGGCTGCCCGGTTGTAATCAGAGCACTGCTGGTCCCGGCTATTTGAAATAATACGCCCTTACACCAGAAAATGCAGGGACTCACCCAGAAATATTGACCCAGGATCATGCTGGGACATTGCCGGGTTGGCACCTTTTACACTAGCCTAGTCCCTGCATTTTCTGGTGTAAGGGGGAGAAAAATCACCCCCTCCCTTTAACTGGCTGTCTTGTTTAACCGGCTATATCTTCCGAACCAACTGACCCATTTACATGAAACCAATATCATATTGAAGAACTTTTGAGAGGACTTCGAATTTTTTTGGTCCCGTGAAACTGGGCCGCTTGGTTCCAGAGAAATCTTCCCTCAAAATATATGAACAGCCAGGAAATTACATTTCAGATATGAAAAAACGGTTTACCCGCAATATCTCCAGAAGCAAATAACCAATATGGATCAGCCTGTTATTAAGTTGAAGGCCCAGCGATTTGGGTTTGAATGAGATCAACCACGAGCTTCTGTAATGCCGCAGGGGGAACTGGTAGCCGTCGGAACCAGGTGGGGGTCGGAATTAGCGGGTCCCATGTTATCCTATTGGGAAAACGTTCCAGGTTTGCCAGGCGATATCTCCGGTTCCCGGGGGGTAGCGACGCAGGACCAGGCTTGTTGGAAAGCCCCAGTCCTCATCTACAAAATTAAATGACAGGGGGGGCACGTGCCCCCCCCCCCCCCCCTGAAACCGCCCATGGGCTGAGACCCTAAAAGGACAGGGGCTAGGAGGAGGGGTGGCATCTGCCAGGTTGTGCAGGTACAGAAACACTTGAAGGACAGGTCTATAAGGAGGGGTGGAAGCCACATGGTGACACATGGGGGTGTAAGAGACACTGGGGATAGATGACTGCAAGGACAGCTGCCTATAACTATCAGCGGGGTTAGTCCTTGCTGTAACAGTGCATCCACTCACTGAGTGCGCGGGGGACTTACTTGGTAAAAGCAGAAAGCCCAAAAAGCGGGACGGAGGAGCCGGTGTCAAAGGGCAGGGCTGTGAGTTGAGGAGGAGATGTTAGTTCCTTCCAACCCGCAGGGGAGGCTGCGGGGAGTGAAAAGGGGTGGGGCAGGGGCGGAGCCACACTAGTGGCTATTTGTTTGGGGGGGGTGTACCGAGTGATCGGGTTGTTTTAGCCACGCCCCCGATGGGCAATGCCATTTTTAATGCATTGTCATTGTACAGGGGGGGGGGGGGGAGTTGCCCGTCTTTCTGGGGGACCGGGAGGGGGACCTGATTTCCGGGACCCTCCCGGCCATTCCGGGAGGGTAGGCAACCCTGTGCTAACCACTGTGCTGCCCTGACATCTTTGCTCATGGATGCATTTTCTAGGGGTGTGTGCACTTGCTGAGCACTGGCTGCACAGGTGTTTGCCTTCCATGGGTCCTGCGCACTGTGTAGGACCTTCTCCGCCTCTTATCACTTATGCGTGACTTGGCACGGGGCAGTTACTCTAGCAGATCTGACACAGGAGTAGATGTAATCAGCCCGTTCCTGGGGGTTTAGAACGCAGCTGGGTTCTGGCACATCGCATCCGCAGAATTGTTAACACAAACAAAAAAATTCTCAGTTAAAAAAAAAAAACACACAGAGAAGAGAGAACCAGGCTCTTGGCTACAGCGGGGGGAACAAAAGGCGCGGAATAGAGCGGACAATCAAAGGAGATCGTCTCCCATCTGTAACAGGCGCTTTCCACAGGACTCATTTGCATAATATAATTTCTGATGGGGCTGTTTTCTTTGAAACCCTTGATAACATAAATATCTCGCGTTACTGTGTAAGCATTTTTTGTTTTTATTTTTTTTATCCCCCTCTTTTGTTCTTGGCAGCTGTGGACCGCGGTGATGTAATGCGCCAGGGGTTACTGGCTGCTCAGTATGGGGCGTAGGAAGCCAAGGGCACAGCAAAAAATTTGCTAGAACATAATCATGTTGCAATAGGGTTAATCCTATTTGAGGGACTGTCAGTGACTGTATAATAGGCAGATGCACAGGGGCATCAGGCAAATGTGCCTATCTGCCCGTCCTGCGCATATGGACCCCACTTCTGATCTGCTTGGTTAGCTACGAAGCTCGCAGCTTACCAAGCAGTTGTTGCACCGCCCCGCCGCATTGACGGTCTTCAGGGCTGTGACCTCCCGCATCTGTAAAGTAAGCCGCTGCTTTGCAGCATTAATTTACTGCACCGGGGTTCACAGGAGCATTGCAGAGGCCCAGTGACCGGCACTGCTCACGAGACTCTGGGGAGCTGAGTATTTCTCTCTTAAAGGGGAAATTCAACAAATCTATCGCGCATGAGCTAGGCCGAACAGCGCCAAAAATCTACAAAGAATCTAAAGGCAGTCTCCTCGCAACTTGACAGACAGGAAGTTTCCATTTATGGGTGGCAACCGTCCATTTTCTGGGTGTGTTAAAAAAAAACCACAGGCGTTCCCAGGCGGTTTCAGGGAGGGCGAGTGACGTCATCGCCTGCCTCGTTACGCCTGTCTCTGTCGCACAGTTGTGGAGAGGTCAGATTTACACACACTTGCACCGACCGGGAAAAATCACTTGATTGTGATACGCAAGTCCTTCACAGACCTGCACGGGACAGGGTGCGTCTCGGTGGTGACCATCCGATCGCAGAGCTCTGTAAATGTGCACAGAATAGATCAGCGATATGAGGCATTGGCTTACGTATCAGGTGACCATATTTCAGGGGCAGATTTATTAAGCTTGGAGAAGAGATAAACTGGAGATAAAGCGGAGAAAAGGTAAAAGGAGATAAAGCACCAGCCAATCAGCTGTGTTTGAAAAAGACAGTTGGGAGTTGATTGGCTGGTGCTTTATCTCCTTTTACCTTTTCTCCGCTTTATCTCCAGTTTATCTCTTCTCCAAACTTAATAAATCTGCCCCTTAGTGTGAGCAGGATAAAACCATTTATTTTCCTTTGGTCATTTTGCATCGCCCTTTCACCCGCCGTTATTTGTTGCCAGACCTGTCACTCAGTGGTTTTAGGATTTCAGCAGCCTCCACATACAAAGCATTAATAGTAAGACAAAACTATAAATAAATCATCTACACAACTACATCACTAAATGAATGAGCTCCCTTTAAAGACAAATAAACAGAAGGTTTCCAACGAAAGAATAGTTCAAATATACAGGGGAGGGAAGTGTTCACACTCTGGCCAAACAAGCGCCATGTTGGATGCGTGTGTGGAACTAGCTCAGCGGAGGGGGTTATTGGGGAAAGACTTTTATTCCGCTGTCAGCCTCTGACCTAGTATTTTCATTGGAATTAAAATAATGTTTGGGGTTTTTCTTTTAAATATCTGGCGCTGATTCAAGACACTCATTTATTTTGAAATAATAACAAAACGGTTCAGCCACTTGCGACTTTACTGCTGACACAACCTATTTCCAAAAAAGATAAACTCCTAAACAATTGAATTGCTCTGTAGGGTGCTATCAAGACATTTAAATCCCCCCATAAAGGTGAGGAGCAATTCACATGTACCATGAAGAACCGGGCTGCTACTAATTGTTGGTGAAAGTAAAAGGGGTGAGAGGGACACGGAACAGATGCTTTTTAAAGTATCTGTCTCCACCCTGGACCAATACTGAATTGTATCGCTTTGTAGTTTATTAAATAGTTTTAAAAAGCACCTAAAATGTATGCCTTGTGCTCACCCATGTCACAGACCCAAAGGGCACAGCAAGACAGTCAGACAAAGACGTCACATCTCTGGAAACACGTGTGTGTGTGTGTGTGTGTGTGTGTAAGAACATACTTGATAACTCTCCCTGATTGTGAGGGAGACTCCTTGAAAATTAGCAATCTCCCTTACTCCCTGCAGAGTCCAGCAATCTTCCTGATTGCACCTTACCCACATTATGCAGCTGTTATATTTGGCTACATAAAATTCAAGTATGGTGTCTCGTGGCCACTTATTTGGAACCACATGTAAAACACACAAGGTGTTAAGGTGAGTTAGTTTGTTTTAGTGAGTGCTGGGTATTTGTATTTACTAGAGTGTGTGTTCACAGGCCACTGCACCCCAACTTGGGAAGTGTGGGTGCTGTTTGCACCCCATTCGTAGGAATGGCGAGTGTGTTGGTACTTCTGTATCTATATATTTGGGTTGATTTTTAATTAACCTCTGTTAAGGCCGCCATACACTATGAGATTTGGTCCCGATTTGACCCGATTCGGAGGAATCGGCCCGTGAAATCGGCCCAAATTGCATGTGCAGACATCCCATCCGACCCGATGCGCGGTCCTGTGCGCATCGGGTCGGATTCGGGAGGTCGGACGGGCTGCACATAAGATTTGTTAACCCCTTCCCGACATTTGACGTACATTTACGTCATGGCCGGGATGTACTTCCCGACGCATAGCATAAATGTACGTCATGACTTTAAACTGTCACCGCGTCTACAGACAGCAGACATCTTCCCTCGTAGCCCAGGGGGGGCAGCGATGCCCCCCCCCCCCCATCGGCGATCGCTGCGATTGGCTGTTCAAATGTGAACAGCCAATTGCAGCGTGTTCTGTGTATAATTTTGTCTCTGCTGCCCCCTAGTGTCCAAAAAAATTAAAAGGAGGTTGAAATAATGATGGTAAAATAAAGTACACATATGGTCTTTGTTAGTTATTAACTATTTTGAGTGGTATGATTATTTGTCTCACAAGCAGAAAATTTAACATTTTGCAAATTGCTAAATGTTCAATTTTTTTACGACATTTTGGTATTTTTCACAAAAAAAACCAGACTGTATCGACCAAAATTTACCACTAACTTAAAGTACAATGTGTCACGAGAAAACAATCTCAAAATCACTGGGATAAGTAAAAGCAATAAAAAGTTATCCCCACATAAAGTGATACATGTCAGATTTGAAAAAAAAAGGCTCTGTCAGGAAGGCAAAAACAGGCTGCGGCGGTAAGGGGTTAAATCTTATGTGCAGCCCAAGGCGGGCAGGGGACGCAGCGTGTAGTACGTGCGGTGGAGGGAGCCGAGCGGGGGACTGTAAGCAGGGAGCCGGGCTAGAGAGGCAGTGGGCGCACTATCCTGGGCGGGGGGGAATGCCGCAAATAGATACTTCCAGGCGGTGAACGCCGCAAGGGGATCAGAGACAGAGACCGGGTAGCGTAGGGGAAGCCGGGCACATAGAAATGAATGGACAGCCAGTAATTGGCTGAGAGCTCTCTGACTGAGAGAGCTCTCAGCCAATCACTGACTGTTAATTCATTTCTATGTCCGCCCGCTGCTGCCCGGCTTCCCCTACACTATCCGGTCTCTGCTCTCTGGTCCCCTCGCGGCGTTCACCGCCTGGACCAATGCGCCCACTGCCTCCCCTGCCTGGCTCCCTGCTTGCAGTCCCCCGCTCGGCATCTGGCTCCCTCCACCGCAGGTACTACAGGCTGCGTCCGCTGCCTGCTTGCAGCCCCCATGCCCTGCTCAGCTCCCGGCTCCCACTGACAGCAGCTCCCCGGGGGGACTGCATGTGATAAATCGCATGCGATTTTTCACATGCAAAACCTGGCACATCAAGTGCCAAATCGTATGTGACCCCCCCCCCCCCCCAGGGGAGTTGTCAGTAGATTAGGTCCGACTTGTCCTTCGGCCTAATGTATGGGGGCCTTTACTGTGATCATAGCTTTCTCATGCACCCTAGATAAGCTCATTCACCTGAAACCTGTGACAGCTGCCCCTTTAATGCTAATTCAGGTGCTGTGTTTGGGATTGTCTCACCTTTAAAAGCCATAAGGTACTTGGCAGTTGAGCTTTAACCCAAGAAAAAAAACACATGTTCATTTTAGCTATGATGTGTAAGCAGTTGCCAGGTTCCTAAGAAAACCAGTTGTTAGTGTAGGACTTGCAGTGAAATGGGGTCCCTTGGCGATGGGCTGCAAGCTTAAATGCATTGATCATTTCATGAACTAAAACCCCATTATTTATTTAATTGATTATTACATTTCAAAGTAAAAGAAACTGAATGATTGCTATAAGAAATTTGGTAATTTAAACCTCAAGGATGGGTCGGGCATGAAGGAAGATCACATGACATAGCCTGCCTATGGTGTGGCCGGGACATCACATGACATAGCCTGCCTATGGTGTGGCAGGGAGTATTCTGTACTGGTCTTTATTTAAGGACTTGCTGCCTTTCCTCTGGTTTTTTTGTTTGTAATTGAGCATTGGCTGCTTTTGTGGTGGGAAAGAACGGCAGATCACCAGGCCAGGTACAATAAGTTATTTGATAGTTGGCTGTAATCTCTAACTAAAAGGAAAAGGAGTGATAATTACCTGGGCCCAGGTATGATGGAGTGGTCCCCATTACCTGGCAACAGTAGCTCTTCTGAACCAAGCACATGTCGCTGTGTGCTGGGCTGCAGTATGGCCAGGTAGGTGCTTAAAGTGTTATTTTATTCTAAGTGCGCATGGCCACATCTTAAGTGATTAGGTCACACCCCCTGAAAAGTATCTGAGCCCAGCCTGGCTCACTACTGCCATGGTGGAAACAGACTGTCTGGAGCATTGCAGAGTAGCACCACTGAGGGGGACTGCGGCGGATTGTGACAATAGAACAGAAACTGAAATGACCATCCAGTCTGCAAAAATCTGTCCACCTTTCAAATATTTGCATCAACAAGCCACCCGTACTGCCCACTTCACTCAGGAAGCGGGGAGCAATGGGCATCCTCCGGGAGACAGCGCCCTGGGCAAGACACTGCAAATTAAAATGGGTTGGAGCCATATGGTATTTTCAGCAGCCACTGGGCCCTAGGCAAGAGCCTATCGGATATATTCAATTGATGCCGGATCCATTTTGCCGGAATGGATCCGGCATCCATTATTCAATTTATCGGCCAAATCCTGATGTCAGATTTGGCCGATGATTGACACTCACTCGGCCAGCGCTCGGATCGGGTGAGCGCGGCAGCGGGAGACGTTGAGGGAGCCTGGATGGAGCCGGGTGAGCTGCTCTCACCTGGCTCGGCGGCGGGTATGTAGGGGAGGGTGCGCGTGGCGGAGTGAGGGTGCCGGCAGCGGCGTGAGGGTGCTGGCTGCGGTGGACAGGAGGACGGCGCCATGTAAGCTGCCGTCTTTTCTGCAAGAGGCCTAACGGATGTTACAGCTCAGCCTGTTACACTAATTTGAAACAAAATGGCAACTTTTAATCAGTAGCATAAACTTCCACTACTGTTTAATATTTTCGGGGAATGTGTGTCACACACATCCTTCTCCGTAAATTGTTCCTCCCCTGTAAATTGTTAAAACGAAATGCTAGTCTACATCAAAGGCTTGCACAATAAACCAAAGACAAAAGGCAGAAGGACTAACCATGTGCTTACAGGGAGCGCCTAGTAACATATACCCAAAAGCCTATCACCACCATTGTCTGCTTGTATTCTGTTAATGCTCATTCCTGCCAGATTATAACCTTGAACAAAAGTTTTCGGTGCTCCATTCCCAGTTGTTGAT
Organism: Crinia signifera; assembly: GCF_055691185.1. Classification (NCBI taxonomy): domain Eukaryota; kingdom Metazoa; phylum Chordata; class Amphibia; order Anura; family Myobatrachidae; genus Crinia; species Crinia signifera. Next base: position 68,753,449 of record NC_139228.1, read on the forward strand.
CTAACCAGTAAACTTGTTTTTTTTTTAATACTAACCCAACAAAAAGGCTCCATGCAAACAATTTTTATGATGCAGTAGTTTTTTTTTTATCATTATTTTTATGATGCAGGAGGTTTTCCGCGATCATTTTTATCATTAAGGAGTTTTTTTTCTTATAATTATTTTTGTCATGCATGAGTTTTTATTTTGTGTATGTGTGTGTGAGTGTTTTGTTGCGTGGCCTCCGGTTTAGAGGTTTTGCCTGCCCTTCACATGTGAACTGTAAACAGGCGTACAGATGGAATTCTTTTGTATAAACATTTTCAGATACAGTACTCTTCCACGGTCCTGTCAGTTGTTTATGGATTCAGAAAGCCACAGATATGCCTACGAGTCAGGAAAATCAGCGTTACTGCCAAACATTTGCACAACAGCTCCACGGAGCTCGTACCTGCACTGCATAGTGCTCACTGATAAAAGACCGTTTACTAAAGGGTCGTCGTACTGTGTAGTCAATGGGTGAAGACCCCTCCCCCCCCCCCCCCCCCCTCGTCCCATTGCCACCCACATCCCAGTGGTCTCTTATCACAAGGCCAGAGAGTTTTGTATCAAGTGTTTAATCCGTTGGGCTGATATTTTGCAAACTCTAGAACTTTACTGCAAAGATAAAATCAAATATATTTAGCAAGTATTTCATTACAAGTCTTCCAGACCATTGCTTCTTCTGTGGCTTTTATACTTTTTTTTTTAAACCATAATACAGGTTGAGTATCCCGTATCCAAAATGCTCGGGACCAGGAGAATTTTGGATAACGGATTATTCCGTTTTTCGGAATATTTTAATATTTCAATGATGTATTTTGAAGTATCTTGCATTTATGCTGTATAAACACATAATATACACACAAATATATTTTATTACCACATAAAATACACACAAATATATTTTAATTGTTCAAAAAACAAGGTTTCAAAACGTGAAACAAAATGTGTGTACTATCTCAGCACTGAATTTAAATGCCAAGCAATCATTGTCTTGCACATATATAGTGCCAGTTACATATCATGTCCCCAGTGATGCTGTTACATATGTCCCCAGTGAGTTTTTAGCAAAAAAAATTTTTTTTTCACTTTCTGGAATGTCCGTATTTCGGAATAATTCGGATAACGGATATTCGGATACGGGATACTCGACCTGTATTTATTTGGTTACAAAGTAGAGATGATTAATTTAGGTGGTTATATTTGGATCTCAAGAATGGCATTTCATTGGCTATTTAGCTGTCACATGTTTTTGATAGCCAACAATAATTAATACCCCTTTTACACCGAGGTCAGCCGAAAAGAAAACCACGGGTCCATTTCCCCCGAATCCTACCCTGGTCCTGACCAGGGTATAACATGGGGAGGACCCAGGTGGTGGGCATTATAAATGGGTAAGCCAAATCATCCGACCCGGCTCCCATTTACACCAATGGGGGATCCCAACCTTCTGACTGCAGCGTCCTATGGTCAGGATGGAGATTGGGTGGGGGGGTGCACACAGCCTCCGCTGCTGTACTGTGCAGACAGCAGCAGAGGTAGGCAGGAGGTAAATGATGTCTATGTTCAGCATCCATTTACCTTGGGGGGCTATCGGGTGCACGGAGGCTGGGGGCAGCCCAGCAGCTTACCCCGGGGCTGGGTTTGCCCCCTGCACGACGATGATGTTGCGAGTGTCCCGGCTGGCTGATTTCTCAGTGCTCAGGAAGTGCCTCTGCCGGGGGCAGGGTGGGGTGGGGGGGGGGTGTGCCAGTGTAAAAGGTAACAAACGCTGGGTCACACCCGGGTTGAAGCTGGGTCCAAAAACCCAGATGCAACCCGGTGTTTTGGTGTAAAAGGGGGCATAAGATAAATCCGAACTTGCACTTTGTAGTTGGCGTAAAAATTTGGACTAAGGAGGTCATTCTGGTTGACATTTGCAGCTTTGCGAGCCAACTAAACGCCGCCCGCCAATGGTTTGTATGGGCCATGCAAATATAAGTCAGTGGAGACTTCGCTGGAGACAGGGTTACAGGTGGATAGACTGCACAGCTCCTCTCCTCCAACGCGTTTCGACAGGTGAACTGTCTTTCTCAAGGCCTTGAGAAAGACAGTTCACCTGTCGAAACGCGCTGGTAACCCTGGAAGCACCTGATTGGCAGTGGATGGCCATACTCTGCCATTTCAGGTACGATTTCCTTTTGTCCTTATCAACATCTGTGGGTACAGGTTGCACCCTGCACATCCTTTATGTTATACCCCCAATAAAATCTTTTAAGTAAGAAAGAACGTTTTCTTTCTTTTTTATGCTGGGGGACCATTGGAGGATACTCGCTATTAAACATCAAGAAGTACCTGTGGAATCCTAAAAAGATACCCCTATGCGATTGCAGAAGTTATCGTACATGTGAGTACGGTACGCACTTATTCTACGTACTCGACTACCTATTATGGTGTTTTTTGAAGCTTAAAAGATACCTTGATGTGCTTGTGCACCCGTTACTCCATGTGAGTGAGGGTACGATATCCCTTTGAGCCACAACATCATTTTTTGCCATCTTGGCCATTTCTAATAAAACCTTGAACCATACACCTATGCCCCTAATGTATGTCCATATTTCTTCATCTTTTTCATGAGCCACTATCGATGCAAACAAGAAACCAGCGCCCATTCTACATTGGTTTTTCTTTCTGCAACTCCGTCGTCAAGAGGTTTTTGGGTGAACCCCTTCTTCCAGTGTGCGGCTGCAGGATTCTGGCTTTGCGCCTTGGGACGATTTCACTTTTTCTTGTATAAATAAGAGTTGACAGAGTTGAGGTTTGCTGGGGATTGCTGTTGTTGTGGTTAATGGGCCAGCTGTATCAAGCTTCAAAAAGTTAGAAAAATTACAGGTAGGAGCTGATTGGCTGGTTGTTTATCACTCCCCACTTTATCACTTTAGCGTGATATATCTGTCCCAAAAAGAAGGCTGTGAGGTGAATGAGGACAAGTATAGGGAATGACCCTTAGATTTTGTTGTATGAAGGCCTTTGCTAATAATATCCTCATAAGTACTGTAACACCGCCGAATAAGAGCAAAGGCAGGAAAGACCACTTTGACCAGAAATAACTGTCACTGTAGGGATGGCCATCGACCATCGATGATTCCAAATCTTTGACCAATGGTAACTACTTTTACAATCGATGGGAGGAGAACCAGATGGTTTCCCACCAGAGGTATTGAATATATTTTTTCTCCTGGATGTTGGAAGATGGAGCATACTGTAGCTCCACCCTTGACACCCACAAAACTACGCCCCCAGACCCTTATTGGCTGCAATTCGCCAAACATTAAAGCAAGGGTGACCATCGATAGATGAAAGATCAATGGTCTCATTATGCATGGTTTTACACCATCAAGGTTTACCATCAATGGGATAAATTACCAATGGCCATCCCTATGTAGCTGTGCTTCCATCGTTACGAAGCAGACAAAACCTCCATGAATTAATGTTGAGCTGTGCAAGGTCCAGATGACTTAATTTCCCAGGATTTCTTGATGTTTCAACTTTATTCAGCTTAAAATTTACAGGTGTAAGCCATAAGCATCAGACTACACTGGTCAAAGGAAATGTTTTCCCCTTACTGTTATCTTGCTATATGCACTTTGGAGAATGATCTGTACTGCTACAGTCCAAGATAACAGGAATTCCTCTTGGCAGTGGGTCACATTAACTCTCTCTCTCATCGGTTCTGTTCATTGTAAGGAACGTTCTATGTATTACAATGATTTAATGGCATCTAGCTTACACTTTACATGCCCGATTGCTGTAAAACATTTCACTTAAAATATTTTTCCTTCAACTGGAGTGTTTAAAGTCGCGCAGTTTATTAGCTGAATGATTTCCAGGGGTAATATTGGTATGTCCATAAAAGCTTGTGCTGAAGCTATTATTCCCTGGGAACGGCTTCATCGCCGAGAGCTTGTTCATGTTTAACTGAATACAGTTTAAGTTCTTTTACAAGGGCGAGTAACTCCTGCAAGGCGTACAGTACGCAGTGTTCAGTGTAAACTCTAGGCTGAGACAAGGGGATATAAGGGGTCTATGTACTAAGGGCCTGATAAAGATCCATTCGGTACTGCGTGCATTCGTACCGATGTTGTGCGTCTGCGCAGGCGGGTATCTGCGCATGTGCAGGCGTATGGTGCGTGCACCCACGGCGACCTTTCGGGTCGCCGGGTGCACGCACCCATGCCGGCGTGGGGGAGGGGGGGCAGAGATGGGTGGGGGGCGCAGGGCTGCCCCATTACCATATGGGAACACCCAGTGTTCCATGGACGGTCTCATGGAAATGAGGCAGTGATGCAGGTGTGGGGGGCGGGTGGATGACATCACCGGATGTCAGCTGCCCGGCCGTATCCACACCAGCGTGCACGCATATATACGCAACTAAAGAGTCACTTATATATGCGTGCACGCTAAACATCATTCGATGGTCGGTGACCATCGAAAGATGTGGGCGGTTACCCGAGCCATGCGAATGGATGTTTATGCAAAACATCCATTCACAGCTGTTCGGGCGAAGCCGCACTTTGAGGGGGCGGCGGCGGGGGGCGGTCGTTCGCCGGGCGGGGTTTGGTGGACTCGCAAGGCTGCGAACTCGCAGCCTTGCGAATCAACCTGAATAACCCCCTAAGCCTCAGAGAGAAATTAAGTCGCGAGATATAAAGTACCAGTCAACCTGCACCCATCTATCATTTTTCAACCCCACTCTCCCCATAGTACCTAAGTATGACCACACCAGTCAGGACCCATCAGGATTCTGTCTGTCGGTATCCCGCTGTTGGTAGTATAACAGAACGCACCTGTTAAAAGCAAGCATCTAGTCCAAACTATGAACACAGGTGTACAGATGGAGCACACTTCATTGCAGCACACCTTTCAGTTTCTTGGATCATCATTTATATTATATACATTTATTTAAGGTGCAGGTTTTTAAAAGTGGGGCTGTTGCCCATAGCAACCCAACAGATTCTAGCTAGTATCTTCGAGAAGCTGCTAGGTAAATAAGTAGAATAATATGGGTTGCTATGGGCAACATCCTTACTTCTATAAACCCACACTGTTGTAAATATCCCCAGATTTCCTAAAGCGTCTACACCAGACCAGAAGCGGTTTATTTACTAAGATGGACATTCTATTGAAGACGGGAGGTTGCCCATAGCAACAAACCCGATTCTACTTCTTATTTGTTTAGAACATTCTAGAAGATAATATAATCTGATTGGTTGCCCATAGCAACAAACCCGATTCTACTTCTTATTTGTTTAGAACGTTCTAGAAGATAATAGAATCTGATTGGTTGCCCATAGCAACAAACCCGATTCTACTTCTTATTAGTTTAGAATGTTCTAGAAGATAATAGAATCTGATTGGTTGCCCATAGCAACATCACATTTTTAATAAAACTCCCATATTAGTAATTTTACTCTGTCTATAATTTTCTAGAATGCAATTAATAGAGTGATATTGTGGTATCGTGGAGAGAGATAAAGTACTAGCCAATTAGCCCCTTACTGCCATGTTACAGGCTGAGGGGGTCTATGCAGCTCTGCCGACAGAGCTGGCAAAAAGGGGGGGGGGGGGCAATGGGAAGGGCGTGGTCACACCCCTGTTAAAAAATGTATACATAGTAGCTAGTGTCCGGCGGGTGGGACACCCGCGCTGGGAGGAAAAAGGACACGCTGCCTCCCTCCCCAGCTCAGCGGTACTGAGCAGCGTGTGCTCAGCTGGGGAGAGAGGCTGTGCTGCAGCAGCAGCCTGTCATCGCTCTCCTCACTGCCTGGCTCCCTGCAATAGGCAAGGAGGGAGTGTAACCCCGGCAGACTCGAGCCCAGGTGAAAAGTACCCGCTGTCCTCCCTCTTTCGACAACACTGGGTCTATGTAGTAAGCATACCTCCCAACAGTCCCGATTTTATTGGGACAGTCCCGATTGTCAGGGCCTGTCCCGCTGTCCCACCCGCGGGCGGCAGTGTCCCGCGGTGTGGGGGGGCTGTTGGGAGTCCCCCCTGTCAGCTGCTAAGCGGGTCTATTCACGCAGCCAGGGGGCTGGGGGCATGGCTAGAGGCTCACAGAGCCTCTGGGTCATGCCCCCATAGCGGCAAAATGGGGGCGTGGCCTCGCGGGGGAGCCGCGAGTATAGGCCACACCCCAAATTAGGCCACGCCACCCGAAAATGTTGACGCGCCTCCGGCGCGCAGCAGCAGCGTCCCGCCTGCTGAACTACAAAAGTTGGGAGGTATGAGTAAGAGAAATAAAGTAGCTATAGTGCATGGTAGATGTAGTAACACGTGGGATTAGATTCATTAGCAGTTTCCTTTTTGCCCTAATAATCAGTTGTGAACACCACTTGCTCCGTTACAGAATGTGATAATTAGAAGCACCCGATGCAGAGTCCATTGTTCCAATGCAGATTATAATAACCAGTCATCTAAACATACATCAGTCAAATGCGGTAATCTGCAGCTCCCTCTAGTGGCACTACATTGCAATAGCAGTAAAAACAGGATACAGTCTTAGCACAAATGGGACTTTCTGCTATTACAAAAAACTTTGGTACTTGTGTACTAGCACGGCGCCCACAATATGTGATCGCATCGCATGGCATACACCCGATGCGATTTAAAATTGTATAAGCCCCTATACGATGTTTAATTGTATAAGCACCCTAATGGGGGCTTACAATGTTAAATGCACCCCCACGCCACCCCCACTATAAACGTGAACCCGAAGCATGGCGGCAGTGCACGTCCTACGACCTTTTTATACCCCCACTATCCACGTCAGCGTGGAGTTGATTTTATATAATGCGGTGAACGCAGCGAGCCACCGAGCCCGAAGCATGGCGTGCGGACGCGTATTACTTTACATGTATTCCGCGTCCCCTCGCGGGGCGCGCTGCGCTCGCCACGCTTTGGGCTCAGTGGCTCGCTGCGCTCGCCACACTATATAGAATCAACTCCACGCCGACGTGGATAGTGAGTGGGGGTATGAAAAGGTCGGAGGACTCCACGCTTCGGGTTCAAGTTCATAGTGGGGGTGGCATGGAGGTGCATTTAACATTGTAAGCCCCCCATTAGGGTGCTTATACAATTTTAAATCGCATACCATTGTAAATGCGATAGAATGGCATACAATGCCATACAATTCAATGGTATACAATTTAAAATTGTATAACAATGGCTGCCATCGCATCGCATACCATCGCATGCCTTATGGTCTGCGATGCGATGGGCGCCGTGCTAGTACACAAGTACCAAAACTTCTGAAAAGTAACTAAACGGAGACAGTTTCCTTAGAAGGCACAGAAATAACTAAGATGTAGAAACTAGTAACTTATAAAATGAATAAAACAGTCCAAAATCTACATGAATACATTATGCGCTTACTGGGGAAAAAAATTTGTGCGTACACAATAGGCGGAATTCAATTGTTTTTCCACCAGCATTTCAGCTCGCTATCCCCGGGGGTGTTGAGCTGAAATGTGCGAATGTGTGACTAAACCTGACCATAATGAGCGCAGTGTGCCAATAAATATAGATCATTTTCGTTTGCCCTAGGATCTCCCAATATTTTAGACGGGGGGATATGTGCAATAAAACAATTGAATACCACCCAATGAATCTACATTTTCTGATCAGAAAGCACCTATTTACAAATAAATGAGCACTTATTGTGTAGGTCAGATGTTGATAATTAGTCTTATATTCCAATATTCTACAGAGAACGGGGACAGGGAGAATGATTCAGGAGACATTCTAGTAGATTAAATAGGAAACCTATTAATGATTGGGATCATCTCAGAAAGGATTCTGACACAGTATCACAGTCTACTTGGTAAGAGGCGATGGGGCCCAGTCCAACGCTGACTAGATCACCTTCAATCTGGCCACACTCACGTAGAATCAAATCTAAAAGGCTGAATTTAATGGGATCCATTAGCATACTGGGACTGGGACCGCCTACAACCAAATATGGCTGCCATCTGGATGTTTCACTGACCGCTGAGCTTAGTGATTTGCTAACAATTAGGTCTAAAGTTTCCAAATTGGCCAACAAAGTTGCAGTGATTATGTATAATCTTGATATCACGATAATGATATTCTCCCCTCTGAGAAGTCGCAGTAGTGTGTGGCGGGGGGCCTTTACACCGGCATCAAAGTCTCAGACACCCTCGATACACGTGTTGCTGCTTACAATGTGTCAAATAAAATCTACAACCCAAGCGCGCACAAATATTTGAGCATAGTTTCCCTGCAAGATGAATCAAAATATAGAATAAAAAAAGACATGTTTACCAGACCGCTATCCCGCGCTGCGAGCATAAATAACATGTTTCTTTTTCTTTTCTCTGCGATGCGCTAACTACTAAAGGTTTCTGGTAAGTGAATATTCTATTTTGTTCACCAAGATTAAAAACAGGAATGTGTCAAAACAGTAGAGAAGGCAGCATGTGTGCCGCAGATTGGAAGAGAACGATACGAGGTCCGGTATAAGATCAGCTACGCAGTTGTTTTGGACACGTTTGGATACATTTCAAAAGTTCCTCTAAAAAAAATTTTTTATAGTTTTTTTGTTTTTAGCTTTTAAACAAAGTTGATCAAATGTATAATGTACAGATAATGGGGTTTATTCAGACCTGATTGCACGTCTGCAAATTCGCAGGCTGGGCGATTTTATCAATGGTCTACGCATGCGTGCGGTTCGTAGTATGTATGCAGAAGGCCGTCCTGCTATAAAATCCAGCAAATATTTTTATCGCTTTCCGTTCGCAAGTTAATTGACAGGAAGCCGGTGTTTGGGCCAGGTGGTAACTGGACATTTTCTGGGAGTGTCAGGAAAAAGGCAGGCGTGCCCTGGCATTTGAGGGGAAGTCATGTGACGTCAGCTCCGGCCCCTTATCAGCCTGTTTCTATCACAGCCGCTGAGTAAGTCCTGGGCTGCGCACAGACTGCACACACTGGGGAATCATTACATGGTGAGTGGCTGTTATACGGGAGTGTCAGGGATAATGCAGGCGTGGCCAGGTGTGTGAGGGGAAGTCATGTGATGTCAGCTCCGCCCCCGATCAGTCTGTTTCTATCACAGCCGCTGAGTAAGTTCTGGGCTATGCACAGACTGCACACACTTGGGTAATCATTACATGGTGAGCGGCTGTTATCTGGGAGTGTCAGGGATAATGCAGGCGTGGCCAGGTGTGTGAGGGGAAGTCATGTAATAATGTGATCGATTCCCATTATGGCCTTAATTGTACGCCAGTGTTTTTCAACCACTGTGCCGTGGTACACTAGTGTGCCTTGAGCTGTTCTCAAGTGTGCCCCCAGATCTAGCGATGCCCAAACCAGTTCACAGCCACCACCAGTTCAACTGTTATTTACTGGTCTCTTCTTTTCATGTAAAAAGCCAATTTATTTTATTCTTTGTTACCTGTGTGATTGTTTTTATAAGGGGGCCAATTGGTTTGTGTTTTTTTTCCTGTGGGGGTCAATGTGTTTTGCCCTGTGGGGATCTCATGCTGTGCCTTGGCAATTTAAAATTCTCCCCGTGCTTGCGCAGGTGTCCTCCGAGTACTTTGGTTTCCTCCCACACTCCATATATATTGGCTCCCAACAAAAAAATTACCCCTAGCGTGTAAGTGTGTTTGTACATGGGCACACTAGGGGGGTGATTCTGGTTCACTCGCAGTGAACCAAAATCGTCCCCTACCCAGATGTTCGAACGGAGCAGTGCGGGCTGGGGGCATCTGGTGGCGGGCTCAGGTGTCGCCCATGGGAAGTTGGAAACACCCCGCGTTTCATGGGCGTTTCATGGGTTGCGGGCGGGATTAGTTGTGCCGGGGGCGGGCATCTTATGTCACATGACATCTGCTGTCTTTGTCCCGCTGCCCATAGATACAAGTCAGTCTCCACTGACTTCTATCTGGGAAAGCAGGGGAAATCCTTCAATGGCCGGTGACCAACACATGATTTCTCCTGCTGCGGGCACATTCGAGGGGAAATGGTGGCAGGGGGCTGTGTATTCGCCAGGCGGCGTTAAAAGGACTCTATAAACTGTAAGCTTCGTAGTAAATCAACCAGAGTCACCCCCTAGATGGGCCAAGTGGTTCTTATCAGGTTCTCTGGTTCTATGTAAAGCCCATGGGGGCAGAAGAGATAAACTGGAGATAAAGTGAAAGGAGATAAAGCACCAGACAATCATCTCCCAACTGTCATTTTCAAACACAGCTGATCGGCTGGTGCTTTATCTCCTTTCACTTAATCTCCAGTTTATCTACTCTCAAGGCTTAATACATCTGCCCCATTGTCTTATGTCTTCCACATATCACCGCAGTAAGAAATTGTTCAGTTATTTGATTATTTAGACTTGCACGTTCTGTATTACCGTACATGTGCAACACAGAATGTAAATGAACGCTTTTGGCGCCACTAATGTTACACCTGCACTTTTGACGCAAACGCTTCGACCTCTAAATGAGCCTCAATGTCCATAAAAATACGGGCACTGGGGACTTTGGAGCTTTTTACGGAACAATATCGCACATAGGCTGACAGCACTGGGCTTCCCGCTGCTGCGCAGTGAAGCAGCTGACATGGCGATCGCAGGCTCGGTGTCAGTGACGTTGCAGTACTACATAAAGATGGTTATTTGTGGTGACGGGGCAAATATGGTTCCATGCTGTCACTGTATGTACTGTACACCAATGCCTGGCACTCAGGATAGGTGGTGTCATTAGTACAACCAGTTAGAATAGTGGTTCCCAAACATTCTTTAATCGCGGTGCCCTAAAGTATCAGCATTTTATCAGTTGAGAAGAGAGGTGGTGGTCCTCAGGAGAGGGGAGTGGGGGTGATTTTTGAGATGTTGGCAGTGGCGGATCAATAGCCCCTGCTAAAGCTTCGGTGGTTTGCAGACACTGGGGGTCTACAGGGTCTGCTAGACCCCTGCCCAGACCTGCCATTACTTGTCTGCAGGTGCATTGCGCCTGCCCCCATTGAAAAAGTCCCTCCCAAAATGGCCACTACTGCTCAATGTCACCACACAGGTCTCTCCCAAAATGGACACCGCCTCCTCCAGCATCCCTAATAACTGTCTCCTCTGAGGTGGCAGTGGCCATTTTAGGAGAGACCTGGGAGGTGACAATGAGCAGTAGAGACTGAAGACCCGCAATGGCAGCCAAGAGGTATTCCCTGACAACGAGCAGGTATGGGAGGGGGGGCAAGGTTTTCAGCATACGCGTAAATAAGAAAGGGTCTAATCATGGAGATTACATAGGTGTAATAGTGACATGCATGGGAAGCGCTGTGAATGTGAGGTTTGTAGGAGAGACAACTGGACAGAGAAGATGAGAAGATGAGGAGGTTACCAATGGGTAATGATGAAATTTAAGAGAGGAGACAAATGAGGATGGAAAGACAATGATCCTGGATACACACAGAGCAATATATGGGCCAATACATCGTGAGCCTCTCAAAGAGTTGCCCAATATGTCTGTGAACGGCACTGTTCGATGGCCAGTATATCGATGGTCAGATATATTGTTGCATCTGGCTGTGTGTACGAGTGGTCTGCCAACTGCCCGTACTGCAGAGACCACCAGTGACTGACATCTCAGCTGGATGGGCACATTTAAATGCCCAACTAGTTAGTCACGATACATCGGACGGACGATGGTAAGTATGTATAATTGTTAGATAGGTGGGCCAGGTGTGTATCCAGGTTCATCAAAGCGTCGGGATGTACGAGAGTAAATGTCAGGAGGACATGAAAGAAGAACTTCTACACTTCCGCTCCTGCAGATTATTTCATTATGAAATGTCTGTGATTTAGCGATGGGCTGATTGACAGGTGAGCTTTCCCCAAGGCTCTGCCACAGCGCCAGGCTTTCCTGATGGCAGCAATTAGTAATGTGTGGCCAATAACAAGAGATGGGGCATAGAGGCCCATTCAGAAATGGCGCCAGTGTTTTCTGAGCGTTCCCCAGAAAATGCTGGCGGCCCCCGGCTGTTGGGATGTCATCAGCAACCTCCTTTTTCCCAGGGCCATCGCAGCACTGAGTGAGTCCTGTCTTGCTCAGTGCTGCGGGCAGTGGGGAAAAAAAATCATTTGCTCGGTGGTGAATGATTTTCCCCATGTGTGCATGGCTGCATATGTGTTCAGTCGTGCACTGGTTGGGGGGGTTCTGTGGGGCAAAAAGTACCCCCCCCCCCCCCTCTCGGCGCTGCTGGCTATATACAGTAACTACAGTACAGGACTAGCTGTACACACCATAGCTGCTTAGAGTACTGGCTGTCTACAAATATGTACTTCTAGACTGGATAATTTCTACAGTAATAATAGGAGATGTATCTTCCAACCGATCATCCAGATCATCTAGGAGCCAGTAATGTCATTGTAAATGCAGCCTATCCAGTCACTAGTAGAAACCAGTAACATCACTGAGGGCGGGATGTATTAAAATACATCGCCGCCTGCCCGCCACGATGCCAGCGCATATGTACTAACATATGCGGCTGGCATCGCGGTGCGGTGACGGAAGCCCCCCGCGATACCTGTACTGTGGGTCTCCGTCATCTCCCTGCCACCTGCCTCTCCCCTCACGCCGGGGACAGATAAGCAGGCTGTCCCCGGCGCCGCCTCCTCCCCCCCTTCAGCCGGAAGGACGTCTGGCTGCGTCACTAGGGGGAGGAAGGGCTTACCTTCCGGGTCCAGGAGGACCTGGACTAAGGTAAGCGAGAGTGAGGGGGACAGGGGGGTCGACGGAGGCGTCGGGTTGGCATCAGGTGGCTATAGAAGCCCATAGGCTTCTATAGGGTATCGCAACCCAAAGGTGGCGATACCCTACAATGCGGTAACGTGGCGGCGGGGTTTTAATACATAGGAAAATGCGGTAGAACGCGGGTTTTGCCGCATTTTCCCCTTAGTACATCCCGCCCTGAGAATGCAGCTTATCCAGTCACCTTATGCTGCTTTCAGACCGCATAACTGGCTTTGACCCTGTATTTGAAAACGTTTCCAAAAACGGGTCTGCCAGGTAAAACCCCTTTCACACCGCATCTCTTAAATGGTATATTACCGTTTAAGTGCCTTTTTTGGTACTTGTGTATTTTGGCGGCGCCCCCGATGTCCGTCGTACGACGAACAGATCGCATCGCATCGCATGCCATGCACCCGATGGCATGCGATGCGATGCGACGCGATTTTGACCCCCTATACGACCAAAAATCGTATAAGCACCCTAAAGGGTGCTTTTGAGCACCCAAATGGGTGCTTACAATGTTAAATGCACCCCCACGCCACCCCCCACTATAAACGTGAACCCGAAGCGTGGCGAGCGCAGCGAGCCCGCGAGGGGCGGCGGTACGCGTCCTACGACCTTTTCATACCCCCACTATCCACGTCGGCGTGGAGTTGAGAATAGAATAGTGTGGCGAGCGCAGCGAGCCACCGAGCCCGAAGCGTGGCGAGCGGACGCGGATACCTTCACAGTTATACGCGTCCCCTCGCGGGCTTCACAGGTGTCCGTGGCGACGCGGACACCTGTGAAGCCCGCGAGGGGACGCGTTTACCTGTGAAGGTATCCGCGTCCCCTCGCGGGGCTCGCTGCGCTCGCCACGCTTCGGGCTCGGTGGCTCGCTGCGCTCGCCACACTATTCTATTCTCAACTCCACGCCGACGTGGATAGTGGGGGTATGAAAAGGTCGTAGGACGCGTACCGACGCCCCTCGCGGGCTCGCTGCGCTCGCCACGCTTCGGGTACACGTTTATAGTGGGGGGTGGCGTGGGGGTGCATTTAACATTGTAAGCACCCATTTGGGTGCTTAACATTGTATAAGCACCCATTAGGGTGCTTATACAATGTTTAATCGCATCGCATCGCATCGTATGGCATCGTATGCCATGTACAATGGCATACAATTTCAAAATTGTATGCCATCGTGCACTATCGTACGATATCGCGTCGCATCGCATACCATCGTATGTGTTATGGTATGCGATGCGATGGGCGCCGCCAAAATACACAAGTACCCCTTTTTTTTACGTACCTGGCAGACCCGTTTTTGAAAAGTTTTCAAATACAGGGTCGCACGCACGCCCCACTGCCGAGCGAATCCCCGTGCTACCACGTGAGGGGATGGGTAAACTTACACATCCGCTTGCATGCGGACACATGATGAACTCATTCGATGGTCGCTCACCATCGAATGATTTCTCCAGCCTTCGCTCTGGATAGTAAGTCTGTCGTTACTTTTCAGATACCCGCTATCCGCAGATTTGGGGGCAAGGGCGCTGATGCCATGTGATGTCAGCTGCCCGCCCCGAGGATGCCTTGAGGCACGCCAGTAAAACGCTGCGTCCACCCCATGCCCGCCCCCTCCCCCTTCCTGCCCATCCTGTTGCGGATGTCCCTCCGAGTGTGAAGCTCACCAAAGGTGTTTGCTCCTGGGGTTTGCGCATATTCGCACATGCGCAAACCCACACCATCGGCCGGAGGAGCGAATCTGGACCTGAGCGATCCGGTCTCAATCACCCAGCAACAGGGGTACATTTTCTAAGATGGGAGTTCCATTGAAGATGGAATATTGCCCCTAGCAGCCAATCAGATTCTAGAAGATCATAGAAAGCATGTGATTGGTTGCTGTAAGCAACATCCCATCCTCAGTAGAACGGGATGTGGTCATTTGGTCTACAGCATGATGGTCGACAGTCATTAGGTTGACACCATTAGGTCGACATGGGTCTAGGTCGACATGGGTCTAGGTTGACATGGGAAAAGGTTGACATGGTTCTAGGTTGAAAGGTCATTAGTTCGACAGGTCGTTAGTTCGATAGGTCATTAGTTAGACAATGTCTAGGTCGACAGTCAAAAGGTCAACATGGGGTTTTTCACTGGAACTTTCGACGTATAAGCATGTCTACCTTTTCCAATGTCGGCATTTCCCATGTCGACCTAATGGTGTCGACCTAATGACTGTCGACCATCATGCTGTAGACCAAATGGGATTAGTAAAACTCCCATCTTAGTACCCCACAGTGAGCTGCGTCTATGCCCCCTGTACCTTTGTCGGACGCCCCATCTGTTCCAGTCTCTCCCCTCATTAGGGACTTTAAACAACATGGAGCAGGCTGCGGACATGTACCTGCATATAATAGGATCAAGCCGGCGAGGGAGCCTCTGCCCCGAAATCTTAATGCAGGTGTGAGAGACGGAAACCAGGTGGCTGAAAGGTTTCTTTGTTTGAAGCTGTCAGGAGGAGAAGCCGATTAATCTCCTGCCCCATCCCTAAACTCCCTTTTAACCGTGTCAAGACATCTCCTGACATCAGGAAGTCCCGGCTGACGGGGCTATGTGCTAAGCTCAGTTAATGTGGTCCTAAGTTTAAACACTTTAGGTTGAAAGTGGATAATTGGTGGTAGTGGATTTTAAAAGCGCACGCAGGTGCCTTTGAAAGAAGGTCAAAAGTCAAGTGCAAACCCCCCTTCCCGCCCCTGTCAGCAAGGGCGAGCTTTTCCTTAGGAGATCAAAATTCTTTTACGCAAACCCCGAGGGTCTTGTAAGAGCTGTTATTAATTTAGATCTGTATGTTCCAAATAATACAAAAACGATACCACATGTCTTTATTACCACTAACCTGGACGTGTCCTCCTTGTGGTGAACCCCCACCGCCCCAACTCCAACCCCACCGCCCTTTGCCGGTTCCCAGCTAGGTCTGAAGGAGAGATTAATGCGCGATATATCAGCTGGAGAACTTGGGAGCTGAGTGTGGACTGGATGTAAACACTAGGGGTGGGATGTATTAATATACATCGCCACCCTTCGCCTGACAGCCGCCGCGATGCTGCCGCATATGTACTAATATATGCGGCTAGCATCGGGTTGTGGTGACGGAGACCCCCGCGATACCTGTGATGTGGTCTGCGGGGGTCTCCGTCACATCCCGGCGGCTGTCAGTGTCCCCCTGCGTCTCCTCCTCCCCCCTGCAGCCGGATGTCCTCCCTCCCGGCTGTGACATCAGCTGGGGGAGGAGGAGATTAAAGGAGGACGGGAGGGGGGCGCAGACGGCGGGCGGCGATAGAAGCCCATAGGCCTGGGTGGCGATACCCTGCCAGGCGAAGACGGGGTGGAAGGGTATTGGTACATAGGAAAATGCGGTAAAACCCCTGTTTTACCGCATTTTCCCTTTAGTACATCCCGCCCTAGGCCTTAGGATTCATTAACATTCCCGAGACTTGGAGCACGGGTGAGAGCCGTCGCTCTCAGACACCCTCTCCTCGCTAGCAGGGACCCTGCAACCGGTAACGCACGCCTACTGGACAGAGACATGATTATTAGGCCCTGGCAAGGGCTACCGCCTTTTTTCACTTCAGATTTCAGGAATGGGGGGCCGTGGCCAGGACATGTGGTAGTGGAGTGGCAACCTTTTGCTGGTTTTGACCTTTTGTCGATGTTGACCTAGTACATATGGACATTTTTTGAGTCGACCTAACTATAAATGTTTACACCACAACAGTGGTTCCCAAATAGGGGTACTTTGAAGACCTGTACTCCTGTTGCCGTGGAGATGAACCACGTTGCGTCACTTCCGGTTCCGTGTGCAGCGGCATCAGCGGCTCCCTGTGCTTTTGCACGACCAGCAATTCATTGGAAGCTACCTGCGCTGCCCTCAGACATCAGCAATCATCTGCCCTGTGCTGACCTGGGCGGAGGAAGCATTGGCATTAGTAATACAGGCAGGGCCGGCGCCACCACTAGGCAGCTTCAGGCATTTGCCTAAGGGCGCCGGCCACTGGAGGGCGTTACTGAGCTGCAGCAAGCAGCTGCCGGTGGCAGGAGGAAAGATCCCGCCTGAGGAGCAGGAAGAAGGCATTATTCATCCCAGCAGCAGGGAGCAGGTGAGCCATGCCCCCACCCCCACTGGAGCTTCACAGCGACACCCTCGCCACCCCTGGAGCCGTTCAGCACCATCTACGCCAATTGCCACACCCCCTCCCCCCGGGTGGTGCCTGGACCCCCCCAGGACTTTAACATTAGTGGCAAACGGCAGAAGGCTCCCGCACCCCTGGAGCTCGCAGATCGCCGCACCCCCCACCCCGCCCACGATAGTCAGCGGTAATCAGCAGGTGGTGTCGCACCCCTCCCTCCCGGACAGTAATCCATGGGTGGCGCCTTCACCCTCCCCCTGTGGAGTGACTCTTTACATGTAGATGCAGGGCCGGTAAAAGGCATCTCACACCCCCACCCCCTCGAGCGGGTGAGCAGCAGGGCGCCAACCCACCCGCCCCTTCCTGGTGTGCTGAGATGCGTTGCACCGGCCCTGAATACAGCAAGTGGCGAAATGCATTAGTTGTGACCTCCAGGATTGGACCTCCAACATGGATTGATCTCTGTCACCACTGCCATCCAACTTTGGGGAACCCCCCACCAATTTGTTTGGACCCTCTGTGGAAACCCTCCAGGTGAGCCTTCCAAAATCTTAGCCACCTGTTTTAGAGGATCCACTGTGATCATTCACCAAGTGGGACATTTCTTGGCCAATTGTGCCCTAAAGTCACCTGTCTATGGACATTCACACTCCAACATCAGTGAGGGGTACATTCCTATAGCCTCAATAAGACAAAACCAATTGGCATCAATTGCCTAGTGTGGTACCTCCGGGTGTTCTTACCATCCAGTTACCTGTACCAGGATTTTGGTATCCCAAACACCATCTAGGGACAAAATCCAGAGGACCCACTGAGGCTCCCCCCCTCCCCCATCTGACAAGTGAAATTTTTAGGGAACATTTCACAACTGGACTTATCACAGTTTGCCTACATTCTCCTGCGGCGCTTGGAAGCCCCGTTCCAACTAGAGAGGACCTTCAGGCATCCATCAATCTCCATTGACAGACTCCTCCAGCAGCAAAAAGATCCAGATTCTATGTCATAGTGAGGACCTGTGACTTTGTTTTCCCCATCCATCCAATAGGAATAGCGATCAATACAGTACCAGCCATTGGGCTAAGTGCACTTACCCGTAATTGGATCCAGTACTCTACGTCCATCCTGAGAGTGAGAATTTCAATCCCCCCCCTCCCCCTTCTTCCTTTTTTACCTATATATTTTTATAAATGTATATGTCAGTGGTTCCCAAACTGTGTGCCGTGGCTCCCAGGGGTGCCTCAGGATACATGCAGGGGTGCCTTTGGTTGGTGGTCCAGGACCAACTCAAATTATTAATGGTTAATTATTTATGAGCAAAACCAGTGCTGGTGGCTGCCAATCATAAAATGTGTACAAACAGAAGCAAATGCTGCCCTTTACCACATAACTGACCCTAAGAATTGCATATAAACCCAATCTTATTATGTTAATTTGGTCTAGGGGTGCCGTGAAAAAAATCTGATACTCTAGGGTGCCGTGATTCAAAAAAGATTGGGAACCCCTGGTATATGTCAATGTTTTAAATGTTTTCTTATATAAAAGTACTGTTATAATCTATTTGAGGATTGTGTATTCATTGTAGTACCTTGCGCTGCTTCTCTTTTGCCATGTCCAAACTGTAGCCCTCCAGATGCTGTAAAACTACACACCCCAGCATGCCTTGCCATAGATTTAGCATTCCCTAATTGCAAAGTTCTGGCAAGGCATGATGGGACTTGTAGTTTCACAACACCTGGAGGGCCATAGTTTTTAAAGGACTGCCATAAATCAAAAGCCCAATCAAGGGTTACGGGAGAGAAAAAAGTTTGGAAACCGCTGCACTACATGGTAACAGCACCCCTAGTGGATTTTTTATGATTTGACTGGCATTGCACTTTTTTTTCTGCATGTTTCCTGTCAGGAAGGTGGGACTACATTCTTGTGTGCCGCTCCGGTTCTGCTTCATGCTGTAACTCGAACAGAGGAAAGGGCAGACTGTGGGCAAAGCGATTTCTATCTGCTGTCAGTTTGTAAAGAATTCCATATCTAGCAATATTTCCTCTGGGTGCGTAGAGTGCACAGGAAAGCAAGATAGCGGCGGCGAGATACCGGGGACTGAGCACAATTGATTACAGAGTGGAAATTATACCCTTATTGGATTCCTAATGTGTGCAATGTGGGCTCCTGATTACTCCTTGAGATAGATCCAGATAAACTCTTTCTACCGTGCAGCAAATTGATGGCGTTGACATTCTTCACAAAGTTTATATAAGCCTGCGAGCTATACTGCGCCTGGCTGGATCTCATTTACCGGAGCGGCCCATCATGTCGATCCATGGCGCTTATATGTGAGTTCCAGCTGGTGGCCCCAAGTGCCTGTGAACCATTATAATGGAGCCCCAAGTGACCATCTACTGTTTCTGAGAGAACCTTAAGGAGGGAGCTTTAGTCCATATACGAAAATGCGGTAAAAACACGATAAAGGGGTGTTTACTGCATTTTCACTTTAGAGCATCCCGCCCTTTGACTTTATGCGTGTACCTGGGATTCTAAAATTTACTAACACGCGGCTTTGCAAATTTTGACCAAAATAGGTACTTGCAAAAGGGCATGAAAAAGTGGGGGGAACTTTCTGGGCCCTACTACATTACTAGCATCGTATAGTTGACTGTTAGCGGGATAAAGGAGAATACGGGATACTTTTAATGGTGTCAAATTGCGCAAATATGTAAAAAATCTGATGAATTATGAAGGAATTGAAAAAAAAAAGTGCCCAAAAAAATTTGGGGTGTAATCTGAGGCCACTTTCATATTTTTTTTGTCTTAAACTTAAAGAATGATAAAAAGTGAATATTTTGCAATTAAATAACTTTATTTTGCGGTTCATAAACTAAATAAATAAAACAATTGATTTTCAGGTAATTTGAAGCCTTTTTTTTATTTTTTGCAATCCAAAAATGAAATGGAATGATCGGCTTAATTAAGCTAATTAAAAGCTTCCAATTGCCTAATTGGTCATCAGGGAAGAAAGACGTAATGTCGATCGTTTGCGCAGTGGAGCAGTTATGTGTATGCGTAAAAATCGCATTGCACACATGCGGTGACTGGCGGTCCGGTAACGTTGCTGAAATAACGCAGTACACAAGGTGCCTCTTCATACACAGCAGCAAATCTCAGGCGCCTCCCAATTTACAGCCGCAGTGGCGTTTGCCTCAGGCATGTTGAGATAAGTAGTGCACCAATGCATGCTGCTATTGGTTCAGCAAGCCTGTGTTCCACCACCAACCGTATGCTTTTGCCCACTATAAAATCCATGGTTTAACAACATTATTGGTTAAACAACACGCCGCTTACCAAAACAACGGCCTTCTCTATGTTCAGCGCACCAATGGGTACAAGAAACCCAACTGTCACCCATATTAAATTATAGAGAGATGTCATTCCAAATGAAATCCAGATCAGTGTTCTGCAGCTTCCCATGACAAGGCGACATAATTGTCCAGATCTCTTAATAATCTAATAATGGATTTGTGTTACCCCTAAGCGTCCTGACATTGAAGCAAAGCAGCCCCACTGTTTTAGTTCCCAGTGTCCCCTAGGGCCACTTATTACCATCAGCGAGGCACAGGACTAACACGGATGACTGGACACAGGGGAGCCCATTAATGTGCTATCTAACACATCGCTTTAGGTCCTATTACATTTAGGTCCCTGGAGGGAAAGGGCTGTATCTTTAACCTCAATTAATGGAGTCATTAGCA
This sequence comes from Crinia signifera, assembly GCF_055691185.1. NCBI lineage: Eukaryota > Metazoa > Chordata > Amphibia > Anura > Myobatrachidae > Crinia > Crinia signifera. Next base: position 68,774,152 of record NC_139228.1, read on the forward strand.
TAGCGAAAACTATTAGGGGTTGTGTTTACCCAGCAGGCCCTAGCACAGTCTGGCACTGACCGTCCACGTGATTTCGCACTTCAGTCAGATTCACTTAAGGAAAGAGCAGACACAACAACATCCCCGCTGGGGCAATGCGATTGTTATTCTGCTTTGTTTTTCTATAGCGCCAGCGTATTCCGCTGCGCAACCTGGCAATGTTCATTCGGATTCACACCAGTCTCTGCACCACTCGAGCTTACACTCTAAGGGGGAGATTCTCTAAAAATCTCCGCCCCCCTTCGCAATTATAATTATCGCATATGTTCTGACATATGCGATAATTATAGCAACGGACATCTCTTGCGTTAAGAGCTGTAACCCGGTGTGGGATGCTTATAGCATTTTCACCTTAGAGAATCTCCCCCTAATTCTCTTCCTGTAGGGAACATGCACTGCCCTGTAGCCTGTAGGGAACATGCACTTAAAGGTAGGAAAGCAATGCAACAAAGCAATGAAGAAGGCAAGTCAGATGCTTGGTTGCATAGGGAGAGGAATCAGCAGTAGAAAAAAAGAAGCAATAAAGCCACTGTATAGGTCATTGGTACAACCTCATCTAGAGTACCAGTGGCATAACTAACTACTGTAAGGCAGCCCCAGCTGCCGCTTGGGGGAGCAAGCAGCAGCAGGGTCTGTGTAGGCACCGGCAACCGCTCAATGCACTGACATGCTGCTGACTGCCATTTCCCACTGGCTGAGCACAGGAGGCGAGTCAGCCGCAGCATGGGTGTGGCCATGACAGAGACGACAAATCCCCCCACTGATTCATTTGACTGTACACAGAGACGGCTATTGGCTACTGTGTACACGATGGGAGTTCTAGGGTGGCCTGGGATGCGTCGGAGCCAGGGGAAGCAGCAATGTCTGCTGGTCTCTCTGCCTTTCTTCTGCTTTAGCTTCTCCATTATGCGTGTGACATCATCACGTCACACGCTGGGGAAACATGCTGGAGAGGAGCCCGGGGGGATGGGGGCGCCACAAACTTTTTGGCAGGGGGGAGTAAAATGTATAGTTAAACCACTGTAGAGTACTGTGCACAGTTCTGGGGGCCATATCTCCAGAAGGATATAAATACATTAGAGCCTGTACAAATAAGGGCAACTAAAATGTTTAGATATGCGGACTCGGATTCCAGAGATCCGAGCCCCCACGAACGTCATTAATCCGAGCCAGGTTCCGAGCAGCGCTCGGAAATTCCCTCCTGACTATTTAAAGCCTGATTTTGCAAAGCTTTAAATAGCGGCTGCTGCGCCCGCCATCTTCACTCCAGTCTAGTAGTGGGTTGGGAGAGGGTGTGTTGGTGCTGCTGCTGGGGCTTAAACTTGAGCTTGACCTTGAACGTAGTGCTGCTATGTCTCCCTCAGTGCTGCTGTGTACTCTGTTCTCCTCTCTGCTTAGGGTGGGATCACCCTAGCAAGGAGGACAGTCTAACTGTGTACTTGTAGTACTACTGTCTCCTCTATGCTGGGGCCTACCTCTGGTGCTGTGCTGTAATTATTATTATATATTATATTAATAATTAATTATATATATAGTCCACTGGTGCTGCCTGCACTAAATAGAGGCTGCCAGTATTATTTACTCAGTCCTCAGTGTACCTACCTAGTACATACTAGGCTGCTATATATAATTGAATTAAAAAATAATACCTGTCCTGCAGTGCTGCGTGGAACTGTAAAAAATAATTCCATGCTGCTGGTGCACTGACGTGTGCCACGTAATACCTAATAAAATTAATTTTTATAAATTCTGCTGGTGCATATAGTAGTCTGCTACTGGTGCTGTGTAACTACCTTTTGTGGTGGCCACAGGCAGTGCTACTGCCTAGCTACCTAGTAGTTTAGTTTCTCTACCTACTAGGCTGCTATATTATTATTAATATTTATATTATTATTAATATTTAATTAATTTAATTATATATAGTCCACTGGTGCTGCCTGCACTGAATACTGAATAGAGGCTGCCATCCTGCCCTGCCCTGCCATCAGCTTAAACAAGAGGTGGTGACGCACTAGAACTCCACCCTCTATATGCTGCTGAGGATGCTGCTTTTTTTAAACAGATTCTATCTGCAGCGCCAGGGGACAGCCATGGGGTCCAACATGGCCCCGGCATACGCAAACCTATTCATGACGGCGTATGAGGATAAGCACATCTACAATAACCTTACCTACAACAAGTACATCAAGATGTATGTCAGATACATAGACGATCTTTTCCTATTATGGTCTGGAAGTGAGGAAGATCTTCTGTCCTTTGTCAGCTATCTGAATTCTGTTCCGGGAACAATACGGTTCACCATCAACTTCAGCAACATGGTAATCAGTTTCCTAGATGTAAGTGTTACCCTCAAGAATTGCATCATCTCTACACAGGTGTTCACAAAGAGTACAGACAAGAACACACTCTTGCACGCCACAAGCTTTCACCCTGAAGCTCTAAAGAGAGGACTCCCTTACTCCCAAATGCTGAGGATGTGTCGCATTAGTTCAGATCGAGAGACACTCAAAGCAGCCCTGGACACAATGAGCAAACGCTTCTTAGCAAGAGGGTACAGTAAACGTGATGTAAAAACAGCAAGGGACAAAGTACTCAATCTCAATAGGGATGATTTACTCAAGCCCAAGGAGAAAACACTGGGTGCAGACGACAACAGACTCAACTTCTGTAGTACCTACACTGTGGCCTCAGGCCACATAAAAAACAAGATCAAAGAGCACTGGCACCTCATTGCAAGTGATCCAACCCTTCAACCAATACTTGCCACACCACCCAGATTCGCCTATAGACGTGGCCCTAACCTGAAAGACTTACTGGTCACAACAGACATCTCCATGAACATCCCTGTAGCCACAAATTGGCTTACTAAAAAATTTGGAGTTTACAAATGTACAGGCTGCACAAATTGCAAATTCTTGGTGACTGGCAACGAGTTCAAAAATCCCAACAATGGACAAAAATACAGGATCAACCATAAACTTGATTGCAACAGCAAATTTGTTGTTTATGCGCTCTCCTGTCCGTGCAACTTACTCTATATCGGAAAGACATCTAGAATGCTGAAAGAGAGACTTGGACAGCATAGATCGTCCATCAAAAAATGCTTCGGCCCCCAGAAGGATACAATGGATTTGAAACAACTCCCTGTGGCCAGACATTTTCTGGAGAAACGCCACACGATACTTGAACTAAAATGTCACATAATTGACCATATACCCCCACTACGACGGGGTGGGGACCGTGACAAACTTTTGCTCCAACGGGAGCTACAATGGATTTACCGCCTGAACTCATTAACCCCTAATGGCCTTAACGAGGACTTTAAAATGGGCTGCTTTATTTAAAAGCCCGTCCGACACTTTAATGTTTTCATTTGCTGTTATCCCTCCCCATAGTCTTTCTTCTTCTCTTTTCACATAATGATAAGCCCAGTATGATACATATCTGTGAGAGCAACAGGGTAGCCACTTTATGGAGTGACTCGCTGTGACTGCTCTTCATTTTAAATGCACCTCAGACACATAGTCTCAGGTTGGCTTCTACAATACTGCAACATGGCCTTACCATATTGTTCATGACTATACTTGAGTGCTTTATGTCCATCACAGCCTGATACTACTTATGTTTACTGCGATGCATTAATGTCCGTTCATGGCACCTCTATGTGCAATAATTTGTACAGGCACCGCCGTGTGCCCTGCTTCATGAACCATATGCCTTCCAACATGTCCCGCTGAGCTACTTATGTATCCATGCACGCTGTGCATTAGTTTAACTGATCGTCAACTTCACTTAGTCGACACCGCCGTGTGTCATCCTTTTCTATGTTGCACTGCCTAGCATATGTTTACCCTGTGAGTGATCCTATCATTGATCGCACAGATCTGAGCGCATTATTTGTACAGGCACCGCCGTGTGCCCTGCTTCATGAACTGTATGCCTTCTAACATGTCCCGCTGAGCTACTCATGTATCCATGCACGCTGTGCATTAGTTTAACTGATTGTCAACCTCGCATAGTCGACACCGCCGTGTGTCATCCTTTTCTATGTTGCACAGCCTAGCATATGTATACTCTATCTTTGATCACACAGATCTGAGCGCGTCATTTGCAACCCCCTATCCAGTGATCCGTCCCAACACAGGTGATCACCCGATAGGTACCTCCCCCTCCACTGGGATACAGCCACCCGCACGTTTCAGTCCCACTTTGTGCCCCCACTCAACACATCCAGCTCCCCGCAGCGCTATTCTTCCCCCCTTCACTCGTGATGTCCTTTGTTATTCCCACACTCCAGCCGTCTTTTAAACATCAAACGGCATCAGCTCCTTCACACAAGCGTCACAGGGATTCCCTGATGACGCGCACAGACCAGCCCCTGTTGCTTAGCAACATGACGCTCTCAGCTCCGTGCGTGGTGCTGAGTGACAGCGCTAATTTGAATGTTCATTGGTTTTCTGGCGCCTTTTTTTATGTTAAATACTGCTTGTGTGAGCTGCTGCTCTGTACCCCTGAGGAAAACTGGTTAGAGTCCAGTTGAAACAGACTGTCGGGTCTGTCTGATGTTACTTAAGATGTCTATCATGCTGTGAGCATTTTCTAATACAAATCATTTCTTCAAAAACGAGTGCTGGTCTGTCTTCTTCCCTTCTGCAAGGTTGGGTAAGTTTTGCTCTATTTTCTGCTGAGGATGGAGGAGCAGCAAAAGGCCATTGAAGCCTACACGGCCACCTACGACATAGGCAGAGGAGCGGGACTGACGCATGTGAAGCGGTGAGGGAGGAAAGGAAACACCCGCCTAGCGAGCCAGATAGCTGAATCCACCCTAGCGATCACTTGAGTGAGAGAAGTAGCAGCCAGATAGCCCTCACATACCAGATAGGGCTCTTGTTGGCTGCTTACCCGCACATGTACGGTTAGGTAGTAAGACACCGGTTGCTGAAAAGCGATACATCTCCAACCCAGGGGTTCTAGAGAGGTGGAGGAACTCTTCCATCTGCCACCTTAAAATTGATTAGCCCCCTCCCCTCCATCCATTAGGCAATAATTTAAGAGACGACTGCTAATAAATAAATGAATAATAATCACAAAATTAAACAATCAGATTACATTAATTAATAATAATCATAATCACACAATCAAGCCAGATAGGGGTCTTGTTGGATGTTAAACTGATCAAAACAGTTACACACTTGCAGACAAACTCTGTGCTGCACAAAATGCCCACTGCTCCTTGGCTGCACATGGAAAACAGTGCACGATCAAGCCAGATAGGGGTCTTTTTGGGGCCTAGTTTTTTAAACTGCCATCCTGTCTGCCGCTGCAGTGCCACTCTTACATGAGCCACGTGTTTGTGCCACACACTTGTGTGGCTTAGCATAGTTATCCAGCTACCTCTGTGCAACCTTTTGCCCTAAAAACAAAATTGTGAGGTGTTCAGAATAGACTGGAAATTAATGTTATTGAGGTTAATATAGCGTAGGAGCAAAAAAAAAAAAAATTCTGCGATTTTAGCAGTTTTTATGCTTTTTTAAAAACAAAATCAGAACCCAAAACCCAAAAATCCAAACACAAAACGTTTAGGGGGTGTTTTGGCAAAACCCATTAGAACCCAAAACCTGAAGGTAATCAGAACCCAAAACCCAAAACACGAAAAGTGGCCTGTGCACATCCCTACTAAAATGGTGCATGGCCTACATCAGAAACGTATCAGGAAAGACTAAAAGATCTTAATATGTATACTTTAGAGCATAGAAGGGAAAGGGGGGACATTATAGAAACTTTCAAATATATCAAGGGTTTTAACAAGGTACAGGTGGGAGACATTCTTCACAGGAAGAGGAGCAACAGAACACGAGGACATGCACTGACACTAGAGGGAGGAAGATTCATGGGAAATTTGAGGAAGAATTACTTCACAGAAAGAGTAGTAGATACGTGGAATAGCCTCCCATCAGAGGTGGTAGAGGCAAATACAGTAGTACAATTTAAACATGCTTGGGATAGGCGTATTGATATCCTTACAAAGAAATAAGGATCAAATATTATTTGAGGTAACATGTTTAAAAAAGGGGCAAACTAGATGGGCCAAGTGGTTCTTATCTGCCGTCAAATTCTATGTTTCTGTGTAGCCCGTAGGGAACATGCGCCGCCCTGTAGCCCGTATAGACTTATAGGTGTGTACATACAGTACTTCACCATAGTATTGTAGTCATGTTTATAATGTCAGTATAATTTGTATTTTAGAATGTAAGGAAAGTGTTTGGAGACATTATGCATGGTAAAATATAAAATATTAATTTCTTCCCTTTTATCCCCCCTGATCCGGACCAGGCTCCACATTCCGAAAGGCCGAAAATTCAATCCATACGAAGAATGTGATGTTAACATGATGTCAGTGAGTTAAGTTACAAGATATTTCTTTTTAATACCCTTTTATTAAGATTAATGGTGCTTGTCCCTATGTTATAAACATGGTGGGTCAAGTTTTTTTATGTTCACTCAATTTGTCTTTGGGTTTCTCCATCCGTTATCTGTCTTTCTGGCTGTTCCGTCATTGCCTGATGGGCGCAGCCGATCCTGCCGACAGGACCACACTCGTGGCAATGCTGCTAATACTCCTTTATATGCTCCATTATGATCTTGTACAGAATATGACCAATAGAATTGATTTCTCCACATCATCCTAATGTTATAAAATACATGACTGATTTATTTTCATAAACATCGTAACTCACCCCATGAAAACATTAATGTACGCTATGCAAATTCAACACGTACAATCAATGAAAATCTAGTGGGCCTGCCTGATAATGCAGCAGTTGGAGGATATGCATAGTCACTAATCACACATAGCAGCCAACCAACGCGTTTCGTCTTGTCACACCAAAGACTTCATCAGTGGTAATACAAATATGTTGACACAGCGCTAGTTTGAGGAGAGATCAATTAAATTGGATACCATGGGATGTTTAATAAAAAAAAAAACATTTATTAATTTAATAATACTAATACAATTAAAAAATACCAATTGTAAGCCATTATTAATAGCAGCAATTGTGTGGCACTTGGCTGGGTTAGAAAGATACCGTAGTGAAGATCCAGTTTCTCACACTATAGAAGAAGTAAATGAGATTACCAAAGTCCCGTTCCTATTTTGACCTCCGGCCGTATTGTAGAACCTCACTCGCTGGGTGCTGGTTGTAGGCAAGGAGTTTCCTGGAGTGGAGATATTATTTGGAGAAGAGGGGGATCTTGGAGCCCAAGAATAAGGATGTTCAGAGGATCCTGTAGATGGAGTGATGGGTCTGGTCCGGGATTGGTAAATATGCTGTGAATATGTCCAGTAGACTGGCGTGAGCCAGGGAGAGGCCGGTCTGTGGCAAAACTAACGTGTTTTGCCAGTTCAACTGGCTTTTTCAAAGGGGTAATAATGGATTATGGATATTGATGGGTACAGATTATCAGTGTATACATCCTGACATCAAATTCAGAGCTGGTGTCTGAATCTAAACATGGCTAGAACTGGATATCCCTAAGGAGGAATCCCCTTCCCCCAACCTAACCCTAACCAGTCCTTCCTGCAACCTACCCCTATCCCTCCAACCCCCTCCCCCAGCTGTCTAAACTTAACCCTTGTACCATTACATAAACATAACCCCCTACTCCCTGCTGACTAACCTTAACCCCATCATTTGAATGACTAACCCTAACCTTTCCCTCAACCAACTGTGGTGCTGGTCTTCTGGAGCGAGTCGGGTTGCGGGCGTCGGATGAGCGACTGCCACCATCCCGTCCACCAGAATCCCCCGTTGATAAGAATGAATTCCTGTGTTTACACCGTGGTAATACCTCACGTATGCTGATCCACTGGTGTCCTATACCGTGGTAATACCTTATGCTGATCCACCTGTTTCCTACACTGTAGTAAGATGTTAGTCATTGAGAGAAAATACATCAGTCCTCTGAGTAAGCTGCCAGTTATTGGCAGCAAAATGTGTCAGTCCTCTGAGTAAGTTGTCAGTCATTGGCAGCAAAATGTGTCAGTCCTCTGAGTAAGCTGCCAGTCATTGGCAGCAACATGCGTCAGTCCTCTTTGTAAGCTATCAATCATTGACAGCAAAATGCATCAGTCCTCTTTGTAAGCTGTTAGTCATTGACAGAAAAATGTGTCAGTCCTCTAGGTAAGCTATTAGTCCTTGACAGCAAATGCGTTAGTCTCAGATTAAACCATTAGTCATTGAGAGCAAAATGGGTAATTTCTCTGAGTAGTACACTTTAAACATGCTTGGGATAAGCATAATATATATATATATATATATATATATATATATATATATATATATATATATATATATATATATATATATATATATATGATATCCTTACAAAAAAATAAGGATCAAATATGGTTTGAGGTAACATGTTTAAAAAAGGGGCAGACTAGATGGGCCAAGTGGTTCTTATCTGCCGTCAAATTCTATGTTTCTATGTTTTTATGTTACGTGGTTAGTCATTGACAGCAAATATGCGTCAGTCCTCTGAGTAAGCTGTTAGTCATTAAGAGCAAAATGCGTCAGTCCTCTGAGTAAGCTGTTAGTCATTGAGTAAGATGTAAGTATCAAGAGCCAGCTGACACTAGATAAAGGACTATGTTGAATTCTATAGGCACACAGAGAACTTGCACAAGGGGAATTCAATAAATATATATACAAACCAACCAAAGCCTTTTCACAACAAACAAAAACCTACGTTATGTTTCTATACACAACTTACACACATATCTAGAAGCAAATGCGAGCACTTGAAGATACCAAACCAATCAGTCTGCACGGCAAGATAGTGGATATCCTTCTCCTTTTAATAATACGTCATCGCCGTGCCGGAACAAAGCAGCTGACAATCGCACGATACTGTAGCATTTGTTTTTAATAAAAATATGTTTTTGTTTTTTGTTTTTATGCATTGTAGACCGAAACTAATTACACAAAGTATGAGGAAAAGAAAAAAAAGAAAAAGTTAAAGATCTCTGAATAAACCTTTCCCAACATGTGTTCTGCCCACATGTCTTTGGCTACGCATACAACCAGCATGTGCATTTTAATTAAAATGTCCTTAAATGTAATTTGATTTTTTTTTCTCCCCCTTACTCCGAGTCCACATCTTAATCATCAGCGCAGCACCTGACACAACAAACTCTCCCGGCTTCCACACGCAGCACGCAGGCCAATCGCAGGACTGCAGTACAGAAGAAATATTGCACAAATGAAAAGGGCCTCAAACAGTCTGCTACAGTACTGGGTACAGCTGTAACCACATGCTGCTGACGTGAGGCCTAAGAAGCCAAGTGACCGGGGTTATAGTGGTTTAAAACAGATTAGCCCAAGGAGCAAGAACCCCCTCTGTACTATAAACGTATGGCTAAATCCTGACCGCGCTCTCTTTGGCCTTGCTGCTTATTCATGTAAGTTCTTCAGAGACTTAAGATGAATGTTTATCTCCACAGATTAATGGGCGATAGGAGTGTAAGTGGTTTCAATAATGGAGTTATATACTTATACAGCAGTTTGTCTAAGTGCTCTCTAAGACTTTATTTGCAGCTGGAAGCTGGGCGGTAGATGCTAGAGGCTGGCGAAGCCGTTGTCCTTCACCTTTTTCAAATAAATGTCTAAAGAGGATGTATATCAGGCCTGGCCAACCTCTGGCCTTCCAGCCATTGTGAAACTACACATCCCAGCATGCCCTACCACAGTTTTAGCATTCTCTATTAGCAAAACAGTGGCAATGCATGCAGCGGTTATGCAGCCTGAATACCGCCTATTTTAGCAGGAACATTTACATGACGCACCAAGGATCAGCTGTTTCTGAGCGTTTATATAAATTACATGAATGGTTTATGCTCGAAGCTCTAGTGTCCAAGATGCGGAGCCAAAGGGAGACATTGGGAACACACATTGGCAGTGACAGGCCAAGGGGACACACGGAGATGGGAGAGGTGACGGGAACAAACTTAGGCTACATCGGGCAGTAGGGTACAAAGGGACCGTGACAGGCAGTGCGGACACAGAGGCAGTGAAAGGCAGTGCAGACACAGAGAGGCAGCGGCACATAGAGGCAGTGACAGGCAGCAGGACACAGACAGTGACAGGCAGTGGGGACACAGGAAGGCAGTGACAGGAAGTGGGGACACAGTGGGACAGTGACAGGCAGTGGAGACTCAGAGAGGCAGCACAGACACAGAAAGGCAGCGGGGACAGCAAGAGGCAGTGACAGGCAGTGGGGACAGAGAGAGGCAGTGACAGGCAGTGGGGACAGAGAGGCAGTGACAGGCAGCAGCGACATACTGTAAAAAGGCAGTGACAGGCAGCAAAAACACAAACAGTGACAGGCAGCAGGGATGCAGAGAGACAGTGACAGGCAGCAGGACACCCAGTCAGCGGGGACGCACAGACAATGACAGGTTGCTGGGACACACAGACAGTGACAGGCAGTGGGGACACACAGACAGTGACAGACAGTGGGGACACACAGACAGTGACAGACAGTGGGGACACACTGTACACACAGCACAGATTGTGCCACAATATAAAATGGCCCATTTCAGTACCAGGACTAAGCTTCCCTCCTGTAGTGGTATTAGGTGTTGATAAATCATTAATGGAGCCCTTCCCCAAAGAGTAAGTTCTGTTACTCACTCCCGAGAATCAGATGCCGCCCATATAATCATGACCCTCCTTCTATTGTAACAAAATCAAAAATTTTTGTTTTATTTGCTCCACTGAGAAAACAGAGAACATGCTTTTAGTACATTAGAAGATTTTTACACATGGTATAAGTGTTTTGTGTAGTACTTTGCCATTTCTTTGGGGTCTTTTTGTTGTTGTGGTTGTTCGTGTTGTAATGTTTCTGTTGTACTCACATTAGTTTAGGCGCCTCGGGGCATTTGAGTCTTGTCCATCCCTATAGTGCATATAATCTGCAGTAATAATGTGCAAATGAATAACATGTTCCCGAGTCTGCAATCTGATATGAAAAGCAGTCATTTGCTGGGTCTCATCCCCCCCCCACCCCCGGATACACCAAGTCAAGGGGTCTTGCAGACCCTGACCTTGTCAAGGGCCAATTTGTTGCCAAATTGGTAAATGTTCTAAAAATTAAAATTGCAGTTCAGCATTTGGCCAGAACTTGCGTCCGTTTGGGAAGCCTTTTATTTTGTTGTTCTGAGTCTGGGTAGGCGGGAGAGGGAGTATAGTTTTTTTTTATTTTGGGGGTTTGGCAAAGGACCTTTTTGGATTTTGGTAGAAATGTCAACACGGCTTAGACGGCTGTCACTTATTTCATGTAGACCTGACAGATGGTTAAAGGATTTATTCAGAGTTGGATGGGTTTGAGCACAGGTGTGGAACATAAAAAAAGAGAACCAGGAAGGACGCACTATGACAAGTATTTTCCATTTTCATTTCGCTTTACTTTTGGCTCATTGTCATTCTGTTCCCATTTTGTAATCTGGGAGTTTAATAAGTTTTTTTCCATTGAACTGCATCTCCTGGTAATACTTCTATTCAGGTGACTTGCTTTTGTGGAAGGGTAGCTATGTAAGTAACTGGTATGCTGCCAGTATATACAGGGAATGTGGTGTATTCGGGATACAGTGTAGTGTAAGTAGTGTAACTCTAAACTGCTTCCACCCAGACCCGTGGCAGCCATTAGGGGGGACCCCCAGGCCCAGACAGAAAGGGGGACTTGGACTGGAGTCTATCAAATATATTTTGTCATAAACAAAGTTCACATTTCCCATGAAGCAATGTATGGGTAGAGAACTGCGTCTGGTGCTGTGTGCACAGAGGTGTCACCAAAGATGCCGGGGGCTTTTGCCTTTATGTTCCGCCCTGGGCCAGTTACTTGTGTTGTAAACAAGGTTGTATCTACCATAGGTGCAGGGGGAGCAGCTGCTATGGGGGCCAGAGCAGAGAGGGGCCACCTTCCCTGTCAGTAACATGTGTTATATACAGGGTTTAGCTACCATAGGTGCAGGGGGTGCAGCTGCTATGGGGCCCAGAGCTGAGAGGGGCCACCTTCCCTGTCACAGATACATGTGTTATATACAGGGTGTAGCTACCATAGGTGCAGGGGGTGCAGCTGCTATGGGGCCCAGAGCTGAGAGGGGCCACCTTCCCTGTGACCGTTACATGTGTTATATACAAGGGTGTATCTACCATAGGTGCAGGGTTGGCAGCTGCTATGGGGCCCAGAGCTGAAAGGGCCCACCTTCCCTGTCACAGTTACATGTGTTATATACAGGGGTGTAGCTACCATAGGTGCAGGGAGTGCAGCTGCTATGGGCCCAGATCAGAGAGGGGCCACCTTCCCTGTCATAGTTACATGTGTTATATACAGGGTGTGGCTACCATAGGTGCTATGAGTGCAGCTGCTATGGGGCCCAGAGCTGAGAGGGGCCACCTTCCCTGTGACAGTTACATGTGTCATATACAGGGGTGTAGCTACCATAGGTGCAGGGAGTGCAGCTGCTATGGGCCCAGAGCTGAGAGGGGCCACATTCCCTGTCACAGTTACATGTGTTATATACAAGGGTGTAGCTACCATAGGTGCAGGGAGTGCAGCTGCTATGGGGCCCAGAGCTGAGAGGGGCCACCTTCCCTGTCACAGTTACATGTAATATATACAGGGGTGCAGCTACCATAGGTGCATGGAGTGCAGCTGCTATGGGCCCAGAGCTGAGAGGGGCCACATTCCCTGTCACAGTTACATTTTTCACCATTGGTTGGTACATACTGTAGGGGCCCTAGCAAACCTTTGCTACGGAGCCTACAAATGACTAATTACGCTACTAAAGGGGTACAATAGCATTTAGGTATGTCTTCGCTTATACTGGGGTGGTCTGCACTGAAGTGCTACTAGTAGAATGGGTGGTAAAGGCTTCCCTAACTAGCATGTAATTATCCTATTATACGACGCGTAATTATCACTGGATAACAGGCTTTTCTCAGGTATGCGCCCTCCTGACAATCTGGCCTTCTGGAGACTTCTGGGCCTTGAGCTCCAGCCCCTGGTAATGAATCTCACTCATGGTTAAGCTGTTAGGACCTATTAGCTTTTCTCATACAAGTCTGCCGGCTTTCATAGGGATTTGGAAGATAGCACAGCTAGCCCACTTCCCACTGATGATTCCGGCATGTGTTATTGGATACTGTGCTGGCTCAGAGGACAGGTCTGAAGTGTTTCCTATGAAGTTGAAATCTTTTAAACACCCCCCCCCCCCCCCCCCCACCACCACTAATAATTTTCTCAGCAAATGCCCGTCAGGCACATCTGCCATGGGACCCGCAGTCAATATTCCCTTGTGTGTGTTTCTTATCTGTATGTTGTTCATCCTGCGAGCAACAGTCAACTCACTGGAAGGGATTCAGGGGCTCGTTTCAACAGGAAGTGTCATCATTACCAGGAGTTTCATGCTTGTTGCCAGACACGAGAAGGTTCCCCCAATCTGGCACTTCCGGGTAACGCTGTACACTTTACGCTCCCCTGACAGATACTAGGGGGTAAATTGGTACTTGTGTAGTATCACGGCTCCCACGATGGGCATCGTATAGTAAAAAATTGCATCGCATCGCATGCGATGCGATCACATGCGATGCGATCACATGCGATTTTGATCACAAATGCATCCAAATGCATTTAAATAAGTAGGAAACATGTTAAATGCACCCCAAATGCATATCTCCCAACTTCTGTGTTGGGAAAGGGGGTGGGCGTATGCAAATGAGGGTGCAGCTTATGCTAATTAGCCGCGGCCTCATTTTCATACGAGAATAGGCGCTGTACGCATGCACACAGCGTGTATTCTATTAGATTGGGGGGTCTCCCAACTGCCGCAGCGGGACAATGCCTGCCGCGGGTGGGACAGGACCCGAAAATCGGGACTGTCCCGCTGTAATGACAGTTGGGAGGTATGCAAATGCCATTTTTCACACTGTACCACCCCCACTATCAACGCCAACCCGAAGCGTGGCGAGCGCAGCGAGCCGGCGTGGGGCAGCGGTACGCGTCCTACGACCTTTTCATACCCCCACTATCCACGTCGGCATGGAGTTGAGAATAGAAAGTGTGGCGAGCGCAGCGAGGCGAGGGGACGCGGACACCTTTGAAGCACGCAAGGGGACGCGGATACCTGGGAAGATATCCGCGTCCCCTCGCGAGGCGTGCTGCGCTCGCCACGCTTCGGGCTCGGTGGCTCACTGCGCTCGCCACACTTTCTATTCTCAACTCCACGCCGACGTGGATAGTGGGGGTATGAAAAGGTCGTAGGACGCGTACCGCCGCCCCTCGCGGGCTTGCTGCGCTCGCCACGCTTCGGGTTGCCGTTGATAGTGGGGGTGGTACAGTGTGAAAAATGGCATTTGGGGTGCATTTAACATGTTTCCTACTAATTTAAATGCATTTCGATGCATTTGTGATCAAAATCGCATGCGATTGCATGCGATTTTTTGCAAAAATGCATCAAAACGGGAAAAATCGCATCGCATGCCATCTCATGTCACAACATATGTTATGCGATGGGAGCTGTGATACTACACAAGTACCGGTAAATTTACTAAGCAACCAATCGATCAGATTCTACTTATTTATTTAGCACCTTCTAAATCAAGAAGCTAATCGATAAACAACAAATAAACAATGAATTGTTTCTATGGCAACAGGCCATCTTCAATATAACTCCCATCTTAGTAAATGTACCCCTAGAGGTCTAGTAGGACCTCTAGCATTTGTCTCCTCCAAAGTGGTGGCCATATTTGGAGTGCCATTTTTAGTAGATTTCATGAAGATTGGCCAGACCGCACGTAATCTGCAGAGACCCTTCATTCAGAGGTCGGAGTAGCTATCACTTCCTTTGAAGCGGTAGTGATATCTCTGTATTGTAATGCAGCAGCAGCAATTACGAGCAGTCATCCTAGGATGCAGCATTGAATCACTGTAACACCATCTAGGCCCAATCAGGAGAACAGACTTTTTGCCAGGCTAAGGATTTCTGTTCATCAAGTGAACCAATGTAGAGACCTCATGGACGTTTTGAAGATTTTTGCTGGATTTGAGTTATTCCTCAATTCTTTATTTAATTGTGTTTCTATTATTTTCCCTACTACTGATGTAAGGCTCACTGGTGGGTAGTTGCCTGCCTCTTCCTTGCTTCCACTTTTGTGCAATGGTGCAACATTCACTCTTTTTTAGTCCTCTGGAATAACTCCTGTAGCTGGTGACTGGTTAAAATAATTTTGGTTTAAGAAGCAATATAATGGGAGGAGACCAATGGTAGTTAACATCAAGAAGCCGGACAGATCCTTGTGATGATAAACTGTGAAAAGAGTTGACTATTTTTACAAGCAAAATGCTAATTCACAGCTTTAAGAAATAAAAGACCTTCAGGATATATTAATAGTCACATGCAGGGAGAAAAGCCAATGTAATATGATAGAAGAGCTAAAACAATCACTACCAGCTCAATTCTGCACCCGCTGATCCTGCCGGGCACATGCAAGCGGGGAGTACCTAGGAGAGATCTTACAGATCCCTCTCCTGGTAAAAAAAAAGGTACCCCTTTTCAGACTGTAGCTTGCCAGCTATAATGGCTATCGCCATCTGAAGATGGCGTTTGCAATGCTGGACCAGCTATCTGGCAATTGGCAATTTGACCAATCTCACAAGGTCTGTTTTTGTGATCAACAACAGGGTATTGCAGGGAATACTTAGGGGGATATTCAGTCTTGGATTCCATCTGTCGGAACGTTCCAACAGTCGGAATCCTGGCCCCTTTTCGCCCAGCTGGACAGCCTTGCCAGATGGAATTCAATGTTCCGCCTTGTTGAGTGTTAAAGTGGGTGTGTCGACGAAAACAGCAGTGCACTGTTGAGAAACGGCTGTGAATTCGACAATCCACTGCCGTTTCTGACAAAACAGATCTGGCTTGTTTTAAAGTCGGATTTGTTTTGTTAAAAGCCGCCTTCAATGCTGTCAGGTGCCCAAAGCGAGGTATGCAGTCTCGTGCTCTATTTCCGACAGGGGATATAGTGCCACCGCCTATTCAATACTGCAGTTTCCAACAGCATTGAAGGCGAATTTCGACAAAACAGATCCAGCTTCTAAACCAGTCGGATCTGTTTTGTCAGAAACGGCCATGGATTGACGAATACACATCAGTTTCTTGAACTCCACAGCCGTTTCACCGACACGCCCCCCTTTTCGACATTCGACAGGCGGAACATTGAATTCCGCCTGTTGAGTTGCAGATGAGCTGCCCGAAAACGGCACGAGATTCCGGCTGTCGAGACGTTCCGACGGTCGGAATCCCCCATTGAATTCCGCCCTTAATATCCTACGGCATGCGTTTCCAAACTACGGCCCTCAAGCTGTTGTAAAACTACACGTCCCATCATGCCTTACCACAGTTCAGCTATTAGGGAATGCTAAAACTATGGCAAGGCATGCTGGGATGTGTAGTTTCACAACAGTTGGAGGGCCACAGTTTGGACATGCCTGTCCTAAGGGTACCTCCCAAAAATGAGTGTCTTGGGGGGATATCCCGCAAATATTACTTAAAAAATAGGCCCCTAAGTCAAAGTAAAAGAATGTGCAATGATTGAACTATGCAGTTGAGCTGATGGACAATAAAACTGATCTTCGGGGGATATATTTAAGCTTCGTTTGCAGAAAATAAGCGCAGGATCACATGACAATGCAAACACCTTTTTTTTATTATTATATAAGTAAATGATTTGATTCATGCCTCTACCACGATGCGGATTAAGATGTAACTTTTGGATCTTTTCCAGATTGTATAAAACCCAGGTTTACAGGCTTCATGCTTTGCCAGGTTCAGTAAAGATTAGTTTGTGAGCTTTTCCCACTAGAAGATGCTAGGAAACAGAAGTTTTAGATGACAGCGGACACAAAATGGGATAACTATTTAAAGCTAAAAATATGTTTTAAGACCTGTGCGGATGATCACCACACCCTGGTATTCTCCATCAGCGCATCGTTCCGATCCCCTTCCTCCAATCCCACAATAGGCTTACATGTCAGCTATTAGCCTGGGCCCAGCAGCTGAACATGTTTAAGTGTTTAAATAAAATGAGAACACTCTGAACTCGGGCTCATCACAAATTATTACTCGTAAATGGAATCTACAAAATAAGAAAAAAAAAAATATCCCAGGCTTTTATCTGCTTTGCTATAAAATGGCCAAATTTGCTGGGTTCCAGATGTCTATCACAGGCGCTGATGTTCCCAGACCTATCCTATGGGACATCCCCTTTACAGCTTCAGGAATAGGCTCCGGGTGCAGTTTGCACCATATAACTGGATCTTGGGGCAAGATCTGCAAAGATCAAATAGGGGTGCATGGTCCACACAGTCAACTGTGCTGACATATAAGTCTTGGTGGACGACGGTTTGCAAAGGTGGCTCCAAATCACTGGGGAAAGATTCTGCAGTGTACTCGGTCATATAGTTCCCGGAGCCACCCCCTATCTTGACATGAAAGTCCCCTGCTACCGAGGTAACAGAGCCATGCAGACATGATTCTTGGCTGAGGGCAGCGAGGCACTGCGCCCATAGCATGGCGAGAGCAGCGGTACCCTTAGACGCTGTCCATGTCGACTGAGGCAAAAAAAAAATGTGTAAAACTCATGTCAACTTTTTGACTGTCAACCTTACCATTATCCACCTAATGCTTGTGTCGACCTTCCAACCCTGCCAACCTATTTCAGGTGGTGACCTAAGGCCTGTCGACCTTAAGTCATCGATCCAATGCATGTCGACCTTAATTGGGTGGACCCAATGAACCATACCATACAGAAGTGCCCCCCATACGTTAATTATAATTTTCCTTACCTACATGTTCGCTGTCGGGGTTACGTGATAGTTACCAGGGGTTTCAGGCTCATTGCCAGGGGTTACACGCTCATTGCCAGAGGTTACATGTTCGTTGCCAGGGGATTTGTGCTCATTGCCAGGGGTAACATGCTCATTGCCAGGGGTAACATGCTCATTGCCAGGGGGAGTTACATGCTTGTTGCCGGAGGGGTTAAATGCTCATAGCCAGGGGGTTACATGCTTATTGCCAGGGGGTTTACATTGCTCATTGTCAGGGGGGGAGCGGGGATGATGCTAATAGCAACCAGTCAGATTCTTTCTATCATTTTGTAGGATGCAAAAGAGAAATGATAGAATCTGAATGGTTGCTATGGGCAACATCCCCTCTAATAAATTTTAGAACTTAGATAGGGATGTAGGAGGAAAGTGTTATGGTATGACGAATGATCTGGTATCCGGCCAACAGTGTCTAGGTCGCTTGTCGATATGTCAACACCAAATGGTCACCATGCACGAGTTCCATATACACAAAAGGTCAACACAAGCAGAAGAGCAACTTGGCAATGGTTCGCACATAAAGGTCGGCATGAGTTTTTTTTATTATTATAATTTTTTTTTATTTTTAGCATGCTTTACCATCCACGTGGACTACAATGAAATGCATGGGCCGATGCATGGCCAGCCATATGGGGGTATGTGGGACACTAATTCTGTTCTCAAATCTAAGAAAAAAAAAACTAACCCCAAAAAACTCCAGTTCACCTTTTTATGCATTGTACATTTCCATGCCGACGTTTCACTTGTGTTGACCTTTTGTTCATGTTCACCTTCTGCATGTCGACCTGGACACTGTTGACCTACTAACCTAATAATCTATGGGGAGAGACAAAGTAGTAGATATAGATAATTAAGATGGTATGTGGCAGTGAATAACGTGCCCAAGATGGCCGAACCTTGTTTCCCGCATTGAATGCAGTGTGGCAGGGACAACTCTTGTCTGTTCGTTATTCCCATTGTCAGAGCGGTGGTTTCCGGGGGAATCTCTGAACCATCCAATCAGCATTGGCACAATACTGTAACTAATGACAACGCAACTACAGACAGCACACACGTCATTCTCTATGCCCCTCCCCGAGTCCCCATTAAATCATACTAATTCCCCAGTTCTCGGACGCAATGATATATGAACCCTGGTCAGGAAACAGCGGCCTGACAGCGCACATGAAGCCGTGAATGATACAACTGGCATGTATTCCTCACGTGTCGTACGCTAATCAACAAGCTTTCCAAATGACTTCCAGATAAACTGGAAACACAGCATGTACCCATTTCCTTTACACACACACACGGCCTGTCCAGCTGTGCTCTGCGGTGGTTGTGAAGGCCCTTATCTGGCCCGGTTATCAAAGTGACATATTTTCTGTATCAGGCCCTGGGAACTGGTTTATGGAGCAGGAAGGAAGCTGGAGCGGTATCTGGATGATGAAGCCCTCCGCCGTCTCATCTTCCCACTGTTTTTAAGTGTCCAATTAACTTACACATCCCCCCGGGAGCATTCATTCAGCGCGGCGCTCGTGTGTACTGACACATGTATTTAATGCATTCTAGCAAGGCATACGCAGATACTAGCCTCCTAATTGGCTACGCTAAACATCCGTCTGGGGTTGTTAAATATTCAAAGCAGATTTATATAACAGGCCACAAAAAAACATATATATATTTTGAGTGAAAACATTCCCCTAGCAGGCACAGAAAGCTCATTGAGGTAATGAGGACTCCCTGAGACGGAAGTACGCTTTTATCAAGCCGCCCGGCAGATGGGCAGGTGGAAATTGTTATCTGAGCAGCTACAATCCATAGACTAGTCTGGTATTATCTATACAAGGAGGCCAGGAACAAGGGGTTCAAGGCCCAGGGTGGTTACATCTAGGGGAACCAAGTTGCGGGACGTACCAAGCTCTAGAAGGAAAATAATTCTGGAATGGGACCCAGGCCGCTAATGACATCTTCAGATGACAAGAAGGCCTTAAGTAAGTGGTCAAGGTGGAAGTGAAGCTACCATGGGTGCAGCAGGTGCATAGCAATGGGGGCCCTGAGGACTAAAGGGGCCCACTGCTGCCACCCACTCCTGTGTGGCATATTGTGAAAACTAGGGTTGGAGTGGAGGAGTAGGGGGCCCATATTTATATTTTTGCACCTGGGCTCACCACTCACAAGTTCCACCACTGAGCCCAAGGTGGTAACATCTAGGTTACCCAAGTTGTCAATGAAATGGAAATATAGTATCAGTTATAGATGCTTACCAAGCTCTGGAATGGAAAGCATTCTGGCACAGGATCCATGCCGCTAATTTCATCTTCAGAAGGCATTAGCTCAGAGCGACCTACGGGCTACGACAGTGCATAATTTCAGCCTTCCACCAATGATCAGATTTATATGATGTTATCGTTGAACTCAAGAGGGTGGTGTGTAGCACCTAAATTTTCTATGCTTTTTAAACCTGTGTGATCAACGATGGTGGATGTGTCCTGTGGGTCCTCTCTGATTGTTGGGGTTCATGCTGAGTCTCCATTGAAACTGTCAAATTTGGGTCTTTGTGACTGTTTACTCGGTCGATATGGCTCTCTGAGGATCTACGCTCCAGATCGACGCTCCAGACACTCGTACATTTGTCTTCTGCCATTCCTAAGTAGATACCTGGTGGGCTATTGAGAACTTGTTTTATTCCTAAATCTGCGTCTTGGTTCTCAAGTTCCGCTTCCAGACCCAACATCCTAAGATCCTGGGGCTTTGTTCCTCTGATTTGGTTCCTGGTGTAGTCAAGACTTTCCAGTGGTTACTGACCTCTCTGACCCCGATCCCCTTATCACTTGTTAGTCCAGTCCAATGGGTTCTGACTCAGAGTGGATAAGCCAAGCCCATGACATTGAAGGGGAAATTTACTAAAGGAAATTTGTAAAAAAAAATAGGTGTATTTGTATCCAGAAATACACTTATTTTTGACATTTACTATCCCGAAAATACGGCAATTCGTATTGATAGCACATCAGTACGAATACGAATTGCCGTATTTTCGGGATAGTAAATGTCAAAAAAAGGTGTATTTCTGGATACAAATACACCTATTTTTTACATATTTCCTTTAGTAAATTTCCCTCTGAGTGCCAGTCTGAAGTTTTGAAGAGGTGGAGAGTCTGACACAGAGAGGGAGAGAGTTCCAGAGATTGGGTGCAGCCTGTTCAAAATCTTGGAGGCAGGAGTGGAAGATAGTAATCAGTTGGAAGGAGAGTCAGCATACATTTGTGGGGTAAAGAGGGTGGATGGGAGAGAATTGGGAGAGGGGTTTGTAAGTGAGTGAGTGTGGCAAGTTCTGAAGGGAAAGGAAGCCACGCTAGTGCCTTTATAAGACTGGGGGTATTGCTATTGGGTAGAAAAATTTACTTATCCTTGAGGTATTTCTGGGATGGAAACTGAAGGTAACAAAAGTGAGATTGTCGGAGAGAGAAATATCA
This sequence comes from Crinia signifera, assembly GCF_055691185.1. NCBI lineage: Eukaryota > Metazoa > Chordata > Amphibia > Anura > Myobatrachidae > Crinia > Crinia signifera. Next base: position 68,795,589 of record NC_139228.1, read on the forward strand.
AGCAGAATTTAATGACAACATCTTTGTAGGTTTGAACACATGGACATGTGCCGTGAATTAAATTTTGGGAAGTGCGATTATGTGGGAGTGTGAGAAGATGATCAGCTCAGTCTTAGACATGTTGGGGGTGTGATAAAGTGGAGAGAGATAATCTAACAGCCAATCAGATCCTAACTGACATGTTATAGGGTGTGTTTGAAAACTGAGCTGATTGGTTGGTAATTTATCTTTTCTTCACTTTATCTTTTCTCCTTTGCCCCGAAAGCTATGCCTTGTTAACGATTGCTGTGTTTAGAATTTCCAGTTGACTAAAGCCTAGACAGTAGTTTGATAATTATATTACTCTTGAAATCCCAGGAGATGAGTTGGCTAAATGTGATACTTTATCATAGATGCACCACAGGAGGTCATCCTCTGTCTTTCAATGTTTCCTGCATTTAAAAGATGAATGTCATCCACACGTTGTAATAGACATATCCTGCAGATCTGTAGACTAATCCTTACTGGTGTAGCGAGGCCAAGAGCTGGTTCCCCCAGGCCAACGTGTGTTAAGTCTGTATCCAGGGGCGTAACTACCATAGGTGCAGGGGGTGCAGCTGCTATGGGGCCCAGAGCTGAAGGGGGCCCATCTTTGCTGTCAAACTAATATGTTGGGCATACATTTATCACCATCAGTTGCTAAATAGGGGGCCCTTACAAACTTTTGCTATGGGGCCTACGAATATCTAGTTACGCCTCTGTCTGTATCAATTGGGCTGTGGAAGCTCAGAGTGTGTGCATCCTCTTGACCGTCTACATCAGGGGTCAGGGAACTTTTTTACCTTTTATCCCAAAATATATTTAGATACGCCGACGTTACCCCCTTGATTTGAAGGGAAGGAAAGCCTATTATTGTAATACACACTGTACCCCCAGAAATTGATGATATATCCTGCTAGTACGGTACACAGCCTGGCAGCCATTGATGATGATGATTACCATGATGACCATGTATGGCTGTTTGTGGTACAAAATTTGTACTACTCAACCATACATGGTCATCGTCATCACCGATGTTGCCAGTCTGTGTGTGGTATAGCCATTGATAATGTGACATCCAGGTAACTATTAGTGTCAGTATTACTGGATGATATAGTGACATCTGTGCAATGTTTTCCCCTAGACTAGAGATGGGTATACCCTGACAGGAGTCTATAACCAGGCAAAGAAATTTGGCGCTGCAACGGCAGTACAGACTGCGCGCTGCCGAGATGGCACATGGATGTGTAAGACTACACATCTATTCGCATACGGCCGCGTATTTTCACGGAGTGGAGGGAGGCGGGCTTTTGTCCACCTTACAAAAGCCTTTTTGTTCACCCTGCTGCCTAAGCAGTGAATGACCGCTGCTGAGTGAGCCAACCTGGATTAGGCCCATAGTCCCACAGTTGAATTGGGGCCTTATTCAGGTCTATTCGTTCGGAACTATTAATTTGCAAGGGGTCCGATGGTGGGCGTATGCGCATGGTCATTTCTGTGCAAGTGCATACACCGGGTGCGTGCGGACACGGGGAACAGGGTGTTCGCTGGGCGCACGCACCTAAGTGTGCAGGGGGAGGGGGGCCTGGGCTATTTTTATGTAGGAACGCCCAGCGTTTTATGCAAATGCCCCGACGGTGCGGGTGGGGGCAGCCAGCTGACCTCACCGGAAGTCAGCTGCCCGCCCACTTTCTCCCGAGCGTCCACGCATATGTGCATATTCGCCATCATTCGATGGACGCCGACCATCGAATGATGTGGGGGGATCCCACTGGGCTGCGAAGGGATGTTACTGTGTAACATCCCTTCCCAGGCCCTGCAAGGGAATCCCCCTTGGGAATGGGTGGGGGCCAGGCCACCATTCGTAAGGCTGGGTTCGGTGGACTCGCAAGGCTGTGAAATCAACCAGGATAACCCCCTTTGTTCTAGTTGAGCCTCTTACAATTTATAAAGAGTCTTTCACTGCATGTAACTGAATGCGCTCTGTTACCAAATCTGAAATCACGTCGTTGAATTCCCAGTAACCTCCACCCAGCGTCGTTCAGAGAGAGGAGAGAGGAGTAACGAGTGCAGCGGACATTTTTATTGGTTTACCTCTGCGGACTTTCATCCACGCTTTTAATTCCAGCCCCCCCCCCCCCCTTTTTCTTTTCATTTGATGATTTAAACCATGTGCTCAGAGGATTATTTTATCAGTTTCTCTTTAGTTTGAAAGAAATATCGCAGCTGAACTCATAAGGTTACACACCCGCCACTAAATCATTCTCTTCTCGCCCAGAAAATCTGCCATATTTGATAAATAGAGGGTGTCACATTTACTTCACCCTGAATCACTTTGAGACAGAGTTTCGTTACATGTATAAATTTTGTGGAGCAGTGGAATGTGTTAAGCCTTTAACAAATGACCCTTTAATGACTAGCTCATGAAAAACATAAATATGAATCTATAACACAGAAGTAATTGTCTATGAGGCTGAAGGAGGTTTTTTTTTTGTGGGGGGGGGGGGGCCTGTTGGTATCTTTGTAAAGTTAATAACTGAGATAATAAAGTATACTAGGCAGAGTTATGCCAGATGCTGGTTCTGGGAGGGGGGGTGCGGTGATTTAACGAGAGGTGAAATGACTTTACATGTTCTCTCCGACTCCCCCTTCTGTTCTACTTAGCGAGATCCAGGGCTGAAACCTTCCCGCTATCCTGTAATGGAGGCTGACAAATTGCAGAAACCTACAAGAAAATCTCTTTGTGCAAATGTGTGATTGCAACATGGCGGAATGAAATGAGACCCCTTTCACAGTTTGACCCCCTCTGTTAACGCAGCGAGAATGACCTGCGAGAGCGGAGATGAGCCTTTTCCATGTGAATTGACACGGTAAGTGCAATAAGGCCCTTATTCTGGTTCACTCGCAAAGTTGAATTCCTTCTCAAATGGACTAACCCATGCTGCACTGCAGGTGGGGCAAATGTAACTTGTGCAGAGAGAATTAGAATTAGGTGGGGTTTAAGTTAGATTTTGCAGTGTAAAAATAAACCAGCCAGCATTTTCCCTGCACAGAAACAAAATAACTCACCCAAATCTAAATCTTTCTGCACATGTTACATCTGCCCCACCTGCAGTGCAGCATGGTTTTGTCCATTTGAGAAGGAATTTGCCTTTGCGAGTGAACCAGAATAAGGGCCTAAGTGCGTTAATTCGAGTCACGGTAGCTAATGATTCTACCGCGGCTTATTGAAGCTGCTCCACACAATGAGGTGCTCAGTGCTGAGCAGCTGCGGCTGCACAGCCCACCATGTGAATCCCCAGGGATCGGCAGCCCTGTATGCATCTGGCGCCATGCCCCGGACTCTCATTGGCTAGTTTCGGGTTTAACAGTGTGTGATGGCTTATGCTGATTTCCAGGTACTCGATGTATGAAGAGCTGCTCATCCCCACGGGATCACATATATTACATGCATACATAATAACAAAATATGTGTATAACGACCCCCCACCCCTGCACTACATGGTTGGTGCTACAACCACCGCTGGGGCTAAATGACGTCACACTAGCCGGGCAGGGCCATGGATCACAGTGTCAGTGTTTGCGGCATTTTGTGGCAAGGGGCGGGTCCATGACAATGTGTCCGCGCCATAGCGCCCCCTGCGCTACCAAATCGGCTTGAAGTGCTGCATGAAGCATGGTGAGTGTGATTATTCATGGCCGCATCCTGCAGCGTGCCATGCATGTCATCATATGATAAACTTTTGGGCAAACTCAGACATTTTTTTAAAGGGGCAATCACTTACAAGACATGGTTTTCTAATACTTGGAGTACTTGTAGTTCTAAGACTCTATTTAATTAGAATCCTGTAATGAAAGATGTGAGATGCAAAAATAAAAAGTTGGAGATTAAAAAAAACTATTTTTAAATCAACTCGGCGTCACCCATACTTGCCTTCCTGACCCTCTCCATGCGCGAGAAAATGCTCTGTTCCTGGACTTCCCTGGTAATGTATGATTGCCAGCACCTGTGGTGAAACACCTTTACCTAGCTCCCCACAGGTGATGGCAGTCATACATTACCAGGGAAGACCAGGAACAGAGCATTTTCTCGCGCATGGAGAGGGTCAGGTAGGCAAGTTTGGCTTTACCTTGAGAGAAAGTGCTTTTGTGTAAAGTGCAGGATCGCACTGTGCGCTATGAACACTAGGTGTCGCCACTTGCCCACATTTTTAACTCACCTACTAACACAAGACTCACTTAATTTATATATATACACTAGTAAGCCCGCTCAAAGCAAAAGCTTTGAAAGCTAGTCAGCTTCCTTCTGTGTTTGTGCATGTGAGAAAAAAGATGTAGTTTCACTCTCTGCCAGCAGATGGCAGTGTTTCAGAGTCTCACGGACACTAGACATATACAGAATATATAGATGATCAGAATCAAACACAGGATTTCTAGAGGGGGGGATTCCAAATGCTTGATTTTAGAGTGAGTGTGGCCAGCCCATGAAGTGGGCATAATTAGCACATAGCAAGCTACAGTTGGCCCCCTAGTGCCTTATATTACAGTGTATGTAATCAGTCTGTGTGGTGAGCCCAGGTCCAAAAATATAATTTGAGCCCCCTTCCTCCACCCCCAACTCAAGTTCACAATATGCAACACGGCATAGGCGGCATTCTTTGTGATGTCACTGGCACCTAGTGACATCACAAAGAATGCCGCGCGCTGCATTTTCTGTTATGTCACTGATTCCTAGAGACTGGATAGGCTGCACTCTCAGTGATGTCACTGGTTCCTAGGGACTGGATAGGTAGCACTTTCAGTGATGTCACTGGTTCCTAGTGACTGGATAGGCGGCACTCTCAGTGATGTCACTGGTTCCTAGTGACTGGATAGGCTGCACTCTCAGTGATGTCACTGGTTCCTAGTGACTGGATAGGCTACATTCTCAGTGATGTCACTGGTTCCCCAGCTGCATGTTTCACAAAGCAGGCTAGCAAAGATGCATGCAAATTTGGATACATGCATATTGGGCCTGATTTGGAGAAGAGTAAACAAAAGTAAAGAAAACATATACCGTGCCTTTTTCTCTGGAATAAACCATGTTGCAATGAAGGGGAGAAAATAGTTAATTTTTTTTTATTTTGCATGCAGGGTAAATACTGTCTGCTTTTGCCTGTAGCCCACACAAGCTGGACAGCTTTATTATACTGCACACCCCTCTCACATCTCAGTCCCTCAGCATTTGATGCATCTGCCTCACCTGTGGTAATACGTTGCAGCCGTTGACATGCTCAGTCCTACACTACACTTAAGCTCTGCAGTACTAACATCTATATATGAATCTCAAAGAGCAAACTAACCTAAAAGGTTTATTATTTTTCATTATTTTTTATCTACAGTCATATTTTTTATGTATGTATATTAATTATTTTTTACATGAATGTTTGTTTGTCTGATATTCCGGCCGGTAAATATATGTGTCCTATGGATTATTTGTCTTTTTTAAAGAATTAAATAAGAGTATTTGAAATAAGAATATAGAATATTCTTTTGCCTATTATTGATAAATTATGGCCCTTATTCTGGTTCACTCGCAAAGGTAAATTCCATCTTAAATGGACAAAACCATGTGCACTTCAGGAGGGGCAGATGTAACTTGGCAGAGAGAATTAGATTTGGTTGGGTTTTTTCTTCAAAGTGAGATCTATATTGCAGTGTAAAAATAAAGCAGTCAGTATTTACCCTGCACAGAAACAAAATAACTCACCCAAATCTAAAGGCCCCCATACACTGTGCGATTTGGGCCCGATTTCACCCGATTCGGATGGATCGGGCAGACATGCCATCCGACCCGATGCGCGGTCCCGTGCGCATCCGGTCGGGAGGTCGGACGGGCTGCACATAAGATTTGGTAGATCTTATGTGCAGCCTGAAGGCGGGCAGAGGACACGGGGTATGGGGAGCTGAGCGGGGCGGGCTGATTCAAGGAGTCGGGCAGGGGAGGCGCACTGACCTGGGCGGTGATCGCCGCAAGCAGGGAGCCGGTGGTCCGGGGCGGTGAACGCAGTGATGGGTACCAGAGACCCTGTAGCGTGGGGGAAGCCGAACAGCAGCGGGCACACATAGAAATGAATGGACAGTCAGTAATTGGCTGAGAAGTCTCTCAGTCAGAGAGCTCTCAGTCAATCACTGGCTGTCCATTCATTTCTGTGTTTTTTTTTACTGTGCACCCACTGCTGCCCGGCTTCATCTACGCTACCCGGCAATCTGGTACCCTCGCCGCCCAGTAAACTCACTGCCTCTTTGTGTCCTGACTCTGGCTCTGTGCTTTGTCAAGTTTTGCATGCGATTCATCACATGCAAAACTTGACACATCAAGTGCCAAATTGTGTGTGACCCCCCCCCCACCCCCGGGGAGTTGTCAGTAGATTAGGTCCGACAAGTCGGCCTAATGTATTGGGGCCTTAACTCTCTCTGTTACATCTGCCCCACCTGCAGTGCACATGGTTTTGTCCATTTGAGAAGGAATTTGCCATTGCGAGTGAACCAGAATAAGGGCCTATATGCAGCACTGTTAGCGCAGTCTAAACTTTTGCGCTAGTTTTTTCTTCCCCCTTTGGGATCGAGTAAATTCCATTTAGACAGCAACTCCAGTGACTACCCTTTAGCGCTTAGATTATACTTTTTCTTGTCTTGGTTTCTACACTACACAAATGGGCTTTTTAGTGGATTCCACAGACCACATCTCCACAATGCTACTTTTCGGTACTTGTTTCCTATCTGGGCGCCCGCTAAGTTAATTGCGCACCATGCTATTCTCCGTATCAAAATCGGATCGCATCGCATCGGATACCACAAATGCACATACACGATATTGAACGATGCGATGCGATCCGATTTCGTTCCCGCTTTTATGGTTGGCCCATAGGATGGGCCATCTGTAACACTACTGTATTTATTAACCCTTCAAAGCCCTCCCCTTGTCACATCTGCACAGAAACACAGTATTGACGTCAACCCGAAGCGTGGCGAGCGCAGCGGTACGCGTCCTCCGACTTTTTCATACCCCCACTATCCACGTCGGCGTGGAGTTGAGAATAGAATAGTGTGGCGAGCGCAGCGAGCCACCGAGCCCGAAGCGTGGCGAGCGCACGCGGATACTTCAGAGGTATCCGTGTCCCCTCGCGGGCTTCACAGGTATCCGCGTCCCCTCGGATCGGATCGGATAGCATCGTATGCCATCGTACATCATCGAGTACCGAATCCGATGCGATGCGATCCGATTTCATTACGGTGCCGTACGTAGAAAACCTGGGCGCCCAGATAGGAAACAAGTACCCTACTTTTCCTTTGGTTCAGAAGATCAAAAGGACAGAACTGTGGCAAGTTCCTGAGACCACGCAAGGTGCAAAGACGAGAACGCCTCGTAATGACTCTGCCATATGGAATGGAACGTGGGATCTTCAGTCAAGGGGTGCAGGCGTTAAACAGAGAGATTAATGTTGATGGGAGAGGGAAGGTACAGATATGGACTAATATTCTGTTCGGTTCAAAAGGAAAACGCCTGACCCTGCAGGAGATAGAAGCTTATATATAAACCGCACGTCCCTTGGGACTCCTCTGTGGTTCACATCTTGTTCCCACCTTTCTTACACCATACAGAGGACCCATCGCACGTTGCAGGAGACGGCTTTTCTGGCACAATGTGTTCCCTCTCCAGTAGTGTGTGGTTAGATGTAGTTGAGCAGGCAGCAGGGAAAACATAATGGGTGTCTTCCCAGAAATTAAGGTAACGAGTCGTACAGCCATTGCCAGGGTTTGTTTTAGAGATGGTTATTGTTGTCATTGCCAACTATGGGTTCCATCGATGGCAATAGTGCAACTATACCATCGATGTGGGAGTACCAGATAGTTTCCCTGCATCGATGGCAAAGGATAAACAATGTTTCCTTTGGTACTCTTTACCTAGAACGGCGCCCGCGATTACAATCGCGGGCGTCGGGGGTAAAAAATCGCGGCCATCGCGGGCATCGCGGGTACATAAAAAACGGGTGCGACGCGATGCCCGCGATTTTCCCATAGGGATCAATGTTAAAAGTCAGATTGGACGCGATTTTAGTGTTAAATGCCTCAATGCCCGCGATTTTTACATAGGAAACAATGTTAAATGGGCCACAGAGCCCTAATGGCCCCCACAATTTTTAACGCCACCCCACGATCAACGTGAACCCGAAGCGTGGCGAGCGCAGCGAGCCCGCGAGGGGCGGCGGTACGCGTCCTCCGACCTTTTCATACCCCCACTATCCACGTCGGCGTGGAGTTGAGAATAGAATAGTGTGGCGAGCGCAGCGAGCCACCGAGCCCGAAGCGTGGCGAGCGCAGCGAGCCCCGCGAGGGGACGCGGATATGTGGGCTGTCCAGGGGCGTGGCTTCAAAATGACATCGTCATGGCTCTGCCCCTGCTATACAGTGCCAAACAGCAGGCGTTGTAAAGCAGGGGGGCGGGGCTATTAGTGATGCCACTTGTACTCTGTTGTGGGTTGCCAAGGTGGGTGCAGGAGAGAGGGGTCTAGGGGGCTTCCTGAGAAATCGGAGGACCCTATTTAAGGAAGTTTCATCTAAAGCATCCGTTTTATTTATCATTTATTTATTTTTTATTTACGTTTTTTTTTTAAACCATTGTTACGTTCTCCCGGTCAGTAATCCTCTAAGCTGACTGTTCCTGCACCGGTGTTTCCACAGCTGTTCTCCGGAACGTTGCCACCTCATGTACCCACCACGGGCACATATCCCACAGCACTTTTAATGCCTGATTTTTTATTTTGGCACGAGATCCCTGCTCGGCAAGGAAAGCTTTTGTTCTGATTTAATATAGGTGTTAGATGTGTGACGAATGCCAGTAGTATGTTTTTATTGCCTTACGGATAATAATCAGAGGAGCTACACACCGCTTAAAGCGCTTTCCTTTATTTTATATAGACCCGCTAATAAGATGAAGTCTCCGCGGGGAGTCGCATCTGAGTTTGATGATCCCAACTGCCCCCCACCCCTCCCGATAAATCCCTCATGTCAGGATCTAGTGTAACAATATGAACAACGTGTTAGGAGAATATACAGAATATACTGTAGCCCCATCTAGCCCCCAATACGTTTGTTTTCCCAGAGCAAGAACAAGAAATGCCAGTGATATATATCACTATGCACCTTTTTAACTCAATTTGTTACAGCCTATAATAATATAAGATCTTTGTTTTATTGGGCCCCTGACCGGCAGTTGGAATTAATTGAAAACGTGCTGATTCGGAAGGTTTGGAGGGAATAGCGCATTCCGCGATTCTGAAACTTGGAGGTTTTTTTCTAGACAGGGGGCCCGTGAACAAAAATGATGTTTACTTTTGCGGAGGAAGACTCTAGAGCAGGCATGTCTCCAGCTGTTGTGAAACTACAAGTCCCATCATGCCTTGCTACAGTTTTGCTATTAGGGAATGCTAAAACGATGGCAAGGCACGCTGGGATGTAAACCAGGGTTGCCGACTTTATAATTCTCCTCTCCGGGAGAAGCCCGGAGAGGAGAGTTCCAGCAGCCGCTGAGGGGGCGGGGGCTTAAGTGTGACGCCACTAAGCCCAGCCCCCATGATGGCAAACTGCCGAATTCACGGATCTCCGTGGAGGGGGCGGGGCTAAAATGACGCAACTGTTTCATTTTAGCTCCGCCCCCTCCTTTGAGACCCGAGGATTGTGGCATTTTAATGCCGCGATCTGGGGTGCAGGGGAGGGGGGGGGGTCCCCCTGAATCCGGTAGGGTTGCCCACCCTTCCGGGGGGCCGGGAGGGGGTCCCGATTTTCGGGAGACTCCCGGCCATTCCGGGAGAGTCGGCAACCCTTATGTAAACATGCCTGCTCTAGAGGTTTAGGTACTTCCTAGCACGGCCACAACGATCATGATCGTGGGCATCGTGAGGAAAAATCGCGGGCATCGCGTCGGTACCATCGCACCCGATTTTTTAGTGCATGCGATGGTACCGACGCGATGCCCGCGATTTCCCCATAGGGAACAATGTTAAATGCCTTAATTTACCCGCGATGCCCCCGATTTCCCATAGGAATCAATGTGAAATGGCTCAATTTACCCAAATCATCATAGGGAACAATGGTAAATGGGCCAGAAAACCCTAAAAACACTGCTGAACATTGAAATGTCCCCCCAAAAGTAGTTTACACCACCCCACGATCAACGCGAACCCGAAGCGTGGCGAGCGCAGCTAGCACGCGAGGGGCGGCGGTACTCGTCCTCCGACCTTTTCATACCCCCACTATCCACGTCGGTGTGGAGTTGAGAATAGAATAGTGTGGTGAGCGCAGCGAGCCACCGAGCCCGAAGCGTGGCCGAGCCCCGCGAGGGGACGCGGATACCTGTGAAGCCCGCGAAGGGACGCGTTTACCTGTGAAGGTATCCCCGTCCGCTCGCCACGCTTCGGGCTCGGTGTCTCGCTGCGCTCGCCACACTATTCTATTCTCAACTCCACGCCGACGTGGATAGTGGGGGTATGAAAAGGTCGGAGGACGCGTACCGCCGCCCCTCGCCGGCTCGCTGCGCTCGCCACGCTTCGGGTTCGCGTTGATCGTGGGGTGGCGTCAACTACTTTTGTGGGGACATTTCACTGTTCAGGGGTGTTTTTTGGGTTTTCTGGCCCATTTACCATTGTTCCCTATGATGATTTGGGTAAATTGAGCCATTTAACATTGATTCCTATGGGAAATCGGGGGCATCGCGGGTAAATTGAGGCATTTAACATTGTTCCCTATGGGGAAATCGGGGGCATCGCGGCTGGACCATTTAAGCCTTTTTTAGCCGCATACGACGCGACCGACGCGATATTGACTTTTTTCAATGCATTTCAATGGGAAAATCGGGGGCATCGCGTCGGTCGCGTCGCAGACCACTAAAAATGACACCCGATGCCCGCGATTGTGGCCGTGCTAGGAAACAAGTACCGAGGTTTATTGCCCCGTACACTGGCTTTCAGATAAGTACCAGCCATCTGTCGTTGTGCAACCGCCACTAGGAGCAAGGCTGGCTCTATCAATGGGTGGCTGTCGAGGGGCTCACAGAATTAAGGATGACTGTGAGAGAGGCATCCTTGCTGAACTTAATGCAAATGGCCTGTTGGACACCACCTCCACACTTTCACCGGAGGGTCTGGAAATTCGGTGTGTGGGTGGTTGTGTGAGCAGTCCCAGGGTGCAGAAAACCTTTGCACGGGTAGGACTACGACGTGCTTCAACCACACACCTTCCGTCTTTCATCTTTACTCCTGCCACGTGTTTTCTGCCTGATCTACTGGGAATCTGGCTCATAGGTCCACAATACAGTCGATAGACTGACCTTACATGATCGACATGCCAAAGGTCAATAAGGGCAAACGGTCGACAAGTTAAAAATTAGCCGGTGCTTAAGGTGACAGCTTCGAAAAATCATCAGTTCAGAAGATCATTATGACAATGATTGAATTGCATATAGTTAACATCAGGGCTGTAACTACGTGTGTGTGAGCGGGGCGCCCAGGGCAGAGGCTCTGTCACCCACCCCACTGCCCATGCTTCTGGCATGTAAGATGCATGGAACCGCATCCTGCAAGCCTGCAATGCAGCAGTAGGAAGGGCCTAAGTAAGGGTTAAGGGTGCAGAAGTTCCGGTGAAGACCCCACCCCCTGTGCATGTTGACACATTCAAAGGGGGAGGGGCCAGAACAGGGTGCCACGGCATGAGCGCTAGTTACAGTACCGGTCAACGTATGCGATACGATCTAGTCCAAATTGCATACAATAATTGTACTGTGTGTGGGCACCTTCAGTCCTGGGCTACGCACAGACTGCACACACTGGGGAAATCATTTGAAGGATGAGCGGTTGCAAATCGATTTGTGGCCAATCGCAGGCCTGTGATATTTTCGCACGCTTATCGCAGCCCTGCACGGGGCGGGATTTCACTCTGACTGGGCGGCGATTACATGACCGCAGGGCTCTGCAAATTAGCAGCGATCAGGTTTGAATAACCCCCATAATCTGAGAATTAAATGTGTGCAGACATCATATACCAGGAAGCTTCTTCCATACTGAGCCATCGATGATTCTGCGTTACTGCTGTATATACAGTTCAGATGCAAAACTCCCAATAACTGGATCACCCCCATACAGCAAAGCAGAGCTGACAGCCTTTGCTACATTATCGCATCTCGCCAGGAAATCTAATCCGTCCTGTCATGTCCACATCTTGGTTAAACACTGAATGTAGGTCTGCAGCAAACATCTGGAGAAGGTTCATTACTTGAAATTGTGAGTCTTGCTGTTAATGTACCCCACGAGGAACAAGCTGACAGGCTGCATATTTCTGCAAAGTGTTCCCAGAAAGAACCAATTTCCTGCCTTCCATGTGGTGTCAATAATGCAGGCATGAGATGGGGCTGTACTTATGAAATATTAAATCTTCTGCTGTAGGAAAATTCAGACCACCTGCGAGAGAGCGGCTCTAGGCCGGGCAGCCTCGCTGGGCATGCGTGTAGGATACCAAGCCCCCCTCTGTCCTCTGTACCTGACTTCATCTGCTCTAAAGTAGTGCCCTAAAATGTGTTACCCTTCCATCGCCCAGGGGCAGACCCGGGTTGCCGTTCATTTGCTTCACTGATTTTTAGCTTTCCCATCTCTGCGGACAATCATAGTTCCCGTATTCGTCCTCACTGGGCATGGTGCGGAGCGGTAAAAAAAAATGGGGGTATGGAGCTCCAAAACTGAGGATCATATGTATCAAAGCTTGGGGAGAAATAAAGTGGAGAGATGTACAGTTCCTGCTAGCCAGCTATACGCAGAGTGGTACACATGACATGTTGTCTGTATGCAGGGTGGTACACATGTTGTCTGTACGCAGTGTGGTACACATGTTGTGCCATTCTTACCTGCTTTCGATAACTAGAATCAGGGAGAGAACAGTAGGATGTTCCGCATGAACTAAATATTTGCTGTGATATGTCTTCTCACTCAGCACAGTATACGTGATTGATGTGATGTCTATGCAATATATTCCAAATGCAGTTTGACCTTGTGTGAATTCATCCCTGAGCATATAAGTATGATTTGAGTGTATTAAATGTTATTTTATTATTTTACTAAAGAAAGATTAGGAACAAAAATGCTTACCTTAAGTCACAGCTCACTACAAACAGCAGCAGCACACTATGGATGAGTGCACACCAGCACAGATAAGGCTGTGTGATCATGTGCTGCCTTCTCTCCTGACAGAGGTTCCCAAAAGGGGGGGTTAATGAGAGCTGTCAGCAGAGACTCCTGACCTGAGCAGCTACAGGAAATCACAGTGATTACAGCAAATCACTGTCCTTGCAAGAAACTGCTTAGTGGCACACCTGGCAGAATCCAGGAGATTAGGGGTCGATGCAGGGCAGCATGAGATTTATGACTGAAATGTGAGCCTCCTGGAGGATGCTGGAGTGTAGGCAATTATGTGTTGTGGGACTCCCACACCTGTGTGGTGCTCTGGTCTCATACATACTTTCACTTCCCTATACTGGGAGCAAAATTTAGGGGGGATTTATGCACAATGATCAGCCTGTGTAATTTAGGAAGGTGCTCGTCTGTATTTGAAATCCAGATGCCCCCGAATGGCAGGTATCCGAGTATGGATCAGAGTGCCGTTCGGGTTTTCCCACCAGCCCTCAGAGCGCAAAACGAGGCAAAACATTGTCATCCCAGCATCGGAAGTCCCCCACTACCGCCACCATCTTCACTCCAGCATTAGAGAGGGTTGTGGGCGGCTGTGTCTCTGGGAAGCTGGTTTGAGGTGGTGACCTGGTCGCAGCTGTGGTGTCCTGTGCAGTCCATTGCAGTCCAGTCCTGTGGTACTGCGCTGTCTGCTGCCGGGGCTGGTGTCCTGTGCTGCTGTATAGTCCATGCAGTGGTGCTGTGCTGCTGTGAAGCCCAGTGGGACAGCCGTATAAGCCCAGTGGGACAGCCGTATAAGACTATGGGCCACATTTTTAAAACAATATTTGTGGCTAATTTGGAGGATACTTAATATTTGCGGCTAGCCTCCGCAAGTATTAAGTATCCTCCGAATGCTCCAAAGTGGGACTGCAACAGGAATCTCCGGTCCCTGCTACGATACGATTGGAGGTAGTCCTATCTTCTATACCTTCTATCCAAAATTCCTCCCAAGGATCCTGCAGCGCTATTCCTACTGCTGCTGCTGTTGCTGCTGGGAGTCGTTCATCATCTCTGTAGCTGCCACTACATCTTTTACTTTGCAATTGACCATCCAACAATCATTTGCGATGAGGACGAAGTACGACAGCAGTCATCCTATGGCAAAGCAGATAACCGCGGCCTTGACAGCTATGTTGGTGTTAGACGTGCGTCCGGTGTCCGCCATCAGTGGAGTGGGTTTTAGACGATTGATGGAGGTATTGTGTCCCCTGTACCAAATCCTATCTAGATTCCACTTCACTAGGCAGGCGATACCCAGGATGTGCAGACATGTCCGAATAAGTGTCCTCAGTGCCCTGAAAAATGCGGTTGTACCCACTATCCACTTAACCACAGACATGTGGACAAGTGGTTCAGGGCAAACTAAGGACTATATGGCTGTGACAGCCCAGTGGGAAGATGCATCGACTTCCACAGCAGCAGCATCTCCTGCACGCCAGCTCCTTCCAAGGCAGGCTACTCTGTGTATCACCGGTTTCAGTAAGAGGCACAACGCCGACAACCTCTTAGAGCAGGGGTCTTCAACCCATGGCCCGCGGGCCACGAGTGGCCCGCGGAGCTGATCTCAGTGGCCCCCTGCCCGCCATACACAGGATTTTTTTTTTTAAAGTAAAAGAAAATGCTGCCGAGGGAGGCAGCGTAATGGAGTCCCCCCGGGTGCCGCCTACCCGATTTTCATTGGCTGCAGGCAGGGCAGAGGAGTGGATCCAGCGTGGCTGAGGGAGGAGGAGGCACGTCTGGTGGGAGCTGGGACCCGTTGAAGCTGCGGGAGGAGGCAACGCAGCTGGCGGGAGCAGGGGACCTGGCGCAGGAACTGCAGGAGGAGGAGGCACAGCTGGTGGAGGGGAACCGGCGAAACTGCAGGAGGAGGCATGGATGGTGGAAGCAGGTGACCCGGCAAAGCTGCAGGTTGAGGAGGTACAGCTGGCGGGAGCAGGGGACCTGGCAAAGCTGCAGGCATTACTGGGGGCATTGTGTGTGGGGCATTACTGGGGGCATTGTGTGTGAGGGGCACTGCTGGGGCATTGTGTGTGAGGGGCACTGCTGGGGCATTGTGTGAGGGGCACTTCTGGGGCATTGTGTGGGGGCACTGCTGGGGCATTGGGTGAGGGGCACTGCTGGGGCATCATATGTATAAGCAGGAGTACTGCTGGCATTATGGTCTGTGGCATAATGGGCATTAGTTTGGGGCATAATGTGCAATGGGCATAATTTTGTGTGGATTAATGTGTAATGGGCATCACGTGTGCGGCATAATGTGTAATGGGCATTACGGTGTATGACATAAAGTACAACAGGTATTACGGTGTGTGGCATAATGTCTAATGGACACTATGGTGTGATGCACAATGTGTAATGGGCATTACGGATAAACGGTGTAACAGTGTATATTGATTTAAGTAGCCTTTCATTGTTTGGGTTTGATCTGTGAGGCATACTAGTTCACTGTGTGGGCCTTCATGTTTATATGTCACTGTGCAGCCTTCAGTCAACTTAAGCGTGTCAGGACAAAGACCATTCCTGCGGTAACCAATGTCTGGTCATGCAGGTTGCAAAAGAGGTGTCAGGTAATTGTTTTCCTGCTAGTTGACACTCTTTATAATTAGACCACGCCCCTTATAATAGGGCCACACCCCTCTTTGGGAGCGCGCCTACGGCGCGTGCAATTTATTCAATATCAAATTATATATGGGGGGGGGGGGGCACATATTTTACTGTTTGCACTGGAACCCAAATTGGCTGCTGATGACTATTGGGGTATGTGTGTGTGGGGGGGTTATGTGCTGAGTATGGGCGGCTGTGCCAATTATCTATGAAGGACTGTGCTGACGTTATAGGGGAGCTGTGATTCTATGGGGCTGTCTGAAATACTGCAGTAGAGTTTAGTGGCCCCCGGGCTTCACTGGATTTTTTTAGGTGGCCCACGCTGTCTTAAAGGTTGAAGACCCCTGTCTTAGAGAAACTGAGGAAATCATCGCGCAGTGGCTTACCCCCCTTAGACTCCCCTGGGAATCAGTGGTATTGGACAACACCAGTTACATTGTGCGGGCATTACATTTTGGCAATTTCCAACATGTGCCCCCACAATAAATTTGGTGGTGCGGCATTTCCTTAAAAGTGACTGGAGTGTGCTGGAGATGCTTGCGGTAACCTGCATAATTGCGGAACACTTTTGCCATTCTGCCATTGCCTGACGAAACTGGAGCGACATCAAAAACTCCTGAACCTGCCCTGCCATCACCTCAAACAAGAGGTGGTGACACGCTGTCACCTACTACATAGGCAATGGAGCCGGGATGCACCTGACCCAAGCGTAGTGGAGGCTGATTTCAATGTTGTGCAAGGTTCTCCAGCCGTTTAAACTTGTCAGTTCCGACACTGCCAGCTTGTGTCAGGCGAGTCCCTTGATCAGGCTGTTGCAGAAGCAGCTTGAGAAAGTGAAGGAGGAGCTAAAGGGTTGCGATTTTGGAAAGCATATAGCTCTCGTGGATGAAGCCCATCATATGCTTTGCCAGGATATCAGGGTGGTCAGTCTATTAAAGTCAGAGGAATACATTCTGCCCACTGTGCTCGATCCTTGGTTTAAAGTGTATGTCCGGTTGACACAAGTCTACAGCTGTGCAAAGACCTGCACAGTCAGGAAATTGTCATCTGAAGCGGACGGTGACACGGCACCAGCTCCTCCTTCGTTTTCTCCTCAATCTGAGGCTGCGAGGAAACCGCTCAAATTTCCTACCCGACCCGCTGGCGGTGATGCAGGGTTGGCAGGAGCAAGTTTGGACATTTGGTCTGAACTGAAGGACCTGCCATTGATTTGCCGACATGTCTCCTGTCGCTGCATACAATGCTGTTACCATTGAAAAAATGGTGGAGGATTACATTGGCGACAGCATCCAAGTAGACATGTCAGACAGTCCTTACCTGTACTGGCAGGAAAAAAAGGCAGTTTGGATGCCCCTGTACAAACTGGCTCTATTTTACTTGAGGTGTCCCCCCTCCAGTGTTTACTCCGAGAAAGTGTTTTTAGTGCAGCAGGGAACCTGGTCAGTGAGCGGGGTAGGAGGTTGCTTCTGCAAAATGTGGAGAAGATGATGTTCATCAAAATGAATGATCAATTATTCAATGAAGACCAGCGATTGCCTCCAGAGAGATCTGGGATTGTGGAGTCCAGTAGGGACTCGTTGATAATCTGTGAGGATGAGGATGTACGTACTGAAGGGGGTGAGGAATCTGAGGATGAGGACAACTTCTTGACTCTGTAGAGCCAGTTTGTACAGGGAGAGAAGATTTGCTTATTTTTTTGTGGGGGCCCAAACCAACCAATAATTTCAGCCACGGTCGCTGAAATGATAATATAAGGGTGGGTGGGAATACCATCTTGCACCTATCTTTCTTTGTATGATGTGCTCTGTGGAGCATTTTTTGTCATTTTTTAGAAATGCCATCCTGTCTGCTGCTGCATTGCCACTCCTAGATGGGCCAAGAGTTTCTGCCGCCCACTTGTGTCAATTAGCATAGTCATCCAGCTACCTCGTGCAACCTTTTGGCCTAAAAACAACATTGTGGGGTGGGATGTATTCAGGATAGACTGGAAATGAGTGGAAATTAATGTTATAGAGGTTAATTAGGATAAAAATAAATACAAAATTCAGCAATTTTAGTGATTTTTATGGTTTAAAAAACAAAATACAGATACAAAACACGACGAGACACGAAACACTGAAGGGTGGTGTTTTGGAACAGATCCAGATCCAAAACACTGCTGGAGATACAGATCCAAAACACATTTCACAAAACACTAAAAGTGGGTGGTGCCCATCCCTAGTGTTGTGTCCATTGGGCACATATAACTGATCACACTATTATCACTGGGTGTTCTGCGTTTTATTTCATTTTTTCCCCTTTTTAAAAATTTTTTTTTGTAAATTCGCCTAGATCGCATTTTCCATTAGAAGTAAGGGAAATGTGATCTAGTAAACCCTTTTAAACATTATTTTCGTGAATTTTTTTAAAATAATTTGTCCCCAAGAGAGAATGATTACGCTCCTGCTATCACTGCATATAAAATGCCACAAAACTACCACACAGGCTTCCTATGCACATAGGACATTATGGCATGCCTTATTACAGGAAGCAGACCTGGTTTAGTTTCTTTTTATTTTATCCAGACCCTGCCGGTAAGAGACCTGGGTATAAAGGATTGTGCCGGAATATTGAAAAGGGTGTTGGCAGCTTTCGTGCACTTCCACCTGTTGCTAGGCCTCAGTCAGACACCAGTACGGGGCACAGGTCATCTCAGAGATTCATTACTGGGTGGATGGGAGGTCAGACAGTAACTCTCGTCCCTTCCCAACCATTAAGGAAAACCATTGACTATTTCATTGACTGCTCCACCCAGCTTAGGTCAAAGATTCATGTACGCTTAAACCTTGTCAAGGCCTTCTTCACATCATCTCCAGGCCATTATATAATGAGGAATGTCTCTGCACCTGCTAATAATAAGGACACCGTACCAAACATTAAAAGAAAATGAGACGGAATAGGACGCTAAATAAACACTATTCCTCATTCCATCATAGGTGATTCCAGTCACAGGAATAAAATCATTTAGACAGGGGTGTAGAGTACGCCCCAAGCAAATGCACTGATAACATGATGACAGGTTAAAAATGTTCTTGGCCAGGTTCTGAGGATGTAGTGCATACATTTACGCAAAAAAAAAAAAAAATATATATATATATATATATATATATATATAAACTCTAAATATATATGAAAAGTAAATCCAGCTGGAAAAGAAGCATGTTAACGGATAACATATGTATAGCTCAAGGGCACAGAAATGCTCCGAAGTAACTAGAATACACTGTAATCTGTATGAACACTGAATACGTTACAAGTTAGATGATTGGTTTTGCCAAAAAAGAATTACCCATAACGTAATGGGCTTTATAGCATCAGTCACAGAAACACATGAGCCTCTCCACACGGGTGGATGTTTCTGAAAAACACAAAAAAATAACAGGACAGTCGGCCTATGTCACCATGATTTAGAGAATTTGCAGTGGACTGTGAGCAGAAAGCCGCAAATGATTCACCAGTGGCGATGCATTCGCAGATCCATTGGCAAGAACTGAAACCTCGAACAGTTTTTCATATCTGCGCCAGTCTGGGGTTTCCACTAATCTGCTCAAGAACCAGGCTGGAAGTGGTCATCGCTGATCTCATAGATGCACCTGAAATGTATGGGCACCTGCCGGTCAGGTTTCCGCCCCTAAACACCTGCTTCCTGTCAATCAAACTGCAGCTACTCTGCGACTAATATACTTATGGATAATTGTACACTTTTTGGGCCAGGAATACGCAGTGGTTCGTTATTTGCTCAATTTGATTGGAAACCAAAGGTCTAAAGTTTTAGTGGGTTGTATTTTGCGCCAGATTTAGTAAATCTCTGGACTGCATTTTCGATGCTTTGGAAGTGTACCCTTGGGAGTCATTCCTCCGTGTCCCCAAAATGTATAAGCCCACATCAAGCATAATTTCTGATCCATGTATTGGTTTATGAACAAGGGGTTGTACCAACGGTCATCTATTTGACCATTTTACGCCCCTGTGTTATTTCATTCACTCAACTCCAACCACCAAAAGTGTACCAACGAGTTCTTCTAAACATGGATACAGATGTAGTTTATGAAAAGAGGTCTTGTATAAATCTGGAATTTGTAAATTCAGTGTAACAGAAAGAGAAGTGTCCGCTAGGCCATAAGGAGACACATTGGTTAAAGTGTGTGGGACAGGGACAGGGTGGAACTTAGTTCAACCACCTGTAATGGTAGGTTGAACTAGTTTTACCTCCACCATGGCCCTACACAGTAATTCCAACATAAAAAACCACCCACATCAATAGATGTTGCAGCCACATCCGAAATCCCCCTTCCTAAGGATCTGGTACCTTCACTATTCTCTTCCACCTGTGGCCCATCCCTCCTGGCACTCACATGAGTTTCATTACCTCTCCTGGACCACTTTAAACCCTGAGCAGACATGTCATCGGAGCTCCATTATGGCCAATGAAAGTCTTTGAGTCATCCTGCATTTATGAGGGAAAGTCATGGATGTCATTGACTAATAAATCATTGAAAGGTCTTTGTTAAGAGACTGATTATACATTTTATTGTCAAACCACATCAGAAATTACTTGAATTTTCGTTTTTGCATTACTACAAAGGAAATCCAACCAAACCCACTGGTGTAGAGGTTTCCAAAGGTGGTCCAGGTTTTTAAAGATATCCATGGCTCAGGACAGATAGTTAAATCAATTGACTGAGGTACTCACCTGTGGCCAAGCATGGATATTCCTTGAATACATATTTCGAAACCACTGCACTAGTGACTTGACCATCTATAGGGTTTTCCCCAATGTTGGTAAAGGACCATTGATGGTGAGGAGTAGATGTTTAGGCTATTGCCATCAGGAATCAGCCATGTTGTATTGGCTAGTATGTTTAAATGTAATTGATTTCTTGGAAGCCACTGGTGGTAGTGTACAAATACTGTGCTGAAGAGTACAAAAGGGCATCTTATCTCATCTGTCTCTGGATAAGCGAATCATGTCCAGATGCTCGGACAAATCTAATAATGTTTTCCCGCTGGTAAATTAAGGCTGATCTAACAGATTGAGAATGCATTAATTAAATACATTTGACATAATGAGCTGAACTTGCCCACAATTATACTAAATGAAAACCATCAGGAGAATATTTATAGGTCACTCATTTTACAACGGAGGGACATTTGGGGTTGGAGGATCGGAAGTTTGTGGTGCGGTGAACTCCTAATAGTACGTAGATCATAATCACCAGTGCAGGCCAGTTCCACTATGTTCTTTCTGGTGCCCCACAGAGTTTTAAGTAATATACACAATTGTTTAAATTAAATTGGTGTTATTTCAAAGCGAGATATAAGTTGCTGTGCCCCCGATCTCTCTGTTGTAGGAAACAAAGGCTGCACTGTGCATTAATGGGCTCATTCATAGTTGTACTCTATGGCCATGTCTGACAGGAAGCGGCCATTTTGTTTGAGTGAAACAGGAAGTAGCTGCAAAAATGCAGGCCTGTCGAGGCTGGTTTGCCCAGCTCAGCCATGGAGAGTACAGCATAACAGTACATAATGCGATGAGCATTTAAAATGGCTTATATTAAGCCATCTAAAAAGTGACAAAGTTGCCCACAGCAACCACTTATAATTGATCAAGTACAATCTATAAATTGATAAGCAGAAGCTTTTTGGTTGCTATGGGCACCTCCTCCGCTGGTATACTCTTTAGCAACCGACCCTCTGGTGTACTCGCTGTTGAGGCTGCTATGATGACGCAATGCCCCCGTTGACAGATGTCAGTGTCTCAACCGACAGGATCCCTGGCCTCGGACCCCGGTGGAAGATGCAGCAAATACTTCGGCCTGGAGGATCCCACCCCCACCAAAAGATGGAGGACGCCCCGCCACGGCCCTGAGACCCCCGACCCTGAGACCCTAACCGAGACCCTAGTGGGGAGAACATCGTGGCCTACATGATCCTCGGCTGCGACCTCCTGAAGCAGTGTCCCTGGGAGCTCGCCCACTCTACACAACCTCCGGGATAACACAGCAGCAAGAAAGTAAGAATCCCTAGGGGAGGAGGTAAGGCTTTTGCTTCAGGGGGTAGCAGCGATGGGCCCGCAGCCCAGTTCGGCCCCCAGCCTCACCTCTCTTTCCACACACTGGCTCACCCCACAGCCGCGGCTCCAACCAAGACCCCCGGACACACTGACCGCCCCTCGGATTCTCACAAGGTCGGGACTCAGTAATACAACATGCTGATAGGAAAAATGGCCTGGTAGGCCCTGCTGCTGGAAGTAGCTATGACCAAGATGGCACTGCTTATAGGCTGCCTAGGAGCTGTGCAGCTCAGTCATATATGTTCCCCATCTTACATATATCTGTACTGTCACTGTTTTACTTGTTCCCGTCCTGGCTGTTGCACAGTAATCCAAACCAAATTCCTAGTATACGCAAGTATACCTGGCCAATAAAGCTGATTCTGGATTCAGATTCTGGTATTCTGGAGTGGCTTCTTTTCTAAATACTAAATATATACATATATGTGTGCCCTGAGCTGCCGCCTCCTGAGGTCGGTGATCAGGTTCCCTGCCTTTAGTTGCAGGAGGTACAGGATTAGACACAACTTCACAATGGAATAAAAAGCGAAAACGACTCAAAGAGGATTTGGCCTGATTAGAAGCGCAGAGTGAATTCTGTGATGTCCGAGGCTTTTCTCCTACATTGGCCTTATCTAATGGAGTCCCTAATCCCATGTTTAACAACAGGTTTCTCTGTCCTCCCATCGGCAGCGGCCTGAGAGAAAGCAGTCGGTGACCCATGTGATCCCCAGTCAAGATGGTCACCGCGAGCCTCACTTAAGCCTCAGATCAGAGCTGACAGCTGTGAGCGAGGGAAGTGCTTTCTTTCCTTTGTGAGTCACTTGGAAGAGAATGAGTAATTGTCAAAATAAACAATCAGACTAATACTTTCATCATGCATAACACCATTAATGAGTGTAATGGACCACATTAAGGGATTTCCTGGCAGAGGAGAAAGGAAAAAAGCCCGGAGACTTTGTGTTTACGGTTTGCTCCATGACTTTGTAAATGTACCGAGGCGGCCATATTGTGAGCTGACCTGAGCCATTGCTTGCAGGAAACTCACTAGCTCCCTAGCAACCGTCGACACAGCAGAAAATGCTGAGTATTACCTCAAGAGGTGGGTGAAGACCGGTGCGTCCTGGGCACATATTTCTCTAATGTCACAATTACGCACTCGTCACCATGCCCCTTCAAGTACCTTGAGGCACCAGATTTGTGCCAAGGATCAAAAAGGGTTAAGATAAATGGGCCGAATCAAACCCATAAATTACGGGCCGACGTCTTCCCTGCATGTGCATTCCTTGGGAGGGAACGGCTTTGGACAGTTTCACATTCGATGGTAAGCAATCATCAAATGATTTATCGGCCATGCGGCCGCAGGCGAACGTGCGTGAAATCTCATGTTGACCTTTTGACTGTCGGACTTCCCATTGCCGACCGAATGCTTGTGTTGACCTTCCGACCCTGTCGACCTTAGCCATGTTGACCTATTTTATGTGTCGACTTAAGCCATTTCAACCTTCAGTGGTCGACCAATGCATGTCCAGTACCATGCAAAGCATCTATGCATCCTGCGCGGGGGGCTAATCAGCTTCACAGAGGGGGGTACTCGTGGCCGCTAACCTGCGCCGGGGGGAGGTGCTAGTAGTGTGAGGGAGCTTACCCTGGCCTTCAGGGATGGTTAATGGATGGGTGGCTTCTCTCCTGTAGCATGCAGCACCGCCCTCCAGTGGCCACCACTCATAGGCAAGTGCCTAAAGCTGCCTAGCGGTGGCTCCAGCCCTGTGCACGTCGGCCTAATATGTTCCTATTTTCCATCTCTTATCTCCTTAGAGCAGGAGAATGTGCAACGATTATACACTCTGATAGCTATTTTTCAGCCATGGATTATACCCACATGTGTTTGGCAGGTCACCGTCATTTGGACCCCCACCCAGAATACTCCAGTGCTGTGCTTCTTGGCCAAATTATCGGTGCATACACTTCTACAAAACCAGCTGGCCAATATGTTCCTGGAGAGCAGCACCATCGACCCAACAAAAAACCTTGTTCCGTACGTTCCAAAACTGTGACTCGTTCTCGGAAACATTACACTGATTTGTGTTTTTGCCATGAACTTATGTTGCACGAAATCTGCTGCTCACTTTTGTCATCCCCTTTAAAATCTTTTACAGCGGCTTTCATGTAGAAGCGAGGCTTGGGTGCTGCACATGGAAAGTCTGAGGTTCTATGCTGTCATTCTTTGAACAAAAGCTGTGGGAGACTTTTCGCTATATAACATGGGAATTGTAAAAGGTTACAGTTGACATAAAGACACTTCTAATCCCGCAGATGTGACATTTTGTGCTATTCTTCTTAAAGAAAATAATAATTACTCACGGAAATTTCAAACACAACGGTGAAGAAATAATGATTTATGGATAGGGAGAAACCAGCGGCAGTAAATTACATATTGATGTATTAGACAAATGACAGATTAATAGAATTTTCAGCTGCAGTGCATGAAGTGGTGGTGATTCTTTATAAGGATTACATTGTACGCCTGCATAGATCATGTCTATGTCATACTTAAGTAATATATTAGATCAATAGATTAGTGACCTGGTGCCCGTACACATTTCTAATTATGACTCTAATTCAGGTTGATTTGCAAAAGAAAACTCCTTCTTTAATGGGCAAAACCATGTTGCGCTGCAAGTGGGGCAGATGTAACAGGCGAAGAGAGTGTTACATTTGGGTGCCGGTATTTACCCTGCACAGAAACAATACAACCCACCCAAATCTAACTCTCTCTGCACATGTTACATCTGCCCCACCTGCAGTGGGGTGACAGTCGGGATCCTGACAGGCATTTACCCGATGTCGGGATCCCGACTGTCAAAACACCGACAACTGGGTTCCCGAGCCGCCGAGCCAGCAAGGGGCTTAGTTGCGCTCACCATGCTGTCTGGGTCCGGCCAGTCGGGATCCCGACTTCGGGCTAAGACTGTCGGGATCCCAACTGTCAGACCCCTGTACCACACCCCAACCGTGCAGCATGGTTTTGTCCATTAAAGAAGGAGTTTGCTTTTAAGAACTATGACAAGTTACCTATGCCACATATTAAATTAACCCTGCACTAGTTAAACCGAGGGAAAGCAACTGGAAACTCGTTACTTTTAGTGGAACTACAACTCCCAAGATGTTACCAACACCAATTGGCTAACACTTATATTACCCTGGGCCTACTTACATTACTCTGGGCCCGCCATTCAAAGCACTGGGCATCACTGGTGGAGCCAAGCCGAAGACTTGCCTGCTCTGTCAGGAGGCTGGGAGCACCACCTGATTTTTGCCCATTCTGGGAGAGTGGGCAAGCATTAAAAGTATGGGTATTGAGATCTGTGGCCAAATATAATATCGTCTTAGTTCAGCAGCAATGCGGGATTCCAGACGAACGCTGAGGGTTTTTTAAAGGGGCAATCATTTACCAGCCATGCCTTGTTAGTGATTGCCCCTTTTAATAAAAACTCTGAGTTTGTCCAGCAACCAGCAAGGGCCAGCGAACCCGGAAGCTATTACATTTGGAAGATGTGAAATAAAAAAAATAAAAAAATCATCTTTTTTTCACATTATTTTAGTAAAAATAATTTTGATAAATATGCCCGCAAGTTCCAAACAGTTCCCAGGGTTCATTGTGAAATAGAGCTCAATACTGCCATCTTGTGCTCAGCGTCAAGTATGGGAGCCACCAGTCACTCAGATAGGAACCCCTGAGTTACATTTATTGGGTTACCTTCTGTATAATGAAATTCCTACAATTTTTGAGTGAAATCTATTCTTCCTCCCCAAAGGCACAGGAGACTAGGTATTTTTTGTGAACTTAATATTACGAAAAAACGTTCACCATCATACAGCCTCATACACACTGTACTGTTTTGCAGAGCCCGCTTTGTGTTTTATTTAGGCAGCTTTAGGCAGCTGCCTAGGGCACCAGGATCTGGGGGGGCGCCACCAAGTCTGCCTATCAAAAAATCATGGCTGTCTATGAGGAATGTGCAACTTCTAAGACCTCACCCCCATACTTTCCTTGAGGCATACTTCCCTACTGCCCCATCCTCCTTGTACTCTGTTGTGGGTGTCAAAGGGAGGCCTCAAGGGAAAGCAGGGGACTTGTCCATTTTCCCGGGAAGGGCTGGGAGGAACAAATGATTTTTGGGAGCCTCCTTGGAGGGGTGGTGGGGGCAGTAGGTTAAAGTTTTGCCTAGGGTGCTGAGAAGCCTTACACCGACCCTGCATACATTAGGCCGACTTGTCTTAAGGGCAAGTCAGCTTTGATTGCCCCTGAGCTCCCCCGGCAACTCCCTGGAAGAGCTCACTTAAGATTTGGCATATTTTTAATATGTGATAAATAGAATGCGATTTATCACATGCAAGACCGGGGAGCTGCAGGCAGGGGTCGGCAGAATTGAAAAATCCTATTCAAAAGACTGAGTGGTAGCTGATTGGCTGAGAGAGCTCTCTTAGCCAATCAGCAGCCACTGAGTCTTTTGAATAGGATTTTTCAAGTCTACCCGCCGCCCACCGGACCCGCTCCCCACCCTGAGTGTGCCGCTTGGTATATAATGCAATACATCGTGGGTGCCTATCCACAATTTGATTCACCCAGAGATCCTGATCCCACTGCCGTCCAAACCCCCAGCTTACAGCTTTATTTGGGAGCCTCATGCAGATGAACTCTATATACACCTGCTAAACAACTACAGT
The DNA here is from genome assembly GCF_055691185.1 of Crinia signifera. Lineage (NCBI taxonomy): Eukaryota > Metazoa > Chordata > Amphibia > Anura > Myobatrachidae > Crinia > Crinia signifera. The sequence continues at coordinate 68,822,289 of NC_139228.1, forward strand.
GGATGACATTTGTCTCATTTCTATCAACTGGTTCAAGGGAGATAGATCAGGGTTGCAGACTTTTTCTGTCTCCTCTCCGGGAGAAGCCCGGAGAGGAGGCAAGCCACCTCGCCAGTAACATTGAGGTATTCCACAACCCACCCAAAAAGCTATTTGTATTTTGTATTTTATTGATATGTTTGCAAATAATAATATATATTAGCATGCTATTTTCTATTATTATATTATATATTAAAATTTGTTTTTTATTATTAAAAATATATATTTTACATTTAAATACTCATTAATCTATTCAAGAGCACAGCAAACCATTCCTGTTTCTATATACAGTACCATACCTCCCAACAGTCCCTATTTTAGCGGGACAGTCCTGATTATTAGAGCCTGTCCCGCTGTCCCACCCGCGGGCGGCAGTGTCCCGCGGTGAGGGGGGGGCTGTTGGGAGTGCCCCCTGTCGGCGCGCATCAGCAGTGTCCCGGGTCCGGCAACCACAAAGTTGGGAGGTATGCAGTACCATTGTTTAAGGGTTTGACACCCCTGATATATTGCTGCTGCTTGGGTTTAAAAACAGCTCTTTCCAAACTAGCACCCTATTGATATCTTGATATCTTATTTTGGCTCTACCATTAGGCAGCTGGGATTCTGGGGGGTACTACTGAGTCTGCTTATCACAAACTGAAGGGTATCTATGAGGAAGATATCTGTAATGCAGTCGTTTGCTGCAGACCGCTCATAGGGCCTTATTCTAATTGACTCGCAAGGCTGCGAAATTTGCTGTGGGTGCACGCAGACACAAAACATCGGCCCTCCGTGCGAATGCACGGAAGACCGTATCAATCTGAATAAGGTCCATAATCCAGGTATGATGGGGGATGTGACCTAGTAATGTGTCTTTATGCTAACTGCATCATTTTCGTCCCACCCCTATGCAAATTATGACCCGATCGAAAGCATTGTCCCCATGAGGGTGGGGCCTAATGAGCTGATTTGTCTGGTTCCGCACCCTTTTCACCTCTGTGCATTTTATTTACCCACCTGTGCTTAAGCAGGGATATCCGTAATGACTGGACTGTGAGTGGACAGTGAGGACTGGGTTCGAGCAACACTGAATTAGATGATCAATTACATTATATTCCTTTTATTATTATATTTTATAATTATTTAACATAAGTCATATTATACTAAATGTAGGGTCGCACCCTTAGACGTAAGCGGTGCATGATGACCATAGGGCCCAACAATGAGGCATGCTGGGGTAGGGACGCTGCTTCCCCTCCAGTACTGGCCCTCAAGTGAAGTGAAAGACCAAATAAGTATCGCACACCGCCCGCACAAGGATGGCTTTTTGCTCTGGGCCAGGTGGGGGAAACATAGTGGTGAGTGTCCACCCATCATTGAGGAAGCACTGGAGAAAAAAATGTGAGCCACAAGAAAATGGCTGCTGCTCTCCACAACATGCTGATTTGTGGTTGTGACTAATTCCCCTTTGCCGAAAGGACCAGGATGTGATGCCAAGTGAGAGCAGAAGCTGTTTGATGCCCTTACAGCCTTTTTTATTTTGTGTAATCTAGGTTTGGTGTACAGTAGGTTATTTTCTTTTATTTCAGCTGCATTGTACCCTCAAGGACTCGCTTCGCTCGCGACAGGTTACTATTCCACCTCCAAGAAGACGTGGACCCAGTGCACAATGGGAAAGGTCCTCCCGGCGAAGGTGAGCTAGCTGCCTGCTACCGATGATTTATTGGAGGAGTGCACATTACAGGGAGGCCTGTGCTTTGTAATAGGGGAAACCAATATATCAGTCATTGGGGCACATTTATCAACGTAGAGCGATGCCGGCGCGATGACATCGCCGGACATCACATTGCGGTATTGTGAAATACCGATTGGATGTATCATTAGAAGGGCGCAGGGACAGGGCTCCGAAAGGAGCCCGTCCCTGTGAAGCCCTGACCCGGAAGCCATGGGGTCTGCGCATGCGCGGTTATGCGCTGAACCCCGCCAACCCCTCTGACCACACTGCCCCGCTCGGCAGTGCGATCCCGCAGTCATAGGCTACAATGGGCTATCGCCATCCCAGAATGGCGATAGCCCAGGGATGCGAAGCCAGGCTGCCCGATGTTAATACATTGGGCAGCTTCGCATCCCCCATAGAAACCTATGGGGGATGCGGCCGGAGGCGGTGCAGGGGGGATCGCAGCAGGAATCTGAGATTCTTGCTGCGGTCCCCCTTTTATACATTGTCCTTACAGCACAACTCAGGAGCAGAAATTAACCTCCACAGGGGTCTATGTACTAAGCCTCGGAGAGAGTAAAAAGTGAGGAAAGATAAAGTACCAGCCAATCAGTTCCTAGCGGCCATGTTACAGGCTGTGTTTGAAAAAATTACAGTTGGGAGCTGGATGACTACTACTTTATCTCTCAGTTCACTTTGGCGCTGATTTATTAAGCTAGGTGAAGGCTGGTACTTTATCACCGGCCAATCAGCCCCTAACTGTCAAGTTAAACACTGGCTTTGAAAAATAACAGTTAGGCGCTGATTGGCAGGTGAAAAAGTACCAGCCACATTATCACTTGACCGGGCTTAATAAATCTTCCCCTTTATCTCTTTTCAAGGCTTAGAATACAGACCCCTGTGTTTTTGATTGACGGCATAGGTAAGTAGTTCCACAACTTTGAACTGAATATTCGTTTGGAAACGCTGCCCCAAAACAATCGCCCCCCTTTTTGTTTCCAGCATCTGTAGATCTGCCTCGCAGGTTCGTTTTGCAATGCTTGAAAAAGAAACCCACTTGAGGTTTCCTTTAGCTTTGAGCCGTGCCGACATAAGCTGGTGGTTGCATCATCTTTCTTCATAAAGTAACTCAGAGTAAAACTTAAAGAGGCCCAGAGCTGCAGACCCATCAGGCCCAACGCCTCCCCTGCCTGCGCACCCCTGTTATTGTTGGATGTGCCAATACTCAATGGATATGACTGAACTGCGCTGACTAAATCATCCACACTTCAGACATGTGACAGCTGGCCCCCATGCCCTCACGCCATTGGTCAATACTCGTTATGATTTCATCAATCAGTTGAGACCCTCTGAGGGGGCTGCGTTTCTCGCTTGTGTAATTGTGTGGATATTTATAAAGCTGGTTCTCGTTTGAAATGGCACAAGATGACAGGTTACTCACTTTTTTTTATTTTTCATATATATTTTTTTAGAGGCTAAAGTATTTTTTGGGTCGACTTGGCACGTTCGTGAACAGGGAGTGGGATTTCCGCCATGACCAATAAAAGTATTGATCATGAATTATTTCTGTCGCTGTATGTTATGAAAGCATTAATTGGCAATGGCTTCCATCGTTTTTTTTTTTTGTTTTTTTTTGAGGAACGTGTGTTGCCATGGCAACGTAATCCTACAGCGCAGCTGAAAGTGCATTTCACTAATTGAATTTGTGCAAAAGTCCACCTCGCAGGCTGGAGTGGAGTGCAGAACTCGTGGCCCTGTATCCTTCTGGTCCTTGGGGCCTAATTCAGGTTGGCTCGCCAAGCAGCAGTAATTTATTGCCTAGCGAGCCCAGAGATGCCACACACCGCCCAGCCGAACGCCCCCCACCCAACCCCCCCCCCCCCCCACACACACACAGTCAAATCCCCTTGGTACCATGCGAGGGGATATACGCAAACACATCCCCTGGCATGCGGCTGAAGCGGAAAGAAATCGGTCAATGGTCACCGACCAGTGAATGATTTCTCTCCACTTCGGAAGTAAGTCTGTCTAAACTGACTTTTATTTCCGTCGGAGTCTGCCGAAGTTCGCACGAGCAGGCATCAGCCTGCCTGTGTTCCCAAAACAAACCTCTTAAACACAGCAATACATAGAGATAACGTGGAGAGAAATAAAGCCCCTAACTGTCAAGTTGCAGACTGGGTTTGAAAATGGCAGTTATGAGCTGATTGGCCAGTGATAAAGTACCGGCCACTTTATCACTTCAGCAGGCTTAATACATCTGCCCCTTTATCTCTCTACAACCGTTCATAAGAATTCTAATGTTAACATCAGTACAGAGTATTTCAGCACAACCTGTTTCCCTCTGCCCACATGTAGGAGACTAAACGAATCGTGTAGTGGGAGAGGGTTAAAGTATGTACAGAGCCCCTGTCAGGATTCCCCGTATCGGGATGCCGGGGTCTGTCTTGTGACTGGCGGCATCCTAACTACCGGGATTAGTAACCCCTGAGGCGCCGGTTTACTTCAGCTAATTGAATAACTGACACATTTGCGTTTCCTTCACAGGCATTCTGGCTTGGAGTTGCATTCCAGCAGCTCGCCGGTGACCCTGGCACATTGCTGGACCTGCTGGCTGTTTCACACTACAGATACTAGATAAATACATTGTGTCATTTCTAAAAGGAAACTGGAGAGGGAAATGTCATTTAATACGTGAGCCCGCCAGGCCCGGGGAAACGGAGGAAGAAAGAAGGGAAAACACATTGCGGATCTAAGAAATACAGTATGAGCGATTTAGCAAAACATGTCATCGTGTGACAAGGTAGTTATTCTTGCAAACAGGTGCATGGCAATTTTATAAATCTGAAATCTTCGGAGGATTGCACGGTACAATCGCTGGCAGCTTGATGGCTCCTGGCTGCCGTACAGATGGAATGGTATTTTTTTTTCTTTCCTTCTTAAAACCTTCCATCAGTGGGGAGAGGCCGCTGCCAAGACCTAAGACCCGTCTCTGGATACAGAGAGGCTCACATTTAAAATCAGGGCGTTGGGCCAAGAGCCTGCGAGAGCTGAACTGAAGACAACAACATCAAAACCATTAGACAAAAATAATAAATACAAAAATACTATAACACTTGGTCCATTTGTCCAAAAGTACCGAAAATATGGTCGGCCTGGGCACCTGGTTGGGGACGGGACGGTAGCCGGTTGTTGGGCAAAACCAATAATTATGGAATGCTGTATGTCCGGATGACATCACGGAGTCATGGAATCAGCAGCATGATCCTTTAAAAGTACTGTACTTTGGGTTACAGCTGGCACTGCAGGGGATTTATGCCCAATAAACAGGTTTTTATCCTTTCCCAATCCCTTAGCGCTATAAAACATTGCATCAGGCATGGTCTGCCTCCCACGCGTTCTCCCTGCCGCTTACAAAAATGTGTGAGCGTTGCACAGAATGATTGCGTGCCCTCCAAATTTCATACAAGATGGTAGCTCCAGAGTATTTGTCTTCACTTCCACTGATGGGCATGCTGGTGGTTGTAGTTGCACATTTCAACATGCTCAAAAAGTTGATGGCTGCCAGGCCCTGCTCACCTGCTGGGACGCCACACATGCCACGTCCCTGCCTCGCGATGCAAATGCAAAATCTGTCCTTGCATTACTACTTTCATTGCTATATAAGCGCTCGCACATCACCAGTAGCCCCCTGATTGGGCAGCCTAGCTTCTAAGCCAGGTGCAGGCTGATCATTCTTTGGGTCGTATCGGCTACATTACCCAACAGTCGCACTCTCCTGTGAACGGTCTGGACCCATCTGCATTGTTTGGACCACGCCCACAAAACACTTTGGACTATGCCCCCTGAGGACACGCTGTCACATTTTATTCCAGAGACAATATAAATTGTGACTTCACACTGACGTCACATGACTTCCCTTTAAACGCTTTTTCCCTGACACACCCACAAAACGGCCAGTTACCACACACAAACTCTGGCTTCCTGACAATCGACTTGCGTATGGCCAGCGATTAAAAAATGAGCAGGATTTTATCGCAGCATGGCCTCGCGCATCCGTACTACCAGTCGTATGCAAGCACAGTCTATCGATAATCACGCAGCCTGCAAATTCTTAGCAGTGCGATCAGTTGTGAATTAGGCCCATAGTTTTCAGATTCAGCATTTCGAGGCGAGTGCGGCCTTTGACCACAAACATTCATTTAAAGATGAAAATGATATAATACAAGGTCAACTGCAGTTCTCCATTCCCGCATCCCGCTGGGTTTATATCCGGGACTGGAGGATCAATCAGCGTCTTAGTCATTCTGACAGATCCACCTGTGCAAATGACATATCCACACAGGCTGACAATTATAAATTCATCAGTAGCTGAGGGGCCCCCAACGCGTGTGTCGCGGATATGACCCCCTGACTCACCTTATAGCACCGATGAAAGGGGCCCCGTCAGAGAAGTACATGTCTTGTGTGTCAGTGAATACACTATCATTAAGTATCTCGGAGGAAAAACTTATGAAAGAACGTCTTGTAACGTATACTGCTGAAATGTAGTGCCACAGTGGGAGGGAATCGAAATTACAGATCTCCTGCCTCAATATCATTTGCATCCATTCTGAGTTTTAGAAAAAGCTTCTGCAAATGACATTTTGAGTATAGAGAGTTACTGGCTTCCCCGAGAGACCGTTCAGTGGAGATGAGAAATGAGGCAATATCAAAAATACACCTTCTGTTGCTGCAAACCCCTAAATTACTATTCTGTCTTGTTATATTATTTAGTAACAGGTTTTTAGTCTATATCAGAGGTTCTCAAACTGTGGGTCCTGACCCCAAAGTGGGTCCCCACCACCTAAGCAGGGGGTCACAACTTGTTGCTGACCATCAGGCTAATGTGTTGGTGGTTGTGTGGAAGGGGAGGGAGGACAGGTTAAATCGTTAAGTAATCACCCACTGCCTCCCTCTTCCATCCCTCTGTCACCTTTTTCCATCCCACCACTACCCACTGCCTCCCTCTTTCATCCCTCTGTCACCCTTTTCTGTCCCACCACTACCCACTGCCTCCCTCTTTCATCCCTCTGTCACCCTTTTCTGTCCCACCACTACCCACTGCCTCCCTCTTTCATCCCTCTGTCTCCCTTTTCTGTCCCACCACTACCCACTGCCTCCCTCTTCCATCCCTCTGTCACCTTTTTCCATCCCACCACTACCCACTGCCTCCCTCTTTCATCCCTCTGTCTCCCTTTTCTGTCCCACCACTACCCACTGCCTCCCTCTTTCATCCCTCTGTCTCCCTTTTCTGTCCCACCACTACCCACTGCCTCCCTCTTTCATCCCTCTGTCACCCTTTTCTGTCCCACCACTACCCACTGCCTCCCTCTTTCATCCCTATGTCACCCTTTTCTGTCCCACCACTACCCACTGCCTCCCTCTGTCATCCCTCTGTCTCCCTTTTCTGTCCCACCACTACCCACTGCCTCCCTCTTTCATCCCTCTGTCACCCTTTTCTGTCCCACCACTACCCACTGCCTCCCTCTTTCATCCCTCTGTCTCCCTTTTCTGTCCCACCACTACCCACTGCCTCCCTCTTTCATCCCTCTGTCACCCTTTTCTGTCCCACCACTACCCACTGCCTCCCTCTTCCATCCCTCTGTCACCCTTTTCCGTCCCACCACTACCCACTGCCTCCCTCTTCCATCCCTCTGTCACTCTTTTCCATCCCACCATTACCCACTGCTTCCCTGTCAATATAGTGCTCATTTCAATTACCTCACATGTGGTGGCCTCACTTGCTGGGGTCCTGCATTATTTTTCTTATTTTCTGACAGGGTCAAGGAGCAAAATAGTTTGAGGATCCCTGGTCTATATAATGCTGCTACCTATTATGCAGCGATGTCCAAATTATATATATAAAAGACTAACTACTCCTCACCTCTATGAAGTGAAGTACTGCCACTGACCACTAGAGGGACCAAATTACTCCTTTGTGTGCTAAAAGATGTCATAACAGAAAGGGAAAGCAACTTTTGCTCCTACATTGATGTGTTTCAAACTTGCTGGATATGGAGAGAGGGAACTGTGAAGACAGAGATTAGAGGTAGGAGCAGATATGGACTGGGATGGGATGGGGTGGTGAGTTTGTGGGCTAAAAACTGTCACCGCTCAAAGTGAAAGTAAAAACTGTCACAGCTCATAGTGGGCCAGATGTATCAAGCTTCACAAAGCGACTGGGGGTGGGGTGGAGTGTTTGTGGGCTAAAAACTGTCACAGCTCTAAGTGAACGTAAAAAACTGTCACAACTCAAAAGTGAAAGTACATTGCAGAAGCCGTTATTTTGACGGGCTTTTACCTAGTCATCTATATATATATATATATATATATATATATATATGTCTAGTGTCTGTGTGTCACCGAAACACTGCCATCTGTTGGCAGCAAGTGAAACTACATCTCTTTCTCTCACATTAGCTACCATACTAGCTTTCAAAGCATTTGCTTAGAGCGTGCTTACTAGTACTTTATAATTCACAATAGTCCCTGCACCGCAGAGCTAACACTCTATATTAACTATCACAAGGACATACAAACATACACAGGTTACATTGTATTATGAGCCAGTAAAGCCATTAATATGACTTAGTGGGATAAAACTGGAATACCTGGATAAAACCCACACAAACATGGTGAGAACATACAAACTCCACATAGATAGGGCTGTGGTTGGAATCGAACCACTGAGCTACCTGTGTATGGAGTAGATATTCTGAATACTACATAGTGTACATAAATTCAGTTAGGCTCACAATATGAACACCTGTACAATGAACTGTTATATCTCCATACACATCTTTCAGAATTGAAATTATTTTCATTTTGTCTGGGAAAAGGAGAATGCAAAATATGTATCTCCTAGGCCCTGGTGGGACCACTAACTTCTGTGATGCCCCACACTGGAGAGTTGCTTTTCTCTACCCTTTATCTGATCCTCGTGGGCAGGGATGTTGCTGAAGCCCCTCCCCTGCAGCAAATCCACAAACACCTGACCCTCTAATTCTATAACAATGTATTATTTCAGTGTACACCTGTGTTCCTCCATGTTCCTGACCCTTTAATACCAAAATGTATTAGTATTAGAGATGTGCGGGCTCGGATTCCTCAGATCCGAGCCAGCACGGACGTCATCAATCCGGGCCCGGATACGAGCAGCGCTCGGCGCTTACCGCCTTACTCTAATCTGGGCGCACTGGCAAAACGTCATCGCCCAGCGTCGGATTCTCGCGAGATCACGGAACCCTTAAATTCCGCAACCTCGCGCCGCCATCTTCACTCCAATCTCGGAGAAGGGTAGGGAAGGGTGTGCTGCTGCTGTGTGTGGTCTCTGCTGGGGCCCGTGCTGCTGTGTACTGTGTCTCTGCTCAGTGATCAAGACATCACCATTGCAAGGATGACTGGTGCTGTGTCCTGTCTCTCCTTTGTGCTGGGGCCTGCCTCTGCTGAGTCTGCTCCTGTATAGTCAGTCACAGTGTGATAGTCCACTGGTGCTGCTAGTGCCACTGCCTGCCCTGCACTGCCTAGTGTCTGCTGCAGTCTGCTCTCTGCTGTTGCCACTGGCTAGTGTCTACCAGTACCTATTGCAGTATATAATTCCAGTTTGCTGTTGCCACTGGCAGTGGCTACCAGTATTTTATTTATTGCAGTATATAATTCTAGTCTGCTGTTGCCACTGGCTACCAGTATTTATCGCAGTATATAATTCCAGTCTGCTGTTGCCGCTGGCTACCAGTATTATTTATCACAGTATATAAATCCAGTCTGCTGTTTCCACTGGCTACCAGTATTTATCGCAGTATATAATTCCAGTCTGCTGTTGCCGCTGGCTACCAGTATTATTTATCACAGTATATAAAAATCCAGTCTGCTGTTTCCACTGGCTACCAGTATTTATCGCAGTATATAATTCCAGTCTGTTGCCACTGGCTACCAGTATTTATTGCAGTATATAACTCCAATCTGCTGTTTCCACTGGCTGCCAGTACTATCAGTCCAGGGGTGCCCACATGTGTGCTGTATCCATCCAGGGGTGCCCACATGTGTGCTGTATTTGTCCAGGGGTGCCCCCATGTGTCCTGTATCACTCCTGGGGTGCCCGCATGTGTGCCGTATAATTCCAGGGGTGCCCCATGTGTCCCATATCAGACCAGGGGAGCTGCCCTTTTTTTTTAATGAAAATAAAATTAAGGTGTTTTTTTTTTTTTTTTTACTGCAAGGGCTTTTAAATGCGCTGTAGTCCAGGGGTGAGCCAAGAGTGCTGTATAATTCATGGGGTCTTGCTAAGTAAGGTGTGCTGCTCTTTTTTATAATTAAAAGAATACACATTTTTATTTTTACTGCAGGAATTTGTCTGCCGTATAATTCCATGCCTGCCGCCATGTGTGCCGTAACAGTCCAGGGGTAAGCCAAATCTGCCGTATAATTCATGGGGTGCTGCCAAGTGTGCTGTATTAGTCCAGGGGTGATGCTAAGCGTGCCATATCAGTCCAGGGGTGATGCTAGGTGTGCCGTATCAGACTAGGGGGGATGCTAAGTGTGCCATATCAGTCCAGGGGTGATGCTACCTGTGCCATATCAGTCCAGGGGTAATTCTAGGTGTGCAGTATCAGCCTAGAGGGGATGCTAAGTGTGCCATATCAGTCTATTGTTTGTGCCGCACACTTGTGTGGCTTATCATAGTTATCCAGCTACCTCGGTGCAACCTTTTGCCCTAAAAACAATATTGTAAGGTGTGAGCTGTTCAGAATAGACTGTAAATGAGTGGAGATGAATGTTATTGAGGTTAATATAGCGTAGGAGCAAAAAAAAAAAAAAAATTCTGTGATTTTAGCAGTTTTTATGCTTTTTTAACCAAAAAACCAGAACCCAAAACCCAAGAAATCCAAACACAAAACACTTAGGAGGTGTTTTGGCAAAACCCATTAGAACCCAAAACCTCAAGGTAATCAGAACCCAAAACCCGAAAAGTGGCCGGTGCACATCCCTAATTAGTATATATATATATAATATATATACACACACACACAGTATATGTGGTCTGAAAGCTGACATAAGAGGAGGTGGTGGGACCCTCAGACCCCACTTCCCCCAATGGTACGACAGACACCACCTGTGCAACATGAATGAACCACATTCCTACTGCACAACTACTACTGGGGGTTATTCTGGTTGATTCCACCAAACCCCGCCTTGCGAATGGTGGCCCGGCCGCCACCCATTCGCAAGGGCGACTCGCTCGGAGGGCCTGCGAATGGAAGTTACACAGTAACATCCATTCGCAGCCTTGGGGATACTCCCACATCACTCGATGGTTGCGACCATCGATGATGACGAAGGCGCATGCATATAAAAGTGACTCTCAAATCACTTACATGCGTGGACCCTTGGGAGAAAGTGGGCGGGCAGCTGACATCCGGTGATGTCAGTTGCCCGCCCCCCCCCCCCACCCCCATACCCGCATCATCGGTCCATTAGCATGAGAACGTCCAGCGTTCTCATGTGAACGCCCATGAAACCATGGGCGTTCCCATAGCAAATGGACTGCCCCATGCACCTCTCCGCCCCCCGCCGGCATACTGTTTGCCGTGGCCGCACACATCCGGCGTATGCACATGTGCATAAATGACCTGGCACATGCGCATACGCAACCATCCGAAGATTCGGACCAGAATAAGGGCCTTTGTTCTAACAGGGCAGATTGTAATGTTGGGGGGCTATGATTACACTGTAACAGGTCGACTCATACCCCATTCACACCACAAAACAAATTACCGGGTTAAAGCTTTTCAACCCGGTAATTTGCCAGGAAACCCGGGTTTTTTGGTGGTGTGAAAGGGTCAACACGGGTCCTAAATCCCGGCACTCCGACCCTGCTCTTGACCAGGGTTGGAGTGCCCGGATTTAAGACCCGTGTTGACCTTTTCACACCACCAAAAAACACGGGTTTTGCGGCAAATTACCGGGTGGAAAAGCTTTAACCTGGTAATTAGTGGGTGGTGTGAATGGGGTCCGGCTGCACCCGGCAAAATTACCCGGCACTTAAAAATGCCGGGTAATTGCCGGGTGGTTGGTGTGAAAGGGGTATAAGCCATAGACATCCCTGCAGAACTCAGAATAAATGAGAATGCCTCATGTCTCATCAACTGAAGATAAAATCAACATTGCAAATAATTCAGAGATCTCATGACAAAATATAGATGATCAATCAATAAAATATTACTTCAGATATAAACAAGACAAAAGGATATGCTAAATCCTTGTATCAGGTTAAATACTTTATGGGAAGTGGAACTTTCTGCTCATGCAGAAGGTAAAAGCAGTGAGGGAATACTGTCACCTAGTGGCTGCATCTGCCATTGACACCCTTCCTATATCATTTATATAGCAAAAATTGTTAGTGCGCAATTAGTACTTTGTATTTAGGACCTTATTCTGGTTGACTGGCAAGGCTGCGAATTCCACCAAAGGCCGCCTGGACAGACGGCCCTCCCACCTTAAACACACCACAATCCCCAGCAGGCATGCGAGTGGATGTTTTGCATAAACATCCATTCGCAGCTTGCGTATGGGGAGGAAATCATACGATGGTCACCAACCATCGAATGATTACTACAGCGCTCACAGACCTAAGACACCTGAATGGTGTCCTAGGTCTGCGGGCACCCTGTGCGGAAAGCGGGCGTTTAGCTGACATCCGCTGATGATAGCTGCACCCGTCTACCGCACCCACGTCATCGCTGAATCTCCATAGGAACAACATGGGCGTTCCCATGGGCGCGACCGCTCGCACCAAGCGGCTGAACATGCGCATAACGTTTAATGCACATTCTTAGTCGCACGCCTTCGCTCCCCTGCGCGAACATGCCGGGGAGCGAATGGACAACAATAGCGTCCTTAGATCCCTGAGAGCAAGCCCGCATCCACATACGGTTAGGGCTCTAAGGGGTAAATTTACTAAGATGGGAATTTTATTGAAGATGGGATGTTGCCCATAGCAACCAATTAGATTATTTTATCTTCTAGAACAGGCATTCCCAACCACGGTCCTCAAGGCACACCAACAGTGCAGGTTTTAGTGATATCCAGGCTTCAGCGCAGATGGTTTAATCAGAATCCCTCAGCTACTAATTAAGTCACCTGTGCTTAAGCCTGGATATCATTAAAACCTGCACTGTTGCTGTGCCTTGAGGACTGTGGTTGGGAATGCCTGTTTTAGAAAGTGCTAAAGTAATCAATGGAAATTAGTAGGAGGCTCCATAGGGATGCCGGATGATGTCCCGACAGCCGTCTGTAAGGGCCTTCTCTGCGCCTGCCCCCCTGTTGGAGTACTGGCAGTCGGGAATATCATTTCGGAATACGGTCGTATTGTCGACAGCACTTAAGTCAACAGTCATTAGGTCGACAGGTGGGAAGGTCAACAGGTGTCTAGGTTGACATGGGACAAGGTTGACATATGCGTTAGGTCGTCATGGGTTAGGTCGACATGGGTTTTTTTTTCACTGTTTTTTGAGCCGACATGTGCCTACAGGCGGTATTTCATGCCCTACCATCCACTAGGGCTTATTGGGAGAATAAAATAGTGTGCCGAGCGCAGAGAGGCACCGTGCCCGAAGCATAGCGAGCGAAGTGAGGGGCTGCGGTTGACTTCCAACTGTGTCCATGTCAACTATGTCGACATTCGGGTAAAAAAAACAGTGAAAAAATCCATGTCGACCCAACGACCTGTCAACATCACCCATGTCGACCTAATGCATATGTCGACCTTGTCCCATGTCGACCTAGACACCTGTCGACCTTCACCCATGTTGACCTAGAAGCCTGTCGACCTTCCCACCTGTCGACCCAACGGTGTCGAATTAATGACTGTCGACCTAACCATGGTCGATAAAACGATCCACACCCATCATGTCGTGTAATGACTGACTGTTGAAGCAGCCTACCACACCAGCTCCATAGCACATGGGGTGTGGATTATTAGATAGACAGTCAATGGCCATCCCTATTTATGGGTTGCAATAGAGTGCAATAGAGTGCAGAGACTCATACGCAGGCCTAGTTAGGCCGTTTTCAGGGTGTGTTTCAGACTGCGATCCTGTATGCGGTAACAATGTCTCCTGCGCCTCACTTGTGACCAGAGTGCTGCTCAGAACTTCGATAATCAAATTATCTGCAATCAGCTCTGAATCTCTGCTTGCAACCACTTGGATTTGCAATTGGCAGCTGGAAATTTGCAAGCGGGAACGCACTTCTAAAAAATACATTTCACAGAAAACGTAGAGGGGCGCTGCCGTGAGGAATACCGGGAATAGGGCAGAGGGACACTGCCGTGAGGTGTAACGTGTATAAGGTAGAGGGGTGCTGCCTTGAGGCGTAATGCATAAATACGGTAAAGGGGCGCTGCTGTGAGGCTTATCATAAATAAGGTAGAAAGCTGCTATGAGGTGTAACGTGTATAAAGTAGAGGGGTGCTGCCATGTGGTGTAACGTGTTTAAGGTAGAGGGGCACTGCCATGAGGCGTAGCATACTGTGAATAAGGTAGAGGTGAACTGCCGTGAGGCATAACAGGTAAAGGGGTGCTGCTGTGTGGTGTAACGTGTATAAGGTAGGGGGTGCTGCCGTGAGGTGTAGTGCATATAAGGTAGCAGGGCACCGCCGTGAGGCGTAAAATGTAAAAGGTAGGGGGGCACTGCCGCGAGGCATAACACATATCCGGTAAAGGGGTGCTGCCATTAGGCGTATCATAAATAAGGTAGAAAGGCGCTGCCATGAGGTGTAATGTGTATAAGGTGAAGGTGCTCTGCCGTGAGGTGTAACGCATTCAAGGTGAAGGAGCCCTGCCGTGAGGTGTAATGTATAAGGTAGCGGGGCACCACCGTGAGGCTTAAAGCTTATATGGTAGAGGGGAGCTGCCGTGAGGTGTAACGTGAATAAAGGACACTACTATGTGACAGAACGTGAACATGTGACACTTTTGTATGATATGTGCAGGGCCGGCGACAGGGGGTGTCAAGGGGGACAAGTGTGACGAGCCCCAGCGATCTGAAGGGCCCCGTGACCCTCACGGCCACTGTGTGCCACTGCGTCTACTGTGTGTGCACCCTGCTGCTCGGCGCTCAGAGGCGCACAGCTGTACCCGGAGCTGGCACTGTGGCCTCAGTCTCTGGTTCCTGTACTTTTACTGCGCCGGTCATCTGTTCCGCGCTCTAAGGACTACCTGCCCTGCCTGCTTGTAGTGCTCGGCATTCTTTTGTGAAAGTGACAGGCCAGCAGCAGCCAGGAGCCAGCAGGAAGCAGCAGCTGGGAGTCAGCAGGAAGCAGCAGCCAGGAGCCAGCAGGAAGCAGCAGCCGGGAGCCAGCAGGAAGCAGCAGCTGGGAGTTAGCAGGAAGCAGCAGCCAGGAGCCAGCAGGAAGCAGCAGCCAGGAGCCAGCAGGAAGCAGCAGTCAGGAGCCAGGCCAGCAGGACTGAGTACGAGAGAAGTCGGCACCTGAAAACAGGATCTGGAGCAGCGAAAGGTTAAATGAGGCTCATGCAGAAGAGGGTTATGTGGATTTGGGATTAGGTGGGAGGCCCCAGAAATATCATTGTACTGGGCCCTAAGATTTCTTTTGTCGGCCCTGGATATGTGAATAAAGTGGCACTACCGACCATGTAGCGTGAGTTGGATTGATGGTGTCCCAAATACTGCGCATCTGTATTTGGGACACATGCTGTAGGATTGTTGGGGCAAAGAGCACCTACTACGGTATGTCTGAGTTGCCCTGTGGATGAGGACTGCTGCGGACGAGGTGAGGCGGGGCGGGCCTGTGCTGTCTAGAGATGGGTCGTTCGCGAACGAAATGGATCTTTTGGACGGATCCCATAAAAGAGTGAGGGAGCCGCCGAGCCCAAAAAGGTGAACCGTCATTCTTTTACTTTCAGTTTTGTTTTTCATTAAAATGCATTTGTCTGAGCTCAGCACTGCCACCTGTGGCAGCTGAGATGTACTAACTCTGGAGACCGAGTACAATGCTGCGACTGCAAGTGAAAGAAAGAATAACAAGGCTGCTGCTGCTAGGGATGGCCATCGGTGCAGACGCCATTGATGGTTGCCATCGATCATGTATGTTCTTATTTGTTCAGCTCACTGAAAAAAGTTTAAAAAAGATGTTGATTTTACCGTTTATGTCAATAAATGATTGTAAAACAAATTATGGTTCGTTATTATGAAATGACCCCTTTTTTTCAAAGCGAGTCGATGACCTGTCTGAAAGATCCGGATCTGTTCACTGATTGATCGCTGGATCCCAGCTGCTTTTATACCCCTTTCACACTCGCAGAGCCGGCTCATACCCAGGAATGTGTTCCCAAATGTACCCATTCATACTGCACTCAGACCTGGGATCGACCCGGGACAGCTCCATTCACACTGATCCCGGGGTATTAGTGACCCGTTTTGCCCATCTCTAGTGCGGTCACAATGCAGTCAGTAAGGTGCCCTCCCAGCACAGGACACAAGGGGGCACCGCTGCGCTCATCTCTGTGCTCACAGCAGCACACAGCGCCAGTGACACGCGTGCACCTGGCGCCGCCTCCTTCCTTCTCCATTCCCACTGATCCCGGGAAATCCCTGCAAATACGTATGCATGTCATTAGAAATGGACTCCAGGGCTCTGAAAGATGACATCAGCATTTGTGAGCCCAAGAAAGCTCGGTACTTGTTTCCTAGCACGGCGCCCATCGTATCGTATACCATTACACTAAATAAGGTATACGATGGGACGCGATATTGTACAATAAAATATTGCATCGCATCGTATGCCATACAATGGCCTACAATGCAATGGTATACGATTTTTGATTGTACAAGCACCCTGATGGGTCCTTACAATGTTAAATGGCCCCCCAATGTCAACGCCAGCCCCCGGATCAACACCAACCCGAAGCGTGGCGAGCGGCGTCGGTACGCGTCCTCAGACCTTTTCATACGCCCACTATCCACGTCGGCGTGGAGTCGATTTTAGATAGTGTTGCAAGCGCAGCGAGCCACCGAGCCCGAAGTGTGGCGAGCGGATACATGTAAAGTAATACGCCTGCGCTCGTCACACTATCTAAAAACAACTCCACGTCGACGTGGATAGTGGGGGTATGAAAAGGTCGGAGGACGCGTACCACCGCGCTCGCCATGCTTCGGGTTTGCGCATGGGCTTTGCGTTGATAGTGGGGGTGGCTTGGGGGTGCATTTAACATTTTAAGCACCCATCAGGGTGCTTGTACAATTAAAAAACGCATTGCATCGCATGCGGCTATATGTCATGCGATGCGATCAGATGCCCTAAGATGGACATCGGGGGCGCCGTGCTAGGAAACTAGTACCGAAAGCTCCAATCAGCAGCTTTTTTAAAGTCCCGTGTGCCCAATCCTGGGTACGGGACCATTCACACTGACCGCATCCCAGGTCGATTCCAGAATCTACCCAGGTCAGGACTTGGGTAGAAATCCCGGGATGTTCATCCCGGAATATTCTTTCAAGACCCTTTCACACTGAGCTAAATCCCGGGTTGATGCTTTATCATGTGCAAAAACCTGGGATATTTTTGCAAGTGTGAAAGGGGTATTAGTGACCCGTTTTGCCCATCTCTAGTACGGTCACAAGTGCAGTCAGTAAGGTGCCCTCCTAGCATAGGACACAAGGGGGCACCGCTGCGCTCATCTCTGTGCTCACAGCAGCACACAGCGCCAGTGACACGCGCGCGCCTGGCGCCGCCTCCTTCCTCCTCCCAGTACGCGTCATGTGATGCTAGTGTCACGGTCCGTCTGTCATGTGACTGCGACGGGAGCGCGCATGCGAGCGGAGACAGGCAGGCGGGGGCGCGCTCGGGTACCGGCAGAGCTGCTAGGGCTATCCACACCCCGGGGGGCGGCTGACGCAGCGATCGGAGGCCGAGTCGTCCATGCCGGAGGCCACATGCGCCCGAAAAGATACCAGCTGTCGCCGGCCGCGGTATGAATCCCTCCGGCTACAGGTCCCCGCTCAGCCCGGAGAAGAACGGCGAGTGCGACTGGGAGCCCGGCGGGTGCTGCGAGGAGGAAGAAGAGGAGGACGAGGAGGCGGGGGCCCGGCTCCACCACCGGCACCGCCGCCGGCACTCGCCCATGTCTCCCCCCGGCAAGAAGCACCTGGGCCTGGAGCTGCACCTGAGCGGATTCCCCCCGGAGCCCGGGCTGGCCGGATCCCCTTCCGAGGGCGAGGACGGCGAGTATGAGGCCGGCGGCGGCCTGCTGATACCGGAGAGGAGGCGGACCCGCTCCAGCAGCTCCCGGCACCGCTATGAGATTGTGGCGGAGCTGGGCCCGGAGGAGGTGCGCTGGTTCTACCGGGAGGAGAAGAAGACCTGGAAGCCTTTCATCGGCTATGACTCCCTGCGCATCGAGCTTGCCTTCCGCCGCCTTGTGGAGTTAAGCACCGTCCCTGTGGGGGAAGAACCGACCGCGGGGGAGGTGACCGAGGAGCCGGGGGCGGAGCTGGACGTGGTGGCAATCGGGGAGGTGCTGAAGATAGAGCCGGTGTGTGTGCGGAGCGGCTTGTACGAGGTGGACGTGGCTGAGGGCGAGTGCTATCCGGTGTACTGGAACCGTAAGTGCTGCTCCCTTACTAGGGATCCTATGTGTTCTCCCCATCCCAGCTGTCACCACACCTTAATATACATACCCTGGGGCCCATATTTACCACCATCCCAGCTGTCACCCACCACCCGAAAAAACACACCCTGGAGGCCCCTGTTTACGCTTGTCACTGTTGTCACAGCCTTCCCCCCCATACACACTACCCATATGTACCCCCCTCAACCCGTTAACCCCCCCCATACACTCCATGGGGGCCCTTATGTACCCCAATCCCAGTAGTCACCCACACACACTGAGGGCCCCAATTTGCACCCACCCCAGCTGTCACAACCCCCCCCCCCCAATACACACAACCTGGGGCCTATATATGCCCCCATCCTATCTGCCCCTCCCCCCCTCTACACAATACACACACCCTGGGGGTCCCTATCCCTCCATCCCAGCGGTCAACCGCCTATACACGGTGTGGACCTGACATGGATGTTACGGGATGCAGTCAGCAGGTAGACAATGAAAAGGTCGACCGTCGATATGTCAACCACTATTGGTCGACACATGAAAAAGGTGAAAATGGTCAAAGGGTTGAAACATGCAATATATGGCTATGGGAAAGGTCAACATTAGTTTTTCACATTTTTTTTCATGGAACAGGTGGTTTTTCATACTTTTCCATCCAAGTGGACATAGCTAGCTTACAGTAGTGTGCCAAGTGTAGTGCAGCACCGTGCCCGAAGCATAGCGAGTGAAGCAACATGTTACGCTTACACGGTTTCCATGTCGACATAGACACCAAATCCATTAAAACCCCATGTCGGCCTTTTCCATGTCGACCTATTGCTGTTGTCAACCTAAGGCATGTCGACCTTGGGCACCATCCGTATAAATGCAGCTCAGTGATCATGGTGCTGTCTAATTGTTTCTCTGGGCAGTATTCAATGAGAAAAATTCTCCGTGTTTTATGGAGAATTTTTGCTTTTTTCGCCCTGGACGGAGCATTTTGCTCTCCAAAAGTGAACCACCCTATTCAATGTGAAATATTCGCCGTCTTTCTAAGTGATTTTCGCCGTCTCTCTCCGTGTAGAAATTCTCCATCTTTTGATGGAGAGCTGCAATGTGAACTTTTAAACTAAAAGGTTTTTTTTTTTTAATTTTGGTGTCAAAAAATCAGGTTTTTTTTTTCTGTGAAGGGGCATGTTATTTTTATTCATGTGCTTATAGCACATGAATATATATATTTAATAAAAAAAAATTTAATTTTTTTTTTTTTACACAGTGCAGCCAGCAGGGGGCCGGAGCGCTCGAGCCGCTCATTAGATATTCATATATTCACTGCACCCAATCGTTAATATGCAGATCGGGTGCAGTGAATACTGGGTCCCCCGCTGGCTATAGGGGGGGGGGGGGGGGCAGCTTGTGCTGCCTGGGTCCCGGGGAGCCCACCTCCCCTCCACATTCCTCTGGAGCAGCCAGGGAGACTTTAATCTCTCTGGCTGCTTCCGCCCCCCGGCTCCCTGAAAGCTCCCTGCAGGGGTTAAGACTCGCCGCGAGTGGCGACGAGTCTTAAATAGTGTTCCCGCTAGGCTGTTTTAGCGGGGCGCTGCGCCCTGCCCGATTTTTAAAGGGCAAAATGCGCCCTGCCCCATTAGCAGCGCCCCGCTAAATCAGCCTGCATTCTGCCCGCCGGAGTGCCCGGGTCGTCGCATCGCTGAAGGGGGCTTGCCCGGCCATGGCTACGTCCCGGCAGCTCAGTGACGTAGTCATGGCCGGGCAAGCCCCTTCATCGATGCAGCGGCCCGGGCACGCCTCCTGGGGTGTTGCGGCGGCCCGGGCACGCCTCCTGGGGTGACGTAGTGGCCCGGGCACGCCTCCTGTATTGACGCGGCGACCCGGGCACGCCCCCTAGCGTGACGCGGCGACCCGGGCACGCCCCCTAGCGTGACGCGGCGGCCCGGCCACGCCCCCTGCCGTGACGCGGCAGCCCGGGCACGCCCCCCGCCGTGACGTCGGCGTGCCCGGTCCGCCAAACCAGCGCCCTGCCCCCCATAATTCCTAGGGGGAACACTATTAAATACATTGAATAGTGGGAGCAGGAGGCTCCGGAACAGGGAGAGTGCATGGCGAGAAAAAAAATCTCTCGCCATGCACAGAGAATTTTTTTCATTGAATACTGCCCTCTGTCAAGTTAATTTCCCCATTGAGCTGCAGCTGCCAAGTGGTGGGTACAGCTCAGACTTCCATTACCAGAGGAGAAGGGGAAAAGTTCCTGTGTATGAGGTGGGAGAACATTGTGTTTACGTGTCATGGGAACGTTCTGTCCCTGTCCCGAATGAATGACCAATGAGTCATTGGGTGCGTGGTAGTAAGAACTGGCAGCTTTAGTCTACACAGAAATCTACGTATAGACAATGAGGGAGTGTCCCCATCAGAATATGGGGATATTCAATGTGGGGTTCCGCCTGTCGGAATGACCCAACAGTCGGAATCCCGGGCCGTTTTTGCTCAGCTCACCTGCAACTCGACAGGCAGAATGCAATGTTCCGCCTGTCGAGTGGTGACAAGTGGGAGTTTGTAGTTTGTCGGATACGACCGTGGGTTGTCGAATTCAACGGCCGTTTCCGACAAAACAGATCCGACTTGTTTTAAAGCTTTGGTTCGTAGGGTCAAAGGTGTCTAGGTCGACATGGAAAAAAGGTTGACACAAGGAAATGGTCGACACATTAGTTTTTTTGGGGGTGTCCCGTTTTTATCATGAAGCACATGGACCCCCAATTAGTGTCCTGTGATCCGCACCGCTATCTCTGTACACGCGGACTACACGTGGGAACAGCGAAGTATGAAAAACCATATGCCGTGCTGGGCATTAACAGTCGACCTAGTAACTGTCGACATAAGTCCATATCCAGCTGCCTATTGCTAAATAGGTATTTCAGCCATTCTAACTCATTGCTCAGAAGTCTGCTACAAAATGTCGACATGCACATTGCCGACATAGGCCTACATTATGACTAACATTTTCTACTGTTAGAGCCCTCACCGCTGCCTACCCCTAGACCTCTGTTACCTATATTTCATCCGTGTCGGCATTCTGATGTTGGCCTGCTCAATGACTATGCACCTCCTTGATGGACGTAATGTCACCAGCCGCCATTGGCCGGTTATAAGCCTCTAAAGGGCCAAATAGGCAGAGAAGACGTTTGCCCAATAACCGCAGTTGTCCAAATGTGGGCGTCCACCCCAGCTATGATTACACAGCAAGTGTGTAGCATGGCTGGTCTAGCGTTTAGCATTGCTACCTCAGTCATAAGGCAGCAAGTACAACCCCTGACCTATGTTGTATCTGTGTGGAGTTTTTACGTTCTCTCTCTCTCTCTGTGTTGGGCTTCATCCACAACACAAAAACAGGTTGTTTTGTAGGTTTATTGTGCACCCGTTGCCTGGTGACCTTCTTGATTGCTTGTGTACGTTATTATGGGCTGTCCGCTGATACACAGTCAGTTGTGCGCGGCGTGGGCCTGCTGGTAGGAGTACAGTACATGTTTGGCATTGCTGATCTGTAGCCATCGCACAAAGCGCCATTGTCTTATTAACGAGCAGCGGGTTCTCTGCCTCCGGCACTGATGGAGGGATCCCTGTGGTTTGATGGCTGAACAGTGACACGAAGCGGCAGATCATTGGATTTAGGCCTTGCCCTGCTCTGTCCGTTCTCTGAGCTGCATTAGCCTCTCTAAGCCTTATCCCTTTAGCCGCACATGCTGTGACCATGCATGGTCAGTGCATGTGCCCGGAGATCATGCATGAAGCCGTTACATGGAGATTTCCAGCCTCCTTATAGGTCTATCCTCTTATCCAAGGATTACATTTACCCGTAAAATAAGTGTATGTGCCCGGGCATCACATTGTGACAGAACTGTGCAGCAGGGCAGAACCTGGCAGCGTCAGTACAGGCAAATTCACTCGCAAACTAACTAGGTGAATATCTGA
The DNA here is from genome assembly GCF_055691185.1 of Crinia signifera. Lineage (NCBI taxonomy): Eukaryota > Metazoa > Chordata > Amphibia > Anura > Myobatrachidae > Crinia > Crinia signifera. The sequence goes on from NC_139228.1 coordinate 68,844,654, forward strand.
CCCGGTGCCTGGTCCGATGGGTCCCCCTAGTGATTAAAATGGACCAGACGCTGTGCTTTTGGCCACCTTGTGCAGGATGGTGACGCCCCACCTCGCTGAATTGCCCGATGGTACAGATGACAGCCCGTGGGGGCAATGGCTTCTAGCACAGTAAGTGAAACTTTGTATTTTGCTCCAGGTCACCTTAAAACTTCAAATGTAAAGTTAAATATAACACAAGTGACACAGGTACCGGCCTGGAGGTAACCTGTGGGAGTGCAATGGTTAATGCAGCGCTGCGTGTAATAGATCCTCAGGGTGATGTTTGAATGGCAAATTCTGCAAGTCTCGGGTTGTATATAACAACCACCTTGTTTGTGTACTGACTATGATGTGACCAGGATCTGCGCACCTGATTATAATCTGCATTCAGCGAGTCTCTAGGTCTGACTTTTGTGTTTGGATAGAGCAGTCAATGTGTAGTCAGCCAGGACATGGCAGCACAGAGTATATCAGGAGATGAAGGATGTGTCAGTGAGGGCAGGGCTGCATGTGACGAGGGGGGTTATTTTGGTTCACTCTTTCTGACAAATTCCTTCTTAGATGGACCAAACCATGTGCACTGCATGGGGGGGCAGATGTAAAATGTGCAGAGAGAATTCGATTTGGGTGAGTTATTTTGTTTCTGTGCAGGGAAAATACGGGCTGCTTTATTTTTACACTGCAATATAGATCTCACTTTAAAGTAAAACCCCACCCAAATTTAATTCTCTCTGCACAAGTAACATCTGCCCCCCTGCAGTGTACATGGTTTTGTCCATCTAAGAAGGAACTTGTCAGAAAGAGTGAACCAAAATAACCCCCGAGGGCAGGGACGTGATGTGAGGAGGGAAATGGAGACAGCAGGAAGCCACAGACAGAGAGTTATATAGTGGGAGGAGCAGGGTCCCCAGCAGCACAGAGTATATCAGGAGATAAGTGATGTGTCAGTGAGGACAGGGCTGCATGTGACAGGGGCAGTGACATGATGTGAGGAGTGGAACGGAGGCAGCAGGAAGCCATAGCCTGAGAGTTATATAGTAGAAGGAATTTATATAGTGGGAGGAGCAGGATCCCCAGCAGCACAGAGTATATTAGGAGATGAGTGATGTGCCAATTAGAACAGGGCTGCGTGTGACATGTAAGGGGGGGAATGAAGCTACAGACAGTTTTATGTAGCAGGGATTAGTGACATGATGTGAGGAGGGGAATGGAGGCAGCACGAAGCCACAGACTGAGAGTTATATAGTGGGAGGAGCAGGGTCCCCAGCAGCACAGAGTATATCAGATGGGTGATGTGTCAGTGAAGACAGGGCTGCATGTGACAGGGGCAGTGACATGATGTGAGGAGGGGAATGGAGGCAGCAGGAAGCCATAGCCTGAGAGTTATATAGTGGAAGGAATTTATATAGTGGGAGGAGCAGGATCCCCAGCAGCACAGAGTATATTAGGAGATGAGTGATGTGCCAATGAGGACAGGGCTGCGTGTAACATGTAAGTAGGGGAATGAAGCTACAGACAGTTTTATGTAGCAGGGATCAGCAGGTGTAGCGCTCGACTTTGCGTTTACCGAACACACAAGCTCATGTAATACTCGTGATTTGTTCCATTGCAGAAGAGAACGGTACTGAGATAAGTGTGAGTTCTATCACAGAGTTCAAAATTCCACACAAGTACACGCACACACACGCATTCCAGGGTTAATGTTTTGTTGGGAGCCAATTAACCTACCACTATACTTTTGGATTGTGGGAGGAAATTGGAGTGCCCTGGGGAAACCCACTCATGCACATGAGAACATAGAACTCCACGCAGTTAGGGTCGTGCTGGGAATCAAACGCCATGACTTAAGTGCTGTGAGGCAGCAATGCTAACCATTCGTCCGCGCTGCCATATGTACAGAGATAAAGACCCAGATGGGGTGTTGGGGAGCATCTGATATGATTTGGGGTTCTTTCCAATTCTCTTTTTTTTTCTTTCTTGCTTTATTTCAAGAGACAGATAAGATCCCGGTGATGCGAGGACAGTGGTTCATTGACGGTACCTGGCAGCCCCTGGAGGAGGACGAGAGTAACCTGATAGAACAGGAGCACCTGTCTTGTTTTAGGGGTCATAAGATGCATGACAATTTTGACCTGGAAGTGGCCAAGCCTTTAGACCACAAGGACGGTGAGATTCAATTGCGCATATTCTAATTATGTTTCCAAAAACGACTTGGCTGAAATCAGTTTTTTTTTCTTCAGTTGCTTTATTTTTTTAAAGGAAATGAGCAACTGGGGCCCAGTGTGGCTACTTCCAATGTACACGGTGAAGATGGAAAACTGGAACGTCGTTTCCAGACCATTTAATTATCAGTTTGAAAATACATTATTTAAAATGCAATAATCGCACAGGTCAGTCTGGGGCAAAGGCGCTTTTCGTCCCCCAGAGGGTCCCAGTCCTGTGTTTCTGGAAAACTGCTTTCAGCTTAGGTTTTTAGTTATTCATTTGAATATGAAAATGTTTATATTGTGTCTCTCCTAAAAACATGAGATCAATCACACGTGCATGCCTGTAACTGTCCGTGTTCTGATAGGATGAGAAGGGAATCGACTTTGTCCGATAGACATGTGATTATCCTAATCATTTGGGCAATGTACTTTTCAATTACTATGAATGCCAATTTCCTATTCTCACAAATGTAAACAAAATCTAAATAAATTGTGTTCGGAGTCAACTCTGCCCGCCCGGAGCTGCTCGCACCCTTCTGCCATGCAAGGTCTCTACAGTACAACTTCCCACAGTCCTCGCTGCCGGCAATGGGTCGCGATCATAGTATGGACAGGAGTAAATTTTCTAAGCTGGGAGTTCTATTGACGACGGGAAGTTGCCCATAGCAACCTATCAGATCCTACTACTTATTTATTTGGCACCTTATAGAAGATAAATGGAATCTGGTTGCTATGGGCAACATCCTGTCTTCAATAGAACCCCCATCTTGGTAAATTTACCCCACGTTGCCTAGCTCGACAGTCAGTAGGTCAACAAGCACAAGGTCGAAATTGACAAAGGGTCAACGTGAGGTTTTTCACGATTTTTTTTTCCACAAATGTTTTTTTATAATACTTTCACATCCACGTGGATTCCGAATGGGAACCACATGCATAGCGCTACACTGATTGGGTGTCCAATTGACACCCAAAAAATGTGAAAAACTCTCCATCGGCTTGTTTTGCTCACCATGCACTGTAGTGGTCCTGCTAGGATTAAGCCAGAGTGTCGGGGTACGGGTGCAGCATGATTGGGGTGGGATGGGTCCATCGACATCATCAATGTAGGCCGGGCAGCCCTGCCAACATCATTGATTGGGGGGGGGGTGCGCGCTGGCCTTCCCCCAAGCTCTCTGGTTAATGTGAATAGACGCGTACGGCACCTATACACGCGGTGAGGGATGGCAGGCTGTTATGCGACATTGCAATGTCGACCTTTGCTTGTGGCGACCTGGGGCATGTTGACCTTCTGTCAGTGTCGATCTATTGACCAGTACATTGTGAACCTATCATCTGCATCCGGCCGTGATGACTTGGAAGTGGCATCCCCTTATATTTCTTTATTTTGGGGTGGCTGTATACAGTATATTTGTGAATATTGCTATAAGCTCTTCTGTGTAACATTATTGGCCCATCAATGAACCTTGCATAGCGAGAGGCGGTAACGTCCTCCGGCGGCAGAGCTAGCGCTCCGAGCCAATCAGAGTTCAGATTGCATTAACATATGTTATAGAAGTAATCCGTGCTGTGCTCTCACCTGACTGATACTGTGATTCTCAGACGATTTCATTGCAAAAGCCAAAATAAAGTTACCTGTCTTCACTTTGTTAGTTCTCTACCACCTTCCTCCCTTCTCCCTCCCTTTCCTGTTCAATTGGAGAGGATATAACGAGAGCACAGGGTCCCCGTGTGCTAAAAGGAAGCGTTACGAAGGTACAGTAACTTAGCTGCCTTATAGATGACTCTGGCTTTAGATGCTGTCACTAGCTAGCCCACCACTGACTCTTCCTCTAGAATAACCTAGCTGGCACGGTTCTTCCTATGCTGGGGTTGCGGTGCTCTTTCATGTGTTCCTGTTCTGGACCAGCAAAGGCAACTTGTGATTACGTGGCCAGGCTGTAGAGGGTCTGCCACGTGCTATAGGTGTGGTCCTGTTCATTCTGTACACAGAATAGTTACAGTGCAGCATTTTATACAAGAGGTTCTGCTCTCAGACTATACATGGGGCAGGGGGGTGTTTCCGATCTTGGACGGTACAGTGAGGGAGGTTTCCGCTCTTGGACGGTACGGGGGGTGTTCCGCTCTTGGACGGTACAGGGGGTGTTCCGCTCTTGGACGGTACAGGGAGGGAGGTTTCCGCTCTTGGACGGCACGGGGGGTGTTATGCTCTTGGACGGTACGGGGGGTGTTATGCTCTTGGACGGTGCAGGGGGTGTTCCGCTCTTGGACGGTGCAGGGGGTGTTCCGCTCTTGGACGGTGCAGGGGGTGTTCCGCTCTTGGACGGTGCAGGGGGTGTTCCGCTCTTGGACGGTGCAGGGGGTGTTCCGCTCTTGGACGGTGCAGGGGGTGTTCCGCTCTTGGACGGTGCAGGGGGTGTTCCGCTCTTGGACGGTGCAGGGGGTGTTCCGCTCTTGGGCGGTGTATGGGGGGTTTCCACTCTTGGACGATACAGGGGGCCTCCGCTTTTGGACAGTACATGGAGGAGGGGGGGGGGTGGTGTTCCGCTTTTGGACGGTACAGGGGGTGTTCCGCTCTTGGACGGTGCATGGGCGGGGGGTTTCTGCTCTTGGACGGTGCATGGCGTTTTTTTCCGCTCCTGGGCAGTGCATGGGGGGGTTTCTGCTCTTGGGCAGTGCATGGAGGGGGGGCTCCGCTCTTGGATGGGAGGGGAGGGGCTCCGCTCTTGGACGGTACATGGTGGGGGGCTCCGCTCTTGGGCAGTATATGGGGGGGGGTATCCGCTCTTGGGCGGTACATTGGGGGGGATATCCGCTCTTGGGCGGTACATTGGGGGGAAAATCCGCTCTTGGGTGGTACATGGGGAGGGGCTCTGCTCTTGGGCAATACAGGAAGGGGGGCTCCGCTCTTGGGCAATACAGGAAGGGGAGGAAGGGGGGTTCCGCTCTCGGACGACACAGGGTTAGGGGGCTCTGCTCTTGGATGATACATGGGGGGGGGGCTCTGCTCCTGGACGATACATGGGGAGGGTTCCATTCTCCAACAGACTAATCTTCCTTTTGTATGGGCACTACTTTAGCTTTTACAAAATATTTGCTTCATATTTCTCAGTTCAGTATTTTTCACTAAACCCTTCATTCATCTGGGAATGTATATATTTTATATATACATTCCAGTATAATGGAGATTATTTTTTTACCTTGAAGTGATGTAATTCATAGGACATGTAACTCAGCCGTTCTCTGCCTCACTACGGAACACTTGCGGGTAGTCTCTGCCGCTGTCAGTAACCCCGTTACAATCAGAGCTAGGCTTAGTCACACAAACAGCGCTGTATCCTGAACCGCATCCTTTAGGCTTTGTAATGCTTATTATAATATGCTTATTGCTTTTTCCCATAGTTTGGTGCAAGTTTCACTTGTGTCTTATCTTTGATCAAAGCGATTTGCAAAACCTGGTTCCACGCGTTGTGCGTCCCTGGCAGTCAGCCTCCTCTGTGTCCATGCGGTACCTCCCTGGACCGCTCCCACTGTTAGTACTGCTGGACACAAGCCCATAACGAGGCTACTATGGGGACAGCTAGGGAACTCCGCTCCTATCCATTCTGTAGTGGTATTCACAGCACTGTCCTCCAGCTGTCGGGGTGTATGAGGTGTTACAATCATTTTCGGGAATCGTTATTGATTGGAACTACCAGCGTTTATGTTTTATATAAAGGCAGGATGACCTTACTATACACTGTAAGTGGTAATATAATAACTACTACCAGTACAGTTCTACAGAACCCCAAGTTACCGACCCCTACCTGATCAGCAGCGGCAATAGTGTAACCAGACCTAGTGATGATCTGTTGCTAAGTTTAATGATCCCCATTGATATCTGCAGGAATGTTTGCCCCCCGTAAGGGGTTTGTTGTCTGCCCCTCTAACGCTCCTGTTTCCCCGCAGCTGTCCACAGTCTAAAGTTAAGTCGCAGCCACGTGGACTGGCATGGCGTGGACGAAGTCTACCTCTACAGCGATGCAACAACTTCCAAAATAGCGAGGACTGTTACGCAAAAGTTGGGGTTCTCAAAGGGTAAGCATGTGTGTTACCGACGATGATATATCGGTGATGATAATATTGGTGGCTGCAACCACTCTGAGTTATCGGAACATGAACTTAGACCGGGTACCGCAGCCACGCTGCGATGCTTAGACCAGGTACCGCAGCCACGCTGCGATGCTTAGACCGGGTACCACAGCCACGCTGCGATGCTTAGACCGGGTACCACAGCCACGCTGCGATGCTTAGACCGGGTACCGCAGCCACGCTGCAATGCTTAGACCGGGTACCATAGCCACGCTGCAATGCTTAGACCGGGTACCACAGCCACGCTGCGATGCTTAGACCGGGTACCGCAGCCACGCTGCAATGCTTAGACCGGGTACCACAGCCACGCTGCGATGCTTAGACCGGGTACCACAGCCACGCTGCGATGCTTAGACCGGGTACCGCAGCCACGCTGCGATGCTTAGACCAGGTACCACAGCCACTCTGCGATAACTTAGACCAGGTACCACAGCCACGCTGCGATGCTTAGACAGGGTACCACATCCAAGCTCAGACTTGTTATTGTAAGTGCAGTACAGCAAGCTGTGAATGTTTGGCAGAGGGAAGAAACCGCTGTTGTGTAAATGAACCCGTCCTATACACGGTCTATAACCTGCCTTATGTCTCATAGCGTCCAGCAGCGGGACCCGGCTACATAGAGGCTTTGTTGAAGAAGCTACGTATGAGGACAAGCCGGTGGATACAAGTCACATTGTGTTTGTTGTCCATGGAATTGGGCAGAAAATGGACCAAGGAAGAATTATCAAAAATACAGCCATGTAAGTGCTGACACAGGGACGTGTCATCATTATGATTGTAATGACCTTGTCTGAGATCTTTTTTTTTTTTTTTTTTTTTTTTTTTTTAATTTTTCCACCCTGGGGATATTCCCTTCGCTAGTTGGTATAATCTCCGATTCACCCCCTTCTTCATCTACCATCAGAAAGGACTTGCTCCTGTTTATTATTAAGCCTGAATAAGATCCAAAATCTTGAAGAGTGGCCATTACCTGAGGAAGTTCTTCCTTATAGTTAGACATACCCACTAGTAGGTCGTCTGCATACAACGAGACAAGGCAGCCCAACTCACCCCCATTCTGCGCATGATTTACAGAGAGGATTTTCCTAAGCCTACATGCAACTGGCTCAATGGCCACCGCAAATAGGGTAGGGGAGAGTGGGCATCCCTGTCTCGTACCACGATGTAGGGGAAATAAATCTGAAACAAACCCATTGATGGAAACTCTAGCGGTTGGGCTCTGGTAGATGGAAAAAACCCTATTTACAAATCGTGGTCCGAAGCCAAATGCTTCTAGTGTATTTTTCAGGTAAGGCCACTCCAGCGAGTCAAAGGCCTTATTAGCATCGAATGAGGCCACAGCTATCTCAGTACTAGTGATCTTCCCGGTTTGTAAGTAGGTAAATACCCGACGTAGATTTATTGCGGTGGACTTGCCCCTTCTAAATCCAGTCTGATCTGGATGTATAATTTCATCTATTACATTGTTTAATCTGTTGGCCAGAACAGTTGCGAAAATCTTGGCATCGACCGTTAGTAGGGAAATTGGCCTGTATGACTCAGCCCTAAGAGGGTCTTTTCCTTTTTTGAGTATTACCGTAATCACGGCTTCTGTCATAGACTGAGATAACGTGGCCTCATTTTCCATTTCTCGAAAGAAAAATAATAACCTTGGTGCTAGCGTACCCTCGAGTAGCTTGTATAACTCTGCCGGCAGGCCATCTATCCCAGACGCCTTACCGGGCGAGAGTCCCTTAATTGCACCTTCGATCTCTGCTAGCCTAATAGGCTGTTCTAGTGATTCCCTGGCCTCGGGAGATAACACGGGGAGTTCAAGCCTATGTAGATATTCATTATAATCCAGGGACCCCTGTGTATTTTTGGATTTATATGTTTCGGCAAGATGGGTAACAAACACATCTACGACTTTAGGTGTATCAGTAACTAGTTCACCAGTGCTTGTATATATTTTAGGAATTACGTTAGAGGGTTTGTCCACTCTGGCCATATATGCCATAAGTTTTCCCGCTCTGTCTGAGTTCAAATACATTTTGTGAGAATCCTTTAACAGCTTGCATTTTGTCATTTCTTGTAGGTGTGTCACCCATGCGCTCTGTGCAACCAACCATTCTTGTTTACTTGGTTCGGTTTTACTTAATAAATAATTTTGCTCTAATTTCATCATTTTTACCTCTAACGACAGTGCTGTTTTTTGTAATATTGCTTTCGCAAGGGCTGTTTTTTTAATCATCGTGCCTCTTAGGAAGGCTTTAAAAGATTCCCAGACTATTGCTGGTTTGGTGGAGTTGATATTTATTTCGAAGAAGCCCTCAATTTCCATTCTTACATCGCCTAGATCGCCCAGCTGAGACAGCCATGCTGGATGGAACCTCCAGTACTGGTGGCCGCGGCAGGGTTCTGGATCCACTTGTACTATGAGCGGAGAGTGGTCCGAGATACCACGGGATTTATATTCAATTGCAGATATTTTATTGAGTAGATCCCGGGATGAAAAAATCATATCAATTCTTGAGAAATTGTTAAATGTAGGCGAGTAACAGGAGTATTGGCGCTTCTCCGGAAACTTTTCTCTCCAGATCTCATACCAGCCTACCTCTTTCATAAACTTGGCAAAATTACTTCTACCCACCGGGCTTCCCCTTCTGGGGCTCCAAATGTCCAGCCCATAGTTCATCACATTATTATAATCGCCTAAACATATAAATGGATTGTCAGGCCTGGCTGCAATAAATTCCAGTGCCGCTCTTAATACATCAAATTTAAACGGTGGGGGGGCATACACTGTTAACAGGCTTAGCCTAACTGTGTTGAACAAACCCTCTATGAAAACATATCGGCCGTTCTGATCAATTTGGACCGCAATGTGCTCATATACCACAGTTTTTTTAATAAGAATAGAGACCCCTCGTGAGGATGTAGTAAACGGTGCGTGGAAAGCTCGCGCTATCCATGGACGTTTTAAGGACAACAGTTTTTCTCCACAAAGATGGGTCTCTTGCAAGCAAATTATATCGGCCTCTAAGGCCTTACATTGTTTAAGGACTAAGGATCTTTTAATCTTGTTATTTAAGCCGCGTACATTCCACGTCAGAATTTTAACCATTTTTACTTATAGCAAATATCAACATTAGGGGATTTCTTCTCAAGTGCTTATGGTTACATTTTTCATATTTTCGAAATATCAACATGTCGATATCGAGATCGTGGACCAGGGCAAAAATACTGCAGACATATTTAAAAAAAAGACAAACAACATTTAACATAAACCCCCCTCCACCCCCCACCCCGTATAACCTACCCAGCGAGGCATACCTATATCCTTACCCCCCATTTATACCACACAATTTCCCTTTCAGTTGGGGACTTTTACTTAATGACCACGTCTGGCGCGGCAGATGCCCCCGGCACTTTAATATATATTTATCAATGCATCTATTTACTCCACTTTTCCTCCCCCGCTAAGACATACCACCCTATATGCTACTTACACTCCATACCCCATCTATCTCCTCCATAAGCTTCCTACACTGTTACACTTTGTATTTTACAATTTAAGTCTTATTTATTATTTTATTCAATTGCAATTTGTTTTTTAGCAGAATAGGATTTATCCAGCCACGCAGCTGCTTCTGTGGCTGTGGTAAAGAATTTTGATTCTCCATTGGCAATCACTCTAAGTTTCGAGGGGTACAACATTGAATATTTTAAATCCAGTTCTCTCATCCTGGCTTTAATGGTGCGGAATTTGGCTCTGTCTCTCTGAACCTCTTGTGGGAGGTCGGGGAAGGTAGATATCTTTGTCCCGTTGTACACAGTCAGTTTTGTCCCGTGTTAGTTTTAGGACTTTATCGCGGTCCTTAAAGTTCAAAAACTTTGCGATCAGGGTGCGGGGGTATCCACCTGGGATAGGTGGGCGAGCAGGGATGCGGTGGGCCCTTTCAATGGAGAATTGGGCAGAGAAACTCTCATGCCCCAGCTCTTTTTTTAGCCAATCTTCTAGGAATCTCTCAGGTTCTCTCCCCTCTGCTCGTTCCTCTAAACCCACAAATCTGACGTTGTTCCGCCGCAAACGCCCTTCCATATCTGTAAATTTTAATCTTAGTTCACCCAGCTGATTGGAGATGGTAGTGACTTGGGCCTGTAGAGGGGCCACTATATCCTCAGTTGTTGAAACTCGCTTCTCCATCTCTGTGACCCTATCCCTGATTTTTTGTGCGTCGTCTCTGATCAGCGTGATATCTACTTGTAATTTGTTAATCTGTTCAGAGAGTCGTCCTTCACAGTTATTAACTGCCTCCAGGACCTGCTGCAGTGTGACTTCTGGGACCTGGGCTTGGGGAGATGGTTTGGAGGGTGTTGTTTGCGGTGTGGCAAGTTGGGAATTGTTTGCCGCTTGGGTACTTATGTAGTATCTGGGCTGCCGATTTTTTGATTGTATGCCTTAAGTTAAGGCATACAATCAGATGCGATGCGATGCGATATCGCATCGCATCCGATATCGGATGCGATGACCCGATTTTTCCATAGGAATCAATGTTAAAATGATTCCTATGGAAAAATGGGTCCTTTTCATACCCCTACTATCCAAGTGGGCATGGAGTTGGATATAAACCTGTGGCGAGCGTAGCGAGCCACCGAGCCCGAAGCGTGGCGAGCGAAGCGAGCCCCGCGAGGGGACGGTATTCGTCCCCTCGCGGGGCTCGCTTCGCTCGCCACGCTTCGGGCTCGGTGGCTCGCTACGCTCGCCACAGGTTTATATCCAACTCCATGCCCACTTGGATAGTAGGGGTATGAAAAGGACCCATTTTTCCCATTGAATTCCATGTTAAAATGGACTCAGTCCATTTTAACATTGATTCCTATGGAAAAATCGGGTCATCGCATCGCATCGCATCGCATCGAATCGCATGGTCGCATGCGATGCGATGCGATCTCCCGATCCGACCCGATTTAGAAATCGGCAGCCCAGATACTACATAAGTACCGCCGCTTGTGTTTGTGTACGAGCGTACTTTTCCAAGCGGGCCGCAGCTGCAGTTTGGCTGGTTTTCCCCATTTTTGTAATTTGGTTAGTGTCTCTTTAAATATACCGGCTTAAGTTGATTAAAGCTCACTGGTTTATGCTACTTTTCCCTTTTAACACTGTGTTTATCAATGGGGAGTGTTTTCTGTGTAGCAAAATATTAGTCCTTTGTAGCTTTACAGAGGGTTACAGATGGGGGCAGAGGTTAATAAGCTGAGGTGCAAAATATTTGATTTTACCTCAATGTCAGGATCACCATAGAATGGATTGCAGCTTGTGGGCTCTATTGCTGCTCCTGCCTTCAGCCTGGGCTAGGGTTCAATCGCTGGGCGTCCGTATCTCTGCCACTGTAATCCGGTGTCTGAATTCACCTTGCAGACTGTAGCCTCCGAGCAGAGGGACAATGGAGCGTGCCTTGCTGCTTTTGAATTTCCCGCCCCAGCTGGGAGACCTCGCCGTCTCTCACCCGGCGTGTCTGACGCTACCTCCTGGCAACGCTGTACTCCGGCGCCTGCTACTGTATGCGCAGCGCCCCGATCTCCTCCTGCTCGCGTCTCCGTCCAACGCTCCGGCGGGGAAGCAGGGCAGACACCCGGACCTTCAGCCAGGCTCTGCGCACCACCTTCAAGCCGGCTAACGGGCAGCACGGCCAAACCTGCAGCAGTCGGGTTAGTGAATTTCACAGCCTGGTCCGGGAATCAGTGTGGGCTAGGGTGGGTGTCTGCTCACATTGGGATTTCAAGCGGAGAGCTCATACACGTGCCGGAGCTCCACTCATCTGAGCTCACTCACACACCGCCGTCGTCACGCCCCTAAGGGGAAGCGTCTGAGATCTGGTTTTAGTTAAGCGTAAATATGTCATTCTTGCCTTCCCTCTAAATACAATCTAATATACTATAATGCCAACCAGTCTTTAAGATCCACCAGCGGCCCACGTTTTCCAGACCCCTATCTGGTGCACAGGTGCAGTCATTACTAAGGTGCACAGGTGCAGTCATTACTAACTGTCACATATTCAAACCTGTGCCTCATTCTTTCCTAACCGACACATTCTGCAGACCAACAGTTGGCCTGGAAAACATGGACTGTAGGTAGATTGCGAGGACCGGTTTGGCCCCATGCTGTAGGCGTTTTGGTGTTCCTTCTATTGCCGAACCTTTAGGAATCCAGCCCCTGGCCACACCTACAGTGGTCTCTCCCAAGTCCCTTACCACTTGGCCACGTTCTTGAGATTTTGCAAACCAGGTCTAGTAATTGCGCCCCTACCTGATATCTTCTTGTTATCAGTTCTCTTTCCGCCACGTTCTTAAGATATGCTGCATTGGGACGTTGTATACAAAAAAAAAAAGACAGGAGGACTCTGGTAAGAGACAAACAGATTATGGGAACAAATGATAACTAATGTCAGCTTTACTAAACACTGCGCTACTTGGCCACACGTTCAGAAATGGCAGATAAAGTCCTATTATAGGAATTGGTTTATACTGTAATATTGTGCTTCGATAAATATAGTAATGGAAACTATGGAACAGGCTCATATTATCCTAGCTCTATTGTTAGATGATTGGGTAACTTCCTGTGCTGAGGTCTAAGAGTGGATAAGGTGGGCGCACCCTTGAGTGGAAACTGAAGGTAAATACACATGTGATGATTGGCTCCCCCGAACAGTGATGTCATCAGGACCCTGCATCATACAAGTAGTCATTGACGATAAGGTCAAACGGAGCTGCATGTACAGAGAAAAGGGGGCGGGGTCATTAACTACCCGTCGGATTAGACATCATTTGTCGTTCCTAGCGTACACACTAGGCAGTTTATAGTGGTTGCACTTGGGGCGTGATTCTGGTTCACTTGCAAAAGCAAACTTCTCCTTTAATGGACAAAACCATGCTGCACTGCAGGTGTGGCAGATGTAACATGTGCAGAGAGTTAGCTATTGTTTCTGTGCAGGGTAAATACTGGCTGCTTTATTCTTACACTGCAATTTAGATTTCACTTTAAACACACCCCACCCAAATCTAACTCTCTCTGCACATGTTACATCTGCCCCACCTGCAGTGCAGCATGATTTTGTCCATTAAAGAAGGAGTTTGCTATTGCAAACCAACCTGAATCACCCCCCTTAGTCTCAGCACATATTTATTTTTGTTAAGCATTTAAGCAGTTAAAGAAAGATGATCTAAGGTTAGTGAGGACGTGTTGGTGGAAATGCTGACTTTGTGTGTACAGGAGAGATGCCTGCTGTCAGCCTAATACCTTGTACCAAGGACAGGGCTGGGACGTGTGCTCGGATAATGACGCCAATGAAGTAAAGCATACAGATAGGTGCGGCCTCAGCGCTGCGAGTTGGTAGACCCAAAGGCCACTGGCTGGATACGTTGTCTAGCAGTGTGTATCTAACTACTATACTTTTGCTGCCCTCCTCCATAGGGCCGGAGTAGGCAGACTTATATATACTCGTGGCCCCCATACAATACTTGAGACGTCATCAGTCAGCAGCTCAAAACTTTTTTTTTTCTTTTTTTTTTAAATAAGCGCAGCTTTATTGCAGTGACCGCAGTACATTAGTTTTTGTGGTTTATTATATGTGCTGTGTTCCGTATATGCTCATACTCATTAATAACCACTACTGTACAGGACAAGGCCGCTAGGTCGACAGTATGAAGGTTGACCTAAATGATGTCGACCACTAAAGGTTGACAGGGCTAAGGTTGACACATGAAATAGGTTGACAGGCCTGATATCGACAGGGTCATTGCGTCAACACAAGCATTTAGTTCAAATTGTCGGCGTGTTTTTCATGTTTTTTTTTTTTTTTGCGCTATTTCATACCGTAGACTGGGCCTTGGGGGAGAATATAATAGTCTGCCAAGCGCAGCGAGGCACCATGCCGCGCAGCGAGGCACCATGCCCGAAGCATGGCGAGCGCAGCGGTGCACTGATACAGTGTCCATGTTGGGAAACAAATTTGAAAAACTCATGTCGACGTTTTGACTGTCAACCTTCCCATTGTTCTTATGCTTGTGTCGACCATCCCTTCCTGATCACCTTTATACTGTCGACCTTTCGACAATACCCTACTGGACAGGATTCCTAATTGTTTTTAGTTTCTGTCCATCATGTATAAATGTTATCTGTGGGAAGCTTACTTGGCCTATTCCATAGAAGTTCTGCCTATTAAACAGTACGGTGATTCTTCCTCATGTTTCCCCTGTATCCTGCCCTCTGATACTGTGGCCTCCTATGCCAGTGCTTCTCCCGTTCTGTGGATTGTAAGCTCCTCCCCCTTCCGGCACACACATCCTGCTGTCCTCTGTCCTGTGCCAGTAACCTTGTTATGTACATGGAGCGTTCTTATTCATAGCACAATGCCTTTACTTGCACTTTGTGGGAACCTGATACCTACCTGAACGGTATGCTGCTAGGTGACCAGTGTAGTGGATCACCGTGCTCCCGTACCCACCTGCCTTCCCTCACTGATAGAGAGAGACTCCTTGTACTATATTTGCCATGTTTGCTCCATTAAAACTATATTCATTCTTTAATTTTTTGAGACTTAAGTGCACATTAATATACAGTAGCCTGTATATTAATGGCTGACCATGTCTAGTTGTGTTGGCGCTTACACGTGCTTTGTGTTACAGGATGAGAGAGACGGCCAGAAAGGTGGAAGAAAAGCACTTTTTCCATCAGACTACAGAGCACGTTGAGTTCCTTCCTGTGGAATGGCGTTCCAAGCTTGCTCTAGATGGAGGTACGTCCTGTCTACCTGGAGTTACGCGAGGAGGGGTATCCTACAGGCGCGGTGTTAAGGAAGCAGAGACCATGCTGACAGTCAGTGTAATATTTATAACGTGCAAATGATCTTCTCTCTGATTAAAGCAAGAGTAAAGGGGCCCACACACTGGGAGATTTTGCTAGATCCTTCAGAACGCTCAGCAAGATCGCACAGCGATGTGTGCTGAGACATCTCAGGTCCAGTGTTCTCCGGAGAGAAAAGTGGCCTAGACTGGCAATTATAGATTTATCCAGCATGCTAGATAGTATTCGCAGGGTGATAGAAAGGTGCAGGGCCACCTATAGCTGTCGCTATGGCCCCTACACACAGCGATGTAGGGGGCATCTAGTTAGATCACTTAGAAAATTCCCTGAAATCACCCCATGTGTAGGCCCCTTATCCCATCCCCGAACTGTATTATCAAAGCTTTATTAGTGACCGTGTGATACAGGATGCAGACATGGTCTGAATGTCGATGTGGAAGTTAAACGCAGACATTGCAATTTCTGTGCATTTAAGTCCACACCATAACACTAAAATGAGCTGTTAACATTGCGGCTGTCGGCATTGACCATATCCACAGTTTGACTGTCGGCATAACATGTCCAAATTCGGGAATGTTGACATTTCCGCTACATACCTGTTTCAGCACCTGGAGCTAAATCAATTGTATCTGTGCTTTCCTGACATACATTAGGGGACACTGGAGTAATGGGTATAGTGGAGTTTTGTAGAAACTCCAGCACTCTAAGGATGAATGAAATTTGCGCTTATCCCCAGCCCAAAAGATAACAGGTTTTATTATTTTTCCCGAAAAGCCAGTTTTAGCGCTTCCTTAGTAGCATTAATTATTCAGAGTGTTCATTTGTCTGTTTCCTTCTTACTGCAGGCTGTACGTCAGCTTCTCCTATATTTATTTATTTAGTTACAGTTTCTTATATAGTCCAGCAGATTCTGTTGCGCTTTACAATAGTAGACCGTGATAGAACTAACTGGTAACAACAGACAGACTTGGAGGGCCCTGCTGCACGCTTACAATCTATAAGGATATAGGAGGGAAGCACAAGGACAGGCACCAGTAATAGCATAGTAGTCCCACCAAGCTGCAAGTCCAGAAGAAAAGCTATATAATACATAAGTGCCTCAGAGTGTTGTGTGGTAAATAAATATGATAGGCTTGCCTGAAGAGGTGAGTTTTCAGGGAACACTTGAAAAGTTTGGAGGCTAGTGGAGAGTCTTGTGCGTGGAAGGGCATTCCATAGGATTGGAGCAGCCCGATGAAAGTCCTGTAATAGTGAATGGGAGCTAGTGATCCGTGCAGAAGAGACACAGATCTTGTGAAGAGCGAAGTGGTCGAGATGAGATATTTTGTGATGAGTAGAGAGATATATGCTGGTGCAGTATGGTTAATAGCTTTATATGCGAGTAGAAGTGTTTTATATTGAATACGGTAAGATACAGGTAACCAATGGAGGGACTGGCAGAGCAGATCAGCAGACGATGAGCGTCTTACAAGGAAGATCAGCCTAGCAGCAGCATTTAGAATGGATTGCAGTGGCGAGAGTCTGTTCTTGGGAAGACCAGTTTGGAGACTATTGTAGTAATCAATGTGGGATATAATGAATGCATGGATAAGAGATTTAGAAGTGTCTTGTGTGAGATACGGTCGTATTTTGGATATGTTTTTTAGATGCATGCAACATGATTTGGAGACAGATTGAATGTGAGGAAGAACAGACAGTTCAGAGTCGAGGATGACCCCTAGGCAACGAGCTTGTGGGGTAGGGTAGATTGTCGAGTTGTCAACAGTTATGGAGAGATCAGGATGGTAACTGTTCTTGGTTGTGGGAATATAAGTAATTCCGTTTTGGAAATATTGAGTTTGAGTTGGCGACAAGACATGAGATGGCAGAGAGACATTCAGAGAATCGGACCAAAGCCACTGGTGACAACTCTGAGGTTGATGGATTTGAGTATCATCGGCATATAAGTGATACTGAAATCCGAAAGAGCTGATTAGTTTGCCAAGAGAGGAAGTATAGATTGAGAAAAGCAGAGGACCTAAGACTGAGCCTTGCGGAACTCCGACTGACAGAGGTAGTGAGGAGGAGGTAGAATCAGAGAAGCGAACACTGAAAGAGCGATCAGATAGGTAAGATGAGAACCAGGAAAGGGCTGTATCATTAAGACCTAGGGAGTGTAGTGTTTGTAAGAAAAGAGTGTGATCCACAGTTTCAAACGCAGCAGAAAGATCTAGAAGAATAAGTAGTGAGTAATGGCCTTTAGACTTGGCAGTTACCAGATCATTCACCACTTTAGTCAGTGCTGTCTCAGTGGAGTGTTGGGAACGAAAGCCTGACTGACGCAGGTCTAATAGGGTGTAAGAGTTAAGAAAGTGTGTGAGGCGAGAGTAGAATAGTCTCAAGATTAGCTTGGAGAGCCATGGGAGCTGAGAGAAAGGACGGTAGTTAGAGAGAGAGTTAGGGTCAGAATTGTGATTTTTCAGTATGGGAGTAATCACTGCATGTTTAAACAGAGAAAGAAAAGTACCAGTATCAAGAGAGAGATTGCAGATTTTAGGTAATGTTGGAATAAGCACAGGAGATAGAGTTTTAATGACTTGTGCAGGTGCAAGGGGCTGTGGTGCACTTTAAACTGTGTCCATGTCGACTGTGTTCACATTCAGGTAAAAAAAACCTGTAAAATACCCCATGTTGACCTTTTCACTGTCGACCTAGACATTGTCGAACTAATGACCTTTCAACCTAGAACCATGTCGACCTTTTCCCAAGTCGACCTAGACACATGTCAACCTTTTCCCATGTCGACCTGATGATGTCGACCTAATGACTGTCAACCATCATGCTGTAGACCAAATGATCCCAACCCGTGACAGTGCTGCAGGCGAGGCCGTGTCTGATTGTGTAAGCCAGGTTTCTGTAATGGCCAGCAGGTTGAAGTTATGAGAGATAGAGTGGTCGTGGATGGATGTTAATTTGGGTCTTGGGCTGAATTACTGATGACACTACCTAATGCCTATTCCTAATGCCACCTGCTTATAACAGGTCTCCGCTGTGCCTCACTTGTGGCTACGGGCTATTTTTTCTGTCAGTCCACTCTGTTAGCGGCATTTTAGGATGGTCGTTAATCTGGTGCTAGAAACATAGCGGGGGATTTGATTCTGTGCAATGCACCTCTGTAACAATGATCGGGGGTTGGTGGGGGACGTGGTCGCTGAAGGGGGTTGGCCACAGCCCTCCAAAAAAAACATTTTGTTTTGCAGGTATGGTGAGGGGAACGGTGCGTGGGGACCCGGCCCCTCCATCAGGTCTGGGTAAAAATGACTCGCTCCATCCTTCCCCTCTCGGTGTCAGAAGGCACTTCTCCTAGGCCGAGACTGGCTGCGGCATAGTCCAGCAAAACTATTCTGACAGAAGTGTGATATATTGCAGTACAGGAAGCACTCATACGATACAGATGCTACCTCAGATGTGCATTTGTCTGCTAGTATCTCTGCCTCTTCCATTACAGCAAAGATAACTCTTTGGCATGCGTTGTGAGATACTACCCAGAATCATAAAGGTCTTTCCAGGTCATTCCGCTTTCCCGTAATGGACTCTTTGGCTCCAGATTAGGAAATATTATTTGTGGGCCTCAGACATTTTGTCATCAAAATTTAGCTCTGCTGAATAAGTCTAGTAGGTTTCACTGCTCAAAACATGACTCACACGAGAACACCTTCACCTGTTGAAACGGGGGCTGGCCAAAGCTGCCATTTCGATTGTGAGATTTCAAGTCCATTTCTTAACACGCTCGTAAATAGACTTTGCATGCCCTTCGTGCCAGCCCAAACACCCTCATGTTCAATCCCAGAGCCCCCTCATCCACTATTCTATTCCATAGACCCCTCGTGTCTCCACTACCGGTGCTTTTGGCCAGAATTAATGAGCAGGGGTGGGTTGTTGGACAGGCTGGAGGAGGAATTGCGCAGTCGGCCTGATCGGTGATGGTGACTTTGCGTAGTGGGGTCTGGTATTAGCAAGCCTCCTAGGGGATCCTGGATGGGGGTTCTGCGGTGCGGGCTATGAGTTTGACATGACTGGTGTCAATTCTGGATCGACCTATAGGCTCAGTGTAGCGCTCCACCCTGTAGCTGCGGTGCTGTGTAGCGCTCGCCCCTGTAGCCGTGACGCGGTGTAGCGCTACTCCTGAAGGCACGGTGTAGCGCTCCCCCTATAGGCGCAGTGTAGTGCTCCCCCTGTAGCCACGGCATGGTGTAGCGCTCCCCCCTGTAGCTGCGATGCTGTGTAGCGCTCCCCCTGTAGCTGCTTCGCGGGATAACGCTCCCCCTGCAGCCACGGCGCAGTATACCACTACCCTATATTGTGCCAAGAAGGATTCTGCCTACATCCACACACGCCCTTATTGTACAGTTCATGTTTCCCATATTTATGTCCCATACAGATATACCTGCGGTATGAGTGTATATATGATGCAGTATATATTGCTGGGGGTTATACAGTAACATGGGGATTGTTGTTCCCATCAGATACGGTGGATTCCATTACTCCCGATAAGGTGCGTGGAATTCGGGACATGCTGAACAGCAGTGCCATGGACATAATGTACTACACCAGCCCCCTGTACAGGGATGAGGTAAGTGACGGAATCATAGTGGAAAGTATGTGCTGGAACCAGGCTCTGTGTTGTGTGTCTGTCGCTATGGAGATGGGTTTAAATGCTCCGACGCTGACTTTATGGAACACCTGAGCTGCAGTATTAGGCAGATCATTTGGCTGTTTTGTAGCGTTCCATAAGAAGGTTCCGCCCGGTCTCCATAGCAGAGACTGCACTCACCCCTGAGGCAGATTGGGGTTTTGGCTGTCCAATAAAATACTTTATTGCTACACCTGTCCTGCATAAAAGTGGTTTACTTTAAGAGCTGAGCGACTATGTTATTTTCTGTGACTTTAACCTAAAGGATCTGTCCAGGTCCTCACCTCTGCTGCAGAAATTAGCTAGTATCAGCAACTGGAGCCTGCCCAGCCGGCGCCTGAGTCCCTGCCCAGCCGGTGCCTAGAAAAGACAGGTGGGGGTGGGAGGGGCAAGGGGGTGACCTTATTAATCCTATGTTATTCCGTTTATCCCCATACATGATTGTAGACTGTGACAGTGTCCGCTAACTGATCATACATTGATTTTCTAATAAACATCTAATTATAATTGTTGTCTAACGCAAAGTTCCTGCCTTATACCTCCGACCATTGACGCGGTACAGTGCTCTGTACACTGCCATTCCTATGACGAACTGGTTAACATTTTATCTGTGTTTTTTTAACCTGAGTTGCGTGGATTATTAGATAGTGTGTAGATATAGTCAATAGGTCTACATGGAAAAGATCGAATAAGTCCATGTCGACTGTTGTTGACATGGGCCCCAAATTAGTCTAGCATGTTTAATTTTGACCTGTTGCATGTCAACCTTTTTTCATGTCAACCTTTTCACCCGTCGAACTATTGTATGTCGACGTTTGGGGTAGACTTATTGACTGACTGTCCAGGCACTGCAGATCTATCGGATTCAGTATTGAATCCCGGCGGTCGGGATCCCGGCGTTCAGAATCCCGATGCCGGAATCCCGACAGCCGAAATGCCGACAAGGGGGGGACGTGGATCGCCCCCCCTTGCGGGCTCGCTACGCTCGCCACACTAATTTATTCTCCCTCCAGTGGTGTCGTGGACACCCACGGAGTAAGAAAGTGTTGGCATTTCGGCGATCGGGATTCTGAACGCCGGGATTCTGAACGCCGGGATTGTAACTGCATCCCGATCTATCAATCTGAACTAAAACAGAGTTAGAGAGACAAAAAAACGCACCCTTCCCGGGACACAGCCGCGTTTTACCAAGTCCCTCCACCTGCCGCTAGCGCCCTGTTTTAATGGTTTATTTTACTGTTTTCCCGGAAACCAAAACATTTCAATGTTTTTATTTTCATTTGATCCTTTGTTTTCCTGTGACTATTGTTACAGCTGGGACATGGGATCCGGCGCTGCCGGACCCCTTACAAGTGGCGCAGAGCGGGGTGGGGTCGCCTTTGTGTTTCTCTCCTTTGTGCTGTGTTTGCACAGCTATTACAACGCTGCTGACAGCGGTTACAAGGAGCAGGATAATACACGGCGCAGGCAGACTGTGTCCGTGATGTTTGCTCTTGTTCTGCCAGTTAGACAGAAACAATGCAATAGCGTATTAGAGAGTATCAGTGTCACTTGTAGCGCATCAATTATTGAGCAGCCGGCAGCCTCGTGCCAGAACCGCTTGGAAAGATCTCACGGAGTCACAGAAACCATGTACGGGTGTAAATGTGTCTCCTGTGGGCAATGGTGGCAGCCAAGTCAATAGTCTATCAATACACTAAGAAGCGGAGACGTTAATAGGCCTTGGTGATGTGGTGCAGTATATAATAGAGGATTTAGGTCTTTAGTTCTGAGCATTTCATATCTTATTATATAGGCCGAGATTTATTATAGGCGACTAATATAAAACCTGACCAAGATTTGAGAGTACAGCTTAGTTTGCTATGTGCTCGATTGAAGAGTCAGTAGTACATCAGAGGAGTCAGCTCGGGGCCCCGTGGCAGAAGGTGGGGCTGGAGGGCGTAGTGGCTCAGCTATGGGCTTGGTGGCGGAAAGTGAGACTCAAGGAACTGATGGTGCATGCATGGGGGGGGCAGGGGCCCTGGGGTCTGGTAACCAAGGTGACACAGGTGGGGCTTAGTGGCATCTGGTGCAAACGGCGAGGCTTGATCCTGTGGCAGAATACATGGTGTGCTTTATATTTGACCTCTAATAGATTTAAAGGGGTATGGGTCATTGAGTCAACCCAATGGAGATTGACATGCATTGGGTTGACCACTGAAGGTCGACACTTGAAATAGGTGGACATGGTTAAGGTCGACAATGGGAAGGTCGACATGAGGTTTTAATTTTTTTGGCCCGAATGTCGACATAGACATCGCCTAAGTGTGCCACGTCCACTTGCAGGGTTCCCTGCACTCGGCACGCTATATATTTTTTTCTTCCACCGCACTGTATTGGATGGTAGGGCATGAAATACCGCCTGTCGGCACATGCCAGCTCAAAAAACAAAAAACTCATGTCTACCTTTTGACTGTCGCTTCCCACTGTTGACCTTCTGACCCTGTCGACCTATTTCAGGTGCCGACCTACAGTGGTTTGGTCCCCGATTTTAAAGTGAGTGCTGGTTTTTGCTTTGTTGCATTTGCACCAGATACTGGGGGAGATTCTCTAAGAATCTTCGCCGCCCATCGCATTTATAATTATCGCATATGTTGTATCATATGCGATAATTATAGCAAAGGACAGCTCTTGCGTTAAGAGCTGTCCTTTGCGGTGAGAGTCGCCGGGTCCCAGCAGGTCCCGGCGGCTCCCTCACACACCCGGCGCTGCTGTTGCTGCGCCGGGCTCTCCTCCGCCCTGCACCCGGAAGAGGATCAGTGCAGGGAGGAGGTCACAGGTCCGGGCAGCACAGCTCTGTGCTGCCCGGACGATGCGGGGCGGCGGGGGTCCGTGCGGGGCGGCGGCGGGTTGCAGTAGAAGCCCATTGGCTTCTATGGGGCATCGCCAGATTTTTCTGGCGATGCCCCGCGCCGGGTTACCGCGGGGGGCTTAGAGCATCCCAAAATGCGATAAAAACCCAGATAACGGGGTTTTTACCGCATTTTTCGCTTAGAGAATCTCCCCCACTGTTACAGCAAATAGAACAAACACAATACACCTCCCCCATTCCCACAGACAGGTGCATTAGGTGACAAGTGAATTAGGCTCATGTTCTCATGGCAGGTGTGCAGTGCTCCATCTGAGGATCTGACGTAAGTGCTGGTATCTACTATCTGTGTCACTGTTACTATTATACCTTTTATATTAGTGCTGCCCTCCCACTTACTGAGTCTCTGTCTCGTTTGTCAGCTGGTGAAAGGTCTCCAGCTGGAGCTGAACCGCCTCTACACTTTGTTCTGCTCCCGGAACCCCGAGTTTGAAGACAAAGGGGGCAAAGTGTCTATCGTGTCCCATTCCTTGGGATGTGTGATCACATACGACATCATGACTGGCTGGAACCCGGTGCATCTCTATGAGCAACTGGAACAGCATGAGGAGGAGGAGGCCGAAGACCACTGGATTAGTTATGAGGAACAGCATCTCCTTCGAGAGCTTTTTTTAACCAAACAACGGTAATGAGATACTGATCGGGAGATGGGTCACCTATATGGCTTTGTTTCTCCTGTAATATACATTGCTCCCTCTTTATAATGCCCACCACCATCAGAACTAGTTATGTTTTTCTATCGGCCTATCTTTCACCCTTCCTATGGGACACTGGGAGACTGGGTTTAGAGGGGAGACTGAGGAGTAGTCGCTTAATGTTGCAACTGCTAGAGCTGAATCTCCACCCACTCAAAACCATCCCACCCCATCACTTTTTTTATTTAGTAAAAGAGAAGATTTGCATTGGAGATGGAGATCAGCAGGTCTACCATCCGTGGTTTACATTGATGGTGAGAACCTTTAACACGACTGATTGCTGTGGCGGCTCCAACTTTGTGTGAGGGTAGGACCCAGCGGACCTATCAGGGAAGGGGTCAAATCTGTGCATTTCGTATCAGGAATGGGGGCTAAGCTCCCTGCCCCAGACAGATGGTGTAGGACCTTAAGATCTCCACATTGATAGCAAATCCAAAAGACATTGGTGGATAACCTTGATGGCCCCTAATTTATGTAAGTAAGCTTTATTTTTATTTTATTTTTAGCTTCCATCACTACAGGATCATGGCGCGGAGCCATTATGAGACTTGGAGCAGGGGAACGGCGCTGGTAGTTTGGGACTAGCCTGCTCCACACGGGTGTGGTATATGGTCCCGACAGTCGGGATCCCGACAGTCATTAGCCCAATGGGATCCCGACAGTCATTAGCCCGACGGGATCCTGACCGGCCGGACTCAATTGCAACTAAGCCCCTTGTGGGCTTGCCATGCTGCGGGCATGGTGGCTTGCTACGCTCGCCGCCTATTCTTTTCTCCCTCTATGGGGGTCATGGGCCCCCACAAGGGAGAATAGCCGGTGGCCATTGGGACCCAGAGTGTCGGGGTTTTGACTGTCGGGATCCCGGCATCGGGGTAATGACTGTCGGGAAACTGTGCAGCACCCCTCTGCGTGGTCTCCAGTACAGGACACAAGGTTCCTGCGGGTGCGAGTCCAAATGTGTTCTCAGACTGCACAAAGCCACAGTTTTCAACTTGCCCGGAAAATAGCTTGGCACGGCCTACTCTGTGTAGTACTGGGTGTTTGGGCAGGTGAATTAGGGTCCCGGAGACTGCCTCTCGGGCTCTGGGGAGTAGTAGCGCTAGACTTGATGGGTGCTAGCCTTATATTCAGCATTTTATATGTAATACTGGTTTTGTCTTTGTTTTTCTAGATGTGTAACGTGTGTTGTTCTGCTTCCTATAGTTATTTTCCCCTGTGTACAGCCATCTGGTCTTCCGAAGGTGGTTTCTGGTTTTCTTCTGAACCAGGGGATTTGTTTTGCCATCTAAGGCCGTCTAGCCCTCCTCCTACTGCCGCTACTTGCTGAGGAGTTGTGTCAGAAGGCAGGCATGTCCAAACTATGGCCCTCCAGCTGTTGTGAAACTACAAGTCCCATCATACCAGTTTTGCTATTAGGGAATGCTAAAACTATTGTAATGCTGGGATGTGTAGTGCTCGAGGGCCATAGTTTGGACATGCCTGTCATGGCTATTCATAGGTCAGATTGTGTCTCTCAGGGGTAGATTTATTAAGCTCGGGGAAGTGATAAAGTGTCTGGTTTTTATCACCGGCCAATCAGCTCCTACCTATCATTTTTCAAACCAAGCCTGTAACGTGGGGGGTGGGGTGAACACGTCACCCAGTAGCGCTGGTGCTTATCAAGGGGATCAGACCTTTTAATTACTTAATTGGATGGAGCTGCCGCCACTCAAACGGAGGGATTGTGTACCTCTGTATAAACAAAGCAAGATGTGGTTTGTGGGGATAATAAATATCACCACCAAGGGGCGCTGCTCCACTCAATATACTAATGGAAGTGAGTCAATTTCAAAGATAAATTTCAAAGATAAATCTTTTCTTTTAATAAAAAATTATCACAATAAAACATGCGCATTTACATTTAATAATTACTCTCAAAAAGGACACACGGGACACACAACATATAAAACGTGGGCTGGCAATGAGGCTTGTATGGCTGTAATATTGTTGTAATGAGACAGTATTGTAGCTTTCAATTAGCAATATTTACCAGTCCCATATGGAAGCTTTTCAATCTCTTGTAGTGGAAGTCCTTAAGACTGCGGTTTCCTTTATCTGAGCTCTGTACTCCTTTTTTAGCAGGTCTCAATGGGAGACAGGCTCCAGGTATGGGTGTCCACCAAATGGTTTCCCAAGTCCACACAGAGATCTTATTGTAATCCAAATGTCCAGGTGCCTGGTAACGGCGGGACTATAAGCGGGCTCCAAAACGCGTTTCTCCGCCTCTTTACAATCGGCGGCTTCCTCAGCTGGATCCAGCTGATTTATCTTTGAAATTGAGTCACTGCTATTGATATATTGAGTGGATCAGTGCCCCTTGGTGGTGATATTTATTATCCCCACAAACCACATCTAAGCCTGTAACTACACAGTTAGGAACTGATTGGCCGGTGATAAAAACCAGACACTTTGGGGGAAATTTGTAAAAAAAATAGGTTTATTTGTATCCAGAAATACACTTATTTTTGACATTTACTATCCCGAAAATACAGCAATTCGTAATTCTATTGATGTGCTATCAATACGAATACGAATTGCCGTATTTTCGGAATAGTTAATGTCAAAAATAAGTGTATTTCTGGATACAAATACACCTATTTTTTACAAATTTCCTTTAGTAAATTCCCCCTGGATACAAATACACCTATTTTTTTTTACAAATTTCCTTTAGTGAATTCCCCCTTTATCACTTCAAGCTTAATAAATTTGCCCCTAAGTCCTCTGATGCTCGTAATCGAGTTTGGCCTGGCTCCAAAGCAGTGCATTGCTTATGGATTGCCTTCTTGTCGTAGTCCCTGCCAGTTTCCATTGAAGCATAGTTTTCTCATTCTATGGCGGCATGGCGCAGTGCTTTAGGGCAGGATAGCTTTATGGTATACTTGGGTGCACTTTCAGGTTTCTTAAGACACCCATACATTAGGCAATTCACCTGCAATTTGGGCTCTCTTCCTGTGGTGACGGTGATCAATCACATGAAAAGAGCCCAAATGGCAGGTGAATGACAGCAGGTCCAGTGCGCGTTGCACCGGGCCCGCCGAGTCGCCCCGGCTGCAGAACCAATCTCCTGGATAGCTTCTGAACCGTGCAGGCTTGGCTAGGATTGCATGCAAAAGGACAGCATGCCATCCTGCCACCCCCGGGACCATCCCAGGTGGCTTAAGGAGGGACCTTTTCCGAGGGGAGATATCTCCCTAACGTATGGGGGCTTTTACAGTTTCACAAATTTGTGGCTATTCAAGCTTGCGTTGGGAATTTCCACAGTCTGCAGTATCAGGTACAAGGATTTTTGTATCCACCTTAAAATCAATTCGCCGGAGACCATCTGGGGCTCTCTTCTGTACTGGTCGGACTCTGGGTGGGGTTGTACTTGCTTCAGCAGTTACACGGTTTACTGACGACTCCTCCACTTCCCCTCTGACCCCACAGTCTGCAGTGTGCCCCAAGTGATTGGCAGTAACCAATTTATATGATGAGGCTAGAACACTCTCTGCATTAACCCTTTGAGATATTTTGCACATCTCTCACAGCAACCTTGTCACTCAAATGGTTAAAGTCTTTTCATTATTTCTAACGTCACACAATCTATAATTTCTCTTTCAATGGTCCTGGTGACACAGCTCAACACTGGGATGTAGGAGGGTCCGAAGGAGCCAGGCACCTATCCTAAAGCTTTAGAGGGTAGGCTCCTCCCCTACTGCATCCCTGGACTCTTCAGTTCGTGTTAGGTGCCCACTGGAGTGGGTACTATTCTAAAGGGCTGCGGGAGCAGCCGAAGAAATAGAGTAGTTAGGGAATTTTTATTGTTTTATTAACTTTCACCCTAGCTAGGTAGGCACAGTGTGAGGATTCTCATAGTGAATCCTCACACTGCTAGCGCAGCAGGAGCTGACAGAAGCGCGTCCTGTCAGCTCACTGTGCACAGGGGAGACGCTGTCTGGCCTCCCTGTGCAGCGCTTTTAGCCTCTTTTAAGAGGCTGCATGGGCTCCGGAGCATCCTGAAACCGGCTCCACGTTTAGGTGGGGATCATGGGGGACAGGCGTTCCGTGATGGCGGCGGCCATTTTATGCGGAGCTTACACGCTGAGCTCCTGATTGAGAGGACAGCAGCGCTGTGACAGGCATGTTCCAAGTGGTCCCCATTCGAGGGGGAGACACTGGAACTAGAAAATCCTACCTAAGGAGCGGCTGGCTGGGGGTGGTTGGCGCCAAAAGGTCACGGACCCCGCAGCAGCAGGGACTTTTGGTCTCTTCCTTCACTCTGACTTTGACTTTGGCGCCTTTCAGAACGCTTGCAGCGGAGCTGAGCTGGCTAATTGATCCTGGCAGAGTGACTTGGATTTCCTGGGCATCGCTTCCCCGCAGTTGAAACCAACAGACAGCTAAGTGACTGGGTGCATTGCCTCTGTATAAACGCTTGTACATTGTTTGCACTGTGTATACTGATAGTTATACATTTATCGCTTACATCATGTCTGAGCATCAGGCTGTGGTTTTGGGGGAGGGAGCCCTTAGTGCACTGAGCGCGTGCAATGTTTGCACACAAAAGTTTGTCCCTGAGCAGATGGCCAAGGGGGCTTATGTATTACTTGCGCTGATGTGAGACCCATGGGCAGTAAACCCCATAGGGCTGAGCAGAGTGAACCTGCGTGGGCCAGTGCCCTAGGCAGGTCAGTAAACGCTTTGGTGCAGCTTTTAGACAGGCAGAGTGATGTGTTGGTAGAATCACAGAGACCTATGCCATCATCTCAGCAGTCTTCTGGCTCCTTGCCTCTTACCCAGGCAGATCCTGCGCTTATTCAGGTGATGCAGGATACTGCAAAGGGGATCAACAGGTTCAGTGAAATACTGGACAAAATGGATGATGTGGCAGGGACCCCTATAAGGTCTTATGCTATGCCTACTGTGGTAGATGAGGAGGAGGGAGCGTATACTGACACCCCCTGGGAGGGTGATGATTTTGAAGAGACCTCTGCTGCTGGTATAGAGGATCTTATTGTAGCTGTGAAACAGGCTTTAAAACTGTCTGTTGAGGATAAGACTCCTGTTAAAGGTGTTTTCAAGCGACAGCGGAAGGAGGCTGTTACTTTTCCTTCAGATGAGGGGTTGCAGGAATTATTGGAAGGGGCTTGGAAAACCCCGGATAAGAGGCTACAGATGCCTAAGAGATTCCTTAGTCTGTACCCCATGCCAGAGTCTCATGCTGAACTCTGGGAAAAGGTGCCTGTTGTGGATGCTTCAGTGGCACGTTTATCCAAAGCTACGGTATTGCCTGTTCAGGGCGGTGCAGCTTTTAAAGATTCTGTGGATAAAAAGCTGGAGGGAAACCTCAAGGCTATTTTTGAAGGGGTGGGGTTTACCCTACGCCCCCTTATTGCTTCAGCCTGGGTCTCTAAGGCCATGATAGAGTGGGCTGGTGAATTATGCACCATGCTGCAAGCTGACCCTGGTGCTTTGCTTATAGCAGAGAAGATTAAGGCTGCTGCAGAATATGCGGTGGAAGCAGAGGAGGAAGCGCTTAAGATGGCGACCAGAGTGTCCACAGTCTCTATTAATGCCAGGAGAGTGCTCTGGCTTAAGGCCTGGGAAGCGGACAATGAGTCCAAGAAGGCCCTAGAAATGTTAGCTTTCAAGGGAAAGTTGCTTTTTGGTTCTGAGCTAGAGGAAATTATAAAGCAAGCCACGGGCGGCAAGAGTACATTTCTGCCTGCCCCCTCAGCAAAGCAGACATCCAGATTCGCTGCTTTTAGGCCGTCCTTTCGGCCCTCCCCTAGAGGTGGTGCGTCCTTTCGAGGACAGTCTTTCAGGGGAAAGTTTCAGGCCTCTAGGGGCAAAACTCAAAGGTCCAAGTTTGGCTCCTTCCATAAGAAGCCTGCCTCCAAAGGAGAGGACAAACCCTCCGCATGACTGTCAGGGGATAGGCCCGACAGTGATAAAGGTGGGGGGGCGTCTCACACATTTCAGGGACGCATGGGCTTCTCTAGACCAGGATTCCTGGGTTTTAGAGATTATTACCCAGGGTTACAAAATCCCTTTCAGAGGGTTGCCTCCGAAGAGGTTCATCCCCACACCCGTGCCAAAACAGGCGCTCCTTCGCACAGCTCTTATGAGAGCGGCTCATTCCCTTTTGGAAAAAGGGGTGGTTATTCCGGTTCCCAGGGCAGAGTGGAAGAAAGGCTTTTACTCCACGCTGTTCCTGGTGCCCAAACCAGACGGGTCTTTCAGACCAATACTAAACTTGAAATCCCTAAATGTCCATCTATGGGTAGACCATTTCAAAATGGAGTCTTTAAGGTCAGTACTCCTGAGTCTGGACCAGGGAGAATTTTTGGCGTCCATGGATGTCCAGGACGCATATCTGCACGTTCCCATTCACCCGGAACATCAGACCCTGTTGAGGTTTGCTATAGGAGACCTGCATTTACAATTCCGGGCGTTACCCTTTGGGCTAGCGACCGCGCCCAGGGTATTCACAAAGATAATGTCAGTGATGGCGGCGGTGCTGAGGCTCAGAGGAATCACAGTAATACCCTATTTGGACGATCTCCTGTTCAAAGCAGGGTCAGCAGCCATGCTTCAAAGTCACTTGGCAGAGGCCATCAGTTTTTTGCAGGCTCACGGCTGGATTTTAAATTTACAAAAATCTCAGTTGGTACCGTCACAGAGGCTTCAATTCTTGGGAGTCATACTGGATACCCATCTCCATCGGGTTTTTCTCCCGGAGGTAAAGGCCAGGGATCTGGTCACTCTAGTGCAGGAGATTCTCAGAGCTCAGAGCTTGTCAGTATGAAGGTGCCTCAAGCTCCTGGGGAAAATGGTGGCGTCATTCGAGACGCTTCAATTTGCCAGGTTCCACTCTCGGGTGTTCCAATGGAACATTTTGTCAGCCTGGTCAGGAAACACTCTGACCATGAAGGCGGAGATGATAGTGCTGTCTTCGGACACTCGAGACTCCTTGAAATGGTGGACAGAAGTAGATTCCCTTCAGTGGGGTCGGTCATTACAGACCTGGGACTGGTTGGTAGTGACTACCGACGCCAGTCTCAGGGGCTGGGGGGCAGTAGTCCTGGATCTCAGGCTGCAGGGCCTGTGGACGGCAGAGGAATCAGTGTTACCAATCAACATCTTGGAGCTAAGAGCTGTCTGGAAAGTGATTTCCTTGGCGGGAGACAGGTTACGGAACCTCCCTTTGAGGATTCAGACCGACAATGCCACAGCTGTGGCGTATCTGAATCACCAGGGAGGTACACGCAGCAGATTGGCCATGTGGGAGGTGTCCAGAATCTTTCTATGGGCGGAACAGAATGTTCCTGCTGTATCGGCTATATTCATTCCAGGAGTGGAGAATATAGAAGCAGACTTCCTGAGCAGGGAGGAGCTCAAGGAAGGAGAATGGAGTTTACACCCTCAGGTTTTTCACCAGATCACTTTGATGTGGGGAACTCCGGATGTGGACCTGATGGCATCCAGGTTCAACCATCAGGTGCCCAGGTTTTATGCCAGAATGAGAGATCCGCTAGCAGAGGCAGTGGATGCCATGACTACTCAGTGGCAGGGAGATCTTCTTTATGCATTCCCTCCAGTTCCAATGTTAGCGAGACTTTTGAAAAGGATACAGGACCTGAAGGTTACGGTGATCCTTGTGGCCCCGGATTGGCCAAGGAGGTCCTGGTACTCGAGGCTTCAGAGGTTGTCTGTGGACTCATGGCGTCTACCTCTGAGACCAGATCTGCTAAGACAAGGCCCATTCAATCACCTGGATTCCGATCGATTGATTTTGACGGCCTGGCTATTGAAGCCGCCATTTTGAAAAGGAAAGGGTTTTCTGACGCAGTAGTGCAGACTATGATAAAAGCCAGGAAAGCTGTTTCGTCGGCAAATTATTATAGAGTCTGGAAGACTTACATTAGATGGTGTGAGAGGCGAAAAGCTCACACATCTCACTTCAAGTTATCAAGAATGTTGGAATTCTTACAAGATGGGTTTTCATTGGGCCTAAGCCTTCAATCATTGAAGGTGCAGATTTCGGCCTTATCCATCTATTTCCAAAAAAAGAGTAGCCATTTTGCCGGAGATTCAAACTTTTTTACAAGGGGTATCCAGACTGAAACCCCCTTACAAGCAACCAGTAGCGCCTTGGGATCTGTCACTGGTTTTGGATTGCCTTCAGAAGGCACCTTTTGAACCTTTAAGGTCGGCTGACTTTAAGTTCCTCACGTGGAAACTAGTGTTTTTGTTAGCAGTAGCATCTGCTAAGAGAGTGTCAGAGTTGGGAGCCTTGTCATGCAAATCTCCCTTCTTAATTTTTCATGATGACAGGGCTGTTCTGAGAACAGTGCCTCAATTTTTACCGAAGGTAGTCTCTGCCTTCCATTTAAATCAGGAGATAGTTCTACCTGTGTTTCAACCCCCAGAGGGTTCCAAGAAAAGGGACAAGTTGAAGACTTTGGATGTTGTGCGTGCCTTACGCATATATGTGGACAGAGTGAAGAGTGTCAGAAAGACTGACACATTATTGGTACTGTATGACGTACACAAAATTGGTTGGCCTGCTTCTAAGCAGACTATTGCTAGGTGGTTGCGATCTGTGATAGCTTTTGCATACACCAAAGTGGGTAGGCCTGTACCGGCCAGAATTAATGCGCATACCACCAGGTCAGTTGCCACCTCTTGGGCGGTTCGGCATGGGGCCACAGCTGAGCAGGTTTGCAGAGCTGCCACTTGGTCGTCTGTTCACACATTTGCCAAATTCTATAGATTCCATGAGTTCGCGTCGGAGGACGCATCATTCGGGCAAGCAGTGCTGAGAGCTGCAGACCTGAGCGTACCCTCCCAAAGGACCGGCTCTGGAACGTCCCAGTGTTGAGCTGTGTCACCAGGACCATTGAAAGAGAAAAAGGGATTTTTGTAAGAACTTACCGTTCGAATCCCTTTCTCTGATATGGTCCCGGTGACACAGCGATCCCTCCCTTACGCTCAGTAAGTATGCCAGAAGTTTCATGATGTTCATGTTAAAATGGTTAAAAGTTAACAGTTTCTGTTATAAAATGTGCATATAATATGTGCAGACGTTTGTACTGAGTTAATGTATTCCAGTGGCTTTGAAAGATTGAACTGAAGAGTCCAGGGATGCAGTAGGGGAGGAGCCTACCCTCTAAAGCTTTAGGATAGGTGCCTGGCTCCTTCGGACCCTCCTACATCCCAGTGTTGAGCTGTGTCACCAGGACCATATCAGAGAAAGGGATTCGAACGGTAAGTTCTTACAAAAATCCCTTTTTGGGTTTGGGGTGAAGGGGGCAACGCTGTTACTGTGCAAAGAGGACTAGTCCTGGAGGCTTATTGGAAAGCTGGGGTACCTCATTTGCCACGTAGATGCCAGTAACCGCATCTAGAGACGTATGCCCAGTGGGGCAGGGGTGCCCTCCCATTGCAGCTAGTTTTATAGGTGTAATACCAAGCTGTACAGCGGGCACAGGATGTGTTCAGTGGTATTGAATGAGAAGAGACGCGAGGATGTGACATTAATATATGACAGAACAGAGATGGTTTTTCGGGTGTATACAGACACAAGTGTATTGGCCACTGACCAACTGGTATCTGTCGGCTTTCTCCGTACACACACACATATGAAAACTGGTCAGTGGGAAGGACGTGACCTCTCGTGGGGGGTCTACAGGAGATGGCTATAGGAATATAATCTGAGCATTGGGGCCTCATTTCCTAAACTGACCTTTCACAGTAGGCATCTGTGTTCGCTACCTGTGTCTTTGTTACGCTGGGGCAGTACGGATGGTGTAATGTTAGCATTACTGCCTCACAGCACTGAGGTCATGGGTTTGATTCCCACCATGGCTCTGTGTGGAGTTTGTATATTCTCCCCGTACTTGCGTGGGTTTCCTCCGGGTACTCCTGTTTCCTCCCACAATCCCCAAAATATACTGGTAGGCTAATTGGCTCTCAACAAATAAACCCTAGAATGTCTGTGTGTGCGTGTACATGTGGTAGGGAACATAGATTGTAAGCTCCACTGGGGCAGGGACTGATGTGAATGTTCAACTATACTCTGTAAAGCGCTGCGGAATATGTGTGCGCTATATAAGAAACTGTTAATAATAATAAGATAAGTCAAAAGTTCATGGGAATGACTTATGTATCAGAGAAAACATTATTTGCCTGCACACCCCATCCTGGATGGTGGCTCTGTACTTGCTCACTTCCCCGGCATTGGGGTCTGCGGCGTATCCTTAGTAACGTGTCGCAGCATCCGCATACTGTACATGGTGCGGTTGCTGTTTATGAGCTTATGTTGGTAGTTGTCTTATGCCCTCAATCCAGAGGATATAATGTTTGCTATATTGTCCTATAGCTAGTTACCAGAACACAACAGTAATGTCTGCGCAATTACTTGAATTGGTCAATCATGCGCCATCTACCGCCGGCTCACAAAACACTTGAATTCCTCCCTTAGAGGTGAGGAGCCGTTTATGATATAGGATTTACGGATTTGAAATGAGAAAATATTGCAATTAGTATTTAACCTGCTCTCCCCGTGTACACAAGTAGGGTGAAGGAATCTCATTTTTTTTGTAGGTTAAAAGAACTGGAAGATCGGTTACATGGACTTAAGAATTCAATGTCGAACGCCCCTGCCTTAAAATTTAAGGTGAGCAAATGTCAGTATTAAGGTAACTTCAGTCTTTCCCGTGTGTGTATTTGCGCTGTGTTATAGCATAGCTATAGCTCCAGTGTTATCTCACTCATTGAGTTCCATTTATTGGGAATAGGGTTTCCCATAGTAGATACAAGTTCCTTCACTGTGTGTTCTTACCACGTACTGGTACCAGACAGGTTAAGCAGGTTGAGGGCTTTTCCCCCCATGAACTGCGCAAGAATATTTGAGGGTAACTGACACCCATTGACCCGGGCCCGGCTTATGTCTGAAAGGGTCTAACCGGGTTGACAGTCCCAGGTCCACGACCTTCTTGCTTACTGGTTTAGAAGCAGGGCTAGAACTCTGTATAGGTGACCCGGCTTAGTTTAGAAAGCTGCGACGACCTGGGTTACGCCTACAAGAAATGTAATATGTAGCAGTTGTATATGACAATGTCAGAGGGCAGAGATTCTCTGTAGATAATGGCCATTCCCAATTAGTGTGCTATGAAATAATAATAAGCAGCACTTCTCTTTCTGTTTTAAGAGCATCTGAGATTGTGGTAACTGCTTAATGCATTGATGGATTTGAGAGTGATTGGTGCATTTAGTTGAGTACAGGCGGCCATGACAGAGAGCAGTCTTGCTGGATAGTTATTTGACATTTCTCATCTTCTGATCACATGACACATGGGAGCCGTAATGATGAGCTATGCAAGTGGCTGGTGGTGGTGTTCCTATAGGACGTTGCTTTAATGTGCCAGGAAAGGGAACTGGTTAACATACCGATGGTAGGATGCCAGCAGTTGAATGCCAGTGCCAGAATCCCGGCTGTTGGCATTCAAATCGTACATATGGAGGGTTAGGATTAGGTTAGGCACTGGAGGGTGGGTTACGGTTGGACTGCTGGGGTGGGAAGCGTTAGGGCTAGTCTGCAGGTAGAGGACATACTTACCTAAAAAGTGTCGGGATCCTGACCATTGGGTTGCCGCTATCTGTCTTCTGACTACTGGCATGCCGATACACCTGCTGTGAGAGTGCTCTGTCGGTTATCTCTGTCCTGTATAAATTTGCCTTCACATTTACCTGCATGACACCTGTTGATCCCTTTTTTAGGTTGAGAATTTCTTCTGCATGGGGTCGCCCCTAGCGGTCTTTCTGGCATTGCGTGGCATCCGCCCTGGGAATCGCGGAACTCAAGATCATTTTTTGCCTCGAGCTATTTGTAATCGGTTATTTAATGTATTTCACCCCGCAGACCCAGTGGTAAGTGTCTCATTATTATCCGGAGCTGCCGTAACACAAACGGAAATAATACATGCTTATAAGCGGATATGACCTATACGTGGTCTAACTCTGCCATAGCCGAACGCTGCTCCTTGTTGTATACAAGATTTAATTATATATGATGCAGATCATTGTAATTTTAAGTCTATGATGTAGCCCAGATAAGCCAAGCTCTGTATTTTTTTTCAGGGGTGTATCCGAAACAAGATCTCACGGAGACAAGGGGGAGGTCAAATGGGTGGTGGGGGTTGTATTTAGGCACCCTTCCCATTCCATAGTGTATATATTAATAAAATGACATCTGTATTGTGTGTTCTATGTGGGTGATTGTGGTTGACTTCATATGACAATATGTGTACCCAGCGAGGTTGTGATTCTTGTTGACTTCATATGACAATATGTGTACCCAGCGAGGTCGTGTGAGATGCGACCTGGCGGGAGCGCCATCATTAGAAGGTGCATGCAGGTCTGACGGAGGATGTCGCTGATGACGTGCGGGAGCATGCATCATCAGCGACATAATGCGTACACACTGGACGGCATGCACGAACATAGCGTTACAATATATAGCTATTGTGCATATTGTTTAAAAAATAGTCAAGTGCATACGCACCTTAAGTGGCTAACTGTCCGCTGCTTATGCAACCTATGTAATAGTAGACGTGTATAACGCCAGTTTGTTTTTTGTAACTTGGGAAGGTGTCCCGGTGTAACGGGTTATGTTAAATGTTGTTGATATAGGCCATTGTCTATCTTAATTTAAGTTTTTTTTAGCCCACAACAAAGCCTCTGTATCTCATTGGCTGGTGGCTTGTTTCCTCTCATCCTGTCTGTATCTCATTGGCTGGTTTGTCTCCTCTCATCCTGTCTGTATCTCATTGGCTGGCTCGTCCTGTCTGTATCTCATTGGCTGGCTCGTCCTGTCTGTATCTCATTGGCTGGCTCGTCCTGTCTGTATCTCATTGGCTGGCTTGTTTCCTCTCGTCCTGTTCGTCTGCAGGCCTACAGACTGGAGCCATTAATACTGAAGCACTACAGCAACATTTCCCCCGTCCAGATTCACTCCTCCCACACCACCAACTCTGTTCCCTACAAGCATATGAAGCCAGGTTTCATCAACCCATCCAAAGATACTACCTCAATGTCCGATACAGAAAGTATCCCCAGCCCAAGCACTTCACCGGTTCTGCCTCGGAGACACTATGGCGAGTCTATAACAAATATAGGCAAAGCAAGTATATTAGGTAAAGTCCGAGTCATTAAAAGGGACTACTGCTGTGGGTTTTATTCAATGTTTCATCTAATGTACGTGCTGATATATGTTGTACACTGCTTTTATTATCGCATTTGTACGTTTACTTGCATACATCACCATTCAGTATAGTTACCACTGTTTTCCTTCTCTTTCCCATAATACCGCTCTCCTCATCTAGCACCGTGCAATAGATTACAGACCTGTGTGTGTATATAGGGTATATAGGAGACCTTTTATGTACATTGCAGAACTGGGTGTGCAATACAGAACGGCCAAATAAACTCTATTAACAAATGGCAATGGGGGTGTGAGTGGGAAGACCAATTACTGGTAACAATTTATTTTTATTGCAGCCTGTGACTGGGCCTTTCCCTCAAAAACAGATTTAATCCTGGGCTGCTAGGGAGTGGGGAATCCCCAAAACTAGCCCCTTTTTACTCATTGGTAGCACTACATTAATGTTAATAAAACCCTAAAGTCATGCTGGAAAAAAATAAAATGTACATATATGTCCTCATACATCTAGCCTCGATACGCCATGCACCGCAAAATACCCGGTGGGAGTGAGCCGACAGTTCTGTGCAACTCCGTAACATTGGGCATCTTGTTTTGCCATAATGCATTTCATGGTCACATGATCATTGAAAAGTATATAGGACACACAAGCAGCTTCTACTGACTAAAGTGATATGCAGCATGCCTATCATCTGTGTGTGTGTGACCGCACCTGTATCAGCATAGTCAAGGTAAAACTCTTCTTACTCTGTACAGGCCACACATATATATGCAAATATTTTCTCGTTCTTCACTTTCCCGTCCTCCTGACCCCAGGCCAACATTACTGTGTGACCAACTGTATACAACATTCCAGGAAAACACTAGAATGTAGCCTTTCGTATGCAAATATAGCAGCAGTCACACACTTAATATAAGCATGCTGCATATTATTTTAATCAACAGAAGCTGCTTGTGCGCACTTTTCACATTGTGATGCGAACAAGGCACAATTTTAACAATAATTGTCACAAAAAACAGGCGCTTGGCGCTACCGAGTCTACACCACGGCATGACGCAGCTAGAAGGGCTGTTTAATGTGAGGATGTAGGAGGACACATCTGTAGGGGCACACTCTGAGAATACTGTAAACAATTACTACCGACTTCACAGTAAACCTGATCAGGAGGTCCCTAACATCCCTAATACGGACACATTATACAGATTTATCTGGGTTCTTATACAGAGCAGCATGTTCTATATAACTGTACAATTGGAAACAGTGATCAAACAAAACTGGGTAATACCAGACATGCATAGAGGTTGATACACTAGGATAGGTGTTATCTATTGCATAATGGTCACCCGATTGCAGAGGTTCTTGGTGGTCTGTATCATATACATACCCTCCAACATGACCCATCCCATTAGGTACAAAATGCTCTGTTCCTGGACTTCCCTGCCAGTGACAGTTACAGATGTGAGCCTACAGCACAGTCAGTCCAATATTCAAAGAGGGGGGGGTCACATCAACTCTCAGTGATGTTTGGGATGGCAGCTGGTGTGGCTCCCCTTTTTAAATATTGGACTGTGCTGCAGGCTCACATCTGTAACTGCCACTGGCAGGGAAGTCCAGGAACAGAGCATTTTGTACCTAATGGAATGGGTCATGTTGGAGGGTATGTCATATGGTGACCCAGCAATGTTCACCAGGGGTCAGGAGGATGGGATAGTGAATAAAGAGACCTTCTATGTGGATACATGTGGCCTGTACAGAGTCATAGCAAGGTAGGTAATTGGCAGCCCTTTAGCTGCTGTTGAACTACACAACCCAGCATACCTACCAATAGTGTGGCAGGACATTCTTGCATGTGTAGTCCTGTAGTGGCTGGAAGGCCTCTGATTGCTCACCCATCTTCCTGCATGGCACTACAAGTCTCAGCACGCTATCGCCTCTTATGTTTAAAATTTCCCTTTCCCCCAAAATCCTAAGTGTGCAATGTCTGTTTCTAGCCACTAGATGGCAGCCTAGTTTGGGGATTTCGCTTTGCTCTGTTACATCCCTGTTCTTGTTTTGTGTAGGTGCCGCGAGCATCGGGAAAGGCCTGGGGGGAATGCTGTTCTCACGATTTGCACGTTCTAGTGCAACCGTTCCACAAGGTTACGAATTAAAAGACGTAGCCGATGGAGAAGAGAAAAAGCCGTCGCCGAGTCCGAGTGCTGCACCCCAAACCCTTCCGCATAGCGTTTCAGGCTTGCTGGATGCCACAGGTGAGATTACGATACCCTGGAATATCTGGGCGTGTTCTCATTAAAGACGCAAGACATGTAGACATATGCAATGACGTTTTGTGTCGGCACTTCTCCGTTCACAGAGCGCCTTGACCAATCACTGATTAGTAGGTCCCTAAATCCACAGTGTCTATTGTCATAAATGTCACGCTGCATAGTGTACTGAGGCTGGATGTATGAGGTATATCACGCTGCATGGTGTACTGAGGCTGGATGTATGAGGTATCTCATGCTGCATGGTGCACTGAGGCTGGATGTATGAGGTATATCATGCTGCATGGTGTACTGAGGCTGGATGTATGAGGTATATCACGCTGCATGGTGTACTGAGGCTGGATGTATGAGGTATATCACGCTGCATGGTGTACTGAGGCTGGATGTATGAGGTATATCACGCTGCATGGTGTACTGAGGCTGGATGTATGAGATATATCACGCTGCATGGTGTACTGAGGCAGGATGTATGAGGTATATCACGCTGCATGGTGTACTGAGGCAGGATGTATGAGGTATATCACGCTGCATAGTGTACTGAGGCAGGATGTATGAGGTATCTCACGCTGCATGGTGTACTGAGGCTGGATGTATGAGGTATCTCACGCTGCATGGTGTACTGAGGCTGGATGTATGAGGTATCTCACGCTGCATGGTGTACTGAGCCTGGATGTATGAGGTATATCACGCTGCATGGTGCACTGAGGCTGGATGTATGAGGTATCTCATGCTGCATGGTGTACTGAGGCTGGATGTATGAGGTATCTCACGCTGCATGGTGTACTGAGGCTGGATGTATGAGGTATCTCACGCTGCATGGTGTACTGAGGCTGGATGTATGAGGTATCTCACGCTGCATAGTGTACTGAGGCAGGATGTATGAGGTATATCACACTGCATAGTGTACTGTGGCTGGATGTATGAGGTATCTCACGCTGCATAGTGTACTGAGTCTGGATGTATGAGGTATCTCACGCTGCATGGTGTACTGAGGCTGGATGTATGAGGTATCTCACGCTGCATAGTGTACTGAGGCAGGATGTATGAGGTATATCACGCTGCATGGTGCACTGAGGCTGGATGTATGAGGTATCTCACGCTGCATAGTGTACTGAGGCTGGATGTATGAGGTATATCACGCTGCATGGTGTACTGAGGCTGGATGTATGAGGTATCTCACGCTGCATGGTGTACTGAGCCTGGATGTATGAGGTATATCACGCTGCATGGTGTACTGAGCCTGGATGTATGAGGTATATCACGCTGCACGGTGTACTGAGTCTGAATGTATAGATATATCACGCTGCATAGTGTACTGAGGCTGGATGTATGAGGTATATCACGCTGCATGGTGTACTGAGGCTGGATGTATGAGGTATATCACGCTGCATGGTGTACTGAGGCTGGATGTATGAGGTATCTCACGCTGCGTGGTGTACTGAGGCTGGATGTATGAGGTATCTCACGCTGCGTGGTGTACTGAGGCTGGATGTATGAGGTATCTCATGCTGCATGGTGTACTGAGCCTGGATGTATGAGGTATATCACGCTGAATTGTGTACCGAGGCTGGATGTATGAGGTATCTCATGCTGCATGGTGTACTGAGCCTGGATGTATGAGGTATCTCACGCTGCATGGTGTACTGAGCCTGGATGTATGAGGTATCTCACGCTGCATGGTGTACTGAGGCTGGATGTATGAGGTATATCATGCTGCATGGTGTACTGAGGCTGGATGTATGAGGTATCTCACGCTGCATGGTGTACTGAGGCTGGATGTATGAGGTATATCATGCTGAATTGTGTACTGAGGCTGGATGTATGAGGTATCTCATGCTGCATGGTGTACTGAGCCTGGATGTATGAGGTATATCACGCTGAATTGTGTACTGAGGCTGGATGTATGAGGTATCTCATGCTGCATGGTGTACTGAGCCTGGATGTATGAGGTATATCACGCTGCATGGTGTACTGAGCCTGGATGTATGAGGTATATCACGCTGCATGGTGTACTGAGGCTGGATGTATGAGGTATATCATGCTGCACGGTGTACTGAGGCTGGATGTATGAGGTATCTCATGCTGTACTGAGGCTAGAGGTATGAGGCATCTCTCGCCGCATGGTGTACTGAGGCTGGATGTATGAGGTATCTCACGCTGCATGGTGTACTGAGCCTGGATGTATGAGGTATCTCACGCTGCATGGTGTACTGAGGCTGGATGTATGAGGTATCTCATGCTGCATGGTGTACTGAGGCTGGATGTATGAGGTATCTCACGCTGCATGGTGTACTGAGGCTGGATGTATGAGGTATCTCACGCTGCATGGTGTACTGAGCCTGGATGTATGAGGTATCTCACGCTGCATGGTGTACTGAGGCTGGATGTATGAGGTATCTCATGCTGCATGGTGTACTGAGGCTGGATGTATGAGGTATCTCATGCTGTACTGAGGCTAGAGGTATGAGGTATCTCTCGCCGCATGGTGTACTGAAGCTGGGTGTATGAGGCATCTTGCACTGCATGGCGTATTTAGACTACATGTAAGGTGATGCCTTTGCCTGTCTATGTAACATAACGCAGTGCTTGGAACCTTTGTGCACGTTATGGTATGTACACACTGTTACAATCTGCATGAGATTTTGACTAGATAGTCAAAATCTCATCGATGCGCGTTCACGTATCACAAGCAGAGTCTTGGTTGCCTTGACTATATAGTGCAGATATGCACTTTATAGTCAACGTTGTATGCAGGTTGCTCGCATGCCGTGCAATGCGATCTGATCGCGCCAGGATCGCATCGCACGGTACTCGCACCGTGTGTACACACCATTGCTCTCTATATTATTCGGTGTCTGTCGTGCGACTTTTATAATCATTAATCCTTTGATTG
This sequence comes from Crinia signifera, assembly GCF_055691185.1. NCBI lineage: Eukaryota > Metazoa > Chordata > Amphibia > Anura > Myobatrachidae > Crinia > Crinia signifera. The sequence continues at coordinate 68,886,531 of NC_139228.1, forward strand.
CCAACATATCTGTGAGATATGTTCAAAATATCTGCTAAAAATGCCCAGCGTCCCTCATATTTATTAATGAATAAATTCAAATAAAAAATATTGTGTAAAACATTATAGGTAACATGACAGGTCATTATGATGAATACAAATATTTGCTTCGCCATTCTCACACTTATTTTGACAAATTCACAAGGCACTCAAAGGGTTAATACATATTGAAAGAAAAAGTAAATGTGGTTCTGTTGCCTGTACGGGAGGTGGGGGGGGGGGGGGGCACCAATACTTGACACTTATCCACTAGTCTGATCTAATCGCACCCGTTATTCAGGTGGAAGCCTGCGTTACACACCCCAGTAATGACACGATCCCTGCAACTTACACGCAACATCCACATCATTGTCATTCCCGGCCTGTTCCCCTAATGAAGGAAATGATCTCAGCCGCTGGCCGCTCACCAGCATTGGTGTACTGAGGCTGGATGTATGAGGTATCTCACGCTGCATGGTGTACTGAGGCTGGATGTATGAGGTATCTCACGCTGCATGGTGTACTGAGCCTGGATGTATGAGGTATCTCACGCTGCATGGTGTACTGAGGCTGGATGTATGAGGTATCTCATGCTGCATGGTGTACTGAGGCTGGATGTATGAGGTATCTCATGCTGTACTGAGGCTAGAGGTATGAGGTATCTCTCGCCGCATGGTGTACTGAAGCTGGGTGTATGAGGCATCTTGCACTGCATGGCGTATTTAGACTACATGTAAGGTGATGCCTTTGCCTGTCTATGTAACATAACGCAGTGCTTGGAACCTTTGTGCACGTTATGGTATGTACACACTGTTACAATCTGCATGAGATTTTGACTAGATAGTCAAAATCTCATCGATGCGCGTTCACGTATCACAAGCAGAGTCTTGGTTGCCTTGACTATATAGTGCAGATATGCACTTTATAGTCAACGTTGTATGCAGGTTGCTCGCATGCCGTGCAATGCGATCTGATCGCGCCAGGATCGCATCGCACGGTACTCGCACCGTGTGTACACACCATTGCTCTCTATATTATTCGGTGTCTGTCGTGCGACTTTTATAATCATTAATCCTTTGATTGCCAACATATCTGTGAGATATGTTCAAAATATCTGCTAAAAATGCCCAGCGTCCCTCATATTTATTAATGAATAAATTCAAATAAAAAATATTGTGTAAAACATTATAGGTAACATGACAGGTCATTATGATGAATACAAATATTTGCTTCGCCATTCTCACACTTATTTTGACAAATTCACAAGGCACTCAAAGGGTTAATACATATTGAAAGAAAAAGTAAATGTGGTTCTGTTGCCTGTACGGGAGGTGGGGGGGGGGGGGGGGGGCACCAATACTTGACACTTATCCACTAGTCTGATCTAATCGCACCCGTTATTCAGGTGGAAGCCTGCGTTACACACCCCAGTAATGACACGATCCCTGCAACTTACACGCAACATCCACATCATTGTCATTCCCGGCCTGTTCCCCTAATGAAGGAAATGATCTCAGCCGCTGGCCGCTCACCAGCATTGGTGTACTGAGGCTGGATGTATGAGGTATCTCACGCTGCATGGTGTACTGAGGCTGGATGTATGAGGTATCTCACGCTGCATGGTGTACTGAGCCTGGATGTATGAGGTATCTCACGCTGCATGGTGTACTGAGGCTGGATGTATGAGGTATCTCATGCTGCATGGTGTACTGAGGCTGGATGTATGAGGTATCTCATGCTGTACTGAGGCTAGAGGTATGAGGTATCTCTCGCCGCATGGTGTACTGAAGCTGGGTGTATGAGGCATCTTGCACTGCATGGCGTATTTAGACTACATGTAAGGTGATGCCTTTGCCTGTCTATGTAACATAACGCAGTGCTTGGAACCTTTGTGCACGTTATGGTATGTACACACTGTTACAATCTGCATGAGATTTTGACTAGATAGTCAAAATCTCATCGATGCGCGTTCACGTATCACAAGCAGAGTCTTGGTTGCCTTGACTATATAGTGCAGATATGCACTTTATAGTCAACGTTGTATGCAGGTTGCTCGCATGCCGTGCAATGCGATCTGATCGCGCCAGGATCGCATCGCACGGTACTCGCACCGTGTGTACACACCATTGCTCTCTATATTATTCGGTGTCTGTCGTGCGACTTTTATAATCATTAATCCTTTGATTGCCAACATATCTGTGAGATATGTTCAAAATATCTGCTAAAAATGCCCAGCGTCCCTCATATTTATTAATGAATAAATTCAAATAAAAAATATTGTGTAAAACATTATAGGTAACATGACAGGTCATTATGATGAATACAAATATTTGCTTCGCCATTCTCACACTTATTTTGACAAATTCACAAGGCACTCAAAGGGTTAATACATATTGAAAGAAAAAGTAAATGTGGTTCTGTTGCCTGTACGGGAGGTGGGGGGGGGGGGGGGGGGCACCAATACTTGACACTTATCCACTAGTCTGATCTAATCGCACCCGTTATTCAGGTGGAAGCCTGCGTTACACACCCCAGTAATGACACGATCCCTGCAACTTACACGCAACATCCACATCATTGTCATTCCCGGCCTGTTCCCCTAATAAAGGAAATGATCTCAGCCGCTGGCCGCTCACCAGCATTGTATCATTCAGACGCTCATCAGAGATTCAAGTCATACGTTCCGCCCCCTGTGCTCTGAGACGGCAGAGCATTTATAACCTGGTGGAGGATTAAAGCTTACTAGTTATTTAGGGGACACCCATTACTGCAAAGTGACCCCCCAGCTGACGTTATCCATCTGGCCTCGATGGTCCAGTCTACGGGCCTGAGGCCGGCATTGGTCAATGTATAACTCTGTTTTTATGACAAGAATAAGTTGTTGTGCTGGGTACACATTGGAGCGCAGATTGCCCAGTGTGTACGCAGATTAAGAGGATGCTGCCAATGAGCGGGGTACAAAAGTACCAGACACATACCGGTAAGGGGGCTTTAGTGAGGCCCTCTAACACCCTCCCCCTAAGCCCGCCTTATAGTTTGTATAAACCAGACATGTCCGAACTATGGACCTCTAGCTGTTGTGAAACTACAAGTCCCATCATGCCTTGCCACAGTTTTGCTAAAGATATGGTAAGGATGTGTAGTTTCACAACAGCTGGAGGGCCACAGTTTGGTCAGGCCCGATATAAACAGTATAGGTTCATCATGTTGATACCAGAATGTCGACAGAAATAGAATGTTAACGTCTACCATGTCGACAATTATAGTGTCTACGTTGTTTCTGTCAACAGCCCTTTTTTCCCAGATTTTGTAGGGTTAGTCCTGCGGTTAGGGATAGTTAGGACATATTTGGAAACTACGTGGTCAACATATCTGTTGACAGGTCAAGGTCGATATTGCAAATGTTGCCATTTGAGTTGCCGCCATTCAGAATATGTTGATATTCTGGCGTCGATATTGTATGCGTGCTGTAAATCTTCGCTTAATCCCAGTTCTAGGGAGGCGATGTCTAAAACTGGAACTTTGTTACAGAATGTCATTTTTGCTAAATTTGACCGGTAATTGCGCCGCTGGGCCGCGCCACGGTGACATCAGAGCAACATACAAATAAAAACATAAAAGTAACTTATACTGTGCTTTTTTAGAAACAAAAATCATTCTGTTATAATAAACGTATAGAATTAAGCGATGGCAGCAGCTGAACGTGTTTTAAGATGTCTGTCATGTGACCACTATGCACTCGTGAACTGCATGGGGCATAGGCTGGCACGGGCTCAATGGTATACTACATGGGCAGCCAGGAAAGGATTGGTTACTGTGTATTATGTGGGCACAGACTGGCGTGGGGCAGCGATGCTTTTATACTGTGTTGGCAGGACTGTCCTATTGGGTTACCGATGAAGGTATAGTAGGCACAGGCTTGGTATAGCTTGTAATACTGCCCAGATGTGTAATGTTTTTACCCCTACCCACACTCAGCAGTTCATTATATGTATTATAAATTGTAGCTGGCTCTCAGAATATATGGAGATAGCACAGGTCTCTCTGCATATCAGTGCTGAAATACAGACCACGCTGTGCCATGAGCAATCCAGCAGAGCGACATACCCCAGGCAGGGAAGAGGAACTGCACAGGTTTTGGGAGATGGAAGGTTCTAGAACGAACACGATAAAGTTTATATTTTTAAATTCCAACTCGGTCCTCGCACCCCACACAATTCACATTTTCACCTGACAGGTGCATTCATTGCTCATTGACACATTTTTTAAAGATCCACAGGTGGAGCTAATTACTTCATTTGCGATTTCTGTGAGGAGACCAGCAAAATATGCACTGTGTGTGTGGTCCCGAGGACCGAGTTTAAGAACCTGTGCGGTAGAGGGACGTGACTCTTATTTATGCTGCTACCTAAATCCAGATCCCTTATTTCTCATCTTTCAGTGGATTTGGAGCATCGGATTGACTTCGAGCTTCGAGAGGGTCTGGTGGAGAGCAGATACTGGTCAGCCATGACCTCCCACACGGCGTACTGGTCCTCCATGGATGTGGCCCTATTTCTACTGACTTTCTTGTACAAGGAGGCCCAGCTGGACGATGAAGAGAAACTAAGTGTAGATGAACTGTAGATGCCATTAGAAAACCACTGGATGTAACTGGATGTGCAGCTGGGGCGGAAATGCAGGTTTTATGAGGAATGGAGGTTTCGGATGTTTAATTTCTAGAGAGCACCGCTGATTATTATCCCCCCTTTCCCCCTGTACATTACAGCAATAGAGGAACCTGTTGCTTGAATGTGCAGGAGCCTAATCTCATCAACGTCTCCCTAGGTGATCTTTAGTCCTTGCGGGACGAGAAGGCCGCCACACTCGGAGATGGTGTAACGAAGGGCTGGACCTCACTCAAGTCTGCATCGCAATGGAGCGCGTTTTACTTACCCAGAGATAAAACCAAGACGGCTTCAGACTAGCGTGACCTAATTCTAGATAGATTTTACCTCTCATATTTCTTATTTCAGTTACTAACTTTTTTCTACTTGTTTCTTTTGGTCCGAGAACTGAGTTCATTTTCTACATTTTTCTGCGTTGATTTCCCAGAATGCATATCTTTGTACTAAAATAACTGTGGACACTGGCGCACTCTCAGTAATATTTTCATTACAAAAATAATAAATATTTGTGGTTTCACAGACAACGCGTGGCGCAAGTTATTTCAGAAAGGCGTAGAAAACGTGCCACAAGCAGCACGGTCAGATCTTGCGTCCTCGTGGCCCTTGTTACGTCTGCAGCTAGAACCGCAACTGCGGGACAGACGTGCGCCACATACCCTAACATTTCATCTCGCGAGAAACTGTCAACCTTATTACTGCCGACCGCATTCCTCGGCTGGCAACACGCGTCTGTTTTAATAAATAGTGTCCATCGCCGACTCCAGGGCGAATGGTTACAGGACCTGCATGGAAGTAACTGCAAATTGTGCAATGCCCCTATACTATGTTGCGTTTTGTAAGAAGAATTAGGGAAAGTTTTCAATCAAACTTCTCTTGAAATGTGTGAAGAAGGTCAGTATCCTATAGCTATTTGGGGGTCCATCTGTGGGGGGAGATCACTGCAATAGACTGTTGTGCAGAACTCACCCTAGGCTCCGCACGTAAGCAAATCAGAAGCACATGCTACAATTACAACCGGGAACGTTGCAAGAGCCGCTGCAAATGTCTCCGTGATTTTCTAGAACTACGGTTTGCCGCTTACTCCCGAATCCCATAGTAAGGGGGACACATGCCCATTATGTTAAAATAAAAGCAAAACTTTATCCAGATGGGGGCTCATTTTACAGAATTCCTGAATCAGCGGAGCAGAGCAGTAGAAAGGGGGCGGAGTCAGGTAGAGAGGGGGGGGGGCAGACGATAATCGGGGTTGTGTCCCTTTACTAGTGCTGTAAATAAATGCTAAACTCTCATTATTAAATAGTACTGTTAAAAAGCGGCAGGCCTTTGCGGCGTTTAGGCTGTAACCAAGGGGCAGATGTATTATCGTGCCCATAACGTTTTAGAAATAACAGGTCCCGCTTCTCCTACATAACGAGGAGAAGCGGGCATCCGTTACAGCCTGATGTATTAAGGCCCCCCTGCTGATAAGGAGAGCAGTTATGTTCTGCCTTCAAGGCTCTCCTTATCGGCGCCCCTGGCATGCGCCTTCTAACAATCAGCTCCCTCTCCCCTTAGCCGGCTGTAATGGGCATGTGCGAGATCTCATGCGCAGCCCGGAGCCAGCGGCAGGGCTAGTGTTGTCCCTGCTGTGGGGATAGGACAATGCTAGCCCTGAGCTGGAGAAGCGGCGGGGGCGGTTTAACACATAGCTGTCTGTTAACACACCGCCCGGCCGATAATTGTTGGAAGGGATTGCAGGGGACAGCCGCTCCGAGCGTTACTCAGCGGGCTTCCCTAGCGCACGCCAGGTGTGCTGTTAGTACGTCTGATAAAACTAACTTAATCCCCCCCCCCTGCTAGTTGATACATCTGCCCCCAAGTGTCTTATAAAATGGAGCAAAATACCAAATCTTGAATGTTTTCTTGAATGTCATTTTTATGTATGATCCAGCTGGCAGTGATATCCTGTGGTTATTGTATCCTCATAATCAGCTGTGTACTATACACTGTGTCACAAAGCGGTTATATTCATATGTCTATGTGTATGACGGCACATGTCTAGGGCCACAGTATTCTCAGCAACCCCCCCCCCCCCCAAAAAAAAACCAAACAAGTTCTAACTTCTTAGTAATAGTTTACACATAATGAACGTCCTATTACAGGGGTGCGGTATAGCTCACAGACCATGTCATGGTCAACATACGCAAGGTCAATAAAATGTCGACACTTGCAAAATGTCGACATGGGTTTTTCATGTATTTATTGGTACTTGTTTCCTAGCACGGCGCCCACGATTTTCAATCGTATGGCATCTTATGCATTGTATCGCATCGCATGCCATATAGTCGCATGCGATGCGATACGATTTTTAATTGTATAAGCACCCTATTGGGTGCTTACAATGTTAAATGCACCCCCACTATCAACGCCAACCCGAAGCGAGCCCGCGAGGGGCGGCGGTACGCGTCCTCCGACCTTTTCATACCCCCACTATCAACGTTGGCGTGGAGTTGATTTTATATAGTGTGGCGAGCGGATGCGTATTACTTTACATGTATTCCGTGTCCCCTCGCGGGGCTCGCTGCGCTCGCCACACTATTTAAAGTCAACTCCACGCCAACGTGGATAGTGGGGGTATGAAAAGGTCGGAGGACGCATATCGCCGCCCCTCGCGGGCTCGCTTCGGGTTGGCATTGATAGTGGGGGTGGCGTGGGGGTGCTTTTAACACTGTAAGCACCCACTAGGGTGCTTATACAATTAAAAATCTTATAGGGGGGCCATTTAACATTGAAAGCACCCATTAGGGTGCTTATACAATTTAAAATCGTATCCCATTGCATTGTATGCCATATACGATGGTATATGATTTTAAATTGTATAAGATCGGGTGCCATCGCATCGCATACCATTTTAAGGCTTATGGTATACGATGCAATGGGCGCCGTGCTAGGAAACAAGTTCCTATTTATTTTTTTGTGTCAGTGTTGACACCTGTACACACGAACCCTCAGTGATTGTACCGTGTTCACTCATCACACTTCGGGTCACGCACGTTGACGATCGCAATATGAGTACACGTTTAAAAAAAAGGTAAGAAAATGAAAATAACTATAAAAAACTCACGTAAAGCTTTTCATGTGTTGAACTTTTCCTATGTCGGTCTTTCGCTTCAGTGCTCAGAAAATAAAATAGTGTGCCGAGCTCAGCTAGGGGATGCAGTACACTCTGACAATGTCCATGTCGACTATGTTGACATTAGGGACAAAAAAAACATGAAAATCTCATGGCGATCTTTTGACTTTCCCATTGTCGACCTTCCAGCCCTGTTGACCTAAGCCATGTCTTCCTTCAGTGGTCGACGCAATGCATGTCGACCTAATATGGGTCGTCCCAATGACCCATACCGCTCAAGGATGTTTGTTAGGTCGACAATCACTAGGTTAACCACTATTGGTCGATAGTCAACACGTCAAAAAGATTGACATGCATCGACGCATGAAAAAAGGTTGACGTGCACAAGATCGACATGGGAAAAGGTTGACATGAGTTTTTCACTTTTTTGAGTCGACATGGACACTGTTAGTGTCTTGCGCTACCACACGTACACTGGGATGGTAAAGTGTGAACAAGTTAAATTGAAATAAAAAAAATCATTGAAAATATGTCGACCTTTTGACTATGTTGACTTTTTCGTGTGTCGACCTAATGACTTGTTGGCCGCATACTGACTACACTAGAGGATTCAGTAACCACATGATGCCTCGGTTCATGTGCCACACCCCTGCACGTTCCGCTCCCACTGCCCGTGTCCATCTGTTAATGTAAGCATAGCTGTCATCAGTCAGTGGAGTGCGGCTGTAATGTGCTGAATATCCGCTTACCAGCAGCGTTAACACATTACAGTTAGTGGGAGTCTTATATTGTCAGTTGTTCTTTATTATAAATAATTAAGCAGGTCCCCCCACCCGCTCCTCCTACAGATCTCGCTCACACTCCAGGATGCTATAGTAAATGTTTTCCTAGGCTTGCATACATACCAGTAGTAAGGAATGCGTCTCCCGTTTACACAGCTGGTTTATATCTACGCACTACAAGTCCTGGAAACCGTTCCTCCATAGATCTATGTGTCGGGTGCTGAAATAGCACGAATATTTCTCTGTTCTTGCCATGAAATCATTTCATGCTGCACGATATCATTATTAGCTAGCGGTTACACCAATGGCCGCCTGAGGTCGCCTTTGTAAGAGAACGCCGCTCAAATGGTGCTGTTTCCATGGTTACAGAAGCTGCATTATTCACAACCCAGCTGTCCAATGGCAGCCACAGTGTGTTTCTTGGTTATTAACAGGCATTTTTTGGCAGATGATGTCATTCAATTATCAGAAGTTTTTGAGTGGATTTGCCAATAACTGTCTAATAACATCCAGATATCTATTTGACACATATTGGACAGATTGATCATAACTCGGAGAGAGGTAAAGTATCGGTACTTGTTTCCTAGCACGGCGCTGAGATTTTCTACGTACGGCACCGTAGGGAAATTGCATCGCATGGGCCATTATAGCGGCATGCGATGCGATTTTTTTTTCATGTATCTTTTTTTCCCTCATTGTACACCACTATATCGCATCGCATGTCCCGCAAAATCGCATGCGATCTTATAGGGTGTGCGATGCCATGACATAATGTACAATAATATGATTGTCCTAAAAATAGATTTAACGCACCCCCACTATCCACGCCACTCCGAAGCGTGGCGGAACGTGTCCTCCGACATTTTCACTATCCACGTCGGCGTGGAGTTGTTTTTATAAAGTGTGGCGAGCCACCGAGCCCGAAGCGTGGCGAGCACAGCGGATTACTTTACATGTATTCCGCGTCCCCTCACGGGGCTCGCCACGCTTCGGGCCACTATATAAAATCAACTCCACGCCGACGTGGATAGTGGGGTAATGAAGAAGTCGAAGGACGCGTTCCGCTGCCCCTCGCGGGGCTCGCTGCGCTCTCCACGCTTCGGGGTGCCGTGGATAGTTGGGGGGTGCGATAAACCTATTTTTGGGACATAGTCATATTATTGTATACCTAATGTCATGGCATCACACACCCTATAAAATCACATGCGATCGCATGCGATTTTGCGGCAGATGCGATGGCCCGGGGCTGAGAGAGCAGTGAATAAATGAAATAGGAAAATTGCATCGCACATCGCATGGCCCATGCGATGCAATGCGATTTCACTTCGCAGAATAGCCCACTAAGCAAATAGCTTAGTGGGCGCCGTGCTAGGAAACAAGTACCAAAGTATCTACCAGCTTGTAACTGCCATTTTACAGGTTGTGTATGAAAAGTTAAGGGAGCTGATTGGCTTGTACTTTATCTCTCTCCAACCTATGGTAAATCTCCCCAATGGTCCGCTATGTACTGCAGTTCTCCCCTTCTCTATTAAACAGAATATACAGTACACTGTGAGGGTTAAATCCTGGTTGATTAGATGTGAATTTGCATCCTTGCGCGTCAAACTAACCCTGCCTTGTGAATGGTGGTCGTCGACCATCGAATGATGTGGAACATGCACGCGTATGTGAGGGTGCTCTGAGGCACCCTTACATATGTGTGCACGTTCAGAAGGAAGTGGATGGGCAGCTGACATCCGGTGATGTCAGCTGACCACCCCTGGAGCACACGTCACGGCCTCATTGGCATGAGAGCACCCAGTGAATAACGTACACTAATGTGTGGTGTAATGTTAATTGGTACTGTTATTTGGCTACACCCCTTCCCCATGCCTCTACATTTTTGATGCATAACTTCGGTGCGGACTGGACCTATCTACAGTTTATACCAGTGGTTGCCAACCCGTCGCTCTCAAGCTACTGTACCGTAGCTCGCCTGAGCAAAACGGGTGACTCGACCACTGCTCTCTGCCCAGTCCGCCTGCCCGCTGCTGCCACCGCCTTGCCCCGCTACAGCCGCCATAGCTCACGCCCCCAAAAAAGGTTGGAGACCACTGCTTTATACATTACGCCGCACACCCTAATGCATATTATACAGCATGCCACACACTGTAATGCCCATTACATAACATGCCACCCACCATAATGCTCTCAATACTCCTTCTTATACATATGATGCCCCCATTAGTGCCCCACACACAATGTCCAAAGTAGTGTCCCTTACAAAATGCCCCCAGTAATGCCATTTACAAACAATGCCCCCAAAAGTACCATTTACATTATGCTCCCAGTCCTGCCGAACCCGGCACTGCTGCTGTGTGGAGAGGAGGAGAGTGTAGTGCAGAGCTGTTGCTGATGAAGGCGCTAGACGGGGGAGGGAGGAAAGCGTAGCGCAGAGCACACTCCTGCTCCCCTCTGTGAGTCATCCGGACATTTCAAATATGGTGCCAGTTCATGAGCCAATCGGAGCTTGCGGTCCAGCAACCAATTACTATCTGTTCCAGGTTATCCAGCAGGTGTACAAGGAGAGTTCACGAACTGACATATTCCAGAGCACAATGGTGATGCATTGCAAATGGTAAGCATATGTTTTGCCACATAACTCTGAAACGCAGCAGCCAATACCAATACTTATTTTTTTTCTGCAACTCTACAAACCGAGACCTTTCATTTGTGATTTGCCTTGATGACTGCATCATGGAAGACACGCCTCCTACTGTACTGTATTCTGTAGTCTGCATTCTGTACCATGAATCGCAATGTACAGAGAGGCATTTTAACAAATAAACATGTTAATACAGATGATATATATTTAATTATATTTTAACAGATAAAGCCGTATTCTGTGCTATTACTCATCATTTCAGCAAACACAGAACATAAACTGTTGGGAAATCTGATTTAAGACAACTGTTCATAAATCTTTAAAAATGTCACATGGGAAGATAACGGCGACATTGTTTCCTAACTGCAATGAAAGTCTTATGTGTCAGCGTTGTGTGCTCAGCCGGGATGCGGTCATTTGGTCTACTGCATTATGGTAGAAAGTCATTAGGTCGAATCCATTAGGTCGACATGCTAAAAGGTCGACATGACTCTAGGTCGACATGGGAAAAGGTCGACATGATTCTAGTTCGAAAGGTCATTAGTTCGACAGGTCATTAGTTCGACAAGGTCATTAGTTCGACATTGTCTATGTCGACATTCACAAGGTCGACATGGAGTTTTTTACTGTTTTTTGAGCCAACATGTGCCAACAGGCGGTATTTCATGCCCTACCATCCACTAGGGCGTGGTGGGAGAATAAAATAGTGTGCCGAGCGCAGCGAGGCACCGTGCCCGACGCATAGCGAGCGCAGCGAGCGATGCGAGGGGATGCAGTGCACTTTAAAATGTGTCCATGTCGACTGTGTTGACATTCAGGTAAAAAACAGTGAAAAACCCCATGTCGACCTTGTGAATGTCGACATAGACAATGTCGAACTAATGACCTTGTCGAACTAATGACCTTTCGACCTAGAATCATGTCGACCTAGAATCATGTCGACCTTTTAGCATGTCGACCTAATGGATTCGACCTAATGACTTTCTACCATAATGCAATAGACCAAATGATCCCAACCCGCTCAGCCATCGGTCAGGGCCGTGTTCCCTGATGAGAACACTGTCCCTGACCTATTACTATCCAGCTCGCTGGATACTGATCGCCAGGGCGATAGCGTCGCGCATTGCTATCGCTATGGCCCCTACACATGGAGCGATGTAGTGAGATTGCTTAGAAAATGCCTCTATATCGCTACGTGCCAAAGCTTGGGGAGGGATAAAGTGCCGACCAATTAGCATCTAACTGTCATTACATTCTGTTAAAAGCTGATTGGTTGGTACTTTATTTCCAAGAACTGATGAATATCCCCCACTCCCACTATGTCTGATCTTATCTAAGAGAGATTAATACTATGAAGAACTGTAGCCTTCTGTAACATTGTGCTGAAGAAACACAATGTATATATCTGTAATAATTGCAGATCATCTGTCCCATCTCTTCAATGCTCGCACAGCGGTAGTCTGCGCACACCGCTCTTAATGCAAGGGACAGACGAGGAGGACCAGCCGGTGGGAACATGTATGGAGCTACGGGGGTGTTTGTAACAGAAGAGATGGGACGGGGCGTAGTGGAAGGGTTACGGCATAAATGGTAGATAATGTCTAAGTTGACCACTAATGGTCGACACAGTCGACATACCCAAGGTCAACCTTTGCAAAATGTCGACACCCGCTTATGGTCGACAGATACAATGTTGACATGAGTTTTTCATATTATTGCAAGGTGTCTATGTCGACATATGTCACCACTATTTTATTCCCACTCTATGCCCACCTGGATAGTAAAGTATGAAAATCCACCTTTAAATAAAAAAACAAACAAAAAAAACATGTAGACCAGTGGTGTCAAATTCATAGCCCTCCAGCTGTTGTGGAACTACACGTCCCAGCATGCTCTGCCACAGATTTTATATAATGGATTGCTAAAACTGTGGCAGGGCATGCTGGGACGTGTTGTTCCACAACGGCTGGAGGGCTATGAGTTTGACACCACTGATGTAGACCATGTCTCTGTTGACCATAGCCTTGCAAATTGATACGTTGGTGCAATGAGGGTGTGGATGGTGCAAATCACTGCCCCGCCCACTGCAAAGAAAAGCTACTAATCCATCATAGGGGGTGTGTCCATGATAACATGATCTGCATTGCTCCAAACCAATCCTGTCCACCTCCCTCCTCTTCAGGACTGAGTCGTGCCCGATCGGCTAGTATGGTCTCATTGAAAGCAGAATATAATTTTACTCATTAACAATTTATTTGGCAGATCGCCAATGACCAAACATGACTAACATAGGATCTGGTATCCTGTTATTTGGCGACACCTCAGGCAAAACTTACCTGTGTACATATTACACCTCATCCTGAAATAATAACTTTAGAGTTTCATAGAAATTTAATATGGTCCCGTCATCGATGAATTAGCATCATAAAGTAAATATAAGAGCGAAGCAGCCTCCTAATATACTGTAGCAACAAATGTTGTGTTTCCCTGTCAGATGAGAAATAATAGTTTCCCTTATACAGTGAATAAGCGTTTTGTGGCCAGATAGCCCATACCACATCCGACCCTAGCAGTCTCGCCCGTCGGACGCTCCTCCCTTTTTCTGACTCGTGTCTCTGTGATTCATTGCACAATTTGTGTAATTAACATGTAATAATATCTGATGTCGGGCTGCGACTTTTTCTTTTCCGTTCAGTGGTTTCATCTTTTGTGACTTGAAAACCGTCCCCCACAATAGTCATAGGGTCGACTGTAAATAGGTCAACACAAAAAGGTTGACATGCCTTAGTTCAACATTGAGAAAAGTTCAACATGCATAAGGGCCTCACTGACAAAAGATCGACCCAAGCAAATGGTCAACATGGAAAATATTGACGCAAGCAAACTGTTGACGTGGTATTTTTTTTATTTGTCAGTGTCGACACCTGAGCAGCTGGACACCCAATTATTGTAGCTTGTATTCTCGCGCTTCGCTCAACATGCTTCTGGCCCAGTGCCTCGTTCCGCTGCACTCTGCACACTTTACTGTTCCCATGAGTCCAGAAAAAGGGATGAGAGAGGTATGTGTGGCACCTGTTGACTCTATATAGCTAGAATCCCAAGGTGTGTGTGGGTGTTAACAGTCCGGAACTTTTTTTTATCCTTTACATTATGGACCTTTAAGATCAGTCTATCTGTCCTGAGGAAACAGAGAAACCACACAACATTAATTTTATTATGGAAACTCAATATTTTTTACTATAAGTGTTGATACGGACCTCCGTTTACTCAAGAAAAAGTGGGAAGAAACGGAGTGAAAAGGAAAAAAGAAACCCTTATGTGTATGAAATTGCGACAAACCTTGTAAGTAAGGTACAGTATGTCCATCCCCTACACTTCTGTGAGGTTGTGGATACACATTGGTGGAAGGGAGCGGCTCAGTGTGACTGACTCACCACACAAAGATACCTTTATGAATGTAGAACACCCCCTTTCGGTGGTCGCTCCCAATTGATTGATTTATTTTCCGTTCGCTAATGAAAGTCAGTCAAGACTTATTTTGGCCGGAGATGGCAGAATTCGGAACAGGTGCTGATGTCTGCCACACCCCCGAGCATTGACCTGCTCCCATTGTTTTTTTGGGCACGCACATGAAACACTGGGCTTTCCCCTGGGCCCACCCCCGGCCCGCCCTTCACTCCCTACAGAATCACATGTCTTATTTTGTTTATGATGTTTGCACTAGGATTGCATGTACATTATAACATAGAAACATAGAATTTGATGGCAGATAAGAACCACTTGGCCCATCTAGTCTGCCCCTTTTTTGAACATGTTTCCTCAAACCATATTTGATCATTATTTTTTTGTAAATATATCCGTTGCCTATCCCAAGAATTTTTTAATTGTTCTACTGTATTTGCCTCTACCACCTCTGATGGGAGGCTATTCCACTTATCTACTACTCTTTCTGTGAAGTAATTCTTCCTCTAATTTCCCCTGAATCTTCCTCCCTCTAGTGCATGGGTCCTCAAACTGCGGCCCTCCAGCTGTTGTGAAACTACAAATCCCAGCATGCCTTGCCACAGTTTTAACACTCCCTTATAGCAAAACTGTGGCAAGGCATGCTGGGATTTGTAGTTTTACAACATCTGGAGGGTCGCAGTTTGAGGACCCATGCTTTAGTGTCAGTGCATGTCCTCGTGTTCTGTTGCTCCTCTTCCTGTGAAGAATGTCTCCCACCTGTACCTTCCTCCCCCAGTGTCAGTGCATGTCCTCGTGTTCTGTTGCTCCTCTTCCTGTGAAGAATGTCTCCCACCTGTACCTTGTTAAAACCCTTGATATATTTGAAAGTTTCTTTCATGTCCCCCCTATTCCTTCTCTGCTCTAAAGTAAACATATTAAGATCTTTTAGTGTTTCCTGGTATGTTTTGTGATGTAGGCCATGCACCATTTTAGTTGCTCTTCTTTTTACACTCTCTAATGTATTTATATGCTTCTGGAGATATGGCCTCCAGAACTGAACACAGTACTCTAGATGAGGTCTTACCAATGTAGCCAGAAAATGATGTTTACAGTTGCGCTGCCTCAGCTTGTAGAGATTCTTTCAGAACCTTGTAGACCCCAAGTTTAGATGGGGGAATGTATAAAAGAAGACAAAGGGAAGCTGGTCAGTTCGATGTCAATTGATTTTCATTCACACCAGGAGTACTCCGTAACTGACCTTTTCACTTTGCCCTATTTTCACATAAAGGTATCTTTGTTTCCCGTCAGGTCACCCGCTCATAGGTAGAAAGTGCTCACCTTATATATGTGCCCTATGTGCATGTAGGGGTTTCTTTCAGTCACGATCTCCGTCAGGGGACAAGGACTGCTCACAGGAAACCAATGGATGAATTCCAAAAAGTTTTATTCACCACAGGACAACAATGAAGAACGTCACACTTCCAGAAAAAGATACGATAAAAACTCCAAAAGTGTAATAAAACAGTCTATATCCGAATAGAACCAGAGAACCACTGGGTCCAATACATCAAACTTGATCTCACCCGGGAAGAGAGCCAAGATGGATGCCACACTGATGAAAAAAGTGGCCAGGGACTTCAGGGTTTCTCTGGTAGCTATCCTCCTTCTCACCAACGCGTTTCGGGTCGTTATAATTGACCCTTTTTCAAGGTATGAAGGAGCTTGGCATTGGTGGGTATTTATACCCTTTCCAATTAATCCCTTAAGTTGTGAAAGATAAAACATGGTGCGGGGCATTTTTCCTTTCTTTTAAAATTCTACATAAACCATAATTTCATAAAATTCCATACATACTTATACATTACATATAATACATATATAAAAAATTTCCACAAAACAGATCATTAAAACATATATTAATACTGTGCGGCATATGTACATAAATATCATAAAAAGTCCGGTCCAGGCCAGTAGAAATGTCGGTACTTGTTTCCTAGCACGGCCACAATCTTGTGGATCGTGTACCTTTAAGTTAAGGTACACGATCCACACGATGGACCCGATTTCCTTTGAAATCAGGTCCATTTTGCCGGCAAAGGTACAAAATCGGGGGCATCGCGTCGGTCGGGACCATTAACATTGGTCCCGACGCGACCGACGCGATGCCCCCGATTTCCCCATAGGCTTCAATGTTAAAATATTTTTTAACATTGAAATCGTGAGGATCGCGTCGGTCTTGTGCCATTATAATGGCACAAGATGAGATGGACTTGTTTAAGTCCATCTCACCTTTAAAAAAATGTGAAATGGGCCAATATGACCCATTTCACATTATAGATGTCCCCGTCGTCACCCCACGATAGACGCCAACCCGAAGCGTGGCGAGCGCAGCGAGCGCGTCCTCCGACCTTTTCATTCCCCTACTATCCACGTCGGCGTGGAGGTGAGAATAGAATAGTGTGGCGAGCGCAGCGAGCCACCGAGCCCGAAGCGTGGCGAGCGCACGCGTATAACTTCACAGGTATAAGCGTCCCCTCGCGGGGCGCGCTGCGCTCGCCACGCTTCGGGCTCGGTGGCTCGTCACACTATTCTATTCTCAACTCCACGCCGACGTGGATAGTAGGGGAATGAAAAGGTCGGAGGACGCGCACCGCCGCCCCTCGCGGGCTCGCTGCGCTCGCCACGCTTCGGGTTGGCGTCTATCGTGGGGTGGGGTTTACGTCGTTAAATTTGGGGGTCTAGGGAATATTTTACATTGAATCCAATGTAAAATCGGGTCCCAGGGACCCGATTTACATTTCATTCAATCAAAAAATCGGGTCGAAAATCGGGTCGGTCGCGTCGATCGCATCGCATGCGACCAAATCGCATGCGATGCGATCGACCCGATTTTTCCGACACGACCACCCCGATGTAAATCGGTGTGGCCGTGCTAGGAAACAAGTACCGAAATGTCATATACCTGTTGGAGTGTGACTGTAATAAAATATATATTGGTAAAACAAAAAGGAATTTGAAATTAAGGTCAGCGGAGCACATATATAACATCCGCAAAGGTGCGACTACCCACCCGCTGTCCGAACACTTTCTTAAGCACCATAAAAAGTGTGAAGGGTCCATTAAAAGATTCATTGGTATTCAGCAAGTAAACTCACATTGGAAAAATCGTGATATAGAAACAAATCTTGCAAAAAACGAAATGAAATGGATCTTCCTTTTAGATACGCTTTTACCAAAAGGTCACAATGTTGATTTTGAATTAAAATGGTTTTTAGAGGAATGACATTTTTTATCTCTTTTTATCTCTTTTAAATGTATTCATCTCATGACCAAACTCACTATTATGCACTTTATTTCAATAATGCACTTTATCTTACATGTTTTTCTATCTTCCCCTTTTTACATGTCTGGAATCAAAAAATACTGCATGGAAACATTGCTCTCCCGGTAAAAGGGATGGACCATGCGGGAATACTAAGTACGGCATAGTAGGTAAGGAGAGCAATGTAAAAAGAATCTGTGTATTTAAAGCCAAAAGAAAATTTGCCCTTCATCTTGCCCACAACAAAGATGGCGGCCGTAATATCCAGCGTGAGAAAAGGGAGAAAATGAAAGTATAACATACAAGCATCGATCACTGGGATCTCCGGGCGATAGAGAATATGTAGGGAATCTGAAACACACAAATAAGAAGAACAACTGCCTGTAACAAGCGGCGCCTGTATAACGTACTTCCGGAAGCGGAAGTAAGGTGGAACGCAACCGGAAGTGACTGCTGGAACGCAAGCCACTTCCGGTAGCGGAAAAAATTGCGGGAATTGTCCGCAAACGCTCATTGGTGGTTGACTAGTAGTAAAGGGGTATAAATTACCTCCCACAGCACAGGCACTTTACACAGCCTGAGGAAGGAGAAGCATTCTCCGAAACGCGTTGCTGTTTCATCTGCCAGCGCACTTGCACTTCATTTGCCACTTGGACACTTTAAGAAAGGACGCACTCTGCACTTTCTCCTGGGACCCTTACCCTCAAGCCTTCTGCGGTGGTGCCGCA
The DNA here is from genome assembly GCF_055691185.1 of Crinia signifera. NCBI lineage: Eukaryota > Metazoa > Chordata > Amphibia > Anura > Myobatrachidae > Crinia > Crinia signifera. The sequence goes on from NC_139228.1 coordinate 68,905,248, forward strand.
GGTCTTATTGCTTTAAGAAAAGCCCACCGCAAACATCATCTAGGGTGAGGTGAAATATCTGTATTTTATCCCAGTGTTTTATAAGTGTCCTGGTTTATTATGTATGTATTTTAACATTCAATAAATTGTTGTTTTTAAATCTGAACAACTCACATTTTATTTATGAATGTGCGCCAAGCTATCCCCATTTATCTTTCTAAGTATTCTGTCTAAGGAGGACGGTATCCCTCCTCGGGGAATATAGCAGGCTGCTAATTCATAATTCATTGCGCATTGAACACAAGTATATTACAAAAAAGTGACTTTCCTCTAATCTACCTAGATCATCAATCATTTGTTTTACCCCTCCTGGTGTGTCTACCATTTTGCGTACCTTTGTGTCATCGGCAAAAGGGCACATTTTACCCTCAATTCCATTTGCAGTATCGCCAATAAAGATATTATAAAGCACTGGTCCAAGTACAGATCCCTGGGGTACTCCACTTGTAACCTTTCCCTCCTTTGACTGTACTCCATTTACTACAACTCTGTTTTCTGTCCTGCAACCACGCTCTTATCCATTCAACTATCTCAGAATCCAATCCCAAGCTTTCAAGTTTATTTAACAGTCTGTGATGTGGGACAGTGTCAAAAGCCTTATTAAAGTCTAGATAAGCTACAGCCCCACCTTGATCTATTACTTTAGTCACCCAGTCAAAAAAAATCAATAAGATTTGTTTGACATGATCTTCCCCCAGTAAACCCATGCTGTTTCGGATCCTGTAAATTGCTGGTTTTGAGATATTCTACAACTCTTTGTTTTAAGAGTGTTTCCATCAATTTCCCTACTACTGATGTAAGGCTCACTGTTCAATAGTTGCTTACCTCTTCCTTGCTTCCACTTTTGTGCAGTGGGACTACATTTGCTGTTTTCCAGTCCTCTGGGATTACTCCAGTAGCTAGTGACAGGTTGAATAATTCTGTTATTGTTTTTACCAGCTCCACTTTCAGCTCTTTTAGTATCCTTATATGTATCCCATCTGGCCCCATTGATTTATCCACTTTCAGTTTTGAGAGTTCTGTGAGGACTTTCTCCTCTGTAAATGTACTTGTTTCTCCCTCAGTTTTCTAACTATATTGCCACTTAACTGTGGCCCCTTCCCCTTTCTTTAGCAGTAAATACAGAGCAGAAATAATTATTAATATGATCTGCTATTACATTGTCCCCCTCAAGAAGACTTCCACTGTCTGTCTTTAGTCTTATTATTACACTTTTTGTTTTTCTCCTCTCACTTATATACCTAAAAAAGTTTTCCCCCCTTCAACCACTGACACGGCCATTTTCTTCTCTGCCTGTGCTTTTGCACATCTGATTACCTTCTTAGCCTCCTTCTGTCTAACAAGATACACCATTTTGTCCTCATTATTCTGCGTTTGCTTACATTTCTTAAAGGCCAACTTTTTTGCTTTCACAATACTTGCTACTTCTTTCGCAAACCACAATGGCTTCTGTTTCCTTGTGTTTTTCCTAACTCTTTTGACACAAAGTTCTGTTGCTTTTAGTATTGCACTATTTAATTTTTCCCACTTCTCCTGCACTCCTTCCAAGTTCCTCCACTCTGCCAAAGAATCTCTTACAGAGTTTTTCATCTCTACAAAATCAGCCTTCCTAAAATCTAACACCTTTGTTTTTGTGTGCGATGAGTCAGTCTCTGTCTTTATTTTGAACCATACTGCTTGATGGTCACTGGATCCCAGGTTTTCCCCCACATTTACATCAGATATTCTGTCACCATTTGTAAGTATTAAGTCTAATATTGCGTCCATACGAGTGGGCTCCCTCACCAATTGCTGGAGGGATGCTTCTTGCAAGGAAATCAGCATGTCCCTACTTCTGGTGAAACTTGCAACAGGCAGCTCCCAATTTAGGTAGATTAAAGTCTCCCATGATTAACTCCTCTGCTTTTAATGCCATTTTATTGATGTCCTGCAATAGGCTCTTGTCTAGTTCCTCTTCCTGACCTGGTGATCTGTAGATCACCCCTATACGAAGAATCGCCTTCTCCCCTGTTTCTACAGTCACCCAAAGGGCCTCCGTTTTTTCTTCAATACTTTGTATTAAGGTAGTCTTTATTAGAGATGTGCGGCGGACACTTTTTCGGGTTTTGGTTTTGGATCTGGATCCCCCTTCGTGTTTTGGATCTGGATTGGTTTTGGCAAAACCACCCTTGTGGGTTTTGGTTTTGGATCTGGATTTTTATGAAAAAAATGCTAAAAATGGCTAAAATAACAGAATTTGGGCCTGTTTTTGCCCCTAAAGTATTATTCACCTCAATACCATTAGTTTCCACTCATTTCTAGTCAATTTTGATCACTTCACAGCTTACAAAATTGTTTTCATTTACTGTAGTTGGGCCAAAAGGGTATACCGAGGTAGCTGGATGACTAAGCTAAGCGACAGCAGTCGGCATCACATACATGTGGACCTTACACTTCCAACCTGGCAGAGCGGCACTGCAGGGGCAGACAGGGTGGCAGTTTAATAAACTAAAGAGAAATGCTGCAAACAGCAAATACAAAGAGGTATCGGCCTTGTCATGACTGGTGGTAGCAGCTTCAGCACTCCCACTATTTCCTCCTCCATCATCCTCCAAAAATGTGTTTTTATTTTATTTATTACTTTTATTTCTTTTTCTTACTTTACCTTGGACACAGCCGTCACACTGGACACAGCCCCTGGACAATGGACACAGCCGTCACACTGGACACAGCCTCTGGACACCGCCCCTGGACACAGCTCCTGTACACTGGACAATGGATATATGTCACGCTGGACACTGGATATATGTCGTCACACTGGACACTGGATATATGTCGTCACAGTGGACACAGGATATATGTCGTCACAGTGGACACAGGATATATGCCGTCACACTGGACACTGGATATATGTCGTCACAGTGGACACAGGATATATGTCGTCACACTGGACACAGGATATATGTCGTCACACAGGACAATGGATATATGCCGGCACACATTACATGTCACACTGGACACAGGATATATGTTGTGACACTGGACACAGGATATATTGTCGTCACACTGGCCACTGGATATATGTCGTCACACTGGACACAGGATATATGTCGTCACACTGGACACAGGATATATGTCGTCACACTGGACACAGGATATATGTCGTCACACTGGACACAGGATATATGTTGTCACACTGGCCACTGGATATATGTCGTCACACTGGACACAGGATATATGTCGTCACACTGGACACAGGATATATGTCGTCACACTGGACACTGGATATATGTCGTCACACAGGACAATGGATATATGTCACGCTGGACACAGGATATATGCCGGCACACATTACATGTCACACTGGACACAGGATATATGTTGTGACTTGTGACACTGGACACAGGATATATTGTCGTCACACTGGCCACTGGATATATGTCGTCACACTGGACACAGGATATATGTCGTCACACTGGACACAGGATATATGTCGTCACACTGGACACAGGATATATGTCGTCACACTGGACACTGGATATATGTCGTCACACTGGACACTGGATATATGTCGTCCCACTGGACACAGAATATATGTCGTCACACTGGACACAGGATATATGTCGTCACACTGGATATATGTCGTTACAATGGATATATGTCACGCTGGACACAGGATATATGCCGGCACACATTACATGTCACACTGGACACAGGATATATGTTGTGACACTGGACACAGGATATATTGTCGTCACACTGGACACTGGATAGATGTCGTCACACTGGACACAGGATATATGTCGTCACACTGGACACAGGATATGTCGTCACACAGGACACAGGTTATATGTCGTGAGTGACTTGTGACACTGGACAATGGATAAGATATAGGCCGTCACACTGGAAACAGCCCCTTGTATTACTGCAGCCCCTGTACACAGTGTACTACTCTGCAGCGCTGCAGCCCCTGCGTGTGAGCACTGCAGCACTGAGTTAGTTAGTTAAATCACAAAAAGCACAGGGTTCAGGGCTAAATAAATCACAACACAGGGCTTAGGGCTAAATAAATCACAACAGGGCACGGGCCACAGGACAGCCCCTGGACAGTGGACACTGCAGCCCCTGCGTGTGAGCACTGCAGCACCTAGTTAGTTAAATCACACTACAGGGTTCAGGCCTATAAACAGTCACTGACTCTCAATACAAGAACAGGGCAGTGAGGGCACAGGGCAGGTCACGGAGCACAGGGCAGTGAGGGCACAGGGCAGGTCACGGAGCACAGCACGGAGCACATGGCACGGAGCACAGCACAGGGCAGTGAGGGCACAGGGCAGGTCACGGAGCACAGCACGGAGCACAGGGCACACGGAGCTTCCCAACCACCCTCTTCCCTCTCCAAGATTGGAGTGAAGATGGCGGGGCGCGCGTGCGTCTTTTATAAGATCCCGCTCCCGCGAGAATCCGACAGCGCGATGATGACGTACGGCCTCGTTATTGGTCCGGAATTCAGGTGGGAACTCCCGAGCCGACTCGGATCTGACCCGGATCCCCGATATTCTGATCTGTCGGATCTCGGGGATCCGGACCCGCTCATCTCTAGTCTTTATGCTTTTTTTTCACTGTTTTTTGAGCCGACATGTGCCGACAGGCGGTATTTCATGCCCTACCATCCACTAGGGCGTGGTGGGAGAATAAAATAGTGTGCCGAGCGCAGCGAGGCACCGTGCCCGAAGCATAGCGAGCGATGCGAGGGTCCGATTCTCATTGCCAACTGTGTCCATGTCGACTGTGTCGACATTCGGATAAAAAAACAGTGAAAAACCCATGTCGACCTTATGACCAGTCGACCTTCCTCATGTCGACCTTTATGCAAATTCGACCTTAAGTCATGTCAACCTTGGCCCATGTCGACCTTAACTCAGGTCGACCTTCCTGCCAGTCGACCTAGTGGGGTCGACCTAATGACTGTAGACCTAAGTTCATTCTGACAGATGTACCGCTTCCGTTATAGCATGAATGATACCTTTTGTATGTTATAGCACGTATTATACCTCATGTACATTATAGCACGTATTATACCTCATGTACGTTATAGCACGTATAATACCTCATGTACGTTATAGCACGTATTATACCTCATGTACGTTATAGCACGTATTATACCTCATGTACATTATAGCACGTATTATACCTCATGTACATTATAGCACGTATTATACCTCATGTACGTTATAGCATGTATTATACCTCATGTACGTTATAGCACGTATTATACCTCATGTACGTTATAGCACGTATAATACCTCATGTACGTTATAGCACGTATTATACCTCATGTACATTATAGCACATATTATACCACATGTACATTATAGCATGTATTATACCTCATGTACATTATAGCACGTATTATACCTCATGTACGTTATAGCATGTTATACCTCATGTACGTTATAGCACGTATTATACCTCATGTACATTATAGCATGTATTATACCTCATGTACGTTATAGCATGTATTATACCTCATGTACATTATAGCATGTATTATACCTCATGTACATTATAGCATGTTATACCTCATGTACGTTATAGCACGTATAATACCTCATATACGTTATAGCATGAATGTTACCTCATGTACAGTACATTATAGCATGTATTATATACCCTTATGTACGTTATAGCATGAATGATACCTTTTGTATGTTATAGCACGTATTATACCTCATGTACATTATAGCATGTATAATACCTCATGTACATTATAGCACGTATTATACCTCATGTACATTATAGCACGTATTATACCTCATGTACGTTATAGCACGTATTATACCTCATGTACGTTATAGCATGTATTATACCTCATGTACATTATAGCACGTATTATACCTCATGTACGTTATAGCACGTATTATACCTCATGTACGTTATATCATGTACGTTATAGCATGTATTATACCTCATGTACATTATAGCATGTATAATACCTCATGTACATTATAGCACTTATTATACCTCATGTACGTTATAGCATGAATGATATCTCATGTACCGTACATTATAGCATGTATTATACCTCATGAACATTATAGCATATATAATACCTCATGTACGTTATAGCATGTATAATACCTCATGTACAGTACATTATAGCATGTATTATACCTCATGTACAGTACATTACATACCCTCCAACATTTGAGGGGCAGAAATCGGTACACAGTCGGAAAGGGGCGTGGTCAATTGTAAAAAGGGGCGTGGCCACCCCCACTTCCTGAATGTGTACTGGGAATATATATATATATATATATATATATATATAGCAGCAGACAGGTGGGTGGCACTCCCAAAAATAAACGACTCAAGAGCCCAAAACGATTACCAACGTTTCAAATGTATTGTGACATTTTTCATCTATATATATATAGATAACATAGAAAGACCGCACTCTCACCCAAGGAAAAGACAGCAGCGGGGTGCCCAGCAAAGGTACATGCAATAGCATGTCCCTAATAATAATCAAAAAAATCCACACACAGCGGTGTAGATGCGGAGCACTCACCGTAATCACAAATCAGCCTTGTGATAAAAGAAAATAAGTTTTTAATCCAACTGGGTCAACACAGTGTAGGGAAATCAGAAGTATATAAGCCCCGACGTTTCGGTCCCAACATGGACCTTTATCAAGGAGCCTATAATATACAAACGATATATAAGATACAAACATTGTGTTGTACGGGTTTGTAGGTTTTACTGTCCTCTAACTGTCGGACCACTTCAGAATGGTAATCAGACCAGTTCTGGACTGAACCCGTACAACACAACCCCATACCTGAATTTAAACGAGTCATTGATAAAATTCTACAAAAAGGACTGACAACCAACTGTATCAAAAAAGACACATTTGATTACCTGACGGTAGAATACCCAGTGTGTCCAATTATATATACCTTGCCAAAGGTCCACAAGTCGCACTCTCACCCTCCTGGCAGGCCCATCATCTCGGCCCGAGGGTCTCTACTACAGCCGTTGGCTATCTTCGTTGACAACTACCTCCAGCAACTTGTCACTTCCAGCGACACCTATATCAGAGACACCTCTGATTTCATTGACCAACTGAAAACTGTTGACATCTCCTAACAACGTGTATTCCTGGCTACAATGGACGTAAACTCCTTATACACCGTGATACCCCATACGGATGGCCTCCGAGCACTAAGGTCCAGATTGGATGAACGCCCAATATTAACACCATCAACTGACTTCTTGGTTGAACTGGCCGAAACCATACTCTACCACAACCACTTCATGTACCAGAGGAAGTACTACATCCAGGTATCTGGGACCGCGATGGGGTCGAACCTGGCACCCCCCTATGCGTGTACATACATGCTTGACTACGAGCACAAATACATATTACCCCACTATCAGGAGAAGATCAAATTCTACAGGAGATACATCGATGATGTCTTTCTTATATGGGCAGGCTCGCCAGACGAATTTACCAACATGGTCAACCTATTGAATGCCAAGGACCACCCCATCAAATTCACACATCTCATCGATGGAGACTCAATAAGCTTTCTCGACATCAAGGTTCAAATCTCCGAGGGAAGACTACAAACCAGCCTCTACCGTAAGTCCACGGACAGAAACACCCTCCTCCTCACAACCAGCCAGCACCCGCCGACTTTGAAAGAGCACCTTCCAATCTCCCAGTTCATGCGAGTAATGCGCAACAATACAAACATTGCAAATATGGAAATGCAACTGGTAGAGATGACAGACCGTTTTAAACAGCGGGGATACTCCGAAACCACTCTCAAGCGATGCCTAGCCAAGGCGAGGAATAAGATGAACACCCCCCGAACGGACACACAGACTCCGAAACCTGAGCGAATGGTCTTCGTTAACAAATATGACCACACATCATCCAAGGTCCAAACAAGCTTGAGGAAACACTGGCCAATCTTGGCATCTGACCAGACTCTCAAGATGCAGAACTATGGTCCACCTATGGTAGCATACAAAAAAGGACCCAATTTGAAGGAACTCCTTATGCGACCCACCACAAGTCCACAGGCAGACACAAACATCACCTGGCTCCATTCGAAACGACCTGGCTGCTTCAGATGTGCCGGCTGCACCACCTGCAACAGTCTTACCCCCGGTCCCACTTTTCCACATCCCCACACAGGCAGACCCATAAAAATCAGGTACCGCCTACATTGCCAAATGGACCACGTTATTTACCTCCTCCACTGCCCCTGTGGCCTCGCCTATGTTGGGATGACGACAAGGAAGTTTCGAGAGAGGATGGCGAATCACCGCAACTCGATCAGAGCTGCCCTTGAAACCAAAAAAGCTGAACTCCCCGTACCTCGCCATTTCCTAGCTGCAGGACATCAAAACTCTAGCTTACGCTGTCGCATTATTGACTGGGTACCACCACCCCCACGAGGAGGTGACCGTGGTTTATCCCTGAGGAAACTGGAGAGCCGGTGGATCTACAGATTGGACACTCTTGCCCCCAAAGGACTCAATGAAAATAACCCCCTGTCTATTTTCTTGAGATAAACTCTATGAGACTATACTGCTGTGACACGGCTCAAACTGAGTTAATGATGGTGCTGTTGATATGTTTGGTCCCTATGCATATGTACATTTCTCTGTACGTTCCCCTGATGCGTATTATTTTTTAGTATTTTTTCATATATGTATATTTTTTTATGCATGTATTCCATCACTGTTTCCCTCAAGAGATTGCTCCTTTCGTTTCTAATTATGTCTGCCCTTGTGTGCACCAGGACACATCTGTACGTGTCTGCATTCAAACCACAAGAAGTTGTGCTAACACTACCCCCACGGGCCATATCTGGTCTCTCCAGGTCACACTAATCCTCTTCCCCCCCCTTCCCCCCCCCCCCCACAATCACCCCATCATCACCCCGACTCACACACCACCTCAACTTTCCCTCTTGTCCCTATAAAATACCCCATATGGATATGTACCGAATGTCAGATTACAACACTCCCTAAATATCTTTAAGGGGTTTCTCCCCCCCAGACACGATTTTCACTCGTGATCTCACACTAAACAGTGGATGTCTACCAACTACAGTTCAGCACACCTCAATCCCGGACAGTGCAGAGTCACCCCTCCGGGCTCTGAATCCATCCACTTAAGCAATCATACTTATTGCACCTTCCCCACTTATTCCCTCTATCCTGGTTTTTACCGTTAACACGATCTGGCTTATACCTTGTTTATTAAAACGCATGCATGGCTTTGTAGTATTTGATATACCTGGATACACTAGACAATACAGAATAACCCTTTGGCCTTATTGATATCCCGTGCTTTAAACCTTAATTAACCCCGTATTGCGCGTAGCTCCGGCTAAACCCGGAAGCGTTGCGCTCCAGAGTTGCGTTCCAGCGGCCGCTTCCGGCCGACGCACTTCCGGTTTCACCGGAAGTACCATAGCGCTACACAGACTCGTGTCTGTGGCGCTGCCCAGCTCACACCCCCTATTAGATGGTATAAATAGCCGGACCGGAGGGCAGTCAGATAAGCTGGCTGACCCTGTCTGTACCAAGGCTGTTCCTGCACCGCTGACCATGTGATACCTATCTGATAAACGTAACTATCTTGTTGTTTCACACATTAATGCATGTTCTTCTTTTAAGCATGATATGCAACCAATGTTTGTATCTTATATATGGTTTGTATATTATAGGCTCCTTGATAAAGGTCCATGTTGGGACCGAAACGTCGGGGCTTATATACTTCTGATTTCCCTACACTGTGTTGACCCAGTTGGATTAAAAACTTATTTTCTTTTATCACAAGGCTGATTTGTGATTACGGAGAGTGCTCCGCATCTACACCGCTGTGTGTGGATTTTTTGGATATATATATATATTATATATATATATATATATATATATATATATATATATATGTCCAGATAGACCGCACTCTCACCATCGAATCACAACAGCTGGGGTGTTCATCAAGAGGTATATATGTAAACCATATAGCCTCATAAATAGTCCAAGTATCCCAGCCACTTGCTGCAGGGAAGATGAACACTCTCCAAATATATTCAATGAATTAGTCCATCAGAAATGGTGATATAATAAGATAATTTATTCCAAAATGGTATATACAATCATCCTGCCCCGACGTTTCGGTCTCAACCAGACCTTTATCAAGGAGCGTTTTAGGATGCATCAAACAAGGAGCACATGGAGCTTCAACGTCAGCCCAGGAGCGGGGGTACACACTGAATCTCTGTAGCTGTCTTGAAAACGGCCCTCTGGGGTTGAACCGTTGACCATGCCTGTCTACATCCTCTAAATAAAAAGCAATTTTATCTGCTGTGGTGGTGAGTACCCTCTCTGGCCTAAAAAACCGGACTTGTTGCTATTTTTTGGAAATACCCCTTTCCTTAGGGGAGCACCCCGTATATGATACTTTTCCTGGATGAGTGTGCGGATCCTTGGACAATATATATATATATATACAAGTGTGGGGCGGACTGGCACTCAATTCCTAAGTGCATATAGATTGCTGCGGTGCCTTCCGATACATAGCATAGCAAACAGGAACACAATGGCGGCACTCGTAGGCTTAGTGAAAAAATTCTTTATCAAAGCATTTGGTTGTGCAAAAACTTTTGCACAACCAAATGCTTTGATAAAGAATTTTTTCACTAAGCCTACGAGTGCCGCCATTGTGTTCCTGTTTGCTATATATATATATATATATATATATATATATATATATATATATATATATATGAGTAAGTGGACATAGGATGAGGCAGGGTGTTGAGATTTATAGGTGTATAGCCAGGACAGGAAGAAGTGTGAGTAGGACATTGGATTGGATACAGCGAGAACACTGTTCTGGCGAGTGGCACGCACTGACACATACTCGCTGGTGGCAGGCAGAGAGAAGGGGTAGGGAGGTAGGGACACGCACCTGTAGGGTTGGGGAATCTGCCAGAGATGCGGGCATACTTCACTGCTGACTGTAGCAGCCGTCGACAGCTTTTTCACTCAGCTGACTCACATGCCGACTCACACTTTCCCTGCTGCCTGGTTCTGTCACTGCCAATAGCGCAGGGCAGGCCATGCTGCAGCTCTGAAAGCCCAGCAGCCGGCCTACAGTGCTGAGAATGGGAATGTCCCCCGGCCCAGCCCGCCTCTGCCTGGACGCATGGGTAGACAAAACGGGGTGTGATTGGAAAAGCGGAACTCGCTTACTGGCACCCTAAGCCCCCTGGGAGATGTAGTTTGGCCGGCTATCCCTCTCAACCTCCCCGAAGAGCAGCCGGCTGTGAAAAAAACTACAAATCCCAGAGTCGGAGGAGCAGGTTACCAAAAAACGGTACATTCGGTACACTTTGATTTAGCCGGTACAGACCGTTAAAAAACGGTACTGTACCGGCTAAATCGGTACAGTTGGAGGGTATGACATTATAGCATGTATTATACCTCATGTACATTATAGCATGTATTATACCTCATGTACTGTATGTTATAGCACGTATTATACCTCATGTACATTATAGCATGTATTATACCTCATGTACATTATAGCATGTATTATACCTCATGTACTGTATGTTATAGCATCTATTATTCCTCATGTTGCTGAGGAAACATTTCCTTTATTTGTTTGTTTCAAAACATTAGTTTTGTTTGTGTCATATAATGTGAGTAACTTGTGTCCACTTCTGTTTTTCTCACCATGTAGTGACTTATAACATACTGTACTTTCACTCTCCCTCAAGTTGCAAAAAGATCTTGGTTTCCCAGGCACCCACAGAAGAGTGGCCAGATCACCAGCATCCTACCCTCTTCCTAGTGAACCACAGCAGACACAAAACACATTGAGGTCAATTTACTAAGATGGGAGTTCTACTGTAAGTGGGGTGTTGCCCATAGCAACCAATCAGATTCTACTTCTTATTTATTTATCACCTTTTAGGAGATAATAGTTGTAATCTGATTGGTTGCTATGGGCAACCTTCCAACTACAACAGAACACCCATCTTAGTAAATCACCCTAATGTGTTTTGTTTCTGCTGTGATCACTATAATGCCCACACTCCTCTCACCACATAGCACACTGACATATTTGAGCCTGTGGCAGCCATGTTTATTTACCCTCCAGAGATTTATTAAAAAGATGATAATGACTTGTAAGAAGATAGTTAATGAAAACATTATCCATGCTTTAAACGTACTTCCTATATTAATACAAATCAAACCCTTCCTAAATGCCTTTGAAACTTTCATTATTGTCTGCAAAATATTAATTGAAAATAATTGAACTCCAAACCGTAAATATTCTCGCATTTCCACTGTAGTTGTTGCACAAACTCTAAAAAGTGTAATGAAGACGCACAATTCTTTCCATATCTTAGGACCGCAGATTACTCTAAAAGAAAAGAGATTTATTGGACTCTGCTAGATGGAATTCAGGATTTCCAAGGCAGGCATGCCATTATTGGAAGGCAGAAGGTCTTGCATCATGCTTAGCAGCTGGAACTGAAATCTCCTAGTGTTTGGAGCTTAGAACAGTCTGAGCTTTAACAAGATGTAATATCCAAATAAGGACCCAAAGCTCTGGGGTTTGTATCCATGCGCAACATCACCTAGAGCACAAGCATCGTTCATTTCACTGGCGAGGCTCCGACGCGCCCTCTCTGCCTGTCATACTTTATATAGTATACTCAGCTGATTCCTCAACTAACTGGGACAATGACATTTTATGGCGCTCTTATCCTTGGTGTAGTGAGAGAGAAAAAAAAATTGGTGCGTAGGAAACCGGAATAGGTTCTCGAATCGTTTGAATTGTATTCCTTGAGAGTCCCCCGCAGAGAAATCAAAGCGTCTGAGATTTTCAGCAGAAATTGCCGTTCTGTTTGCGCGATTCATAAAAAAAATAGTTCAAACAGAAACTATTTAAATCCACATATTGCGTCCCCCCTGTGCGAACACCTTCGGTGAGTATCTCAAGTGCCGAGGTGTTCACACGGGCATAAGGGGGTGGCATCAGGGGAATGCCCAGCATTTCATGGACATCCCCATAAAAATGCTGGGTGTTCCCCTGAGAACGGGGGCGGGGACTGACATCACTATACTGTATGTGCACGTAGCGGGTACTTGTCCTGTTGGTACCCGCTACGTGCACATACAGTGCCAGTCACACTGGGCCTTATTCTGATCGGTGCGGCCGGATCCGAATATGCGGCCAGGACCGTGCGTGCGAAACCCCGCCTTCCATACGGATCGCCAACTCCGTCCGTACGCGGTAAGAAGCTGGCCGAACGGACCGCACGTGTATTTTTCACGGAATACGCCTCCTCCATCTAAGGGAACCTCCCCCATCATTCGATGGTCGCAGGACCGAGTGCTCCACCAGCTCCCGCAACCTCAGACCACACGGACATTTTTCCGTGCAAAAGCAGGGAGCTGGGCGGGCAGCTGACATCCGGCGATGTCATATGTCCGCCCCCTACACGTGCGTCACGGCCGCATTACCATACGTACGCCCAGCGTTTGCATGGGAACGCCCATGAAACGCGGGGCGTATGCATATGGTAATGAGCCCAAATAGCCCTTCACGCCCCTCTCCACCCCCTGTTCGGAGTGTTCACATATCATGCGGGATTTGGCCGTACGCCCCGCTCGCACATGCGCAGAGACGCCTCTGCACATGCGCAGACACAAAACATCGGCGGCCCGAACGCACGTGGATATTTCCGCACCGACCAGAATAAGGGCCACTGTGAGTAGGGTACGCCCATCTATGCCCTCCTACTTCACTCCAAATAGCAGAATTTAAATTATTCTTCATTGAGTCTGTATCTAATTGGTGGTTTTCTTTAATTTGTTTCCTGAGAACTATCGGATAAATCAACGGAAAGACTGAACAAAGTTCTGACGGTCTGAAAAACATCTGGACTGGTTGCGCCTTAGAAAGTTTGGAAAGTCCATTCTTGTATTTTCTTGCTATTGTTTTTGGTTATTTGGTGATAACTGGGGATTAGTACGAACTAAAGGCAGCATTGCGCCAAGGAAAGGTCATATCCTATATCTGTTTTTACGCACTAATAGGTATAGCTGATAATTGAGCGCCTGCAGAGTAACTGCATAGCTTCCTGTAACTAGGCAACAGAGTCTAGCTTCCTGGTAACTAGGCAATAGACAGGCTAGCTTCCTTTTAACTAGGCGACAGACAGCCTAGCTTCCTGGTAACCAGGCGACAGACAGCCTAGCTTACTGGTAACCAGGTGGCAGAGAGCCTAGCTTCCCGGTAACCAGGTGGCAGACAGCCTAGCTTCCTGGTAACTAGGTTGCAGACAGCCTAGCTTCCTGGTAACTAGGTGGAAGACAGCCTAGCTTCCCGGTAACCAGGTGGCAGACAGCCTAGCTTCCCGGTAACCAGGTGGCAGACAGCCTAGCTTCCTGGTAACTAGGTTACAGACAGCCTAGCTTCCTGGTAACTAGGTGGAAGACAGCCTAGCTTCCTGGTAACTAGGTGGACAGACAGCCTAGCTTCCTGGTAACCAGGCGGCAGACAGCCTAGCTTCCTGGTAACTAGGTGACAGACAGCCTAGCTTCCTGGTAACTAGGTGACAGCCTAGCTTTGAAAACTTTGCATTAAAATCTTTGTCTTCTAGAAAATACACAAAGCCTCATATTCATTTTATTTGCATATAATTGCATCTTGGGGGTGATCCAACACGGCTCGGTAAGCAGCGCCGCCTGGACGAACACCTCCTCCCCCCCCCCCACCCGCATGCCGCCATAGGTGAGAGAAATCATTAGATGGTCGCTGACCATCGAACGATTTCTCTCCCTTTCAGAAATAAAAGTCAGTCTGAGCCTCCTATTTCCTTCGGTGTCTGACAAACACAGGTGTCCTGTGACGTCAGACGCTTGCCTCCAGCAGGCATCGTTCCGTGGAAATGCCCATAGTTTTCATGGGGCTTTCCCCACCAGATGCCCCCTGCTCAACCCCCTCCCTCCCCTTCCCATACAAACGCCTGGATGACTGATAGTCGCCGAAGGCTTTCGTACAGTGGCCCTGCACTTTGCGCAAATACACACATGCGCAGAGCTGCACAATCGGTTCCTGGAGCGAATAAACCGGGGACCGATTGAACTTGAATCAGGCCCATTATTCATTGCTTAGCTCAGTCATTGTAAGTCATTTACAGTTTGCACATACTGTAGTTGATTATTTTCCTGTCCTGCTAATAATTGACCTGAGAAAGTAATTCCAGGGCAGCAGCTAATGTGTATGGAACGTTGCTTTGTCACTGTTACTGGAAATGAAGATATTCGGATGTTTTCGCACTTTTTCACTCAAACTTTACACGGTTTAAAGTGATTCCTTTTTTTTCAAGTATAGGTTTGCTCCAATCCACTTGCATATAGCTGCGAGGAGGTTGGTTCTTTCTTGTGTGGTTTCTTCTTGTATACTGGCCACACACACTCACAGCCCATCTGCCCAGTGGTCCAGTGGCCAAACTGGTCAAGGATTAGGCTATGGTGTACATGGGCTGAATCTTTGGTACTCTTTACCTAGCACGGCGCCCATCGCGGGCATCGCGGCCACCGCGATTTCCCATAGGGAACAATGTTAAAAGTGTCAATGGACGCGATTTTAGTGTTCAATGCCTCAATGCCCGCGATTTTTCCATAGGAAACAATGTTAAATGGGCCACAGAGCCCAAATAATCCCCCTGAAGTCTGAAATGGCCCCCACAATTGTTAACGCCACCCCACGATCAACGTGAACCCGAAGCGTGGCGAGCGCAGCGGTACGCGTCCTCCGACCTTTTCATACCCCCACTATCCACGTCGGCGTGGAGTTGAGAATAGAATAGTGTGGCGAGCGCAGCGAGCCACCGAGCCCGAAGCGTGGCGAGCGCAGCGGATACCTGTGAAGCCCGCGAAGGGACGCGTTTACCTGTGAAGGTATCCGCGTCCCCTCGCGGGGCTCGCCACGCTTCGGGCTCGGTGGCTCGCTGCGCTCGCCACACTATTCTATTCTCAACTCCACGCCGACGTGGATAGTGGGGGTATGAAAAGGTCGGAGGACGCGTACCGCCGCCCCTCGCGGGCTCGCTGCGCTCGCCACGCTTCGGGTTCACGTTGATCGTGGGGTGGCGTTAACAATTGTGGGGGCCATTTCTGGCTTCAGGGGGACTATTAGGGCTCTGTGGCCCATTTAACATTGTTTCCTATGGAAAAATCGCGGGCATTGAGGCATTGAACACAAAAATCGCGTCCATTGACACTTTTAACATTGATCCCTATGGGAAATCGCGGGCATTGCGTCGCACCCGTTTTTTTAGTGCATGCGATGGCCGCGATTTTTTACCCCCGATGACCGCGATGGACATCGTGGGCGCCGTTCTAGGTAAAGAGTACCGAATCTTTTTTAAGCGCTAGTAGTTTTTGTTGTGACTTTAATAATCCCGTGATCGTACCTTCTTGCACTGAGATATATAGAAACACAGAATTTGATGGCAGATCAGAACCACTTGGTCCATTGATTCTGCTCTGGTAGGCAATTTAGTACCTATTTGACCTTAAGTTATTTGTAAGGACTGAAAATTAAACTTCTAACAACTAATACAACTACAGATGGACTTCTATCCAACTTTATCTATCACCTTTTATCAGATAAACATTTGCCTCAATGGGCCACTGTATTAATTAGCCATATTATTCCTTTAGATGCAATCTTGGGCCAGCTGTTCTGGTCAGTGTGCATTCACAAACACAAATTGGTCATAAAACTTAGGGGTCTATTTACTCAAATAAAGGCTTTAAAGAAGTGGACATGTTGCCCATAGATTTTAGCTAATATTTTCTAAAAGGTGCTAGGTAAATGCTAAGGTAAAATCCACTTCTATAAACCAGCACTTTCGTTAATATAAGCCTAAGGGGGGTATTCAATGTTTAGGTCACGGCGGTCGAGCTTGCTTGACCGCCGTGACCCTGTCCCATTCTCGGTCAGCTCGACCGAGAACATGCAGGCGGGATTCAATGTCCCACCTGCATGGGAGCAAGAAGAGGGCGTGGCCGCGAGTTGTGGCCGGGAAGAGGCGAGCTGCAGCCGGCAGCTCGTCACTTCCCGGCCGTTCTCGGCAGAACGAGCCCGACAGCTTGTGAGGTCGGGTTTGTTCTGCCGAGATACCCTGCTCAATGCTGTCGGGGAAGACAGCATTGAATAGGGCCCGGCGACCATCACCCCCGTGGGGAGATGGTCGCCGGCGATTGAATACCCCCCTTAGTGTTTAAAAAAAAGAACAGCTGATGATTTGATTGTTTAACTTTAACATTTGCAATTTCCTTAAGCTCTAAGCGTAAATAACGTTAGTTTTATTTCAAACACACCATGTAACACAAATTGTTTTATTTTTCATTTCACTCCGTGGTATTTTCTCTATTGCAGTTACATCATTCATTCTCCCTGCAACTATCCCCTCTGTACACATTGCCACCTCAATTTTCCACTTCCCTCTTATTGGGGGAGGTTCTCTAAAGCAGAAATGCGGTAAAACCCCCGTTAACGGGGTTTTTACCGCATTTCTGTATGCTGTATGGCCCCGCCGCTGTGACAGCGCTGCGGAGAGAATCGCCAGCTGGATGGACTCCAGGGTCAGAGACCCGGAAGTCCAGTGCCGGCACCGCATCGCAAGGGACAGCTCTTATCGCAAGAGCTGTCCCTTGCGTTAATAACGATATATGTTACAGCATATGCCGTTATTAATAATGTGGTGGCCGGCGAAGGGGGGCAATAATGGGCAGCGGATGTTACAACATCCCGCCCATTAACACTCATGATTTTTACTTATATTTATACATTGAGGATACTTTAGAGCCGTAGACAAGGCTGCCAGACAGTCCTTTAGTGCCCACAGGATCCCTCAATCTGCCGTCGGGTGCAGTTAATCTAGGCGGCTGCTGCATTCTGCTCCCAGTGCAGGAGAAGCCAGTTTAGTGAGCGCGGGACCACAACAAGCGTGAGCCCGCCGTGGGACTACGGGACCAGCCCTGCCGAGTGAGTTATAGGACCGGCCCCAGTGTGCTGCACTGACAGGGGGAGTTCACTGCCGGCCGGGTAGAACCGCGTAAATTAGCCAGCATTGGCGAGCGGCAACAAGACGCGGAGAGCTCTCTCTGCCAATGCGCAGGTTCGCTCTGCCTGAGATCCACGCAGCGCGAACCTGCGCATGCGCACTAAGCGCTTTCCAAGTCCTATGTTATGGCGGTACGGGGTACCGGCACAAAATGTTTTAGCGGTACGCTGTACCATCCCGTACCGCCACACTTGCATTGAAATTAACATCCGCAAACTTTTACCAAAAAAAAAAAAAAAAAAAGAAAGCCATAATACACATCAGAGTACATTTATCTCACTCTCACTTGCTTCTAATAGCTGGTGAGACTTCATAACAACTGGGCCCCAGCCACTTCTCCCATACACCTGATTGGCAGCAATAAACCCAGTTCAGCTAACCTTATACACATCACATGTTTCCCATCATCTTCCATATCATAAAATGTGCCTTAGAAGTTGTATGCTAGGTTTGTAACAAATTAACATACATCTGTGACATCTTTATCCCTAACAACTTCAACCTGCTGGCTATACTAGATACATGGTTCAGCCTCCCTTGCAGCTCTGTCACATGGTATTCTCCATGTCACACACAACACCTCCAGGCCTCATAGCGGTAAAGGAGGTGGGGTTGAAAAATTAGGTACTTATATTTTAGTTGGGCGCCCGTTACGTAGTTTGCGTAGTGGTGTATTGAGAATACCAATACACCACTATGCTGGCTACGTAAACAATGTAACTTACGCAATTGACGTAAGTTACGCAAACTATGTAACTGGAGCCCAGCTAATACATAAAGGATCATATGACCACTATCCACGTCCTACCCCCAGTGTCCACGCGGGCATGGAGTTAATTTTAGAAAGTGTGGCAAGTGCAGCGAGCCACCGAGTCCGAATCGTGGCAAGCGCAGCGAGCCCCGCGAGGGGACGCAGATACGCATCCCCTCGAGGTGCTCGCCACACTTTCTAAAATTAAATCCACGCCCACATGGACACTGGGGGTATGACGTGGATAGTGGCCATATGATTGTGTTAGTGGGTGTTGGGTGTGTGTGTATATGGTTGTGTTAGTGTGTGTAGTGTGCATTATACTTACCATCCACGATGTCCCTGGCTCCCCGCATCGCGGCCGCCATTACAGTTCTCCCCGGGTACGCTATTAGCGTACTCACCGCTGGGGGAGCAGGGAAACCATGTGATGCTCCCCCAGCGTACCCGGGGAGAACTGTCATAGCGGCCGCAATGCGGGGAGCCGAGTGCCGGAGGGGATATCGTGGATGATAAGTATAATGCTCCCCCACTGCTCGCTGCCCGTCCGCTGAATCCCACATATGTAAGTCTGGTGCCCGGCAATGGCTACGCTGAGAACGTAGCCAAGCTACGTTCTCAGCGTAGCGTAGCCGGGCGCCCGACTAACATATAAGTACAGAATACTGTATTACTTTCCCAAACTTTCTGCCATAGGTTCCTTCACTCACATTCTCAAAATAAATAAAATAAAAGTAAATAAATAAAATAAAAGTACCTTTTATCAAGATATGTGCTCCGTTCTTTCAGCATGTTGCAGCTAAAAAAGGGGGGATTTTGGTAATTGCGTGGCGCTACTTCAGGTTAATCATAGATTTCTTAATACTTATCTTTTTTGGTGATGTGGGGTTGTCTCTCTTCTCTCCTCTTTTATTTTCCAGTCTCACGGATTGATATAGAGGGGGTAAAAGGTAAGAGGACGTATTTTTAGCGTAAGAATATTGTTAGATGCTTGTCTCAAAAAAAAAATTTTTTTTATCAAGAAAGAATTTGTCCCAGTTTGTAGGTACCTCACTTACACATCAATGTAGTGAGGGTAAGCCTATCTGGGTTTCTTTATACTCAAACGAATCGTGAGTCCCCGTGGATTCGTACCTTACTTACGTAAGAACTATTAAAGCCTCTCGCATCTAGGTATCTTTTCAATATACAGGTGCTGTCTGTGATGCCTTCACATCAATATATTTCTTCAAATGTGTATAAATGCGTACCAATACTCACGATGGTATTCGTATGATTCCTCTTATAAAGGTTTCTTTTCCAGTGTGTCAGTTTAAAAGATTTTATTTTTGACATAAAATTTCAAAAAACATAATAAAAACTTTTTTAGCTGGTGGAAGGGCAGCTGCGTTCCTCCTAGAGAAGGAAGGGCAGCTGCGTTCCTCCTAGAGAAGGCAGGGCATGGGTACAGGGCTGCAGACTGGTAAAACAGACTCTGTACAGTAAAAAACCTCTGTCCTACCTTACTTCCAGGAGGGAGACGGTTCACTGCCAAAAAAAGGCAAACCTCCAGCAGAAAATGACATCAAATGAAATAGCTAGTCCTCCTGCCAACGCGTTTCGAGATCCACATCTCTTTATCAAGGCACTTGTAGCATGTTGCAGCTGTCTATTGCCCACCTGGCCAACCCAAACAATTTATGGAAGATTTGCCTTGTTCCCTCACGTCCTGTCCTCTGACATCTTCAGCATCATCATGGGTGACTTCAATATAGCATTTGATAATCCAAAATCTGCTGCTCATGCCTCCAAATGACTCTCTCTAACCTCCTCTATTTGCCTCTCCCAATGGACTGATCAGGAGGGCCACTGCCATAATCTTATATTGATCTGGCTCCACTTCACCATCTTCCATTCTTCCTTTCGGTGTCCCTCAGGGTTCCGTCCATGGCCCCTTTCAGTTCACCTCTTCTCTGGGTGCACTTATTAACTCCTTTGGCCTCCAATACCACCTCTGTGCTGATGACACAGAAATCTACCTCTCCCCCAATGTTCTCGCTCAAGTTTCTAAATGCCTCTCTGCCATCTCCGCCTGGATGTCTGAGCGCTCTCTGAAGCTCAACATGGACAAAACTGAACTCATTATCATTCCCCCACCCAGAGCCACACCCCCTACTAATATCGCTATCACTGTTAAGAACACCATCATCGGTACTTGTTTCCTATCTGGGCGCCCACGATTGAAATCGGGGGTAAAATCGGGGCCATCGCGGCCGATAAAAAATCGGGTGCGATGTGCCAGACGCGATGCCCGCGATTTTCCCATAGAGAACAATGTTAAATGCCTCAATTTACCCGCGATGACCGCGATTTACCATAGGAAACAATGTTAAATGGATCAATTTCCCCAAATTATCATAGGGAACAATGGGAAATGGGGCAAAAACACCCCTGAACATAAAAATGTCCCCCCAAAAGTAGTTGACGCCACCCCGCCATCAACGTGAACCCGAAGCGTGGCGAGCGCAGCGAGCCCGCGAGGGGCGGCGGTACGCGTCCTCCGACCTTTTCATGCCCTACTATCCACTAGGGCGTGGAGTGAGAATAGAATAGTGTGGCGAGCGCAGCAAGCCACCGAGCCCGAAGCGTGGCGAGCGCAGCGAGCCCCGCGAGGGGACGCGGATACCTTCACAGGTAAACGCGTCCCTTCACGGGCTTCCCAGGTGTCCGCGTCGCCATGGACACCTGGGAAGCCCGCGAGGGGACGCGTATAACTGTGAAGGTATCCGCGTCCCCTCGCGGGGCTCGCTGCGCTCGCCACGCTTCGGGCTCGGTGGCTCGCTGCGCTCGCCACACTATTCTATTCTCACTCCACGCCCTAGTGGATAGTAGGGCATGAAAAGGTCGGAGGACGCGTACCGCTGCGCTCGCCACGCGTCGGGTTGGCGTGGATCGTGGGGTGGCGTAAACAATTGGGGGGGCCATTTCAGAGTTCAGGGTAACTATTTGGGCTCTAAGGCCCATTTAACATTGTTTCCTATGGTAAAATCGGGTCCATTGAGGCATTTAACAGTAAAATCGTGTCCATCGGGCCTTTTTACATTGATTCCTATGGCAAATCGGGAGCATCGCGTCGCGGGCATCGCGGGTACATTTATGGCCGGCCGCGACGCGACCGACGCGATTTCCATGTTTAACATGGGTTTCAATGGGAAATCGCGGGCATCGCGTCGGTCGCGTCGCGGCCAGACATAAATGTACCCGCGATCACCATGACGGGCGCCCAGATAGGAAACAAGTACCCCATCATCTCCCCCATTCTCCAACTCTCTCCTTTGCACCCCACATCCAAGCTCTGGCCCATTCTTGTCTGTTCCAGTTACGTAACATTGCTTGCATCAGGCTTTTTCTCTCCCAGAGTGCAACTAAACTCATCATCCACTCACTGGTCATCTCATGGCTCGACTACTGCAATGTTCTCCTCACTGACCTCACTTGCTCCCAACCGGCTCCTCTATAATCTGTCCTTAACTCTGCAGCCAGGCTTATCTTCCTCTCCTGCTGCTTCACTTCGGCCACTCCCTTTCAAGAAAATCTGCACTAGCTACCAATCCCCTACAGAATCCTCTTCACACTCCTCACCCTTTCATACAGAACCATCTCTAATGCCACTGCTCCAAATATTCATACTCCCTCCCGCCCTCTACGGTTGGCAAACAACTGTCATGTCTCCATCCTGATCACAGCTTCCTGCACCAGAGTTCAGGACTTAGCCTGTGCAACACCCCTTCAGTGGAACGCACTCCCTTGCTCCATTAGACTCTCCCCAACTTTGCAAAGCTGCTAACGGGCACTGAGAACTCACCTATTCATCAAAGCGTACCCTTCCGCTGCATAATCTAGTCCTGAGGGTTGTTCTCTGACCCCTGTCACACGCCTTGACCATCTCTGCCTGCTTACATCCTCTTGCAATCTGTCTCCCCTTCCTACTAGATTGTAAACTCCTCCGAGCAGGGCCCTCTTCCCTCCTGTTGTCAAAGCCCTCTTATCTTTACATGTCACTCACAGCTCTCCCATACTCAAACACTGAGTGTCCATCTTCGTCCACATACTCAGCTCCATCTTTGGCCACCTGCCCCTAGTAGCATCTTGATCAAGTCCTCACTACTTACATCTAAGCTGTAATGTTAATTGTTTTGTGGCACTCTTTTTACCTATACTCAGTGTTTTTGTTATTCATCCTCAATCCTACAGAAATAGTAACACAATTAATTTTAAAGTACTTACATCTTCCCTCGTCTATTTCTACCATCTCTATTCCTGAAATGGCTGTATCACACCTGAATAGGGTGGCCAATCCCAGGATTGAGATTGACAGGATTTGGGGTTTGGCCCAAAAATTTGACGGGATTTCAGTCCCAGGATTGGAGTTTCCAATCCTGCGTGATGTGGTCAGAGCTCACTCTGTGCAAACATTGCCTGCCTCACTCCTAGCCACACTGCCTGGCTGCCAGCCACACCGACCACCTGTTCGGCTCCTGGCCACACCACCCGCACCCACCCATGGGCTTTTGTTTTATTAGGTAAGCCAATCCGGGGATTTAAAAAATTTCCTGGGATTGGCTTCCCTACACAAGAACCAAACTCTAGAATAGCCCTTGATTAAATGTCTCAATCTACCCATCATACTCCACATAAGCATCAATATCAATGGGGGTCTATAACACACTGAGAGGGTGGGGGTATATATTATATAACACAGTGAGGGGTTGGGGGGTATATATAACACAGTAAGCAAAGGCGTAACTACTATAGGTGCATGGCCGGCTCTACTATTAGGCAGCTGCCTAGGGTGCCAGGCTCTAGGGGGGCGCCACCAAGTCTTCCTATCAAATGATCAAGGATGTCTATGGGGATCCTAGTTGTACTTAATGCAGGTGGCTGCTGCGGAACTTCTAAGACCTCACCTCCATACTTTCCCTTGAGGGATACTTCCCTTCTTTGCTGCCCCCTCCTCCTTGTACTCTGTTGTGGGTGGCAAAGGGGGGCCTCCAAGGAAAGCAGGGGACTTGCCCACCTTCTCAAGGTGGGTCTGGGAGGACCACCCAATTTTTTGGGAGCCACCCTGCCATTCCAGAATGTTTGTCAAGAATGCCTTAAAGCAGCGTTCGCCAACCCGTCGCTCGCGAGCGACGGGTAGCTCGCCGGGTGTTTTAGAGTAGCTCGGGGACTCCAGTCCAGCGGCACGGGTGCAGCAGCAGCATGCGCCTCGCGGCATCTAGCACAGCAGGAGCACGCGTGGGCGGAGTCCTCCTGCCACGCATTGGCCGTGTTGGTGTGTATGCGGTAACACGGCGGCGTACCGGCGACTGACTGCAGAGAGGGACCCTGGAGTGACTGACAGCCCGGGAGCCGGAGCGAAGGGAGAGGTTTCCCCAGCAGCGCACGGACCTGAGTGAGTTCCCGCCCGTCACCGCGCACTGTTTGTCCACGGGTTGCCGCACTTATCGACGCCACAGGTATAATGGGCATCATGTGTATGGCATATGTTTAATGAGTCATTAAACATATGCCACACAAATAATGCCCATTAAACATATGCCCCACACCTTGATACTCATTAATTAATAATCATCAAGGTGTGTGGGGCATATGCCACACACGATGCCACACACTTGATGCTCATTAATAATGTGGGGCATTTGTATAATGGGCATCGTGTGTGGCATATGCCCCAGATACCTTGATGATTATTAATTAATGAGCATCAAGGTGTGGGGCATATGTGTAATGGGCATCATTTGTGTGGCATATGTTTAATGAGCATCACAGTGTGTGGCATATGATTAATGGAGCATCACGGTGTGGCATATGTATAATGGAGCATCACGGTGTGGCATATGTATAATGGAGCATCACGTTGTTGGGCATATGTATAATGGGCATTGTGTGTGTGGCATATGTATAATGGAGCATCACACTGTGGGGCATTTGTATAATGGAGCTTCACATTGTGGCATATGTATAATGGAGCATCACGGTGTGGCATATGTATAATGGAGCATCACGGTGTGGCATATGTATAATGGAGCATCACGGTGTGGCATATGTATAATGGAGCATCACGGTGTGGCATATGTATAATGGAGCATCACGGTGTGGCATATGTATAATGGTGCATCACGGTGTGTGTCATATGTATAATGGTGCATCACGGTGTGTGTCATATGTATAATGGTGCATCACGGTGTGTGTCATATGTATAATGGAGCATCACGGTGTGTGGCATATGTATAATGGAGCATCATGGTGTGTGGCATATATATAATGGAGCATCACGGTGTGGCATATGTATAATGGAGCATCACGGTGTGTGGCATATGTATAATGGTGCATCACGGTGTGTGTCATATGTATAATGGGCATTGTGTGTGTGTGGCATATGTATAATGGAGCATCACACTGTGGGGCATTTGTATAATGGAGCTTTACATTGTGGCATATGCATAATGGAGCATCATGGTGTGGCATATGTATAATGGAGTATCACGGTGTGTGGCATATGTATAATGGTGCATCACGGTGTGTGACGTATGTATAATGAGCATCACGGTGTGTGGCATATGTATAATGGTGCATCACGGTGTGTGGCATATGTATAATGGTGCATCACGGTGTGCGGCATTTGTATAATGGAGCATCACGGTGTGGGGCATATTTATAATGGGTATCACGGACTGCACTATTGGGGTCATGTGTATCTGGCACTGCACTATTGAGGGCATATGTGTATCACACCCCCATTTTCCATGGCCGCACCCCATGTGGCTACAGCTCTTAGAGAGCTGACCATGCCCCCATAGCGGAAAAAATGGGGGATGTAGCCTTGCAGGAGTTCCACGGTAGTAGCTGAACCCTATAATTTTTGGCGCGTGCCTTCGGCACGCGTAGATGTCTCTTCTCCTCTGCCTCCAGTGTTGGGAGGTATGTTTGTGACATATTGGACATTACAGTGTGTGGCATATTATGTCTGGGGCATTGCAGTGTGTTTTTTTTTATATTATGCAGATTTTTTAACATTTTTTACTTTAGTAGCTCTTCGGGCGGTTTATTTTGTCGCGAGTAGCTCCCGACCCAAAAAAGGTTGGAGACCACTGCCTTAAAGGGTTGGAAAGTGGGTATTGGTGGCAGTATGGAAGAGAGGGGGGGTGCAGTAAGTTTTGCCTTGGGTGCTGTGAAGCCTTACACCGGCGCTGCATAGGTGCAAGAGGTGCAGCTGCTATGGGGCACAGAGCTGCAGGGGCGCCATCTTTGGGGGCCCTTACAAACTTTTGCTCTAGGGCCTATGAATATCTAGTTACGCCCCTGACAGTAAGGAGTATATAATGTGGGTGAAAAACAAAATGCTATATATCCAGAGGGAGTAAAGTTTGCAGTGGCCGGGGGCGAGAGACCCAGGGGTGAGACGCCATGGTAACGCTATATTGCATGGCGCAGCTCTCAGCCCGGACATTGTAGCATCAGCGCACACATTCTTATTATTATTGATGTGAATAATAGAGGACACAGTGCTGGGGGCCGGACAGCGGCAGCAGCAGCCGGGACATGTGCGGGCTATCCCGCATCCTCCAGCTGCCGGCGGGGGGGAGGGGGAGACTGTATAACGGGACAGCAGACCTCCGGCCCCCCTCTCCTCCCCTCACCCCCACCTATGCTGAGGCCCGGATGTTGGATCCAATCCCGGCGTTTTATTCACTTCCATAAAAGGGCAGCGGCTGCTGGGACTCCTCCGTCTGCAGTCACTTGGGTCCAGCACAGTGCCGCATCCAGCGCCCTCCGGGTACACCCCCCTCCAGCGCCCGGGCCCCGAGAGAGGGGAGTGACGCGTGATCCCAGCCGCCGCCGCCGCCGCCCGGCGGGGGGGGACGGGACGGGACTCCATTAGCTGTAGGAGGGAAGCGGAGTCCTGTGCTCTGCAGCGGCCGGAGTGCGGGATAGGGGAGAGGTAAGCTGCGGGCTCTGTATCCCTCCCACTCCTCTGTACCCCCCTCACCTCACTTCCCTGTTTGCTGTATCCCTCTACACCCCTCATCCTCCCAGCAGCGGCCGGAGTGCGGGACAGGGGAGAGGTAAGCTGCGGGTTCTGCTCTGTATCCCTCCTCCCCTCGCTTCATCCACCCCCCCCATACCGCTCACTTAATCCCCCCCCCCCCCCCCCCATACCGCTCTGCCTTCCTCACTCCTGTACCCCTCACTCCCCCATACCTCTCTGCTCTGTACACCCCTAATTCTTCTATCCTCCTTCCTTGCCATATTCCCCAGCACCCATACCCCTTTGCCCTGTCCCCCACCCTACTCCGATTGGTCCCGCTCTATGTCGATAGTCAATAGGTTGACCACTAATGGTTGACAGTGACTAGTTCTGAAAATGGTTGACATACCACACGTCGTGTAAAGCTTAAGGTGGACATGGTCAACAACCACAAGGTTGACATGAATTTTTAAATATTTTTGTTTCTATGTTGACATATGTCGACATGGACACCATATAAGTGTACTGCGTCTGCTCGCTATGTTCCGGACATAGTGCCTTGCTGCGCTCCGCACACTATTCTCACTCTATGCCCACTGGGATGGTAAACTATGAACAAGTCAGCCTGCACCCAAGAAACTTGTGTCATCGATACAGACCTTAAGCTTGTGTCGACCTAACAATGCTGACCTATGGTATGTTGACCATTTTCACGTGTCACCCTAGTCACTGACTAACAGTGGTCGACCTAGTGTTTGTCGACAGAGAGACTACATACACCTGTGCACCCCCTCACTCCCCATGTTCTCCCTCTCCAGCCCCCCCCCCCACGCCCTGTGCATCCTGTCCCTTGTATACCCCCACTCCCCATGCTCTCCCTCTCCAGTCCCCCCTACTCCCTGTGCATCCTGTCCCCTGTACATGCCTCACTCCCCATGCTCTCCCTCTCCGGTCCTGTGCATCCCCTCCCATGCATGTCCCTAATATGAGAGAAGTTATCAGTGCACCCGGCTAGACCGGTTGGGTGAGTTGGAGGTAACAGGTGAGCAGCGGTCTGCAGAGTGTTCCTAGGATTCATCCTGCACATGTATAGCACTGGGTGACGGGGATCCGGGAGGGCAGGAGGGGCTGCAGGGAAGGAAGGCCAGGGCTAGGAGGGGCTGTAGGGATCTGGGATTGTGTAGGGGGAAGAAGCCCTGGGCTAGGAGGGGCTGCACACACTGCACAGGAAACCGCTGTTCTCCAGTCGCACTGATTCTCCCACAGCCTTAACCCCTGGGCTGCCTGTGGCTCAGCAGCTGTTACAGTCTGTGTGGCACCCGCAGACCTGGGTGGGTGGGGTGGGAGAAGCACCAGTTGCAAGGGGGGGGAATATACTATTGGGATTTTGCTGCATCTTCTGTGCAAGCCCAGCTAGTGCGGTAGGTGCCAGTTGTTAGCTGCCAGTTACAGGAGACCCTATACTGGCAAATCTGTAGCCCCCAGCCCCCCTCTTTTTTTTCCCACAGCAGGAATATTTACCCTGGCTTTTGTATCGCAGCTATTAATATTCCTGCGTTTGCCCTTCCAGCCTCCTGAACCTATTTTGGCTGCATAGTGTGGCTGATTCCTGCTACCAGGAGGCTTCTCTCGGCTAATGGGACTCTCATTTCCTCTGCTCGTAGGAAGGTAGCGATGGCTCTCGATGGTATACGGATGCCAGATGGCTGCTACGCGGATGGGACGTGGGAATTAAATATCCACGTGACAGATCTGAACCGCGATGTTACCCTCAGAGTTACCGGGGACGTACACATCGGAGGGGTGATGCTGAAATTAGTGGAAAAACTTGGTAAGTAGCACATGGGGAAGGTGTGGCTGTGTTTCGGGACTCTCTTTGGCTGGTTACCCTCCCCCTTATCCAAGGTCTGGAATAATGAGTTCATTTTACTGCTTTCACCCATGTACAAAAAAAAAATAATTATTCTCAATAACTTTATTGTTCTAAAGTTCCCCTTCAGATTGTTCACATATCACGTTTTAACTTTCTTAGAACGGTCGTCCAAGGTTCTGGGAAATCTGACTTTAAAATGTTTAACTGTGTAGAATTATGGGGGGATTTTGTACATGATTTTAGGTGTTTGTGCATCTTCCGACCTTCACTATTTTATTGATACTAACTAGTTAACAGTTAATTATTTCTGCTTTAACCACATTGTGGCCCTCATTCTGTTGTGCTCGATAAGCTGCGAAGCCTGTGACGCTGATCGCGTCGAGTGCACGCGCCACCATGTGAGGGGATGTTAACAAGACATGTCTCCGCTGCAGGAGAAATCACCCGATGGTTGCCGACCAGCGACCGATTTCTCCTGCCTTGCAAATAAATCCTTGGAACGGACTTTAATATGCGAGCGCCGTGATGAAGACAGGGCGGGCGACAGGAGGCTCAGATCCCTGTATAGTGAGTGGTGTAGAATTAGCTGCGCACATGCTCTGTACCTTGTAGAAGTAAATATGTCAGATTACCAGGCTGTCTGCAGTATGTACACACAGGCCACTGCATACATGCGCAACACTATGTAAACCCCGTGCTTATCTTCTGACTGATAAATCTGCTGATAGCCCTGGTAGTATGTTCCAGCTAACGGTCTCCTCTGCCTGTGCACGCTTAAGGGGCGTAGTACAGAAAACTGTCTCTTTATAAACCTAAATCCAAATGTGTTTCTTGTATTTGGTTTGCAATGTAACAGAACCTGAATGCAGTGCAGTAAATGCACCTGCAATGAGTATAATTTTTTTATCTGGGCCCTTTCATCTAATATACCCCTCTAATGGTCCTTATATTACTGTACCCCTCCCCCCATTCTGCAAGAGTGGTGCACAAGGCTGTTGATTCTGGAGAGACGGTAGGAACTACCAGCCTTGAGTTGGCAGGCTGGAACCTGGTGGGCATCAAGTGATGTGTCCATAATAACAAGACGGTGCTGCTACGCTTGACTTGTAGTATTCATTGGGAAGAAATTGCTGTTGATGTTAATAAATTGCGCAGATGTTTGTGTATCAGGTCCCCAAAACTTGGTTGGGTTTTAGTTGGTAAGGGTTTCGGGTCTCCTGGTATTGTCAGGACGTATCTGAGCTCTTTCCCTGCCGGCTGTGACTGAGGCTTCTTCCATTGCCTGCCCCAGGCTGTAAGTCCTGGTTCTCTAAATCCACCCTGTCTGTTTGCTTTGTGATTGTAGGGCAGATCAGGGAAGATCAGGGAGTGCATGCCACGCGTGTGCCAGCTCTGTGCTTCGTTTATCATGTCACAGAAACAAGTGTTTAAAGGGAGAGTTCACCTTCAGGTGACTTTAACGCCTTGACCTTTTTGTGGCCTCCTACAACTTTCCTCTTCCTCTGATACTACTTTCAGACCGCAAATGCCGTGTCGCACATGGGATTAGGACACGGGTCCCATCCCCAGAGCAACACGGCAATGCGGTCTGAAAGTTCCGACACGGCATATTGCTGAGTCAGTGACGTCACAGGGGGCAGAGCTGCTCGGCGGCGCGTCATCGGGGGCTCTGGAGGAGGCAGTACTTGGAGCTGACAGTGCTGCCTCCTCCATACTGTGAACGGGACACGGGTCGCTCGACCCAGGCACCCGTTCACACTGCACTTGACACGGGTCATAGCCGTGTTCAACCCTGGTCATTACCAGGGTTGAACACCCGTGTTGCTCGACCCGTGGTGGCCTTTTCAGACCGCACCTTGACCCGTGTTGGGGCCGCAAGAACACTGCAATAACCCGGGTCTAGAGTGCGGTCTGAAAGCGGTATTAGTTCTCATCTTGCCATGTGACTTATAGCTCAGCAGGTCCTCACCTGTTATGTTGCCCTGTGATAGAACAAGGTTGTGGTTCCTGTATTGTGTAAGGTGGTCACAGCAGTGAAGAAGACTCAGTGGTCGATTTGTACTGATAAAAATACTCACAAGAAAGAGCCAGAGCCAACGTTGTATCCCGTAATATTTATTTTGGGGGAGTTTACAAGCCAGTAAGTGAAAAGGTGTGACCTTAATTAGGAGACATACTGAGCTGATGACTGAGCTGATGACTGAGCCCTTGATTATAAAACTAACCACTCAGTCAGGGATTATAGGTCGTTCATAGTGATCATTCTAGTGTGGTCTGTATATCAGCACTGATATGCAAACCAGGCCTGGGTTAGAAACCCCACAGCAGACAGCGACACCCCACGCAGGGAAGTTTAACTGCATGGGTGCTAGAATGTACACTAGTTCAGGAGACCCCTCACTCTGCGTACCAGACACTCCCCTCAGAATAGTCTGAGCAAATCCAATGTGATGGGGTGGGCAAAATGGTATCCGAATGACTGGCTGTATGTGTCCATGTTTTTGCATCTGCACATTGGCCCTTATTCAGATCTGATTGCAGTACAAATTTGTTCTCAAAATGGCCAAAACCATGTGCGCTGCAGGTGGGGCAGATGTAACATGTGCAGAGAGAGTTAAATTTGAGTGGGGTGTGTTGAAACTGAGATCTAAATTGCAGTGTAAAAATAATGCAGCCAGTTTTTACCCTACACCGAAACAAAATCTAACTCTCTCTATACCCACCTGCAGTGCACATGGTTTTGCCCATTTTGAGAACAAATTTGTACTGAGTAATGGCCATTGGGGGAGATTCTCTATAGCAAAAATTCTGTAAAAACCCCGTTATCGGGTTTTCACTGCGAGGGGTATCGCCAGCAAAAGCTGGGTATACCCCATAGAAGCCTATGGGCTTCTTAATGCGACCCCCGCCACCTCGCGCCGACACCCCCCCTCACCTGCTGTGTCCAGGCAGCACAGCGATTCCTGTTGCAGGGAGGAGGAGGAGAGGCCACCCGGCAGCAGCCCCGGGTAATGGAGGGAGGGGGGAGCCACCGGGGCCCGCAGCACATCGCCGGCAACATCGCAAAGGACAGCTCTTCACGCAAGAGCTGTCCTTTGCCATAATTATCGCATATGTTACAGCACATGCGATAATTAGGTCTGCGGTAGCCGGCGATGTGCGGCGGACAGGAGGCGTGGATGTTACAGCATCCCGCCCATTGTGAGCACAGCCTTGTGCGGAAGTGTTGGTCAGAATAATTCTCCAAGCGTGTTTGTGTCCATTGCAATAAGGCAAATTTCTTGGACACCCTCGGCATCGTGTTTTTAAAGGACCGCAAAATGCCCAAATTGTAATCTTATATAAAGAGACTGTTTTTAGTGTAGCAAAAGGGGGTCCAAGTAAGGAAAATCAGCACCAAGGTTATGGGTGATTTGGTGGCACAAAAGGGACCTCATTCATTCTTGGCGGGTGTTACTCGGATGACTAATTCGTTAACTTGTTACTTTGGAGACCGGAGAACCAATCGTATGTTCTGTTTCAAGGCACCAGAATGATGGAAGAAAGAGGCACAGCTCTTATATAATGAGAGCTTTCTCTGACAGTCATTACAACGTCGCAGGATGTTGGGACTGGGTGTGTTCTATTTTGTCCAGGTTAACACCGACATGCAAAAGGTCGACACAAAGTCAATATTTCTTAACTCTTCTTTTTGTCGCCGTATTTTATATGTGGATACCATGTTGGATTCTTTTTATTACCCAGCCATAGGAATCCGCTACTGGCGTTCTAAAAGTTGAGCTGGGCATCCTGCTTCTATTGTGGAAGATTGTCTGGATAAGGCCTACAGGTATTCCATCTGATTTCTCTGCTGTC
Source organism: Crinia signifera (assembly GCF_055691185.1). Classification (NCBI taxonomy): domain Eukaryota; kingdom Metazoa; phylum Chordata; class Amphibia; order Anura; family Myobatrachidae; genus Crinia; species Crinia signifera. Next base: position 68,937,944 of record NC_139228.1, read on the forward strand.
AATACAGGCGGTGACTCCAGTAAATCCCCCATCCCACATGGACTAAATTGTGTATTTGACCTTCATGAAGTGATTGAGGGGCTTAGCTGGTCAGACAAAGTTGCCCCTGGTCTCTGGGCATTGCATAGACTCTTGCTATCTTGTTGTTCTCTCCCGTCATGTTTCTTTAGCTTTTTGGCAAGTAATCAGATTTACGTTTTTGATAAATCATGTTTTTTTAGATTACAAAAAGCCTATGCAGCTTAAATTGGCAAATGCCGTAATCTGTTCTGTTTCTGAAGGCCATGAAAGGAAGAAGAGAACCCCGGCCAGAGCACCGGTACCTCTCCCCTTTTCTGCAGAATCTTTAGGAGGGATTGGGGGTGCTGTGTCTGTAGCAGTTACTTTCCCTGCGGCTGCTCAAGGTGACTTCTGCAGGGCTGTTAAGTGCTCGGAGTAAAGTAATTAGTCGGCAGAAAATAACCGCGGCCTTCTGTATTTTGAGTTATTGATTTTCTGCAGAGACTTCTCCAGCTGTATTTCTTTTAGATTACAATTGGCTCCCTTTTTGCTGTTCGGTTGTTGCAGTGATAAAGAGGCTTTCTGGATGGGACGGGTAGGAGGGCTTTGTCATATTGCAGGAATAAATGGGAAAAAAAAAATATATATTACTGGGTATTTGGCCTTACTGCTATTTGCTCCAGTGTGATGCTCTTATATCCTCCCACCCTGTATCTTGCACCCTTCAGAGCGGTCACGCCTGTTCTACATGCAGAGAATGGCATCTGGAGCCTGTCACTTTATTTTCCCTAGCCTAGGAATGAACAGCTGATGCTCCAGTGTGCGCGGTTGCCGGCCTGGAAGTGACCTCTTGGTATGTGGAAGGAGTGTTTACCAGATAAACATTTGTTACCACAGGATTATAGTAATCTCTTACCTGAGCGAATGCTCTTAATGTGCCCATGGGTAACTGCCAGCCTTCTGGAGGGGGGTTCCTGAATGTTTGATTTTAGAGCAATAGCTGTCAGCCCATGCTGAACGCATGTAACAATATATTCTGCCCCAAATACAGTGGTGCGTATGTACTACAGTATGTCAGACACATGCAGGCTCAGTGATCCGGGTAAGCCTGGTAGATTCTTCAAACCTGACTGGAAACTGCTGCCGCTGGGCTTGGGCAGTAGCCCTCGTTCCTCCTTTCACACCACATGTAGTGGCTGATGGCCCGGCTGTGGGAAAGAGGTATATCTGGGCATCTGGACCCCCCCCCCCCCCCCCTTGTGTTTGCCAATGTGTTTTTTTTTTTTTTTTCTAATAAAACTGAAACCAAATGCAAGAAACCAGGGCTACAGTAGCAGGATTTCAGTGTCATTGAATGATAGGCAAACCCATCCTCTGATTAATACACTGTTAATGTTTGTATCACAATAAGGAGGGTACTTGCATTGCACTGGTTAATTGGGTTATTATTGATATAGTTCTGTCCCTGCCCCATAGAGTTTCTGTATCTAGCTGTCCTTTGATTTGCGGTCTGAAGCCACCGTGTTCCTGTCATTGTCACTGGGTTTCCTCCCCGACCTGTCATGTTTGTTTTTCCTTCCTCCTGGTGGTAAGCCTCTTCAGAAGGAGAACGGAGGACTAGGTCATTCAGTCTTGTATGTCGCCACTTTCTCTGAGCCCGTACTCCACTAGCTGGGTCTCTGCCACATGCAATGCATCATACAGTATGGAAGCCATCCTGCTGCAGCCTCATCCGGACAGTCACATAAGTTATATAGTGGGAGGAGCAGGGTCCCCAGCAGCACAGAGAATATCGGGAGATGAGGCATGTGTCAGTGAGGACAGTGCTGCATGTGACAGGGGCAGTGACATGATGTGAGGAGGGGAATGGAGGCAGCAAGAAGCCACAGACAAAGTTATATAGTGGGAGTATATCAGGAGATGAGTCGGGACATGGCTGAATGTGACTGGGGGCAGTGACATGATGTCTGGCCCTTGCTTCTGTCTCCTGCAGAGGTCTTGTAGGTGGTGCTACTAGTAATATTACCATAAGGGCGGACGCTGTACCTTCAGCACCTGATCTAGCCACATTGGTGGTTACCTGCACAATCTGATTAGTCTGGAAGCCTCAGCACGCTGCTCCTCTGCCCTACTTGCAGATTGATTTCCCCTTTGTAGAGTACCTGGGTCACAGGACAATGAGCTGGGCCTGGGCCAATAGTTAAACTGTTCAGTTGACACAAACAACAATTACAGGATTATATCTGATATCTAGGAGTTGGTCACTTGTTTGGTAAATCTGTTAAGCGTGCTGTGCAGGTTTCTTCATTACAGATCACAAGCTTCATGTAGCTGAGCACTTTATGTCCTAATTCAGGCATGAGCAACTTGTGGGTCTCTAGCTTTGGGTGAAACTACAAGTACCAGCATGCCTTGCCACAGTTTTGCTATTAGAGAATGCTAAAACTGTGGCAATGCATTCTGGGATGAGTAGTTTCACAACAGCCTGGAGAGCCACCGATTGCCCATGCCCGTCCTGAATGTAATTATTATTATTATTTTTTTTTTTGTGCAAAACCTTTTTGCATTAAATAGTGCAAAGGAGGATTGGTCCCATGTCACAGTTCCCTTCTCTTAGGAGTGATAGCGAGGCAGTCGCCCACCCAGACACGAGGTTACTGCGGAATGTTGGCCAACTGCCTCCCTGGTTGTTCTTTTTGCCACCCTATTATATGGTATTGGGGGCATTAAGGTGCAGGAGAGAGAAAGTACAAACCAATCCGCTTGTCATGTTATAGGCTGTTTGACAATTTTGGCCCGGTTATTGCACTCCTGTAATCTAATTGAATTGCCCCAGTGGCGTTTCATGTTTACATGCAAGGAGGGTATTTCTCTTCGCCTTCGCATTTAGCCATTTTGTAATCTAACCGGTTGGTCTCAGGCCGAGGAAAGACTGGAGGAGTTGCCCGTAGCAACTGTTCTTCTGAGGTAGCATTTGAGTACATACATAAACTATGTAGAAGCAGATGGATTGTTATGGGAAACCTGTCCACTTCCCTGCTCACTTCACCACTTGATATGTCAAACCCTCAACATTAACATCCCCATCGTTTGGCAGCAATAACCAGGCGCAAGGCCAGTGAATGGGTAAGCTGCCGTCTAAAGAGCATTGGCTCATCCCACAAAATGGCTGCCTCCTACGGTGTGGACTTAAGTCTGGGTAACAGTCTCTTGTGTGCCAGACCATGCCCAGAACCGCTTCAGCAGACGACTAGTTGGTATTTGTCCACCCAGCAAACTGGTATTTTTGTGTTTCACGTGTCTCGCATTGGTCAGTAGCGTGGAAGGAATGGCCGCTCACTGTGACCGTTAACATCTCCATAGTGTTTACAAATGGCCCCAACCGGATTCCTGTCAGAAACAGATGTTTTCATAATGTGACTCTGCTTCCTGAGGATGTATTCCCGCCCAGCTCTGCCTGTGACTCGTGCTGTCAGCCGACCGAGGCGACTATTTCCATACTCTCTCTGCCTAGAAAACCAGACGTTATCCTGTCACTGAGCGATCATCTGGTCCTGTCATGTGCAAGACTCGTGTCTCTGCATTAAAGTTGTCTGTAAATGCAAATCGTTGCTCTTGGCAACCTCTGCTTGTACTCTTCCATAAATGTGTTGTGTGGGGTTGAAAAATGATCTTTTGATCTATATATACACCAGCTGCTAAGATTGCCGGATACTTCAAGACGTCCATATTGGATGCGCGCCTATACCCCTTGATTGCCTGGCAGGTCTGCCTGTATGTGGACAGTGGCTGCGTTACCAGTCCCAACTGTTGTAGGATCTGCGGGAATGCTGCAAAGTTACCTGAAATGTAACTTTCACTCTGATTCCATGTTAAATCTGATTTTCAGAACGATTGCAGGGCGGTGTCTCCAACTTTCACTTTCATACAGGCTGAAACTTCCACTCAGAGGAAAAGTCAAGAGTGTCCATTGTGTGATGTAAGGGGGAAGTGATGATTACTGCATTTCATGGAAAGCACTTGTCAGGGGGGGGGGGGGGGTAGGAGTAATTTGTGTGGGATATAGGGGAAATGCCGGATCATAGTAATGTCATGAATCATAGGGCTGGTCAGCATCGCACATAGCGGAACCAGAGGTCTTATTTATAACCTAAAAGAACTACATGACCTGGTGCTGATCTGGTGTTTAATTACACTCTCATGTTACACTCTCATGTCCTGGGCTAACTCAGCCCCTGATATAAACATAGAGAACACAACCAGAAGAATGGATATAAATTTATAGAATTAACCATTTCTTATATAACTCAGCAGATTCCGTTGTGATTTACAATAGGAGACAGTGATACAACAAACTGGGTATTTACAGACAGTCAAACTTATGAGGGTGGTAGCCAGCTACTTATTGCTGTGATAAATAGATTTATTACATTAAATTAACACCGGCTGGTGTACTCTAAAATAACACGAAATGCAGCTGAGATGGTTGTCTGCTGTAGTCCCAGCTGTATACAGTCACTAGGGTGACCTACAAAATGTTGACATGCGTTAGGTTGACCACTGAAGGTCAACATATCAAAAGTTGACATGATTTAGGTCGACATTAGGAAGGTTGACAAAAAAAATACTCATGATTTTTTTTTTTTTTTTTTAGACCTGGGGTTACAGCATGGTATATGGAGGCGAGGGGTGCCCAATATATAGGGGGCAGTATAGGGTGGGGTATACATTTTTTATATATATATATATATATATATATATATATATATATATATATATATATATATATATATATATATATATATATATATATATATATATATATATATATATATATAATTACCCTCCAGTGGCTGGCCCTACAGAGGGGGAGGAGCAGTGTGCCTTTTAAAAAAAAAAAAAAAAAAAAAAAAAAATTTTTTTTTTTAAATCTGTAGATAACTTTAATCCAATATTCTAATCAATATATGGGTGCTGAAGCTATCTCTGGCGTTTCTTGTACCGTAGGAAAGGCTGCGTTCTATAAGGGGGAACCAGCAGCTGGCAGACCTTGGGTATCGCTGATGTTGTGTCCTGGTACAGGCGGCATTTTGCTATTGCATTTCTGTTGGTTAAAATATCCAGCTTCTAATCTATTTTGCCTGCCCACCAGTCTTATACATTGCTATAGTCAGTGTAAATGTCTTCTAATGACAGCTATAAAGTTTTGAAGTATAGGGACGGAGGACTGTCCAGAGAATGTGCAGGAGTTTGGCTAAATGAGCCTTTTCTATTACTAGTGTGACCTCCCAAATACACCGTGTCTCTAGGCAGACCGAATCACAGGATCATGCTGCACACTGCTGGGACTCTTGCTTTATGTATATTTTGGTTGTGTTTGGTGCCCCACAGCCCCTACCATACTCTTCAATCTGTGTGCAAGGCAGCGTTATCTGCATGCTATCCCAGCCCCCTCCCCCATGATATGTACAGTAGAAGCGTATACACAAGTGCCGGAGCATTTGCACTCTGGGAACACATTGCCTGTGTCTGGTCTCTGCATATAGCCCATAGTGACGTACCCCGCTGCTGGCTGAGCTCCCCAGCAACCATCTGGTTTTAGTTTACACTTTCAGGTATACTGAATTGATACTGTAATGGTTTCCATATATCTGCTGGTCCTCCTGAAATTACCTTTTGGCGCATGAAATAATTACAGTGACATGACTACTTTTTCAAAGCCCCCCCCCTAATGTCTTGCCCTGCGTCAGTGGAAAAAAATGTATTGCTTGCCTCTGTTGTTGTTTCCAAGTTCTTTTTGCCCTTAGATACAGCGGTGAATCTGCTCTGTCCATATAATAGTGTGAACAACTTGTCATATCCAATGGCAACAAAACTGGAAGAATTCTCTGAACTCTGTGAAATTTCTATCGCTTTAAAAAGAGAACTGGCTTCTGTGGTATAATGTATTTATCACCGTTTCCACAATGTGTGTTGGGCGGTATCTGTATAGAAGTCTATATGCAAAATGTAGCACAGAGACCTTACGGTTAACTAGTATATATGGGGTGATTCTGGTTGGGTTGCAAAAGCAAACTCCTTCTTTAACGGACAAAACCATGCTGCACTGCAGGTTGGGCAGATGTAACAGGTGCAGAGTGTGTTACATTTGGTGAGTTATATTGTTTCTGTGCAGGGTAAATACTGGCTGCTATATTCTTAAGGTCCATACACACTAGGTGATTATGCCCAGTGTGTAGGGACAACGATGGGGTGCAAAGCCGCTCAGTGTGTATGCACTGTCCCCCTGCCTGGCGCCGTCACTGGGGGGGAGGACGGCTTTGCATAGCGCATAATACCAGCAGATGCACGCTCCCGCATCATCACCAGGAAAGCCGCCTAACAGCGCTCATTGCCGGGGCATACACACTGGGCGGCTTTGAGCTGAAAACCGCTTAAACCTTCTGTTTTGAGCGGCTTTCAGCTCAGTCGCCCAGTGTGTATGGGCCTTAACACTGCACTTTTTAGATTTCAGTTTGAACACACTCCACCAGTTTGAACACACTCCACCCAAATGTAACTCTCTGCACATGTTACATCAGCCCCACCTGCAGTGCACATGGTTTTCTCTATTTAAAACCACCCCCATAGTTCCTCAGCAAAACAAAAAGTTGACGCATGTAATTTTCTAAAAACCTTATCCCTTTTCACCTTCTGATGTCCACCTATTAACAGTCTGTCTAGATCAGGGCTGGGCAACACCAGCCCTCCAGATGTTGATGAACTACACATCCCAGGATGCTTTGCATTAGTTTTGCTATGTGGCCATGCTGAAACTGATGCAAGGCATGTTGGGATGTGTAGTTAATCAACATCTGGAGGGCCGGTGTTGCCCAGCCCTGGTCTAGATGCTGCTTATCCTTATTCCCGCACACCCCCACGTTGTAGTGGACATATAGGTAAGGGAAATCTCAATCTTTGAATAGTTCAGATACTGAAGTACAACTAAAATAAAACATTTAAAAAATTCATTTAAGGGGATTCTGTTTTGAGGATTACTGTCTGGCACGGGGAGCGATGTGTGACACAGGCCTACTGGTGACGTGGCCATAAGACCTGAAATAGTTGTGAACAGTAATTTGCTCCAGATGTTTGCACGGACGAAGCTGATGGATTCCAGAGGCGATCTCTTCTGTTTGGATAAGCCCCATACGCTCCTGTGTGGGTGTTACACTTTATTTTTAATTATATATATATATATATATATATATATTTCCCTTATTTTAAAATGTCTTATCTTATTATGAAGTTACTACTTGTGTTATAGATGTGTGGGTTTTTACATTTTTTTTTAATTTTTTTTTTTTTTTTTTTTTTTTTCTAACTTGTGAATCCTAACCTGAAGCAATGCCAGCTGCGCTCAGGAATTGTGGGAGATCTTTAACAATGACTGGAATGTTATTACTCTCCCGTACTCTCCAAATGTGGTAATGTTTCACTGTACATCTATCCGCTCTAGGCCTACAACTGTACAATATGTATCTGTGGGGGCGGAGCAGGACTTGTGCGTTGTGAAGGTCTCCTTCAATGTGCTGTGTTGTGAACAATGAAGAAAGCACTGACCATGGAATAGCGGATTGCTTCTGCTAAGTTACCAATGCTGTCTGCGTTTGTTGCTGATGCTTGGTTCAGGAGCATGCAAGATGCGTGCGTTCCAGTCTGCACTGGCGCCAATGTCCTTGCGACTGCATGTCATCTTTATGGCTGTTGCGGCCATTTCTGTCCACCCACTGATTCCGCAGCTCTGCCCTCTGATCAGGGACCGCTGTACATAGTGCTACCCATACACTTGTACAATGTGCAACGAATCCAATCGAGTCTTATGGTGCAAAACTTGCCCCTTTCAGCACCCAATGGCGCATCGGGTGCTGGAAGAGGGCGGGCCAAGGGCGTCAGAGTTGCGTAGAACTGGGCATCCCTCTGGCTGATCTCTCTCAGCCAATCAGAGGGCTGCCCAGTGTTTTAAAAATTCTGCCTCCAGCGCTACTCTACTCTTCTGCCCGTCCCCCTCTACGTCACCAGCGGTCCCTCCGGCCCTCTCTTCCCAAACCCCACGCTGCCGAAAGCGTTCCCTCCGCCCCCCACTCACATGCAGTTGTTCCTACAATTCAATAGATATTATATACAGCACATACTGTCTATTGACGCGACCTTCAACGGTGTGTCCGTGCATCGTGTCAAATGGTCCCTTTAAAAAATGCATACAATCATTTGCTTTACCGGCCAGATGTGGTAGAAATTGAATGATTGCATGCAATATCTCACAAGTGTATGGGCAGCAGTAGAGACTTTCTTTCTATGGGTTACTGGGTCTGAGCTGGTGTTAGATGCTCGCCGCCTGTTCCGTTTATTTTCTTTCACTGGTGATTTTTATATTGGTGCCGAACCAGAGTGCATGTTTTTAATACTTGTAATGCGTCCACTCAACACCTGTGACTTCGCTCCGCAATATAGATCCACGTAATGCTATCGTGTAGTAGTACTTAACCCTTTAAATGCCAAGTGAATTTGTCAAAATAGGTGTGAAATTGACAAGCAAACATTTTTATTCATTATAATGATGATGTTCTATAGGAAATCTGTTTTAAAAAATATATATAGCAGATATCTTGAACATCTCTCGCAGATATTGGTACTCAAAGGGTTAAGTAAGTTTTGTGTGTGCGTGTGCCTGATGAGCATGTCACAAATGGAGAGCCCTGTGATTATATTACGTAGATCCTATTTGCAGACCCCTACATGTGAGCTGATGTTTCTTCCCGACGTTCTATGACCTTTCACAGGGAAGGGTCTGGTAGGTACCATCCATCGGCAGAGTTTTACGGCTACCGGATCTGTAAGAGGTCGATAGACTAAGGCTGCTGTATGCTTAGCTTTGGAGAGCAATAAAGTACAACCAACCAGCTCCTGTCATTTTTCAGGTAGAAACGGATTGGCTGGTACTTTATATCTCTCCAGTGCTTAGTACATAGCCCACCTACGTTACACTATTTAGCTGAATTTTACTTTGCTTACTCTAGTCCACGGCACTCTGTCACTCGACTTGGTAAGGGTGGGCATTGGTTACTTAGCAACAATCAATGTTCCCATTGGTTGGAAATACATTTTACGTCTACTTGCGGGTTTCCGATGGTTGCAATGGCACCTTTGAAGTGAATTTACTGGAAATTAGTAGTTTTAGATGCAATACAGATAGCATCTCTGTGTGGGATCACTCTGCTATGGAGGAAGTGCACGCGAGCCAGGGGGCACCCGGACAGCTGCAGTGTATCAATGCCCCAGAGCTGCTGGGTAACTCCTTCCTGCGTGCATTATGCTAATGACTTCATTAAATCTAGCCAATTCTATTGCTGCATATGGTCAAACAGGTGAGCGACACTCTGGCACAATTCTCAGTGTCTCAGGAGTTGACACCTTGTGCCACATCCAGTACACGTCTTGTGCTGAATTTACTGAATGAGTCTCCGGAGTTGGCAATACCAGGCTGAGCTGTGGGCCTGCAGCACAATTACAGAACGGGCTAACTTTCCATAGCCCGGTGCCAAACCGACCCAATATAATTGTTCCTTTGTCTGCTGCACACAAACTGCAATTGTCCCTGTAGTCTTGGAGTGCAGCCCTCAAATGTACAAGCTCCAAGTGTGTGTGTGTGTGTGTGTGTGTGTGTGTGTGTGTGTGTGTGTGTTTAAAAAAAAAAAAAAAAAATCGCATCAACCTTTCAGAACTTCAGTTTCTAGATCTTCCGTCAGGATGATAAAATGAACAAGAACTTCCATTTGACCACGTGTGAAGATACCGAACAGACATCACAAATGTGTACATTACACCCATCACCATAACAACGCCCAAATACAGCAGCCTGGGAAGATTACAACATCTAGCAGTGGAAGCATAATGGCACAATATTACATTTCTTGTTTAGCTGTAACAAGATTAATATCCCATTGTCCACATGGTTCTACATAGATGTCAAATAGAAAATTAGCTGCCAACATGAAACCTAGAAAATGGAAATAATCAGGAGCCGTAGGACATGTACAGGGTGATTCCTTACAAAGAACCCCAAATACCATCAGGACCACAATGTAAAGAGAATGTGATTATTGCATAAACCTGTAATGCTAAACCAGGGTATCTTTATTCCTGCAAATAATAATAATAATAATAACCATATATTTTGAATGTCTCTTCTTCAAAGTTATGAACTGGAAACGTCTCTATCATGTCTTGTCTGGCAGCCTAGGCTGGGTTCTGGGTGTGATGTGTTACTCAAGTTTCTGTAACCTTGGAAACCATTGCGCTGACTGGCCACGTTATCGTTTGGCTCAGACTGATCTTTGACTGCGATTGGTATATTCTGCCAACGTGTCAACTTGCGTTCGAGATTGAGACTTCATGTAGGCACAAAATTCCTTAAAATCCCGAGATTAGTGGCTATTGCACTGCCAAGCTTACTTTATTTTCTATATCCTTCATGAATTCCAAGTACGGCTAAATCTCTCTTGAGATGCTGCTGATTTGGTTTCGGATATGGCTGTAGAGTGAGTGAGTGTGTGTGTGTGTGTGTGTGTGTGTGTGTGTGTCTACCCTGCACAGTTAGTGCATACATTGTTGCAGTGGTCTTATGTGCATTATTACAGCTGTCTCCACTTTAGCCCCACTTGCTTCTAATCCTATGATAAATACCATCTGGGTCATTGTTGCTAGAACAGGCGGGTTCATTAGCTTTACATTATCAAAGCCCTTTTTATCACCATTACTTAGGTGAGTATTTGATCTCTCTGCTGGACGTTTGATAGAATTGTTGACTGATGCAAAATGAGATTGCTTTCAATTTGAACTGAACCCAGAACCCCTGATTGACCAGTGTCCCTGTGCTTTTGCTTGCTCTCCTTACTTAAGGTGCCCACACACTAGAACAATTTTTTTTATTTTTTGCAGATTTTCCGATAAATCAGCCGATATATTGTCCTATGTTTACCGATAATTGGTCGAAAATCGACCGATAACGGTCCGATGCGCGCTCCTGTCGATCTTTTGCTAAATCTTCTGATCTTGTATGCTGCACGAAAGATCAGAAGATTTAACAAAAGATCCATAGAAACGCACACGGGATCTTAATGCCCGGTACACACCAGGACGACCCGCTCACGATGCACATAGTGAGCGGGTCGTCCAACCCACTCACAATCATGTGGAGCTCACGATGTGCACCAATCTGATCACGACCCGCACCCGGGTGTATGGTTGTTTTCAGATCCTACCTGCTGCAGGTAGGATCTGAATAACGACCGACCAACCCACGGGGCCGCACATCGGATCGGGATCGGACCAGAACAGGCAAAAAAGGGCCCAATCTACATCCAATCGGTCGGGATTGGATCTAGATTGATGGGATTGGGCTCTAGTCGTTCTGGTGTGTACCCTGCATAAGAAAAATCTTTGGTAAAGATGTGTGCTTGCCTGAAATCTTTTGTCAAAGATTTAAATGCTAATTTATGCGCACATCTTAAGATCCCAGATCTTTCTAGTGTGTGGGCACCTTTAGCCTTGGCACCATTCCCTGTCCTGTGCCCATGTTTTCCAACGCCCAATAGATAATTACTTAGCCAAATAATTGATATTTGCAGGTAGCAAATCTGGGTATGGGCACATCCCCAGTATGCCGGGGGGGGGGGGCGCGCGCGCGCAGTCTAGCTAGGGTCGTTGGTCTCTGCCACATGAGGTGGAGGACCCTACAGACCAATCTCCCAACTATTGGGATGAGTGTGAGGATGAGACCTTCTGCAAATCCTTTTTTATTTTTTAACGGTCCTGGCTTTGTAACCTATTTTGAGCCGGGATTGGGTCAGGTGGCATGCTTTTCCTTTTATTCCCTCAGTCTGTGTCCCTACAATATGTTCTTGTAGGAATATATGTCAATACTCTGCCATGCAGCGCCAAATGGGTTCTATCGCCCAAATGCCATGAATGGAGGTGGTGAGGAGAGATGTGCTGGCTGCAGTGACCTTTATTCTCGCCTATCCTATGGTATACGGTCACTAGATTGACATGCATTAGGTCTACCGCTGAAGGTCCACAGGACAAAGATCAACGTGGGTCGCGCCCCCCCCCCTTTTTTTTTTTTTTTGTACCAGCAGACGTGGCAGCCCTATCATCCACTAGTCCGTGAAGGGGACACAGTGCACCCATTTTGAGTGTGTCGGCCTAAGGGCTTTGTCTACCTTCCTGTGGCTGACCCAGTAAATCACACCCTATCCTATATGTTACACTATCTGGCTCTTTTTTACTGTCTCTCTTATAGTAATTCTGTATCGGTATGTGAACCTCTAGTGTGTGTGTGTGTGTGTTTGGGGGTTCCTCCATATTGCAGAGCAGCACTCGTGTATCTGCTGCTGTTATCTGACTTCTGTTTATTGGAGACTTAAACCACTCCGGAATCTTTCTGATCTTTAAAACCTTAAACCTCCCAATCAGCTGTAAAGTGAGGACAGGAGATCAATACCCAGATTTGTGAGGTGAAAGCTGCCTCCGAGATGCCAAAGATGATGGTCTCCAGGTTTATGGCTGTTTACAGGGGAAGAGAAAGTGCTGTCCTGGGTTCTGATAAGATGACCACAGATATGGGCTCCCTGCAACATTGTGTGTACACACACACACACACACACACACACACACACACACACACACACACACTCTCTGTCCTTGCGCTGTTCTGTACACTCACAACAATGTGTCTTCACGCTGTACTAGACACTCACTCTGTTCTATATAACCTGAGTGATGCCCCTTTCCCACTGCAGCTCTTAAACGGTAATTTGCCTTTTTAAATGGGTAGAGCTGCAGTGGGAAAGCTCCAGGTTGCTTTATCCGGTTAAAAACACTGGGTTTTTTTAAACTGGTAAAAAGCAGAGTTTTACCCGTTTAAAAGCTTTTTTTTTTGGCAGTGGGAAAGGGGTACCCGTAAAAAAAACAAAAAAAAAAACGTCATGGGGTCCCCCCCACTGCCGTAACCAGCACCAGGCTGAAAGAACCAGGGCTGGTAATAAAAAATCAGGAAACCCGACAAATAGGGCTTCGCTGATTTTTTTTTTTTTTTTTTTTTTTTTTTTTTTTTTTTTTTTTTTTTTTAACCAGGCTCCAGGTCCGGGGCTGGTTCCCAAAATACGGGGGACAAAATGACTAGGGGTCCCCCGTATTTTAAGAACCAGGCCAAACCAGCCAGCAGGGTAATGCCACAGTCGGGGGGAGACTTTTTATACAAGTCCCCCCCGGCCAAAGCATTCAGCCCTCTGACCGGTCAGCCTGGCCAGGGGCCCTGGGGGAGTGGGGACCCCCCCCAATGAAGGGGTCCTCCCCTCCAGGACTTACCTGCCCAGGCTGAAGCCTGGTGCTGTCCCCGATGCCCCTGTGTGACAAAAAGAGCTTTTAAACAGTAATTTACCGTTTAAAAGCTGCAGTGGGAAAGGGTCTTTATGGCTCTTACCCGTTTAAAAAAAAGGGTCACTACCCGTGTAGTCAGTGGGAAAGCAGCATAACAAGGATATATCCTGTTTAGTTTGGATATTACCCCCTACAGAGTGGATGTGTCACAGATAGTGACGTGTCCTATGTTTATAAATTCCAGACGGTCTAGTGAATGAATATCCCCCCTCATACTTTAATACTGGCCATACGTTAGCACAACCTGATCGTAAGCAGGTCGTAGGAGCGAACCAGCGATCGTATGTGCATTAAAAGCTTACGATCACAAACAAAGCCGACAGATCATACATATGCTGCACGTATGATCTGAGGATCGACCCGCAGGACTGCATCGTACTGATATACCTCACAATGTGCACATCGATCGCCCGACTTGTTGAAATTGTGCATTTGGGCCTGATTTCTTTTTGAGGCCACAATAAGATTCATGGCCGTAGACTTGGCCTAATGAAAACTAATTTGTTGGCTTTACAGAGCTGTAGCCTAACTAAAGGCATTCCACAGTCCATGCTTTAGGGATATTCCTGCTTGTGCACAGATTATAGAATTACACTGACTGAGGTACTGATGAAGTCACCTGTGCATAAGCAAAAGAAGAGGTGGTGCATCTGATAACTGTCCCCCTTGTGCCAGAATTCTAGAATTGCAGATGGGGAAGCGCATTCCTCTTGCTGAGACCCAGGGCATGGACTTCTGTGAGGAACATGTATGTTGTGTGGAAACGTGACCTTGGCCTCACGCCTGCACTGATGGCGGGTGGGCTGTGCAGCTTGAGCAGTGTTTATATTTGGGGTCTGATGTAAGCATCCAGAGTGGTGTCCTTGAGCTATTATTGAGGCGTGAGGTATGTGACCATAATCCCATTTATCGCATTAGTTTAATGTATTCCGTTCTCTCACCGGCTGTGTCTTCCGCAGAACGCCATTCCTTATCGGGTCACCTCGGCAGTAAGAGCGGGGTCCTAATTGTAATGCTGCATGTGTAAGAGGCGCTTGGGATGGCATGACGACATCCCTGTGGGGGCCTAATGCTCACAGGAGATGTCGCTGCACGGGTCGGGAGGAACCGTGACTAGAATATAAAGTGATCAATTAATGGAGCGACTGATCCAGTTATGTGCTCCACCCCTGTGCTTGCGTACAGTGCAGCAGCATCTGTACGGCTCAGACTCCCATACATGGGATAGGGACGGGTCCTCGGGTTTTACATTTGTTGTTTTGTGTGTGTGTGTGTGTGTGTGTTCCTTTTTTGTTTTTAATCTATCTGCTGTTTAATTGAGGCAGGCCTGACAATGATTTGCTCCCAGTGTCTGGTCCCAGAACCAGTCACAGAGTTACTTGTGCTGCTGTGATCAGCCCATGACCCCTGACCTCTGGCTGCAAGGATGCTCTTATATTGTCTAGGAAACCCTCTAGGGCAGGTATAGGCAACCTGCGGACCTCCAGCTGTTGTGATACTATGCATGCCTTGCCAGAGTATTGTTCCGAAATGCTAAAACTATAGCAATGCATGCTGGGATGTGTAGTTTCACAACAGCTGGAGGTCCGCAGGTTGCCGATCACTGCTCACGGGTGCAAGACCTGTATTGAATGTGGGTACTGTAGGGGTACATGTATTGTATTATGGCCCTCTAGGATGTGCTCAGTCTGTATTGTGTGGATAGGTGTGCTCTGTCTGTTTTTTTGTATGGCAGGCTTTTTTTTTTTTTTCTTGCATATTTTGTGATCCTTCCCTGCCTAATCCTATGTATCTGCAGTATGATGTGCTGATCACTTACACAATTTGCTTTTTATTCCCCGCAGATGTGAAGAGAGACTGGTCTGACCATGCATTGTGGTGGGAGAAAAAGAAAACTTGGCTCCTTAAAACCCACTGGACCTTAGACAAGTACGGTATCCAGGCAGATGCCAGGCTGCAGTTCACCCCTCAGCACAAGCTGCTCCGCCTGCAGCTCCCGAACATGAAGTACGTGAAAGTGAAGGTCAACTTCTCTGACCGCGTCTTCAAAGCCGTCTCGGACATCTGCAAGACCTTCAGTAAGTAGCGAGGAAGGTCCCCTCGTGGGGCAGCAGCTGTCTGATGGGACTGTGTTAGCGTATTGGTGTTTATGGCCTGTTTCGTGCCAATGTGTGGACAGGAGACGAGGCTAACGAGGGGCTGCCGATTGTCTCACATCAGCGTGCTGCAGTTGTGTTCTCCTGTCTCGGGATAGACCTTGTGACCTGCAGTAGTACGGTGATTAGTATTTGGCCTCCTTGCTTATTAGTGGAGTATCATTACCCATTTTCTCTCTTGTGACCTTGGTGTAAAACGGTGACCCTCTGTTACCTTTTGCTTTGTGTCGGTCTATGCCCCGTTGTGAGTCATGTAAGCTGGCCTCTGTCTTGTTTTATTCCCACCTGTAAATCGCAGTGGGTTATGCTGGCACTATAGAATTATACTTATTTACATTTGTATCGTATTGCCAGGAATGGAGAGAACTGGCGCATGGGTAAAAGGTTCTGTAAACCGTAGCAGCCAATCAAAGTCTGCTATTCATGGTGTACACTCAATGACAGCGCTAGAAAAGGCAACTGCAGGTTTTGCGCCCAGTCAACAGTGTTTGGGTGTTAATTGGTGCAGATCTTTATAGTACCTTTTTATGGCGAGAGGAAGGAGATGAGTGGAAACACTTTGTTAGAATGCCGCGCACCCCTGGTGAGGATAAGGGATAATATCTGGGAATATGTAACTGACGGGTTTTATCACAGAAAGCCATGTGTGTGTAATGTTGCTGCAATGTCGCTCCCCCTCTGCATATATCCCATGTGACTGGGGAACAATATACACCATTCAGTAGAACATCTCGGTAGGGGGTGTCTAATATCTCCAGAATGCAATGTTTTTCTTGTCGTAAAAACCTAGACTTCATGTGGTCTTATTTTAGTGCCACCGAAAACGGGAAGCTTGTTTTCAATCCGACACAGCAGGGGGCGTTCAGTTGCTCATGGGCGGCTGATCGGTGATAATCAATGGGTGCTGGTGGTCACTATTTCTGTTGGCACCCTGTTAAGGTGGTGAGCATAAATCTACCCAAAGTCTGTATTTCGGGTGCCCAGTATTTTCGAGTTTTGCTGCTTTGTCTAGGCCCACTGCATTTGGGCAAGGCATGTGTGATTGACGAGTGATGGTTGCCTGTAGTACAAGTGCCTATTGACTTAACTATGCCACTATTGATTCTTTCTAGTTGAAATTATTATTATTAAAATATATATATATATATATATATATATATATATATATATATATATATATATATATATATATATATATATATATATATATATATATATATATTTTTTTTTTTTTTTTTTTTTTGTTACCATTCCAAATCTGAGTCCTTTGTGGATGCTTAAGGTTCAAGGGTGCATACTACACTAATTGGGGGTCCATGTCTACATTGAAACAGTCGACCGTGTGTGTGTGTGGTGTTTTTTTTTTTTTTTTTTTTTTTTTTTTTCCTTTGGTTTTGTGTCGCTGTTTCAATGGACCCCTAATTAGTGTCGCTTGCACCTAAAACAGCCACATGGGTTTGAGTACAGTAAAGTATTAAAGTCCACAAAAAAAAGTAAAACTCATGACCTATTGGCTGTCTACCTAGATCCTGTGTAGACCGTTCTGTCTACACCTAAATGTATTAAGCCCCTATACATGAGATTGTGAAGGCAGCCATGGTCACTTGGCGCACGTGTGCACAATCTCTGCATGGTACACCCCGAATTCAGCACACGGGGCCCCACCATTGTGTAAGTAGCCTTCTTCTAAAAACGGTCCCTGATGCAAACCATCTGTTCCACTGTACTTCTACCAGTGTCGCCTAAAATGAGGATTTTGTCCAACATGATTTCACAATAGTTTCAACATTGCCTCTATAACGAGCGAGCCCGGCCGCTCCTGGTTGCACAACATCAGTCTCCTATTGGTAGAATACTGGAGCCTGCGGAGAAGGAATTTAGAGGACAAAAGTGATCGGCCTTTTATCTGTCTGGGTTCTAAGTGGTTGTTGTCTCGCTACCTCTTCATTTGTGTTTCCAGAAATTTGTTTGAAATAAACATGAAAGGCTGTTTGCCTGACTGTCACCGTGGGTACCTGTAGGTGTCCTTCACGATGATACTTACAGAATATACAGCCCTAATGGGCTGGAATTTAATCTGCTCCATAATTCAGACATGTGAAGGTGTTCTCCTGTGCGGATTTCAGGTGCTGCATGTTTGGTTGGTTTTGGTGATTCATTTTTTACAGGAGAGCAAAACCACTAAGTGCATTCAAAGCCCCGCACCGAGGTCCAAATCTGACGCCTGCCTTCTGCTCGTTTCATTTGGAGTCAGGCAGAAATGGTCTGTATCATACATAAAGGTCTACGTTTGAGCAACGATGACCCCTTTCGCTGGTGTGCCTACTGGTCAGGTATTCTCACCAATTCTGGCTATTTAACAAGTGGGGGTAAGCATGGACCAATCCGATTATCCAGCAAACCATCTGATTTCACTGGTTTCCCCCCTATCCCCATAGACTGCTATGAGGACTTCAAAGTAGATCTAATTTAGGAAAGTTTCCGGGGGATTGTGAGAAGAGCACTAACTTGTTGCGGTCACTGGCAAAAACCCTGAGATGAGACCTCAACCTTCACCCCTCCCCGGCCTGCACTGGGAAAACTATGCCTTGCACCCTGTTGCGGAGAATTGGGGGGAATTCAGACCTGATTGCGAGAAATTACCGATAGACTGCGCATGCGTACTGCCCACCGTACGCATGAGCGAGGTCGTCCTGCAACTTTTTTATTTTTTTTATTTATTGCTGTCTGGACGCCTGAGAAACGTTGGGAGTGTCAGGGAAAACGCAGGCGTGGCCAGGTATTTTATTGGAGGGTGTTATGTCAGCGCCAGGCCGGATATGCCTGTTTACATCGCTGCGGCTGAGTAAGTCTCTGGCTACTCTGACCCTGCGATGACGACTGGTGCACAGTGGGAAAAATAATTCGCTGGTGAGCATCTTACGAAGGCTTTGGACTTATTCGCACGGCTGTTTTTAATAATATAGCTAACATCGAGAGATAAAGCGACCGTCCTGCAGAGTCTTATTTACGGCTTCCCGCAACGTTTTATTGATCTAGTTAGTGTTCCGGGCGCAGTGATTACTCCGTGCCAGTTTGTATCCAGCTTTGCCGCCCTCAATTGATTTTTGTTTATGGCTTTTGCAATAGATCTGAAATGGCATCGGCTTTGTATCTCTATAAAACCCTTGATTGATGTCGCTGCGCTCGTTTAGCGGAGAAATGGAGGGTGACGTGCAGGTAAAATCATTCACTGTTACCCTCGCGCTACCTCCAAGCCTGTATTGATTAAGACTCGGGGGTCATAATTTTTAATCTACTAAGAAAAGGGGGCGGCGATGGTCAATCCCTGTGAAAGCTCCTGAGTGACTTCATTATAATCTGTCTCTTGTTCAGATCAATGTCCGCTGAAGGGTCTGCATTTAATGAGCTGGTATCAATATAGCTAATTGTGTAGGACTGTAGTGCGGATCCTGAGCAGCATAGGGGTGGCTTTGTTCTCCCTCCTCTTGGTGAGAGCCGTAAGAATGTAAATGCCAGACAGACGGCGATTTGTTAATAACAATATCTACTCTATTATGTGACCTTTTCGCTGTCTCTGGAACAATCGCTCAGTAACACTTTCATCTTGGGCTCCTTTCCCGACTCGAATTGTCTGCGGTCCGCCCATGCGATCATGCAGGCTGTCCAGGGACGAAAGTCTTCCCGTTGCGTTCGATCTAGGTATCTCCGTCACCAGCGGTTTCCAGGGACTGCTCCGAATTACTGCTACGCAACAAAACTGCTCCTCTTCAATTTTTGCGGTTTTATTATTTTGCGGTCATACTGTGTGTTGTCGTTGGGAAGCGACGCCATGACCGTATTCCGCGTCATGTTCTAGCGTTTCCGTTCTAATGGGCTTTTAAAATGTTGGTGTATTTGACAACTGGTGCCGAGTAAGAAGTTGCTGTAACCAGTCAGATTCAACTGTTTTTTGGTACAAACCAAAAATAAAATAGGCCTGACTGGTGTAAGTGGCCGCCCCTGTACTGGTAACCACTTATTATAAAGTGTAGACTGGCATAGGATATTTTTGCAAGAGGGTACCGCCCGAGAAGGGACTTCTCCTATGCCCCAGATGCGGGTCACACTTACATTCGGGCACCACATTCGGCAGTAACTAAGGATTGTATCCAGAGATAATGGGAACATCAGTACATTTATGTATCCCAGCGAGGAGCTAGGTCCCGGGTGTATTCTCCAGTTACTTGCCGTAAGGCTGGATGCTTTTGTGATCCATTACATCTGTTTATATTGCCTGCGTGTTTCCAGACAGTAGCATCCCAGAGGAATACCTTCCCTTTTCAACCTAATTACCCAGCTGTAAAAGCTCCATACTAAGCCCTAGCCAAGGGGGGACCTGGATTTAGTCCTCCGTAGGCCTGTTTTCTGATCGGCAGAGATGTTTGCTAGGAGCTGGCTTGTTTACAGAACTAATTGATCTACAGATCCGCAATTTTAACAATCCAGTGTGTGGTGGGGGATGGCGTCCTTGCATTAGTCCATTTTTAAATTGTAATGGAAGCTAATTATCGCCTTAAGCAAAGTGTATCTGTAACATCAACCCTCTTATCTTAGGTCAGTAGGAAATAAAGAAAATACAGTGCAATGTGGTCCAATGGTCTCCTAGTGAAAATGGCAAATTGAACCGTTTTCCATATGGAAAAGACCAGTGCCCACGCAGCAGAAGTACCCAGGGCCTCACCTCCCCAGACGGCCCGCATCTGGAATGGAGGCTGTTGCTAAGCTTTACCAAGCTTACCTACCGCTAATGTGACATGTCTTGCTATATGGGCAAGATCAGTGCATCGAATGGTCGCTGCCCGGCAGATGGAACAACGCACCGGCGGAGACCTCTCCCTGTATGTTCTCTGCCCTGTATGTTCTCTGCCCAATCTCTTTGGTATGAGCCATTCATGGAATCTTAGACATCCTTTTATTGTGGCATAGAGGCGGCTTGTAGAGTATAAGCTGATTAATCTGCACCAAGAAGTTGCTGGCACAATAAATTACACATCGTTTGACACCATTTTTTGGCTTTAAGGAGTCTTTGACATGAGCGTTTTTGTTTTGTAAATGATCAGGACTTGGAGCCAGGTGCAGAGTATCCCGTGTACGAGCAAAGGCTCAAACTGAGGAATTGGGGGCAATACCTGTATTAATCGTCCAGGAAGTTATAAAGTAGCATTTAAGGTCCTGGTAGAAAGAAGGTCGGCAAAGATTGATGCAAGCAATGTACCAACCTTATCAGGTCAGCGGCATCTAGATTGACAATCACGTGGTCCACCACTCTTGGTTGAAGGAGTCTAGTTAAATCTCCTAAAGATAGGCAACGGTGTCTAGATCGACCGGAATGAAAGTTGGGGCAAGCGTAAAGGGAACATGAACAACAGTCAAAAGGTCGAGTTGTTGGTGTGTGTGTGTGTGTGTTTTTTTTTTTTTTTTTTTTTTTTATATTTTTAGACTGACTTGATTCATACCTTACCATCTCAATGGGCATAGAGTTAGATGGACACCAAATAAGTGTCCAATGTCAGCAGATACCAAAAAAAACAAAAACTTGTGTCGACCTTGTAACTTTTATTCCTGATGATCTAGACTCTCTTTTGGTGTCTAACTAGACCCGTTCCACCGAGAGTGGTCGACCACATGATTGCCATTGATTCGCTATACCAGAACCGTATTACCGTGGAGGGAAGTGATTAGGGGCATTGCATCAAACCTTGGTGGGTCTGTGTATGCATCCCTTGGAGAGAGAAAGTACCAGCCAATCAGCTTGTGATAATTTTCAAACGCTGCCTGTAACATGGCGGCTAGTCTTCCTTTAGACTTTAACCATTTGTCAGTTACGCTGCTGGTGGGATGGGAGAGAACCACTGGTAGTATAGACCTAGAAGACATCTGTGTCCCTCCTACGGCCACACACACACTTGGGAGAGGTCTTGTCACTCTAGTGGGTGATGCGGCCTTTAAACCTCTGTCCCAGTACATAGTTAGCAGCTACACCCCCCTCCTACATCTGTTAATGGCTTCAAAGCCTGAAACCGGATACACTGTGGGCTTGTAAGCTGCTGCTGGGAAGGAGGGGTCCGGGTTCCCTTTATGGTGGCTGCTAATGAGCCTTGCCATTCAGCCTCTGCCTGAAGAACCAGTGTGTGTTGTAGTGTTTATACGTTGCTCTAGAGCCAAAATGAAGCACTTTCTGCGAATATGTTCACCCTCTGTCTGAAGGCAAGGATTGTTTTATCATTTAGGCTTTGGATGGTGCTTGCTGGACGGTCGATAGTCTAAAGGTCAACCATTATTGGTTGACATGAGTTTCACTTTTTTCATATTTGGATCTTTACTGTTCCAAAGTGGTACAACTTTATATCTAGACCCCTGTGTTTAATAAGCAAAGTGCGGGGACCTATAAATATTTTAGTATATCCTGCATGGGAGCTTTCATGCATGAAGAGACATCCCATTGAGTGGACATCTGTCTTCATAGAGATTTCAGTTGGCCAAGTGGTTCTTAATGACCGTCACATTCTATGTTTAAATAGTAACCTGTGAGGGGAAATTCAATTTCCGCAGGGTGTTGGCTCCCGGAGGTTTTCTTATTCCCTTGGTAAGCACCCACAGCTATGCATTTACTGCCTGCGATGTTCTAAGAATGGCCACCAGATATGCGATCCTTTCGATATGCCCAGCGACTTGTGATGTCACTCTGCTGAAATCCTATAGTGCGGTCAGCCGTGAACACATACAGATGTATATGTATCGATTTTTTTTAGATCTGCATGGGCCGTGCTGCAAGGAGAACCTGATCTAGGTTTGTGAGTTCTATCATTTGGTGCTATCACCAGTACACACGTGGACAGGTGCGCTCCATAATGTCAGCTGTAGGAATGACCACTCCCTGGCTGCCCAGCATTCAACATTGTAAAGCCTCTGTTTAAACGTGCATAGTCTTACCTAATTGACCTATATCTCGCTACATTCCCCACATTTGAGATGGAGATGGAGGGGGCGATGAGCATTTTTAGTTTATCCCCTACATGACTGTTGGCTAATAAATGGAGCATGGTGATTAGATGCTGTCTAGTATCACAGTCTGTGCCCAACCATGGCGATCTCTGAAACCTGGGCTGTAGGGTGGCTTGCGGAAGGCGTGTTGGAAGAAGTAGACTTCGACTAAACTAACATTGACCCGCGTGCTACTACATGGTGACGGTCCATCTAGATCTGATTGGGCAGAATTTGGGTGACCAGTGATATCCTGCAGGGCAAGGTGTGAGAACTTTAATGTCCTAGGACTACGGGTGACTTCTAACCTAATCTTATCCTGAGTTTGGCCGCTCTGTGCCTGTGCCATTAGATGGGTGTGGATTGTATTGTCGACCCGACTTAGGTTGACAAATGCGTTAGGTCGACACTGGTTTTTGACCTGAATGTCGACATGGATACAGTTGGAAGTCAACCGCAGCCACTTGTTTCGCTCGCAATGCTTGGGCACGGTGCCTCGCTGCGCTCGGCACACTATTTTATTCTCCCACCATGCCCTAGTGGATGGTAGGGCATGAAATACCGCCTGTCGGCTCAAACAGTGAAAACACCCATGTCGATCTAACGCATTTGTCGACCTAAGGACTGTCGCCCTAAGTCGGACTGACCCAGCTATTGCAATGTGCGTATTTTATCAGAACCACAATAATATGTGGTTTCCTAATCTGTTGTCCCGTTCTTTTTGCTGCATCTTCTTTATCGGTTGACCAACGCGAACCTTAAGCACCGATTTTTATTCCGGTCTTCCATGTTGTGTATCACTGGTCCCCGGACAGTGAGTTTAGGGATTCTATGAATATTTCTGTTTCCTAGCACTTTTTTTTTTTTTTTTTTTTAAATAAACCAAGAAAGTCCTCGGAATGGAAATGGTTGGCAGCATGTACTTATTAAACCCTAGGGAAGTGTGGGTACTGAATGTTCCATGGATTGTGTATAGCATTGCACAATGTACGCAGCAGCAGTGGTGGTCCTGTGTGACACTGCACACTCAACATACACAGCTGCAAACCACACACAACCTGTAATTGGGGAATAGCACCTTTCTTCTCATTTATGTACAAGTGAACCTGACACCGGACAGAGCTGGTGTGTGTTTAACCCTTCTGTGCGTGGCTGAATATACTCCCCATAGAAGGTATCCAGGTACAGGTCATTTAGTGGACACTGGCACTTCCTGATTTAGGTTTAACCCTGGATACTACAGATTTAGGGGTCATTCTTATTCCCTGCAATGTTTTCAGTGGTGCGAGTAAGTGTTGCAAAGACTCACACTCTTGTTCGCAGCACCACAGGGATGTGTGCCCGACTCTGCTGGTAGGGCACTAAAGGGGATGCGATATCGGGTGCTGTTGACGGCACTTACACACCATGGTGACGGCACCTCGCTTCTTGCGTTGCATTGACTCCATCGTGTCCAGGAAAAGTGCCTTGGACACCTTCATACCAGACCAAGAAATAAAGCGAACAGCTTTCATTTTTATTAGGCCGCTGAAAAGGCCGTTCCCAATAAGATTGGTACTAAATACACCATACTATGCAGGTGATTTGCCTACGCTGGTATATTATGGAGATGTGTTGTCAGAGCTGGTTGCATGTA
Organism: Crinia signifera; assembly: GCF_055691185.1. Taxonomy (NCBI): domain Eukaryota; kingdom Metazoa; phylum Chordata; class Amphibia; order Anura; family Myobatrachidae; genus Crinia; species Crinia signifera. Next base: position 68,962,244 of record NC_139228.1, read on the forward strand.
ACACTTTGTGGGGCCCCCCTGTGATATTGCATGGGGGCCACATTCCCTCCAGTGCTGAGATGTATACAGATTTCAGTGAAATCTGCCAGTGATTCCCAAACTCTGTCCTCCTGCCACTGAACAATGGCAAAGGGGTCTTAAGGTGCCCACACACTAGAATGATCTGCGATCTTAAGATGTGCGCATAAATTAGCCTTCAAATCTTTGGTCCGGCCTGGACCAAAGATTTCAGGCCAGCGCACATCTTTACCAAAGATTTTTCTTAAGATCCCGTGTGCGTTCCTATGGATCTTTTGTTAAATCTTCTGAACTTTTGTGCAGCACGTAAGATCAGAAGATTCAGCTAAAGATCCACGGGAGCGCGCATCGGACCGATATCGGCCGATTTTCGACCGATTATCTGTAAATATCGGCCGATTTATCGAAAATCGGACAATCGGCCAAAAAATCGTTCTAGTGTGTGGGCACCTTTAGTGGTCTACTAGCCAGGGACCGGGGGCTTGCTTAAACATTTTTGTAGCCGGTTTTAGTCCTCCTTCTCTTCTAGGCTTGTTGGATGCCATTGATAAAAATACTGTCGGTTGGGAGATTGCGAGCAGGACCCTCTTACCTCTGTCTGCCTGTCATACTCAGTCTTTTGTTATCACTCTTAGATTTTTGGAAAGCGTAACAAAATATGCTGGCGTTATATAACTATTTATGTACGAGAAATCCGGTATTAACAATCGCTCTCTTTTCATCATTAGATATTAGACATCCAGAAGAACTCTCGCTGCTCCGGAAACCGAGAGACCCATCAAAGAAGAAAAAGAAGAAGATTGATGAACTGGCAGAGGAAAACATTCTTGAACTCGAGGGCCCATTATTGACGCCGGGGTCGGGTTAGTATAGGGCCCAGAACCAGTGTTCATATTGCTGCCTCGCCATTTTTACCAGCGTCTCAGATTGAGATTTGTCTGTTTCCTGTATTAGAGATATCTGTGCCTTGATCTGGCAGCCGCCCTGTGTATGGGGACGGGGATGTTGGGCAGTGTCAGCCGCCTTATGTATGGGGGGGTGGGCAAGGGCGTAACTAACATAGCTGCAAGGGGTGCAGCTGCTATTGGGCTCAAAGGGGAAGGGGGCCCATCTTTACTGTCTAATGTTTTACATACATTTATCACAGTTGCTAAATAGGGGGCCCTTAAAAACCTTTGCTATGGGGCCTATGAATATCTAGTTATGCCCCTGGGGGGCGGGAGCATTGGGCACAGTGGCAGCCACCCGCGTGTATGAGGGGTGGGGACTTTTGGCACAGTGGCGGGCTCCTGCGTGTAAGGGGCCACCAGGACGTTGGGTACAGTAGCAGGCTCCCGTGTGTACGGGGGCGGGGACATTGGGCACAGTGGTAGCCACCAGTGTGTGTATGGGGACATTGGGCACAGTGGCAGCTGCCGCGTGTATGGGGGCTGGGCATTGGGCACCAGTCATTTCTTTTATATACACTAATCCTTTCCTGTTGCGCACTGTATTGGTTATGTATGGAAATGGTTATAATTTGACACCGGTTCCCACGCACCATTGGCTGCAGGTTTCCTTTTTATAAGCACTTTCATTTGGGAGCCGATTTGTGCTGCGGATCTGACCTGTCTGGAGAGCTCTCTTCCTTCTCCTCTTCTTCACTGTCTCTTTCTGTCTTATTTCCCTTCTTTTTTTTCCCCTCTGGTTTCTCTAGGCACTGATGTTCTATACATTGGTCCTGTGAAAGGTGAGTTCAGGCTCCTCCCTCTGCGCTTTTGTGTCGCTGTTCTGTCCTCGCTCTTGTGTTTTTCCACTCTTTTTGTAATACCATTTGTGGCCTCCGTAGCATGTGGGGAATGTAATGTACGTTAGTTTTTTTTGTGTGTTTTTTTTTTTTTTTTTTTTTTTTTCTTAAGCTTAACCCTGCTGTGAACGATATTAAAGCACCCCAAACTGTTTTTTGCCCCATCAGGAAGTATATACTCCAGCCCAGGCCTGTACAGTAAGACCATGACCCCTACATATGATTCCCGTGACGGTAGCCCCCTCTCACCTACGTCGGCCTGGTTTGGTGACAGTGCCTTATCGGAGGGTAATCCTGGAATTCTTGCCGTCAGCCAACCAATCACCTCTCCAGATGTTATCGCCAAAATGTACAAGCCTCAATCCCTTCTTGACAAAGCCAAAATAAATCAGGGGTAAGCCACCTGGTTCCCCCCCCCCCCCCCTCATTCCGAGACACTGGAAGTTATGGTGATTTTTACGATTTGTGTTCTTGCAGGTGGATGGATTCCTCTCGGTCTCTCATGGAACAAGAGGTGAAGGAGAATGAAGCCTTACTACTTAGATTTAAATACTACAGCTTCTTTGATTTGAATCCGAAGGTAACTTGGCGCTTTTCTCCCCTAGTACTTGCAGAGGGATATTCTGGAATAAAGGATGTCCCGTCTGTCTACTTTTGTGGCCAGGTGCTCCTTAGCCTCGTATCTACCTGCACAGGTGAAACAAGTGAGCGTCTAGCTACCAATGCATCTGCTGTTTTCCGTTAGCGGTCTGTTTTCTATGCTGCCATCCGGATCACCTCATCCTAACCTTTGTTGACTTTCCACAGACAACTATTGGTCCTGACGTTTTACACCTCTAAATAATATAAACTTAGAATTGCCTTCTGGGCAGGCACAACTTTGTACCCTATAGATGCACTTAGTCATTACTCTGTAGGTTCGCTCTGAGTGTCACCTCCAATACCACAGAGGTCCCCGGTCTGAGTCACTTCTGACATCTGTCTTAAAGGTTACCATCCAACTTCCCAAAAGAAGTGAAGATAGTTTGAACTAAGAATAGACCAATGACACTCGGGCAGGGATGGGCAGTAAGCTGCCCTCCAGCTGGTGTGGGACTACACATCCCAGCATGCCCTGCTTCAGTTCTGCGGTCAGGCCATGCTAAAGCTGTGGAAGAGATTTGTAGTTTATCAGTCACTGGAGGGCCACTTATTGTCCATCCCTGCCAGTCATTTGGCTGGAAATAAATAACTCTGGCATGAATGTCGGCAGCCATATGGCAACACAGGCAAGTAAGGATATCTTGAAATTCTATTGTCAAATTTATTATTAACATTGTGGATGTCAACAAAGTAACAGGTCAACATCCTAAAAAGATTTAGACCATGTTGCCATTACTCTGCCAACATGCCGAATGCAGACGTAAAATTCCACACCCGACTGTAGTGGTGCAGCCACCTGCTAAGTAACGTAGACCGCGGAAACCTCCTCCAGGAAAAGTGGTGACGTTCCAAAAATAAAATATTACTTTGGAAGCCGTTTTGGGTGGTCCCCCTGCTGTGACTATACTTAGTTCTGTGACTTTGCAGGTCAAAGGTCATGTATAATGTTTGGGGGTCAGAGGTCGTGCATTGGTGTTCGCTCATATGACCTACACAGCAATATCTGTTTGACCGGTTCTTGTGTATTGATGTGTTGTAGTATGACGCCATCCGGATCAACCAGCTCTTTGAACAAGCAAAATGGTCCATCCTTCTGGAGGAGATCGAGTGCACGGAAGAAGAGATGATGATGTTCGCTGCCCTGCAGGTAAGCGTGAGGAAGCTGCCACCTGTAGAGAGACTCGGTTGCGCAGACGTCTTTTTGTGACTTTTTTTTGTTTTCTCCTGTTAAGTCTTAGTTTAAAAAAAAAAAAAAACAGTGCAATTATGATGCACAAGCAGCTTCTGCTTATTAAAATGATATGCCTTGTGTACAAAATGGACTCTTACAATTTTTTTTATTTTTTTTTACTGGAAAACACTTTTTCCATATTTTGTATGCAGATACAGCCACACACTGAATATAGAAATGCCACACATCCGTTTAATCAGCAGCAGTTGCTTGTGTGTCCAATTCACTCCATTTGCAAATTAGACGCAATTTTTAAAGTAAAGGTTGCAAAAAGACTCTCTGCGCTACAGTCACGCCTCTATCCCTCTTTTCTCTCCTTCTGAACGGCAGTTCTGAGGCCGCTGCAAGATATTTCAGTGTTGCTAAATGTTCTTTTGTCTGCTGGGACATTCTCCCCACCTCCTCCCTATCTGTGTACAGGGGGTCAGTGAACTGTTCCTGGCAGGCAGTCTTCAGCACATCTGAGAGCAATCCTTGGGATTGGGATATTTCCGGCAGCTTTGCTGACACGCGCAGGCTCTAAATACTGCACAGCACTGACTACAATCAGTATTTTGTATGCATTTCTATTTGTACAGCAGTTTTTTTTTTTGTTTTTTTTTATTGTACTGCCTGAGTGACCATGGCTCACACTGCTGCTAGCTGGATTAACTGTTCGAGTAGGAAATGTTCTGATGTAAAGTTTTCAGACTGTGGTCACGTGTCTGGAACCAAAGTGCTTAAAGATGTGAGGACATGCTGATGGTTCGGGTGATCTCTGCTGTTGTGCTTACAATATATCATGTATATGTCAGACAGAGCTGCTGGTAAACTATTCATACAGGTCTTCCCCCACACTAACCTGCACTGTGGTGCATGGAAAGAGGGCGGAGCCTTCTGACTCACAGTAGGAGTGACCAGCTGGCAGAATTGTGCCGTATTTTATAAATCCTTTCCCACAGAGTTGTGTTTTTGTTTTGTTTTTAGTGGGGGGGGGGGGGGTGTGTCTTATTGTAATGTACTGGTGTCTTATCCAGATATCTGACCGCATTATGTGTAGGTCAGCATTTACAAAAGGTTGACATATTAATTTAAGGTCCCCTTTTATCATTTAAGGTGTGTTTGTGTGTGTGTATACAATTTTTGTGGTGCGCTGTTTATTTTCTTATTTAAAAGGGATTTTATTTCTGTCTAAAAGACCACTTCAATGTGTAAATGAGATCAGCATGGTGTCGGCAGTTTTGGGTTCCCTGACCATTGCGGAGGCGATGGAGAACATTAGGAGTAAAACGTCTTCTTTCCGTTTTGCAACACATCGAGAAACTCTCATTTGAGGTTTTTAAAGAGTCCAGATGGTGACGACCAGTTTGTTAAACATTTTTAATTCTGCGAATCCAATATCGTCCCTCTCTCAGAGAAAAAAAAAACAAGTAAAACTGTACAAGCCGCAATGAGCGCGTCTTTCAGTGGAGCCTGTGGCTCGGACATCTGATCTGGGAAAGTGCCTGCGTTTCCTGTTGTCTTTGTGTGTGTGAAACGGGATCTGTTTTTCTAGCACAGCTGTTGGAACAGTTAAGTTGCCTTCACTATTTTTAAAAAGGCTGCGTGGGAGGGTGGAGTGGTTTCCTTGCGAGCGCATGCCTATGCCTCTTGGCCCCTTAATTCCGTGAAACGAGCAACCGACTGCAGGCCCACGTCCTATAAGGATTCTTCCGCCCCCAACCATTGCATGACTGCCCGTGTTAGTGCGTGAGGTGACTAATCCCAGGAGATGGTTTGGGTCTGGTCTGCTCAGTAGTAACTGATGAATCAGACTCTGCTCCTATGTCAGAATATTCCTAGCATCCCATGGCGTCTGGTAATGTCAGCCGGCTACTCGCGGTAATGCTATAGGGCTCACTCTGCCGATTCACAGGGTTTCAATAAAGCTCTCTGCTGTGAGTAACCTGATCGCTCATATAGCGTGTAATCTGCCAGCGCAGTGTTCCCAAACTGGGCTAGGCGGGGGAAGCAGGGGTGCATCAGTGCAGCGTGAGTGTCTTGTATTGGAAAGGAATAAAGCGTTACCAGGTGGGGTCAGAAAGGATCTATTGCACATTTACAGGCCTAGGAGATTACTTTGTATACGTTCACTGACGTCCGGCGGAACTTGGCCGCGTTGTGCAGCCAGATGGGGTGCGTCCATCAAGAGGTGGGAAATATAAGAATTCTAAGCGACCCGCTGTGCCTTGACTAATGGTAAGGTTATGGATCTGCAAATGTGCTGCGAGATCTCTGGCACAGCGAAACCGTCGCAGTAATCCAGACTGAGTGCTGGAGAAAGAGATTGCCCCCTCCCCAGTTTCACCATGAAGAGCATGTGTTGCCTAGGAGTAATTCATACTGGAATACTGTAGCATTGTGTGTGTTTGTTAAAATACACTTAAGACAGTTCCAGAAAGCCCATTTCATTTAAGTATATCCATCTGTGAGTGGAGCAATGAGCTGTAACTGACTATCTTTATAAAAAAAAAAGTAAAACAAAAAAAAAGCACCAGCTGCCTATTTAATGCTGCTGTTTACGACAGCATTGAAGGTGGAATTCGACAAAACAGATCCGACTTTAAAACCAGGTCCGAAAACACACACACACACACGTGTGGAAACTGAAGCGCCTCATCTCCCCCTGATTCATGGTTTTTTTTTAATCCGCCTTATGGGGTGGCCATAAAGAATTCAAGGGGCGATTAAATTGTTTATGCGGGACATTATACACATATAAAGTGATGGAGGATTGGGGGGACACCATTCAGATGTTATGTTTTTAAATAAGAGATGTTTGGTTTTATCCGGATTTACTCGGTTCTCAAAGCAGGATCTTATTGGCTAGCCAACATATGTGACAGCCAATAAGATCCCGCTTTGAGAACAGAGTTAAACTACCTGCACCTCTTTAGTTTACATGTGCTTATAGTGCCCAAACAGGCCAGGCTTAGCAGCATAAAGTCATGAAACAAGTCTTAAGTAATACCCCTTTTACACCAAAATCCCTGGTTGGACCCTGGTCTTTTAACACGGGAGTTTCCAGGGTTGGACCCAGCTTCATACCCCATTTACACAGCGCTGTGACCCAGGTCTGCGCCTTACACTGAACCTGGGTCAGCACTGCTTCTCCCTATGGATGACATTAAAAATGTCCATTTTAGGACTGATAAACTGCCATCCAACCTTCCCTCAATGAATTAAAATAAAAATTAAAAGGCATGACTAGTTAGCATTGCAAAATGTTGGTTTGTTTATCTTGTAAAATATTTTTCAAAAAGTTATATTCAATGCTCAAGGATATATAGCAGTATGAAACTGCAGCATCACCCATGTGCTCTCCACAGCCCCTTCGCCTGCAGCAGCAGACTGAATCTCTGAAAAATAATATAAATGATACTGCATCCAATTATGATTTCTGTGTGCACTGCCCGTATCCTTCCTGACTGCTGTCTTTTGCCACTGCAGCGCACTATGGAAAGGCGTCCAGCACTTCTGGTATCCTTTCAGCACTACCCGGACGTCCCAACCTGCGTTGGGATCATTTACACTGCCCACGACCCAGGTCCAACCAGTGTTCAACCCTGGTCAGGACCTGGGTAGGAGACCAGTGTTACTGGACCTGGGTTGGCCCCTTTTACACCAACGCTGACTTGGGTCTGACCTGGGTCCAACCTGGGTTATTCCTTGGTGTAAAAGGGGTATTAATGGATGCAACACCTATAGGGTTCTTTAACAAGTCACTTCTGCTCGCCAGCTATTGGAGACTGCAATTATTTGCGCCCAAACCTAGCAACAATCTGAATGCACCGGATGTAGAAATATTCAGATTCCCCTCCAAGTTTGATTACAGTATGTGCGGCCTTGTGGCTGATTGTATAACAATATAATTAGCAGAAAGTGATTGTTACTTAAAATTAACTAAAAATAAGGTTTTATTTTCAATCCGGTTTATTATTCGCACCCAAAAGGGCCAAACTAGATCGGTCAAGGGGTTCTTATGCGCCATCAATTCTAACGTTTCTGTGTGACCAAGGGAAACAAGATTACTTACCAGCTTAGAGGTCTCCATCTTGTCTGCTGGAACTTTTCACTATGGAAGTTGATCTAACAATCCTCCCGTCACCTGACTTGTACAGAAAAAAATCCTGCTCATGCCGGGCTTACTAATGTGCCAAACTTGGTTCAAGCGCACGTGATGTTCAGGACAATCTCTGTGTGGTGTACGAAACCCATTACAGATATAGAAAGGTTTGCTCCCGCAGGAACAGACCTGGCTGTAATAGAAATCGACTTCACTTTATACAAGACCAACAGATGTGTCTTCAGGCATTTAGTCTCCGTATGTCATGCAGAGCAAGAGGCCTGGCATGAGTCAGATGCCAGGTCATATGCGGACGCCTGATGCAATTTTTTTTTTGGGGGGGGGGGGGGGGCAAGCTTATTTTGCGACTGGGATGCACAAGGAGACTGCGGAGTAATGTGATACATGACACTTGTATATTTTGAGACTAGGGCCCAGTTAACACGTAAATACTGAAATATGGGTTTTCCTTTGTTTCAGTACCATATAAACAAGCTATCCATGATGTCATCGGAGAATCATTATAACAACAGCGATAAAGAGGTCGATGAGGTGGACGCTGCATTGTCAGATCTGGAGATCACCCTGGAAGGAGGGAAAACTTCAACCATTTTAGTAAGATTCCTTTTACATATGACACCCAGCCGGAACCGTTTTTCTTGTGTTTCTTTCTTTCTTCCTTTTTTTTGTTTCACAAATGTATAGTTAGCAGAGGGGTATTAACACCGCCACCATGAAGACTTTATATCCAAGACATCACCATTCCATAAATATTATTGTTTTGTCCTGTGTAGGGCGACATTACCTCCATCCCCGAACTTACAGACAACTTAAAGATCTTCAAGTAAGTATGTAGGGCTTTCTTAATAATGACTTTGTGTGTGTGTGTGTGTGTGTGTGTGTGTGTTCACCCAGCGTCTACACGCATTGGGCCTGATTTCTGGGTGGTTTTCATAAGCAAACTCCTTCTTTAATGGACAAAACCATGCTGGGCTGCGGGTGGGGCAGATGTAACATGTGCAGAGTTAGATTTAGGTGAGTTATTTTGTTTCTGTGCAGGGTAAATACTGGCTGCTTTATTCTTACACTGCAATTTAGATTTCAGTTACAACACCCCCCACCCAAATGTAACTCTCTGCCCCACCTGCAGTGCAGCATGGTTTTGTCCATTAAAGGAGGAGTTTGCTTTTGCAAGCCAACCAGAATCCCTCCCATAGTGTGTGTGTGTGTGTGTGTGTGTGTGTGTGTGTGTGTGTGTGTGTGGTTCTTTCTAATGAATGCAGCTATGCACAATTGAGCCTTTCACCTTGCACTGTTGGAGCCATGGTTTTGATTCCAACCAGCACCTTTTTTTTTGTGTAGAGTTTGTACGTTCTCCATGTTTTCACATGCAATTAGTCCCTCTGCCCCAGTCTCCCCTCCAACAACCAGTAAGTTTTTCGCTGGTAATTGGCTTCAGACAAAATTGACCTCTAGCATGTGAGGTCTGGTAGGGGTCTGGGCTACACGCTCCAGTGGTGCAGGGACTGATGTGAGCGATATGCAGTGTACACCGCTATGTAATATGGTATCGCTACAGTAACACCGTAGTAGGATAATAAATCCACTGGAAGCCGAACTATAATCACTGAATGTTGGTTTTAGGTGACAAAACAACGGTCTCATTATGTGCAAATGATGCTTCCCCAATTCCTATAGTGAACACAATGGGTAATCTGTTAGATTAGTGTTCCGTTAACACTGGGCATTTTGTCAAGGGGTTTATGGGGTTTTCAGGTGTTCTCTGATGAATCCTTCGAATGCGGAGAAGATTTGGAGCTGGGCAATGGGAGCCACACACCTGTGTTGGCACCGTTCTTATAACCACCAACAGTTGGACCTTTGCCACGTACTTGTCTGTGCTTGGATTTACACCAGTTGGCTGAGGACGAGGCACATCACCAGTCACCACAAACACTCCCACGTGTTCTGTGCGGCAGCCAGGGGACACTGGAGACCCCAGGGCACAGGAAGCCACCACAAGCGACGAGGGGGGGGGTAACACAATCCGCTCTTCACTTCGTGATACACAGACGCTGCTTCCAAATGAAGCTGCTCTATTTATAGCACCATATTCAATAACTCCCAGATCCAATTGACGTTTGGAAAGGACCCAAAGGAGTCTGGGCGTGATGTGAACAAAGGCTCAGCTCGGAACACATGCCGTCTGCAGAGAGGGGGGAATCGCCTTGTAATTTAATGCAGGAATCCCTATTAAACCTCTTTGGTTTAGAGTCCTCGTTATGATTCTATCTGAGACCGTTTGATTCAGAGAAGCACAAAGTCCTGATAGGGGAGGTTGGTGGAAACTATGCTGCTTCTGCAATGGGGTCGATGCAACGCAGAGGTTATAGTTCACCACTTAGATGTAAGAGAAATGATCGCACCATTATCACCGCAGGCTGCTTGTTAATGTGGGTGGGATTCAGTTTGTAGTAATCCGCTTGTCGGACGGCCGCAGTTGGCTTTATGCTGATGGATCACATGATCTGTCTTGTAAACCGAAGTGGTCAAAACCCACGCAAGCACAGGGAGAACATACAAACTCCACACAGTTAGGGCCATGGTGGACTCTAACTAATGACACGATGTCAGTAATGCTAACGCTTACACCGTATGTGCTGCCCTTGTGTATTTGCGGTATGTTGGCATGTTGGGGTACACGTTGCCCATGTATGTAGGAGATAATACAAGTTATATGTATGGTGTAACAGCTGTGCATACACCCAAACATGCCTCATAGTCCTGTACTACCCCAGCTGATCTCTGGTCTACTACAAAATGTCGACATGAAAGGTGGACACATGAAAAGGTCAGCATGAGTGACAAACATTTAGACCTTTTCAATTATCTTTCATGTCGACAATTTGACTGTCAACCACTTATGCAATAGGTCGACCGTGTCAAAAGATGGACCTGTTTTGGGGTAGACCTATTGAATGTCTAATAATCCACAGCCCTCCCGGTCTCAGTAACGGCATAGTAGTACCATAGTATTGCCCACCTCATGTGGTCAGGGATCGGTCTTCCTTTTGACAGTACTATGGAGCAGGCGTTGATCTGCTGACTGACGACGCTCCATATGTAGATCCGTCATGCCGCCAGCTCGCTGTAAACAGATTTGTATTATTTCATGAAGCTTAAATTGGCCTATTCTATGTCTTTATGTACTGGTGTGTACGTGTGTGGTTCATACACCGGGTGACTATATGGCTAACTGGTTGGACTGGAGCACCCTGGTGCCCACAGGCCAGCACAGTCAGCCATGGATGTGGCTCTTTGCTGTGGTCCTACATTGTACACCAAGTGACCCCTGTCTCATTTGTTTTGGCATCCTAGACCCAAGAAACTGACTCTGAAGGGCTACAAGCAGTATTGGTGCACGTTCAAAGACACCTCCATCTCTTGCTACAAGAGCAAAGAGGAGGCCAACGGGACGCCAGCTCACCAGATGAACCTGAGGGGTGAGTGAAGCAATGGCAGAACGACAGCCAGACACAAACCTGTTTGTTCTATAATTGCATGTGATGAGGAGCAGAGCACCTTCGGCTATACTCCTTTTTTTTTTTTTCCTGTGTGGTTGTGTCCACGTTTGGAAGGTGGACCTTGCACTCCTTTATCACATGTATAGTGTTCATTCTAGCACCCGCCATCTTTGAAAACCCATGCAGTTCCTTATCCCTGCCTGGGGTGTCGCTGTCTGCTGTAGTGCTTCTGGGACAGTGTGGTCTGATCAGCACTGACATGCAAACCAGACCTGTGGTGTTTCTAGCACAGCATATAGGGCCTTATTTTGGTTCATTCTTTCTGACAAAATCCTTCTTAGATGGACAAAACCATGTGCACTGCAGGGGGGGCAGATGTAACATGTGCAGAGAGAATTAGATTTGGGTGAGTAATTTTGTTTCTGTGCAGGGAAAATACTGACTGCTTTATTTTTACACTGCAATATAGATCTCACTTTGAAGTAAAACCCCACCCAAATCTAATTCTCTCTGCACAAGTAACACCTGCCCCACCTGCAGTGCACATGGTTTTGCCCATCTAAGAAGGATTTTGTCAGAAAGAATGAACCAAAATAAGGCCCATAGTGACACCCCAGGCAGGGAACAGGAACTGCATGAGTTTTTAAAGCTAGCGGGTGTTAGAATGAACACTACATGTACACACATTTAGGGTTGTCTTGTATGTTTGTCAGTCCAGTTTAACCTAAATGTAAAAAAAAAAAAAAAAAATCCATGTGGGAGGAAACCAGAATACCCTTAGGGAAAACATGTAAACTCCAGATGTACATTTCAATGTAAATCAAACCCAAGACCTGTGAGCCAGCAAGCTGACCATTAAGTAACCGTGCTGCCCATAATTAGCAGCGTCCTCCCCCAGCCGTACAATTGCAAGACTACTCCTCTGAAATATTGTGGGGGTCAACTGTCCCCCCTCCGCAGCCACTCCACAAGGCGATCCGCCAAACCGGTGTTGATATGTGGTTGTGCTTGCTGTTTAAAGAACTGCAGCCTTGATGAGTAAACTGAGATCTAACAAGGTGCCTAGGGCGAGGAGATCAGTAGCTGGGGGCGAGTAGCTTGTGACCCCATCGCTCTGTCTAGCTGTGAAGGCCAGATGATGTCAGGACACAGCCATGACGGATAAAACCAGGAATAACTTTTTGGGAACCGTGACCTACTCTAGGAGCTGGTGACTGGTGCTGAAAGAATGCTCGTTCGTAATCTGAGCACAACGGCTGAGGGATCTCTCTGTACCATATTAAAGGGTAGCTGTGGTCCCACCTTATGTAGGTTTTAAGGGATGGGTTAAATTTAAATTGACCAAAATTCCAAAAATTTGATGTCTTGAAGATCTTAACGCCACCACTTTTGATTTGTTAGAAAGAAAGTGTTCATCACCCAACTACTGAGTTGCATGGAGTCTCCTGGGCCTCTCTGCTACTGTGTTCGGGGGCTGAATAACTAAGGGCTAAAGGGGGGGCAGACCATCTACAGCATACCCCAATTCTGAGTCCCACTTTGAGCTGCCAATGTCTGGTCATGGCACCATACTCTGGCATGTCTGTTGCCTGCAGTGGTGGCAAATTTGCTGCAGCCTTCCTTTGTGTGGTTCTGATTTTTTTTCTTTTTCTAGGGACCCTGACTGTGCATGGAATAGGGGGGGGTCATAGTTCAGATACTCCTGGTCTGGCTGCTGGTACTTAAATACTACTCCACCCTGTTCTGACTGTTTTTTACTTTGGGATTGGGTCTTGCTCCTTCTTTCCTTGTTTAGGCTTCTACAATTGTTGCGGTTTCCAGATTTATTTAATCTGATCTTTTGCAACGGTGCTCTGGAAACCGGACAAGGCGCTGAATTGTCTACTCTGTCCCAACAATCTCGCTGCATTGTAATGCCTTTGCTCGCCTCCCTCTCCTTTTATAGAACAATGCAGTACAGTATACCCTAATGTTAAGGATGACACATCCTGTAGATCATTGAGGCACAAGTGACCAGGGATGGGGAACCTTCAGGCCCTCCGCTGTTGTTGAACTACACATCCTAGCATGGCCTGCAAAAGTTGTAGCATGGCCACATAGCAAAACTATAATGGGCCATGCTGGGATGTGTAGTTCCACAACAGCTGGAGGGCCTGAAGGTTCCCCATCCCTGCTTTAGACGCTGCTCCGGCTTGGGAGTGGAACATGGCGTGATGCTGTGACAATGGGGAAATGCACAGCGTGTTTCTATAACAAACATTCCTCTATTGCAGGCTGCGAAGTGACCCCAGACGTCAACATTTCTGGCCAGAAGTTTATCATCAAGCTCCTCATACCAGTTAGCGAAGGAATGAACGAGATCTGGCTCCGGTGTGAAACCGTAAGATACCGTAATGTACATCTCAGAGTCTGGGGACATCCTGCAGCATGAATATGGCCCGTTAGGTCGACCATTATTGGTCAACATACATTAGGTCAACATGGATACCGCTTAAGTGTACGGTGTGGTTTTCTGCACTCTCCGTGCTTCGGGCACGGTGCCCCACTGCCCCTTGGTACACTCTTTAATCTCACTCTATGCCCACGGGGTTGGTAAACTCCTTTCGACCTTTTTTTCATGGGTCAGCCTTTTGACTGTACGGTCTACCAAATGACGGCATCCCTTGTCACTAGCTGCACCCGTGATTTACCACTTACCTGTCAGTATCCGGATGATCGGTCAATAGGTCAACCATGAATAGGTTGTAAATTCAACGTGCACAAAAGGCCACAATGCACTAGGTCAACATTGACAAAAGATTGGCACAAACGATCAGTCGACATGTTAATGATTGTTGGAGGAAAAGGTCGACTTGAGTTCTTCATTAAATAAAATTGTGTGTATTTTTCATTCTTTATGATCCACGTCGACTATAATTTGGAACCGTAAACTGTGCTGAGCACAGCGAGGCATCACGCCCGAAGTATGGCGAGCTGTGCAACGGTACGCCGTATGCGGGAATCCATGTTGACAAATGACATTAACACAAAGTCATGTTGACATTTTCGGTGTCGACTTATTGCTTGTGACGACCCTGTCTGTAGACCTCTTCCATGATGACCTAGTAACGTTCAATCTAGACACTGGACCTATGATCCACATACTGCCTAGAGTTGGGAATCTCCTCCAGTTAGGGAGAGGCCAGCAGTGGTGCCCTCTAGTGGTCGGTGCTGTTGTGCTACCCCTGAGGTAGACCTATTGAATGTCTGTCTAATAATCCACACCCCTCCCGTTCTTGGTTGGCACTGACGGCATAGAGTAGTACCATAGTATTGCCCACCTCATGTGGCCAGGGATCGGTCTTCCTTGTCACAGTACTATGGAGTAGGCGTTGATCTGCTGACTGGCGACACTCCCTATGCGGAACTGGCACGCCATCAGTGAGTTCTGGCACTGTTCTAGGTATGTTGCTTATGTATGGTTTAATTGTCCCCAAACAATGCTCCAGCAGGTACACATGGGTCTCTGAAATCATCGCTGTATGATCATTATTACATTTTGGGGTTGGTATACTTATGGGTATATTGTCCAATGAAACCCTTCACCCTATATTGTGTAAATCCTCTGCTTATTATTATTATTATTATTATCATCTGTGCTGCTTCCAGTTTATCTGTAACTGTTTGTTTGTATCCTGGCAGGAGAAGCAGTATGCCCACTGGATGGCAGCCTGCAGGTTGGCGTCCAAAGGCAAGACCATGGCAGACAGTTCTTACAACCTAGAGGTCCAGAACATCTTGTCCTTCCTGAAGATGCAGCACCTGAACCCAGACCCCCAGTTCATCCCTGACCAAGTCAACTCTGACATTAACCCAGAATGTGTCGTGTCACCCCGATACTTAAAGAAGTACAAGAACAAGCAGGTACCGGCGACCGCCTCCTCCTCCTGTTGGCGGGTTTATCGGACACCGGTGCCTGATCTGGCTTATAGCGCAGTACACGGCATGGGGCTTTGTGTGGTGTATGCGAGGCTGCAGCAAACGGTTAATAGTGACATGCCTGCCCACATCCGGCAAGCCGGCTCCCTCTATGGTCCCAGAGGTCGGATGGGCCGTTTCTGTAGCACAGATTCTCATGACATGTACATTGCAGGATGTGCTGTGCCAGGGGAATGTGGGGAATGTTATCTGTCTGTTGCCAGTGATAGCTGTCCTCTGGCTGCTCGGTACAAAGGACCTTTATTCAGTTAGTCCTACAGACTTTTACATTCTTTTATTATCTTTATTAACAGTCTTGGAGGGAATAAATGATATTCTTTCACCGAAAAAACCTCATCCTATATAGTGATTAAAAATAGTAAGTTAATCCAAACCCATTTTCTTCCGGAAACATAATTGCTTCCCATTGACTTAGAGCAATGGATCCCAAAACTTCGCGCCAAGATTTAAAAGAAAAAAGTTTGGTAACCAGTGACTGCCCCCAGTGGCCAAGCTGCGGCTGCCCTGGTCATATAGCGTGCTGGGATGGAGGATGTGTCTTGGTGCTTGACCAGCCTTCTTAGCCAATGATCTGATTGGCTAAATACACTTGCGCGTTAAGTTAAACAGGGATTTTTAAATCCCAATATGTGGTATCAGGCTTAGGGATGGCCATCGGTGCAAATGCCATCGATGGTGATACTGCAACAAGTCGTCAATAGTCATAAACTATGTGATGGATAACCAACGATCGTTTTAGCTATCAATGTTCATCCATTTTCTTTGATTGAATGGCCTGTTAGACAATCGGAACTGGGGGCGGGGCTTCAGAGATGTCTTGGTCGGAACTATGCTCCATGTTCTGACACCTTGTGGGAAATAAAAACCATTGGTTCTACTGTGCCATCGATGTAGGAAAACAATCTGGTTCTTCCACATCAATGGCAAAAGTATTAAACATCGGCCATAAGCCATTGGTTATTTTAAATAGTTGATTGCATCCCTAATCAGGTTTCAGTCTACACGGTGACCACTCGAGTAGTGGTGGCCCACACTAAATAGGATTGTATCTGCTGCCCATGGAACTGGATACGGTCATTGGGTCACCAGCAAGTATGTCGACGGGTCATTAGGCCGACATGGGTTTTTTACTGTCTTTTGAGCCAACATGTGCCAACAGGTGGTATTTCATGCACCTACCATCCACTAGTGAAGTGAGCCATGCGAGGGGACTCGGTGCTACGTCAGTGTTTGACTGTCGACTTTCCAGTAAAAAAAGTGAAGAAGAAAAAAACCCATGTCGACTTAATGACCATGTCGACCTAGTGTTGTCATCCTACTTGCTGGTGACCTATGGATCCATACCCCATGGAACCTCAGGATTGTCTAGACCTGGGGTAGCCAACCCTAGTCCTCGAGAGCTAACAACAGTGCATGTTTTGCAGGTCTCCTCACAGAATCACAAGTGAGCTAATTAGCTCCACCTGTTTATCTTTTAAAATGTGTCAGTGATTAATGAGTGCAGCTGTGCAGCAGCTAGGTTGTCTGGAAAATGTGAACTGTTGGTAGCTCTCGAGGGCTAGGGTTGGCTACCACTGGTCCTAGACCAACCGCTCTGATTTGTTTTAAAAAGTAGCACATTGATTTGGTGACTGCCATTAGTCACCCGCCAATCAGAGTGTAGGAGTGGGCATTACTATGATCAGGTGACAAAACAAATGGCTCACCTTTGTGGTGTGTTCATTGAGAACTGCCCACTCCAGCATTATCAGGGGGTCTGCAGAATGGAAGTGCCGGATGCCCTGATCAGGGAGGGAGACTTTTCAGTCAGCTGCTTGCAACCCAGCAAAGGGGGGTGTCTTATGCTTTTAAATCGGCGTTCTACACCGTGCATGTGGATGAGGTCACGTTCCGTGGACACTGAAATCTGGGATTTGTATGTAATGTTAGAACGATTCATACAGTAGCCGTCCTGCCTGCATCCTCCACCGCTGCAGTCACCTCCTGCTTTGCTTGTATTCACCTTTGCTTTTGTTTCTCTCTAAGGTAATTTGCATGTTTGGCCGGACCCGTGTTCTCGGGAGAAATGCTGAGCTTTTTCTTTTGCTTGTTTTATCCATAAATCTCATTTTGCTTTTTTTTGTTTTATCTCCACCTTCCCTGTTATCTTTGATCCTTCCTTCCATTTCTCGGCATTGCCGTCTGCAGCCAGGCTATGTAAGAGACTGGGTAAGTTGCTAGTATAAGTAGTGTATGTGTCAGTGGCCGATTTGCTGTAATGCACCTAATATATGTAGTGAGATGATCCGTGCAGTTAGTAAATCTACCCTACAGCTACTTTATTCCATGAAGTGTCTTCGTTAGCTGCTAATGTACAGCCGGGATGCCCAGCGCTCGGCTCAGTCACTGGTTACTCAGAGCTGGGCCCTGTCAGCTGTTAGGCAGAACCTTTGCGTGATTCTGGGTATTAGCCGGCTGGGGCGTTATGGCAGTTGTAGATTAACACGATATGTGCCAATGTTTGCCCAGTACCGATCTAGAGTCTGGTATTTCAGATAACCACTGACTTGTCCACGTGCCAGACACTTGTGTTTTGAATTCGTGTTCGTCATCTGCTGGCAGCAGCGGATGCGTGTCTGTGGATGGAATTCACTTTATCACCTAGTTTAGCTTGCCACGCACCCACATGGGTGCTAAGTGGGAGATACGGTCGTGTCCTCCCCCCCCCTCTTTTTTTGAGACACATGGAAGGTCAACACAAGGATAAGTTGACGGTTAAAAGGTCAACATGAGGTGTTTTTGTGCTGGGCGTGGATGGTGCATAGAATAGTGTTCTGAGCGCAGCAGTAAACTTCGATTGTGTCCATGTCGACATTCGGGACACTTAAACGTGAAAAAACACATGTCGACCTTCCAACCCTGTCGACCTTAGCCATGTCAACCTATTTCAGTGGCCGACCCAATGCATGTCTACCTCAATTGGGTTGTCCCATTCTCTGTGATTTGGATAGAAGGTTTCACAGTAAGGGGGCACGCATATTTTCGCATAAACACTGAACGGGTGTGGATCAGTTTGTCACCAGCAAGTTGTTAGACAGTCATTAGGTCGACAGTCATTAGGTCGACAGTCAAAAGGTCGACATTGGGGTTTTTCAAATTTTTGACCCGAATGTCGACATGGACACAGGTTAAAGTGCACCGCGTCCGCTCACCATGCTCTTATTTATTCTCCCACCACGCCCTTGTGGATGGTAGGGCATGAAATACCGCCTGTCAGCTCAAAAAAACAATGAAAAACCCCATGTCTATCTAATGACCCTGTCGACCTTCCTGCATGTCGACCTAATGTCTAACAACTTGCCAGTGAATCCCCACTGAACGATCCGGACAACATTCATTCCACGTGGCCCGAACTGACTCATCGGGCAGAGATCATTATAGTGTGTACCCGGCTTAAGTTATGCCAGGGACAGATGTAAGGAATCTGGATGAGTGGGAACCTTTTATTTACTGATATGTAGCGTTTGTATCATTACTAATCTTTTCAGTGCATGTTGTGCAGTTCTTCTTTGCATTTAACCCCTTATCAGTTGTTCTGTTTCACCCTTATCCACCCAGTGCCCAACATTTCTTTCTGCCATCAGCTGTCTCCCATCTTAAGTAAAAATACAATATCCCCTAATACAGCCCTTTTATTGGGTCCGGAGCTAATCCTTTAGCATACATGTCATTTGCAAACAAACTAAAGGGAGTAGGTTGCTGCTGACGCCATAACAACGTTCCTGCAAATTCCGGCCAGACGTAATCAGACTTTGTTATACCACCTTGATAACGCTGCTCCTTCATGTCATCCTTATTCATTTGCGTGTGGATTTCTGTTCTGACCCGTCTTTTATTGTTGCTCAGATTACAGCCCGGATCCTGGAGGCGCACCAGAACGTGGCTCAGATGAGTCTAATAGAAGCGAAGATGAGGTTCATCCAGGCCTGGCAGTCGCTGCCAGAATTTGGAATCACCCATTTTATCGCCAGGTCAGTACGGACTCTGTCTGGCGCAAGGAATTTGTGTGCTATTTGGATCGGTAACAGAGACTGTGCGGGAAAGTGAAAGTATCTGACCTGGGAAATCCAGAACCCACCTTGCTCGTGGCACTGCTAATTCGCTGGTCATGTACTTACACAGGCTTCATGCTCTTCTGCAGGTTCCAAGGTGGCAAGAAAGAAGAGCTGATCGGCATTACCTACAATCGCCTCATCAGGATGGACGCAAACACTGGAGATGCTATTAAAACATGGCGGTTTAGCAACATGAAGCAATGGAATGTCAACTGGGAGATCAAAATGGTGAGACTTTTGAGCCGCTGATAAGATTTATCATAGGGGTGCATGTAGGTCTAACACTTGTTAAGAACTTGTATGGTACAGCTTTATCCCAGTCACTAGGAACAAGGCCTGTAATGACTCCGCTCCTGGTAGCACTGGCTTCATCTGCATTTATGTACAGGGATGTTGGGCTGTGATGGTGTTGAGGTTAGCCTAACTCCGGTCCTCCCCAAAACATTTTCTAGTGGATCTCTCCTTGCGCTCCTCCTGTATACACTGGGAGAGAAGCTAGCTTTCCCCAAACTGCCTTTGCAAAGCTGAAAGCCCACAATTCCCTACAATGCCCGTGTCCGCTCCGGCACGAAAGCTTCCTTCCAATGGATCAAAGGGGCGGTTATGGAACTCCAGCACAATTGGATGAGGCCCCTAC
Organism: Crinia signifera; assembly: GCF_055691185.1. NCBI lineage: Eukaryota > Metazoa > Chordata > Amphibia > Anura > Myobatrachidae > Crinia > Crinia signifera. Next base: position 68,982,238 of record NC_139228.1, read on the forward strand.
AGCTGCTGAGAGGGTCTTCTGCCTGCAACCTACACCCATTGTGTTATGTGTTATGCCCAGACCAGTACTTAGGATGCTGCTAGGTCTTAAACCTCATGCAGTACATGTGGCTGGAGACCACAAGATTTTTGGCTGGAGTAATATACAAACATGCTGACGTCCAACAAGGAAATGGTAGAAAGAGGGCAGACCATGATCTTTATCTCCTCAGCAATGATACGGTGTACAAGTGCTGCTGGCAAGAGCGCTTGCAGGCTGTTTGTTGCCTACAATATAGAAGGGCTACAAATGTTACAGGCATACCGATTTTGGATACTGACTTGTGTCGCATGCCGTCTTATTTGGCTACGTAAGTGGTTCTCAACCTTATCCCTCACGCATCCTACAAGTCCTGTTCTGAGAATTGCTGTCCGTTGAAGCAGGTGGGATAAAAAATGAATGGGCAATGTAGATTAGCTCACCTGTGTGAGAGATCAGACCCTCCACAAAGAATGGCATGTTGGTGGCATTTGGGGACCCAGAGTTGTGAAACCATGGATTACATAATTGGCCTTGCCCAAGACCAGCCTTGCTCAATTGCCACTATGGGAGGAGATGTAGAAAATGCCTACCAACCAGCCCTTAACTGCCCTGTTACAGATGGTTCGTTTGAAAAATGATATTGCTATTTTAGGCATATTTACTAAGTCTTGGTGAGAGATAAAGTATGCAGAGACTCCTTTTTCTTTCTATACTTTGATCTTGAGGGGAGATGCGTCAAATATACAAAAGATAGACGTTCAGTTGAGAAAGCTCAGTCGTATAAAGGTCCTGTACGGACAGAAGTCTGCACAGTAGCACCTTGCTGTGAGTGTTTCTGCAGTTTATAGGGTAAAAGTTTATTTTGTTACTGTGTGTGTGTGTGTGTGTGTGTGTGTGTGTGTGTGTGTGTGTGTGTGTGTGGTTTTGGAAATCCCCAGGAAATTGTGCAGCCAGACAGCTTTTTCCCATGTGTTGTGTACCTTGCAGGTAACCGTGGAGTTTGCGGATGAAATGAGGCTTTCCTTCATATGCACCGAAGTGGATTGCAAAGTCGTTCACGAATTCATTGGTGGATACATTTTCCTGTCCACGCGGGCCAAGGACCAGAACGAAAGTCTCGACGAGGAGATGTTCTTCAAACTTACCAGTGGATGGGTGTGAGATCCATGCCCTGCTTTCCTCCCTGTTGCTGGGGCTGTTCTAATTTTAATTATTTTTTTTCCTAAGTATGCTGCTTAAGAAAAAAAAAACCCTTTAAATAAACGTTAGCTTGAGATGTATCCACTCTGAGAACGTATTGCATTTAGCGAGCTGCGTGCACTGACCAGAGCACTTCCTTTCGCCACCCCGGTGATCTGTATCCAGCTCCGCCCGCTGTCCAAAGGGTCACTGTCCAATATCAGGATCTCTACCATATGTGCTTTTCCGCCCATGGTCCAAGAGGCGGGTTCCCTTTTTTCTTAGCTGCTAAGGGGGCTAATTGTGTACTCAGCTAAAGATAGTGCAAGAAATGAGAGCTATTCACTACAGGGCTTAAAAAGAAAACAATCAGGTATAATGCATGTATTTTTTTTTTTTAATTCTATAGAACATTTGGTTCCTTGAGAAAGAAAAAAATATATAATTAATGTATGGACTTTTTAAATTGTCCTGCCTTCTGAATAGTGTTTTATCTTGTTACTTTTTCACCTATTAGGTCAACTTTAAATTTATGGGCTTTTTTTAAGAACAGTATTCAAGAAAACACACTAACGTAGGGTACCGGTCGCTTAGATTGGCAGGCGGCGGCCATTTTGAACCGATACTTCTGACCAAGTTAGTGATTCAACATGGAGTTGCTAAATCAAAGGGCAGCTTTTGAATAGAGCCAATGGGCTATGTCTTTACGGTCTAGTGACGCAATAGACAGTGTTCCTGTGAGGTTTGGTTCACCTGCAAACATGGCCGCCTCCGATTTATGTAGGCAATCGACACAATATAAGGTATAGTATCTACTTCATGCCCCATTATATTACCTTTTCCACTCTGACTATCTACACCGTATAGTATTAAGCAAAATGTAGTGTTCACCAGCGTTCTGTGCGACAGATATGCAATGATTCATGGCGATATGAAGTAAAGGTCTAATGAAGTATACAATTTTTTTTTTTTTTTTTTTTTTGTGTAACTTATGTAAAAAAAAAAAAAGTACAAAAAACACAAATTTTATAAAACTGTACAGTGTTTCTGTTTTTTGCCTACTTACTCACTGTGTTGCTTTAGGTAAAGTTATATCTGCAGTTAAAAAAAAAAAATACTTTTAAGAATGTATTCCTTTTTATTTGTGTATTAAAAAAAAATCACTACGTTTTATAATGTTCTCGTGTCACAGAACGATATAGTCTCTGCAATAGGTCATGTGGGTGGGGAAATATGGTGCTAGGACGACTTAACGAAACCTAAAATTCAAGCTCCTGATCTAGAACGTTTATAGTAACACAAAAAAAAAAAATCCTATATATTAAAAGGCTAGCGCGCTGCTCCTCACCTCTATGGTGGCGATTCAAGTGTTGCTACTAGATGGTGCCCGACAGATCAATTTTATGGTTATGATCGGTCATTTTGCCACGCAGGTATAAAATATCAGACGTACACTTGTGTAATACACAAAGGGGGTGATTCAGGACCGCTCGCTAAGCAGAAGTCGTTCGCTGCTAAACTCCGCCTGACTGAGAACACATCCCCCTCCCATTTGACCGAAGGAGAGAAATCATTCGATGGTTGCTGACCATCAAATGATTTCTCTCCCCTTCTTCAGAAAGAAGTAATCAAAAGTGACTTATTTCCGTCAGAGTCCCCCGAAGAGGGGGGGCTGGCATCATGTGGTGTCAGCAGCCCGCCTCTGGCAGGCATCGGCCCACCAGCATTCTCGGCGAAACTCCTAGAAAATGCTGGGCGTTCCCCTCTCTGTCCCCTACCCATTCATATGCCTCAGCGAGTTTGATACTCGCCGATGGTGTTCGAATATCCCCCCCCCCCTCCTATCGGAATGGATGCAAATTTGGTTCCTTGCGAGTCGACCTGAATCACCCCCATGCGGTTACCACTGCGTAGCATACGTAGACTACAAATAACCGGTCCGTGTGCGCTACACAATGCGCTAACTTTTAAGTTTTGTTAGGTCATGTGGGATTGTTATATGATTGTATATCAGGCTGTACTTTAGAGCTAGTGGCCCATTCAGGTGTATGACAGGTCTGGCATTGAACTGAAATAGAACAACCTTATACCCCATTCGGCTATGTCTAGTTGGCCGGCAACCGGCTCAGTGCTAAAGGTCACATACTATTCCGATAGAGACTGTGTCTCCTAGAGGGGTCGACGGGTCAATGCAGCAGAACCTTCATTTGTTGGCTGAGGAAAGTGCAATGAGAGACTAACACTAACCCTTTTCTGTTATATGTGCCACGACGCAGTCTATGCGGCCGATGTAACGCAAACTGCAAAGCCCCAACTGAATATTCCACAAAGTAGGAGGACTGACTTTTAGAATAGAATTAGATGTTCCTCCAATCTGAATGGTTAGGAGTTACTGACTATTGCGGAACCTGTTATGACCTATTTGATCTTAGTCCTCACATCCTGACAAGTTTCTGTCCCGTCGGATAACACCGCTCAATATTTGGCCATTCTGTCAATGGGCCGCACGAGAGACCTCATCCCTTCTACACAAGTTACAGTTTTGTTATGCTATGTTATGAATTAAATGATGTATAAATGCTTTTTATTTTAAATAAAAGATAACATTTTATTTGTTTTGGGTCTTTTTTTTTTTTTTTTTTTACATAAATTGTTTATGGAGGACGGGTGTCATTCACGTAACCTTATCAGGTATTGGTTTGGATAAGCTTCAAAGTGATAAAATGGAGAGTGATAAACAGCCAGCCAATCAGCTCCTACCTGATATTTTTCAAACACGGTCTGTGACATGGCAGGTAGGAGCTGATTGGCTGTTTATCACTCTCCATTTATCACTTTTAAAGCTTATTGCATCTGGCCCAAGGTCTGTTGGTCTCTGTTCACGCTCAGGTGTGTCCCTGATCCATATACAGTTTGTTTGTACACAGAGATGCCAAAATACATTTTTGGACCAGGACACTGATTGTCCTGGGGCCTCCACATCAAACACACACTTATAAATAGATATAAGCGTAAACTAATCAATGTAATAGAAATATGACATGGGACCCTCTGACTTGGTGTAACTAAACTGCTTCAGAACGTCATTTAAACTTTTTCAGTACATATAAGGCAGTTTCACACGCTCCAGCTCCGGCCGGGCGGCGAGACCCTGCATCGGGAAAAGCCGTGCTGTACACATTAGTTAATAATGGATAGGAGTGTGTCCATTCACATGGGATGGCCACGGCCCAGCTGCCCGGTTGCAGTCGGCTCTCACCACTGGAAAGGACAGCTGTCAGGCTGTGGCCATCCCAACCATTGTAAACTTCTGTGCACGGCACAGCCTCTTGGCCTTGCAGGGTTTCGGAGTCCGGCGGCTGCCGGTGTGTGTGTGAAAGGGGCCTAAATCATAGATCGCTTCTCTCATCCAATCAGGAATGGTCTGCTCCTCAGTGCTTGTCAAGTTGTAGCTATTTTAAAAACATGAGAGGGACCACCCAGACCAGGTGCCGGAGGAATGGGTTTGGGTGTTGTGGCCTGTTAACTTATTGCTCCACCCCCTCATACATTAAGTAAACAATGTAAAGTATTAAAAGGCTTTTTTTTTTTTTTTTTTATCCGATCCAAACTTTATTTAAACCAGTGTGAACCATTGGGAGTGTCTGTTCGGCTGTTACAGAAGAATGCTGATAACAGACATGCACACCGGTTTATATAACGAAAGAAAAAATGCTTGTTGTAGCAGACGGTTCTTTAACCCTTTGAGTGCCAAGTGAATTTGTCAAAATTGGTGTGCAAATAAACAAGCAAACATTTTTATTCACCATAATGACCTGTAATGTTTTCCTTTTACACAACATTTTTTAACATTATATAATAAATGTGAGCGACGCCGGCATTTTTAGCAGATATTTTGCACATCTCTCACAGATGTTGGCACTCAAAGGGTTAAGATGGCTTAGCAGAGCTGTAACTGCTGTGCCATTATCTTCCCAGTCTCCGGAGCAGAAGTGATGAATCTGACTGGACTGATCGCCAATTACTGGAATGATTGGGATGAAGCTTCTGCTGCTGCTGCATCCCAGGGGTTGACTTCTAGAAAGATGTGAACACATTTAAGGTTTCTTCCGTTTAATGGGGCAAAGAACTTCGGTACTTGTGTATTATCACGGTGCCCGTCTGCGCAACGTAGTTGGAGCGCATTGCATGCAATGCGATTTAGCACACCCCCACTATCCACGTCACCCCAAAGCGTGGGCAACGCAGGCAGTACGTGGCCTGTTTATACCTCCACTATCCCCGTTGACATGGCGTTACTTTTATAAAGTGTGGCATGCGGTTGCGGAATACATCCGTGTCCCCTCGCGGTGTTCACTGTGCTCGCCATGCTTTGGCCTCGTTTTCCACATCCCCTCACGGGGCTCGTGCGCTCGCCACACTTTATAAAATCAAATTCAGGCCGATGTTGATAGAGGGGGTATGCACCGGTCTGGAGAATGCGTACCGCATCCCCTAGCAGGGCTTGCTGCGCTCGCCATGCTTCGGGTTGATGTGGATAGTGGGGTTGTGCTAATTCGCATTGCATCACATCACACGCGATGCGATCCACGGGCAGGGGTGCCGTGAAACTGGACAAGTACCATTGCACGCAAATCGCATGCGATCCTACTACGCTGAATAAGACACTACGCTAACTACTTAACGGGCGCCGTGAACACACACAAGTACCAGAACTTCTAAATACTCCCTACAGTCGGCATATATGACTGTCCCAACTCGCCAATTATTATACATTTTACTGATCTTAACTATCAGGAGACTGACGCCAGAATTCTGACATCAATGAGGACGCCGACCCCAAAATCCTGACTGCTTGGATGATTAACATAAGTATGAGGGGGAGGTTAGGGTTAGGCTGCAGGGGGGTAAGTGCAGTATACTGACCTGACCCCTGTCGGTAGGTCTCACTTTGGTATGCCTGCATCTGTATTCCCAGATAGAAACGTGCAAAGCCTAAATGGAAAAATCTCCATATTGATATCACTCTGGGAATAGTTTGTACTCTACACAATCCGCATTTCTAATGTCCGTTCCTGAGACGACGTTGGAGCTTCCCACTAATTACATGGCTGTTACATCCAACTACAACCCACGGCCTGAGTCATTCCGTTCCATGCTTCCCGTCCACACGTTCGCGAGTTGCCGTCCAGCCAGCCGCCTCTTATGGCTAAAAAATTCAGAGCTAATATTTGTGTTCATATGTTATGTATGTTTCACCTCTGGCCGCACTCACATTGGGGGTCTATGCATGACGCAGCAAAGAGAGTGGAGAAGTGAGTTGCCCATGGCAACCAATCAGCATAAAAACAACAAATCTCACGTGCAGTCTGTGATTGGGAGGCTGCTCAGAGTGCAGCTGCCCAATTACATGCCTTCATTACTGTAGACGCAAACAAAATGCATATGGCTGCACCACCCATTCTAGTACGGGTGCAATTCAAGAGCGTGTGCAGAGCTTAGTCATCCGTAATATGCTCTGCACACGGGTGTACATTTATTTCTGCATCAGCCCTAAAGCTGGCCATGCATTAGATGCATATGATGCAGGTCATATGATTGATCGAACGAGATCTATTGTAGCAGAAGGTTATTAAATAGTGACCGCTGTATGTCAAGGAGTGCAAGCTCTTGTGACAAGTAGTATGCTAGCTCTGAAGATCAGTTTGACGGCTACTTCATCCCCCTATACTTTATGGCAATCAGCTCCTAACTACTATGTTACAGGCTGTGTTGGAAAAAAGGACAGGTTGGTACTTTATCTCTCTCCACTTTATCACTTCTGGATGCAGACTGACTCGGCTGATCCGCCAATCAGTATCCTATTTGTGTATAAGTAAACAGAGGGGCTAATTCAGCTTTGTTTGCACATCAAAAATAAAATCGCACAATTTGGCAAAAACCGTGCTGCGCTGCGCTGCCGGCGGGACAGATGTAACATGTGGAGAGAGAGTTACATTTGGGTAAGTTATATTGTTTCTGTGCAGGGTAAATACTGGCTGCGTTATTCTTACACTGCAATTTAGATTTCAGTTTGAACATACCTCACCCGACTCTCACTCTCTCTGCACATGTTACATCTGCCCCACCAGCAGCGCAGCATGGTTCTGTGCTTTTTTTTTGCTTTGCTAACCTGAATCCGTCCCAGAGTCTGATTTTAGCTGTTGCCCTCCCTTCGTGAGGCAGAGCGATTAAGTTGCGCCGAACGTCTCGCCAGGCGTCACTAGGTATACTCTCTGATCACATTTATTAGTTCAGTATGAATTTCGCTTAACTGTGATTAGAGAAAGGAGTTCCACGTTCTAGTCCCACCGTCCTACAAACGTAAGGCTGTACGGTAAATTGCAAGGGACTTAGGACCTTATTCTGGTCCGTTCACAGCAGGGCTGCATTCGCACGGGGACCAATGTTTTTGTAATGCGCATTTCTGCAGTACCTCGGACTGCGGACGAGGGGCGGCCCCGTTAGCATATGGGAACGCCCAGTGTTTCATGGGCATTCTCATGAGAACACTGGGTGTTCTAATGCTAATGAGGCCATGACGCTGGTGCGGGGTGCGGGAAGCTGACATCAGCGGATGTCAGCTGCCCGCCCATTTCCTTCCCAGCATGCACGCAGGGAAGTTCCCCCTGCCCTGCGAATGGACGTTACTGTGTAACATCCATTTGCAAACCCCTGCGAGCGAGTCGCCCGTGTGAATGGGTGGCGCCAGCCAACCATTGCCAAGGCGGGGTTTGGTGGACTCGCAACGCTGCGAAATCAACCAGAATAACCCCCTTAATCTGTGTTATAAAGTACATAAATGTGGGCGCGTTGTTCCGTGTACTGGGTGGGGACGACCACGCTGACCCACGTTTTCCATGATCTGCCGCCAGTCACAGCAGCTGGGGGAGGAGAGGTCGCCCATCCTCGGTCTCTGGCATTCCATGTAATGAAGTCACTCCCGCAGGCTGGTTTCATAGCGATATGTACGCAGAACATTTAGATTAACTATGGGCCAGATTCAGACCTGTTTGCTAGACTGCCTATACTGCCCAGTGAACAGGTCATCACCGCCATGGGAGAGAAATCATTCGATGGTCACCCACCATCAAATTATTTTTCTCCCCTTCAGAACTGACTTTAATTCCACCGATGATCTGCAAAAAGGGGGCGGGCGCTGACATCATGTGGTGTCAGCCATCCGCCCCCCTGCATGCATCGACACTCCTGCGTTCCTCTGGTGCCGCCCCTGCACGTGTTAACTCATCGGCGAGTGTGATAATCGCCAAAGGTGTTCGCACAGGGGTCTGCACATGTGTATATTCGCGCATGGGCAGCCCCCACACTATCAAACACGGGGCCAATTTCATACGGGTCCGAATCGGCTAATTTTATTCCGTGTTTTTTTTTTTTTAATTCTCTTGGAAACTTCTCCTAGCACAGGTCAGTTACCTATCACCAAGCACAGCCTGTAACATGGCAGTTAGGAGCTGAGAGTTGGTACTTTATCTCTCTTTGGGCCAGATTCTCTAAGCTTCAAAAGTGATAAAATGGAGAGTGATAAACAGCCAGCCAATCAGCTCCTGCCTGCCATTTTTCAAACACAGTCTGTAACATGGCAGTTAGGAGCTGATTTGCTGGCTGTTTACCAC